>NW_028227261.1:67492500-68092500 GCF_978045245.1 Mus caroli
TCTGGCCTTGAGCTTTTAAGGATCCTCCTGCCTCCATCTCCCAAATGCCAAGATTACAAATGTGGAACACCATGGCCAGCTTCAAGCTGTAAAAAAATTAATTAATTAGAATCAAGGCCTTTCTGTAAAGCTTCCTTGGCTCTACATATTACCTATATGAAATTAAAACTAGAAATGTAAATGTATGCGTGGACACATTTATAGTAAGCTCTTGTTTCTTTAAAAGCAGTGATATCATTTGGAGCATAAGCAGGACCCTCCCCCTCCCTACAGGAACAATTTCATTATATAAAAATTTGCCACCATGTTTTATTAAATTCTTTTCTTTAATATCCCTATAAATACGAATATAAATGTTACCTTTTAAGCTTTAAAGAGACACACACACAGCATGTTTTAAATCTTTCTTAATTCATAGTTGTAAAGATATGAAAATAGTTTAACTTATATCATTTAAGGAATTTTTGTAGCAAGCACAGTCATATTTTTTGCTTAGTACCATTGGCTCTCACTGCAGGAGGTGGACGTCAGGACTACTTTAAATATCGTGATCTGTAGGTGCTGAAGTTCCTTATATGAACTGGCTTAGCATTGGCTGTGGTCTGTAGATTGCTGCGAGCCATATCTTGATTACTTACAATGCCTAATAAAATGTAAATGCTGTGCAAATAAATGTCTATCTGCTATGTCTGTACTTTTTTGTTTTTTTGGTTTTGGAGCTGAGGACTCCATTCCAGGGCCTTGTGTACTGTCCTGTGAGTTAAGTCCCCAACCCCTAGTCTGTACATCTTAAGTACAATTTTCTTTTCCGACCATGCCTGGTTAGGTCTTTGGATGTGGAAGCTGAAGATGAGGAGAAAGAATTACACTGTAGGAGATCACACAGAAGTTTCAAATGCTTGAATCTTTTTTTTTTTTTGATAACTTTGTTATTTTATCTTCTTGATGTGTAGTGTTAGAAACATTTCCAAAGCCTATATTCCCCTTTAAAAACTGACTACAAATGAAATGATGCTCATGAAGTTGCTCAGATTTATAGTGACAGTATTAGTAATCAATAAAGCCTATGCCTGGAAGGAGGCCCACTTCCAGGTTGCTGATCTTTGTATGTGGTTTAAAGTTGATCATGAAATGATAATAAGTCAGGCAGAAATAATACACTCGGGGTAGGGAAAAAAGTCCTTTTTGGGTGGAGAGCTGGTTTATATCGCACAAAAACACTTTCAGGAGGGCAGGAGAGTTAGTTCAGCACTTAGAGCCTACATTGCTCAGGTAGGTGATCAAGTTTGTTCTCAGCCCTCTTACTGGGTGATTTACAACCATGCATAACTCTAGCTCCTGGGGATCTGATGCCTCTGGCCTACACACACGCATGACACACAGTTAAAAATAGTAAGTCTTTAAAAAGTGATATAATATGCTTTTTAAAATAATTTTATTTTTATTTTATGTGTGTGTTTTGGCCGCATATGTGTCTGTGTACTATATATGTGCCTGGTGCATGAGGAGGCCATGGAGAGTGTCATGTGCCCTGTGTATGTCATATGTACAGATAGTGGAGGGCAAGGGATGCCGGAAACCAGAGTCTTTTGCACAACCAAGTATTCAATTGCTGAGGCATGTCTCCAGTGCCACTAATGTAGTTTTAATTGGATTTCATATGTAAGCTGTGAAAATAACTACATGTTTTGAAAAATGAAAGCAAAGCTACATGCTTCATTAGCATGATTGATCTGACAGTATTAAAAAAAAACCTAAAAACAATACAAAAAAATATTTCTGAAACAGGAGGCTTAATTTCGGTTTTCTTCAAGAGTGTCTTTATTATAAATGTTGATTTTAATTTATAGCCTCTTAGAAAGTATCTTTCCTTTTTTATCATAAAGACTTCTTACTATAGATGTACTATGGACTGATACATACCAAATGGAGGCCCAGCACACATAAGTACCAGCATTGTGTGCTTTTTACAGAATTTACCAGTCATGGTTAGATTAACCCCACTTTAGAATTTCTACTGTGTATAAAAACTCATCTTTGTGACATGGGGGTTTCCAGTGAGCTGCTTGTGTGACTGGCATTCCAAGCTCTATACATTCATGTTGTTTTCCCTAGACTTCATTTAGTTCTGTGGATTAATTTTTTACTTAACAATTTCTGTTTCTTTTGAGAGAGTTCTAAATGGCCTTTGTGGTGGTGGCTAGATTCCTTCCCTTAGAACTGAGGTGTGTGTGTGTGAACAAGGGAGGTAGGACTGACCTGAGACTACTGCTGTTCTAATCATTAACTTACAAAGCTGTGTAGCTGGAAACAGCAGGCAATAAAATAATTGTTTTTAAATAAAGTCACTATTTTAAGATTTATTCCAGCCGCGTACCCGGTGGACTGGGTTAAGGACTGGAGAGGTCTAGAGGACTGACTTGAACGCTGTGGATTGTTGGAGACTGCAGACGCTGTTAAATGAGTATACTTGTCTGTCTTGTTACTGGATGGGCAAGGCCACGGCAGTTCCAGATAGTGGATAAAAGCCTTTATTTGCAGCTTATGCAGCGGAGCATATTTTGCAGTAAAGGGGAACCAAAGGGCAAGGTGTTCTCTACTTGTGGGCTTGTAAAGGGCTCAGGGTTTTCTTTATGTTATTGTAGAATGACATTATTTTTGCTGTGGCGTGCTTAAAACTAAAGGGCAAATGATCCAAAAGAATAATCTTGAAATTCAATAGCAAGAAAACTACTTGACATTGTGGGCCGGAGGCCAGCAAACTCGGGGCTTTCATTGAATGCGTGGGAAATGGGGCAGGCCTGGCATTTAAAGGGACAGGGTGCAGTCCTCCAGAGAAGAAAAGCCCTCATGTATGATTTGCTTACTTGGAGGAAAAAAAAAATAGACTTAAAGTTTTCTCTAAAGGATCTTTATTGGATCAACTCTTTAAGTCTTTGAAAGACACGGAGTGAATTTTTCCTAATGCCTCCTCTCACACTCCCTAGTCTCGTCTGAAAATTAGTGTGGAGTAAAATTGTTTATAACAGGAGAGAAGCAGCTTTTCAAATAAAATTGCTTTGTAGACTGTTCAGATGGAGGATAATATAATTCTCTCTGAACCTGAGTACTTACTACTTTGTTTATGTAGCCTTTTAAAAGGTAGGGGTAGAGTGAGGAATGGGGATGCCCTAGAGACCCAGGCTTTAGAATTTTCTGTTTTTTCAATGTCTGAGGTTTCCTCCCCCGTCCACTCATGAATCCCCCTCTTCCCCCTCCACCACCTCCCACAATCCCTCAATAAAATAGTATTTGAAAGACTTGAGTGACCAGTCCTGTGTACTAGCTTCTTGCTTGGGGCAGTAATGTACTGTTTTCAATGGGTGGTCTTGAGTCTCCATGGGAGATTTTACAGGCAGTGGGCTCTGAGATCCTCTGAGTGTATTATATTGAACATGGCCAGTTAAATTCCCAAGCTGTAGAGAATACAGAGATAGCTTTACACTGCTGAGTTCCTGCCGGTAATTAGGAGAAAAACCAATTTGTTTAATTGTGTTTGAAGAATTTATGGCTTAAGTCTACAAATAGGGAGCATATTAACCTAGTATTTGGGATTTACTTTTTTAAAACAAGGCGTAATATGTGAATTGAGGACTGTCCCTTAATACGTGTATTTTAATTCATAGTTTTTAAGAAATTCATAGTCCTGTAGAAAACCCATTGGGGCCACATTTCTTGTACATGTGGTAGCATTGTACAGTGGAGGGGTCTTCACAGCAGACAGTGTATCTGATTTGTCTCAGTAAGCACTTATCTTTGATGTGTAGCAGGAATGCACAGCAGCCTAAAAGGTAGCTAGTGCTCTGCCACAGCCTTTGATGAAGTAAGCATTACTAGAATTATTATAAATTAATACTGGATTAAAGTTTGCTTTTAGGAAAGAGGAGCCTCCATAGGCACTAAAACGTGAACGAAGTTACGTACTTAACCTAATTTATAGCCTCAATATAAATATGGAAGTGGGAATGTTAAGTCACGCCTATTTCCATGTAACTTCGTTTTAAGTTTTTTTTGACTCCTTTTTCCTGGGTGAGCCTGTGATTGCGAGCCATAGACCATAGCTTTGTTAGGTCACTGATTGCTTTTCTTCCCTTCTTCACGTACTTCAAAGACTTATGATTTATGACGAGTGTTGGATTTCTGTTTAAATAAATGTCTATTCTTTCTGATTAGGTGAAATACTTGTTTTTCCGCAGACTAGATAGAAAAGATTTGAGGGATCAGGTATCTCAGATGTCCTGGCAAGACTGGGTGGGTAATAAGATGGGTATTGTGTTTATTTTAAATGGTGTAAGTACTTATATAGATGGGAAATTCTAGGCCTCAAGGAACGACGTTTGTCTCTCCATCAGAATCCCGGCACAGTGTATTAGATCATATAGAAATGGTACAAAGTCTACACGTTTCTAAACGGATACAATCAGAGATTTGTGGCCAAACCCTTTACAGCAGTAGCGGCTAAACGCTTCCCTTTTTCCCTTTTAGCTCAGTTCTGCCCATGAGTAGTTAAAACTCTTCCTGGAAGTTTTTATAAGTGGTTTTAAAGAAGTGATAGCTATCTGAAGTTTATCTCTTGCAGCCGGCATTTAGAAGTTATTAAGGTTGTCTACACACACAGAAAGACACAGGTCTCACCGACGCACAGGAGGGTAGACATTAAAGTTAGTAAAAATTAGCTTGTCAGAAAACTTAGTGACTGAGGGATAAGGTTGTTTTCACTCTCTATCCCTTTCTTTGGCTGAAGCTAAAATTGCTGATCTGGTTACCAGGCCAGTGCTACCTTGGAAGGCTTCCTTGGGCTGTAAAAGCACAGTTAGGCAGCTGCTGTAGGCTTCGCATGGCTTCACCAAAGAAGAGATTGTTTAACACCTATCAGTTTCCGATGCTGTCATTTCTACTCGGCAGATAAACTTGCTGTGTGGGATGTAACCTCTGGGCTTACGGTATGAGCTTCTGCCTCACTGGTGTGCAGTAGAGCAGAGAATGTGTAATTTTAGCACTTGGAGTATGACACATCTCTGCCTTTTCTGCTTCCATTCGGGCAGATCTAGGAACATCAGCTCATACTTTCCAGAGTCTGACTTTCGCTTCTGGATGCGGATACCAAAAGGGATGGTGGAAGTTGAGTTATTCTTCTTGGAACGCAGGCTTTTTGGTGTGAAGTTTAGAAGGAGAGGAAATACCAAGTCATTGACTTTAAACTCATTTTTGGGTTAAGTGTGTAACTAGGACACTGCCAAGTACCACTAACATCAATGCCATAATGTTCAAAGTCCCAGAAGCCAACGCTCCTCTGAATCATAGTTTTGCATTGTTGTTGTAGGTTTGAGGGGCAGGGACGTCTTCACTGCTAAGGCAGAGAGGGGTAAGAGTTGGAAGCCACAACTGTGTGATTAAACCCGTGTGTTTGCCCCAAGGCTCCAGCCAGTCCATCTGAATTCATAGCCTTAAATTTGGGATTCCTTCTCTATTTGAAAATAATACTTCTTCAACATTTTAAGACTGCCTTTGCCACTAGCATGAAAACTATCAAGACAGATTATGAGAGTTAAGATTTTAATGGAATCAAAACTGAAGATGCAGAGCGGTGTTTTAAAGAGAAAGTTTACAGCCATTTAACATAAAATTTTACTGAGTTTCTCATTAATCTAAGATAACTAGTCTATAAGTACCTTATCAGTGCAAACTGCTCCACATATAAAATGAGAGCAGCAAAGCCTTCTTGCAAATTAAGGGGACAATGTGGACAGGCAGACTTTCCAGCCATCTCCAGCTGGGAGATTATTACAGTTTTTGCAAACCCTTTTCTCTCAAAACTAAATCAAGAATGGTAGGGTTCTGATAAAAAGAAGTGTGGAAAAGCCTAACTAATCTGTAGATGAGTTACTTAAAACGTGCCAAAAGAGAATAAAATCAGTTACATAGCTTGGGTGAAAGGTTACTTTCTATGCATCTTTGTCCACACGTTGACAATTTTGTTGTATGTTAATGCATTTAGCCTTGGTTAAAAAAGCTCCAGAGGGGGGAAAACATAACTAAATTTGAGAGATTACACAATCACGTTGTTATAAAGAAATTTCATACCAGTTCTAGCTGCCAGGATAAGAGATAAAAGCTGCTCTCGAGATCAGTGCTGTAAACAGGTGGCTCTTGTGAGTGGGAAGATTTTGGGTTTCAATGTGAAGTGCTGTGTGGAACTCTAAGTGCTGACTTGTCCGGATTTTGTAAAGTAAGCAGTACATGTCTTTGGCTGTGCGTGCATGTGTGGGTCCTTGGTCTGATTACTGAAGACGGCCAACTCAGCTCTGGAGTAATGTTTTAAATGAAGTCTTGAGAATTGGCACGACAGAGTTAGAGGCAGAACTTGGGTAATAGATACCCTTTACTTTTTATGCTTGTGTCTAAAGAGCTTCTCTGTACAGGAAGGCTGTACCAACTCTATTTTCCATTCACAGCCGTCTTTGGCAGCTACTTAATTTGAAATCCTGGCATATCATAATGGAGCAGCCAAAAGTTTGGGGCTAAGGAAAAGCCCATTGGCTTGGTGTCATTGGTGGAAAGAATTTTTTTCTTTATAAAAGAAGCATTTTAACAATCTTTTTGGTGCCAATATATAGAATTAAATATGTATAGGTTGAAGGTGTATATATTTGCAGGTGTCAGATTTAGTGATGTCCTTACATTTGTTCTGTGTATGTGGGCATGCATATACCACATGGTATGAATGTGGAGGACAACTGGTGGAGTCTGATCTCTCATTCTGCCATGTGGATTCCAGAATCAAACGCACTTTATCACATCAGGCTGCAAGCGCCTCCAACCTTGGAGCTGTCTGCCAGCCCGACAGAACTTTTATTTTAAGAATTCGGACAATGGGAGAGTTCATACTCATATTTGCCACCCATCCAAGATGCCAAGTAGTAAATTTCTGTAATTGCACTCCCCGTCTTTCTTGCGAAGGCTGCGTCTTAGCCAGCAGCCTCGTCACTGTATGCCTTAGGTGTTTATGTCATCCCACACTGTGGTAATGTTTTATAAGCCCTCAGAGAATGCTGTCTGTTAGTTTACACGCAAAACATTCAGTTGCTCAAAAACTTCCTCTATTGATATTCTGACCAGATTTGACCTTATCCAAAACATGCAGCTTTAATGAATTTTGCTACATCCCATAAATACTGTGCTGTGGGATTATTTATGTGCTCATGACCCTCTAAGTTCCCTTGGGATACGTTATTTTAGTAAATCAGAAAATCTCTCTGAAAGCAAAGTGATGATTATTAATTTTTTTGAAGTTTGAAAATGGGGCAGAATGGCCTTTATGATTTCCAGGAGAATATTCTAGTGGATCCATACCACACACAATCAGTTTCCTAACTCTAGGTCTCCAGCTCAGAGCTGCAGAACTGCTTTACTTGGGTAGCCTTGCCTTTGTGTGCTGTAGGAGCGGACCGATCTGTCTTCTGGGGGTCTGCTGTTTCTCAGCAGTACCCTGAGAACAGTCCTAGAGACTGGCTTTGAAGCTCTGGATAACCTGGTATCAAAGAGCAGTAGGAATTTAGCAGTAATTGTTTTATGGCTGGCTAGAAATCAGACCTATTTGTATCGGCTGCGCACAGAATAGCCGTGATTTGACAATTTGGTTCTATTTATGCTGACCATAAAAAGAAAAGAAAAGAAAAGAAAAAGTTAAAGGGGTATTTTGGAAACAGGAAGTAGGCTATAAATGCAAATTACTTCACCATTTTCTCAAAGGAACAAAAAGGGAATGGGTTTGGAAGTTTTTATTGAAGGTGTGTCACTGAGGGTCTGTCTACTCTGGTGTTTAGTGCTGCGCTCTCTAAAGCCATACCTTCTTTTGTTGGCAGTTTTCTCTTTCTTTTTTCTTTTTCTATTGCTGTCTAACTGAAATTATTTTCATTGCAGCAAAAGAAACTCTGGGGGTGGGAGGAGAAGGTGGGTGGAGCCAGAGACTTTCCAGTAGACATTTATATTTCATTTTATGTTGGTCAGTTAGCTAGGGAAAGAACGCATTGTTGCATGAAGTGAGTCTTTCCATGCTCATGAAAACTGAATTTCAACACCCACTTTCAGATCCTTATGTCACTGTGCTGTGCTGGTGTGGGGGGTGCGGGGTGTGTATGCCAGGTAAGTTTGCAAGGCTCTTGGGAAGCAGGGAAATCATTTATGACTTGGTCAGTTGGTGGAGTCATTTGGAATACAAAATCCCGCATTAATTGTTCCTCTTGTCTAAAGTATATTTGAACTCAAGATGGGCAGAATATCAGGTATGTCTGTACTTCAGAGCAGCCCACAGTGAGGTCTGACTGTTCCCAGAATGTCTTTCAGAGTTAGGGAGTCGGCTGTAAAATACTTCATTGTTGTTTTGAAATCTCCTCCCCTAGAGCAGTCTGAGTCTGGGGGCAGCAGAGCAGAGAAAAAGCAAACATGTCAGTGATTGACTGTACTTAGAAAAGAAAAGAATAGAAAGTAAAAGAAAGAAAAGATAAAAGAAACCCTAGAAATGCTTAAGAGACCCTTAGGTCTTTGCCACAAATTAAAACTTTTTTTTTTAAAAGAAAAAATGTTTTTGGTGACTCATAAAGACATGTCAGTGCTGTTGAATTTGGACTGTTAATTTGCTTGCATCTAAGTTTTATTCTCACTGGATTCTAATTCTCCTGTAATCAGCAGGATTAGCATTTACTAGCTGTCTTGATTTCCCTGCTTTCTGCTGCAGCTTGGACAGAGTGGAGATGGCTGAGGAGTGGGTGTTGACTTCTCTCTTTGCATCAGGGATGAACATTTGAGACTTTCGTATGTGAAGGATCACAATCTTTGCAACGAGATGTAAATATGAGTTTCCTCAAAGCTGAAAATCTAGCTGGATGTCCCGATAGGCTCCCACTAGGGAAGCAGTTGTAGCCACTATGAGAGAAGCAGTGTTGGGGATCCCTTCATTCCGTAGGCTGTGAGTGCTCAGAGGGGAACAGGTAAAGACATATATCATTGGCTGGGGGATAGCTTCGTGGGGAAAGGCGCTTGCTACTGCAAAGCCTGAAGACCTGAGTTCAGTCCTCTTGGAGTCCCACATAATGAAAGGTGAGAACAGACTCCTGTGAGATGTCCTCTGACCTGCACAGGTGCAGTGTGGCACATACACACATTTATAGGTATACACATACATTGTAACACATTAATAATAATAATAATAGGTCTGTAGTTACAGAGGTTTGCTATTTGCTGACAGGGTTTGCCAGTCTTGGAACTTTGTAGCCCAGGCTAGCTTACTTGTGAACTCTGGCTTGGCCTTCCTCAGCCTCCTGAGTGCTGGGTTTGAAGATCCAGAGGGTTGGGGTTGGCTAGAGAAGGTTGAATCTTTGAAGCACTTTACCTAACCACCTTGTGTACCAGTGAGGTACCTAAACAATGAAGGCAAAAGTAGGGAGGGCAGCACTCTTGTCACTGTAGGACTTGACTAGCATCAAGTGTGTTAAAGAAAAGACTGCAGTACAACATGAGAGCTGTTGTAAAGTTGAAAAAAAAAAAAAAAACCACGGGGAAAGAGCTGAATGGGCTCTGCTCAGGTAGGAGATTTGAACAAAGTACTCCAGAAAGTCGCAGGTGAACTGACTGATAAAGGACAGTTAGCTTGGATGAGCAGTTCCCTTAAATCTGAGGGTACGCTTTTTTTTTTTTTTAATCTTTGTTTTTTTTCCTTTCATGATGCCTCTGAATTCACTGGACCTGCATGGTAGGACGTAGTTGTTCCTAGCTGGAAGAGCAGAGTCGTTTCTGTTAGCTGAGACGTGTGAATCTCACCTAACACAGATGTGGTAGACCAAGATCTAAGATTAAGTAAGGTGCCCACGATGCTTATCTGTGTAGCCACCAAATGCCCCGTGTTGCTGGGGACAGTCATTCTTAGTGTCACCATCAGAACCATTGCTCTTTTGATTGTTTAGGGTGTGTGTGGGCATTCCCATGTAGCTCAGATTGGCCTCTTAATTAATTGTTACTTATTTATTTTTGAGACACTGTCTCACTATATAGCCTTGACTCGCCTTGAACTCTGTGTTTATTATCAGGTAACTTTGAACTCATAGAGATCCGCCTGCTGGGATTAAAGCTATGAGACACCATGATTAGCCACTGTTTTAAAAAAAATAATATGTATTTTTGAGACTTGGTCTTTTAGTGTAGCTCTTGCTGTCCTGTGACTCTGTGTAGAGCAAGTTGGCCTCAACCTCAGAGATTCACCTGCCTCTGATTCCCTACTGTTGGGATTAAAGGTAAGTGTCTGGCTCAAAATTAAAAAAGGAAAAAACATTTTTTTTTTTTTTTGTATAACAAGATTTAGCTTATTTTATGTGTTTGAGTGTTTGCTTGTTTGTATGAAAGTGCACCACGTTTCTATCCCAGAGTTCAGAAGGATGTGCCAGAGCCCCTGAACCTGCAGTTGTAGACAGTTCTGAGCCACCACGTGGGTGCTGGGAGTTGGACCCACATTCTCTGGAAGAATAGTCAGTGTTCTTAACCACAGATCCATCGCTGTAGTCCACAGCTCCTAACGCTGTGTGGCCACAGCTGCTTCCCAATTGCTGGAATTACAGTGTTTGCCAACCAACACTCCCAGTTTTACATGGTACTGGGAGTGAACCTGGGGCTTCACGCATGTTAGTTAAGCACTTTACCAACTGTGCTGTGTCACTAGCCCTGTGGTGACTGATGTTTTGTGTAGATGAGTTTAAATATGAACATGGTGTCATGCGGCTCATATGGAGGTCAGAGGACAACCTTTCCTTTGACAGTGTTCGAGGCTGGGTCTCTCTTGTGTCTTTTGTGTATTTGCCAGGCTAGCTGGCCAGTGAGCTTCCCGTCTCTGCCTCCTCTCTCTTTACAGGGACACTGGGATTTCAGGCTAGTTTACTATTGTGTCTAACTTGACTGTGGGTTCTGGGGGGGTCTGAGCTCAGGCTGTCTGGCTCGCGCAGTGAGTGCTATCTACTGAACTACTTAACCATCTCACCTTACCTGAGTATGGCATACAGGTGGGGATTTGGAATGGTTTGGGTTTTTTGATCATTGAATGTGACACTTTCCCTTTAATAACCCTGACTTTCCCACCTAAGCAGGAGGTTTAGCTGAAGAAGGGGTTTGAGGATAGTGGTTGTAATTTGGGGAAGAAAATCAGAAACTTTGATTGTGATTTGCGCTTGAGTGTCCTACCAGGCTTGCTGGACAAAGACTAAGTTTGTCACAGTGTTCTTCTTTATGAAGCTCAGCATTTTTCATGAAAGTATGGATTTAGTGGCACGTGGCACAGTAACTGAAATGCGAATGGATTTGATTTAGCGATGGCACTTTACTTAGTGTGAATCTCCTGTTCTTTGTAGTTTTCTATTGGAGGAGGATGGCATTTGAGCAAAGGCTATAGACATGCTCACTTCAAGAAGGATGAAGGTGGGGCTCAGAGAGAGTGGAGAAATGGATCAGTGGTTAGGGCACTGGCTGCTGTTGCTGAGGACCCAGGTTCAATTCCCAGTACCCACATGGCAGCTCATAACAATCTGTAAATCAAGCTCTAGGGGAATCTGATTCTCTCTTCTGGCCTCCATGGGTACTACATGCAAGTGGTGTATAGACATCCATACAGGCAAAATATCCATACACATTTAAAAGAGAAAAAGGAAAACACTGAAAGGCAGCTTTCCTAGCCTAACCTTAACCTAACTTTTGGAATGAAGTAGAGGGGTGGAGGCAAACCAGGGCCACTGTGAAGAGTTTAATGATGGACTGAGCTGATGTGCTTCCTGCTGCAGGCTTAATTCTCTTCCAAATTTACACATCTCTTCAACTATCTGGCTTCTTTGTTGAATAAAGCGAGGCAAGGGCAGGGAGATCAGCAGGGGTCTACTTGCTTACGGCTGGGTTGGGTTGAGTTATAGTTAGGAGGAAGGTGTGAGGGGTGGGGGACCAGAGTGCTGCTGGCCCTTCTATAGCAGATGTTGGAACTCAGACCTTCTCATACTCTGTACCATTTTTGGTTTGTGCAGCATTTGATGTTTTGCTTTTCTTTCCAGAAACTGTTTGTAATGCGACTTGAACAATGCACTGAGATTCTTGAGCTCAAGTTGTTATGAAGCCAAAAATAGATCTGGGCTACAATTGGACTTTGTGGGACAAATTGTGGTTTTGTAGGTTGTGGCTGTTATTTTTCCAACAAATAACTGTAATTTAAAAATTATTTAGAAGTGAAGCAAACGTTGCTTAGATAAAAAAAGGACCTGGTTGCTTTTAAAGGTTCCTTGAGAATGCCAACCAGATGCCCCAAGTTTAAGGGACTGTTTGGAGTGAGAATGCTTTAGCTAAAAGCACTCAGCAAGTGCTATCAGATAGAAGCCTGGGACTGCAGAACTGCCGGGGTCTGTCTCACTGTCGCCTTCTCTCTCCTCACTCATTTTTCTTAGTTTTCTTTGAAAGTCAAAAGCATGAAATAGGTTTCAGAGAAAGGAAAATCAGAGCTAGGGGTTACAATACATTCAGACCTTTCTGTTGTATTGGTCCAGTTCTGGGCACCAGCATCACCCTGCAGTGATACCAAATTCAAAGAGATACATAAATTTAGGTTAGAAACACAAAAGTTAAAAATCAGGACAGGTGAACTTCATTGCTCAGCTTAGAAGCAAGTGGTTTCCTGAAGCTCTTAAAGGATGATTGGCAGCTTTGTTATAAAAAAATAAGTAAAACTTATTATCAAGGTTCTACACATCATCTGATGAATACACAGTGTTTCTTGTTCTCAGGTTGTCAGTTTCTTGTGAACAATTAAAAAAAAATCACAATTTCACACATAGGCATTGAGGAACTGTTTTAGTGTAATACACCTTTATTATAAGACACTTGAAATATAAACATATGTCAGTAATAGAAACAACTATTTAATACCTGTGCATCTGGCTGAGGACTGAATATTCTGCATGGTTCACTGAATATTAGGCTGCAGGTTCAATAAATATAAATTAATAGTAGTTTATATACATCTGTAGTGAACAATATGAAGGTGAAATTAGTGAAGTAATTGTACTTAGAATATCAGAAAAACCTAGGAATATATTTAACAAAATAAGTATAAATTATTCTTAAATTATAACATTTATTGGAAAAACTAAAGAAATAGAAATGAATGAAAAAAATTCCTATGTTCTTTGGTTGAGAGACTGTGTTAAGATGCTGATATTCCCAGGTTGGTACAGTCTCAGTAAATCTCTTCAGAATCTCACTCACATGACTTCTTTGTATAAACTGTTGAACTGACTTAAAAATCAGATGTAATTACAAAGGACCCAGAACATCCAAAATACTATTGGAAAAGAACATAAGTAGAGGAACTCACGCTTCCTAGTATTAATACTTCAGAGTATTAATACATTGTGGTACTGAGGATGCAATGATGGATAGACACCTGTGGAGCAAAGATGAAAGTCCAAAGCTAAACCTCTATACTCTCAGCTAATACAGGCTTCAGGAGAATAGTTGTCTTTTAAACAGTTTGTGTTGATAGAACTGGATCTGTATGTAAAGGAATTAAGTTGCAGTCCTATTCCACATTTATACATAAAATTTATCTGAGGCTGAAGTGAAAATTTTTACTTCAAGAAGACCTATGTAGAAGAGCTATGATTATAGAACTTTTAGAAGAAAACACAGGGGTTCATCTTCACCACCTCAGATGTGCTGAGTAAAAGGAGTAAAAGCCCCAGAAGCAACAGTGTTAACACATGGGACATTCTATAGAAACATGGAAAACTTGTGTTCCAAAGGACAGCAGTTGAATAAACTGAGCAAAGACTGAAAACATCTGAAAATCATATTCCGTCATGAAATTTTCTTTCGACTCTTATCTTTTATAACTCTTAAGACCAACCCACCAACTAAAAAAATGGGAAAGGATCTGGGAAGACTTGTTTTTTTATGTTGATAAACAAATTGCTAATGATGGCATGCAAATAGCACCATTGGCCAATAAGGAATGGAAATCCACACCACTGTGAGACACCAACCATATCCTATTTAGCTGGATGGCTGTCATAGAATACCAGACACAGTATTGTATTGGTGAGGACATGGAGAAATCAGAAACCCTGCCGCTGCTGAGGAGAGTATAAAATGCTGCATTGCAGGCCCTGTGGAAAACCCTAGTCAGGCAGGTCCTTAGAAGGTTAAGTGGAGAGTTCTTGCATTACCTGGCAGTTTTAGTCCTTGTTATCCCATTTTTCTTTAGATAAAAAACAAAAGCCTATGCACAAGCTCGAACATAAGAATTTATAATAGAATTGTTTTTAGTAAAAATGGCAAAAGCAAGTCATATATCTGTTGTCAACATTGGGAGAGAGAAAAGAAAAGCTAGTCACAAGAAAAGACAGTATGTCATTCTATTTATGTGGATATTCAGAATAGGGAAGTTTACAGACAAGAAAGCCACAAATATGAGTGTCGGTATGGGTGTGGTTGTGAACTGTGCAGGGCGCCTTTCTGAGGTAATATATTCTGAAGTTGATTGTGTTAGTGGGAGTACAGGCTTGCCGGGAGTAAATTCACTGTACTGTGTAGTACTTTTTTTTTTTTTGTTTTTGGTACAGGGTTTCATTATGTAGCCCTGGCTGACCTGGAACTTGCTATGTAGATCAGGCTGGCCTTGAACTCACAGAGGTCTGCCTGTCACTGCTCTGCTTTCTGAGTGCAGAGATGAAAGGCGTGCACCATCACACCTGGCCTATACTGAATACTTTGAATATGGTTTGTGAATTATATTTCAGTGGAACAGTTTTTTTTCCTTATAAAAACATTTGCCTAATTTCATTAGTTAAAATGTTAAATCCAAACAGTCTCACCATAGTTTTGTATCTGAAAACAATTACTTTGATAGCTTGGCTGTTTCTTGGTCCATAAAAGCATTCTAAGTTGAACAAGACATAATTATGTATTTAGATGTTTCTGTAACTTTACTCTGTAAAATTTTTTTTTGTGTGTGTGTGAGTTTTGTTTCTATCCATTGGAAACAACATGTTTGAGTGTTTGGTTATCGTCAGTCGGGTTTAATCCCTAGTACTGACAAAGAGAACGAGAGCAATCAGAAAAAGTTCCAGGTTGCTAGGAAATAGCAAATAAAGACAATTCATCGAATATTTATGTGCAGACACTGTTCTAAGAAATTTCCACCTTACTGAGTAGAGATTAAAATAATTCTATAAAGTATGGACATGCATTTAAAGTTGACAGCAGTATCAGTCAGGTGGTAGGTGGTAGGCTGACTGTGGTACTAGAGAGGAACAGGGCTTAGTGGCTGTACTGGCTAGGCATAGCCCATCTTATACAAAGAATGTCATTGGCAGCATGTGTTTAAAATAAGCGTGTGAGTGGCAGCCAGGTGGCTCAGGGGTAAGAGTCCTCCCTGCTAAGCTTGATGACCAAGCTTCCAAGATCTACATAGAGTAAGGAAAGAACCAACTTCTACAAGTTGTCCTCTAAACTCCACGGGGTGAGCTCTCTCTCTCTCTCCCTTCCCCTGCCCCCCCCCCCCCCACGCACGTACGCACGCACACACACACACACACACACACACACACACACACACCTACCTTTAAAAATAAAGCCAACTCTGTGAATGCAACCACACTTTTGATAGAATTTATTTCAGAAACACATTACAGCAGTTAACTCGTTTTTATCAGTCTCGACTGTCGTGGTCTCTTAAACCATGCTACTTCAGTGCAGTTGATGGAGTGCACTGGCTTTTCTGATAGTTGCATTGGTTTGGAGTAGGTTTAAAACTGAATTTCATTCTGCAATGTTTATTAAGGACTTTTGGTTATTTTGAACCTTTCCCCTTAGTTTTGCCCTTAATTTAAGCTTGTGGATTTACAACATTTTATATCTAGTTCTGCAAGTACCACATTGTTGCAGTATCCAGAATAATAGCCACTAAACACCCATGCTTATTTACATTTAAATGCAAATTAATTAAAAATTAAAACTCAGTTTTTCAGCCTTAGCCAGATTTCAAGGATTAATAGTTACACGTGGCTACTGGTTGCCAGAGTGGCTGGAGCGGGGTAGAGAAATGGCTATATTTGCAAGACTTCTCTTTATGGTAGAATTAAATGATTTGCATGGTTTTGCAGGAGGGGAAAATAGGTAAAAACCTGATAAGACTTTTTGAATAAAATGGGAATCTAATTACAATCAATATATATGAGAATCTATATGTGTAAATATATACATATATTTAGGGAGTTATTGAATGCCTTAAGGCCCCCATTTATAAACATGTAATCACGTTTGATGCACATGTGTGTCATATAACAGTGACTCCACTCACTATCCTGAGAGCCTTATAGTACTTAGGGACAAATCCCTCAAGAATTGGGTTTGTTTTATAAAGCAACACTACAGTCCTCACACAAGAGAGGAAGACTCGATTGTTCTCTAATGCTGTATAGTAATGCCTGGCTTATTTAACTATCCTCTCACCCATCAGATAGCTGATTTTATTATTCTTTCCCCTGAAATGAGAATTCCATATAATCTCATGTAAGTCTTTAATCTTGCAGATTCCCCTCCATACTACCCATACATACATAGCCATACTATCACCTTCATTTTGAAGAATTTCAAGTGTGTAGTGAAGTGGAAGAGAAGTATTACAGGGGATTCTAGATTCACATTTGCTGGCTGAGCTTTATCTCAGTTTATATTCCTATCCTTTAGTCCTTTAGAAGTAAGTTACACATACCACGACCTCTCACCCCTAACCGTTTACAATATTTCTCCTAAGAACAGTGTTTTCCTAAAGAGCCCTCTAAGCAACAATCAGCCCAGAGTTTAATGTTAACCCTTAAGTGTTGTATCTCTTTAGTTTCCTTTTTATCTAGGATGTTTCCCTGCCTCCTTTCATTGTTTCTGTCTTGTCTTTGATGTCCTTTTTAAGAGGCTAGGCTCCTTGGTTATTTATCTCTTGGGTTGGGGAGTCATAGGGCTGCTTAACTTAAGTTTCTCTTTCCACTTTTTTTCCAGAATTAGACCCACAAGCTTTGCTCAGCTGAGGCCAAATATTTATAGTAGGAAAGTTCTGTGGGTGTTCTCTGTGTCACTTCCTGTCACAGAGCACCTAGTGGTGAGTACTCCAATATTAGCTTTATCAGTCCAGTAAAGTGGCAAAAGCCATTTTAAAGATAGTTTTCTTATTGCGGTTACAAGGTGACTAGGGTGATATTTGTGTCTTTCAGATGTCACGTTGTACATTCCTTTCACCTACTTTGTTAAAAGCATCTGTTGATGATGCTGTGTTAATGAGCATGAGTTTATATTTCTCTGGGACTGGACACTAGGATTTTCCTAGTCCAGTAGCACATGTCTTCAAAAGGACAGATACAACATCTATTCCATTCCCTCTTCACTTTTCCTCATATAACTGTCATTGTTGACAGTTTATAGAATGGCAGAGTTTTCCTATTTGTGATGTTATAGTCAATTTATGTAATATAAAATTCTGCCCATAAATTCTGTCCTTCACTTAATTTTTCAAATGTTTATTTTTATTTATGTGTATACATGCATATCTGTGAGCAGCTGTTAATTTGTGCACAGGTCTCCAAGGGAGCCACAACAGGGAGTCAGATCCCTTGGAACTGGAGTTACAGGTAGACGTGAACCAGCTTGTGTGGGTAGGAGGAACCAAATGCTGGTTCACTCACTGGAAAAGCAGCAAGTACTTTTAACTGCTGCACCATCTCACCTGCCCTCTAGTGATCTATAAATACTGAGATCTGGGACTAGGTGCATGGAGAGATTGCAGGCTTGGAAATTGGTTTTCTTCAAATGTTTATGACCATTTACATTTGTAATATTAACACCTTTATTTTCTCATTTTACATTTGTGGCTTCTGAAGAGTCGGTGCTGCCTCTGAAGATATTTCTGCTCCTGTAAATGGAGCTGGAGTACAGGCACACTTGGGATATTCTTATTAAGTTTTGGGCATGGACCTAAGGAACGCCATCATAGTCTTAACAGCTTTGGAGGCAAGTGTTGGGATGTAGCTGTAAAAACTTCCCTCGTGTGGCCTCAGCCTTCACTGCTTCTTTGGTTTTATCACAAGGGGTGGCTGTGAAGGCAACGTGTCTTGAGAATTTTGTTGCCATTAAGAAATGACTTAAAATTCCCAGGAAAGTTTTATTGTTTCATAGTTTCATACAGGCATACAGTGTATCTTGATCATATCTCCCCTTCTCCCCCTACCACTCCCAGAACCCACATAACATATCTTCCTCCCACTTTCATGACTTTTTTTTTTTTTTTTTTGTTAAATCCAATGACTGCTGTCCTTAGTGCATGGGTATGAGACCTTCCACTGCTGCATGGTCTACTTCCCAGCAGCCATACTCCTGAAGAAAGTGGACTCTCCCTCCCCTGTAGCTGTCAACTTTCTAAAGCTCTTCAGCCAGAGGTAGGGCTTTGGGAATCCCTCACCCAACCCGTGCTGGAGTGTCTGCTGGCTTGACCATGAGCAGGTTAACTGTGAATGTGTTCATGACTGCAGCCCTATGACCAGAAGGCAGCATGCGCAGCATTTCAGCCTGTAGTCTGGCTTGTTCATTCTGTCTGATGAATCTTTTGTGATGTTCCCTGAGCCTTGGGTAGAGTAGGGGTTGATATTGATGATATGTGTGTAGAACTGAGATCTTTGACCAGGTATGAGACTCTGCATCAATCTCTGCTCCCTGCAGAAAGCAGCTTCTCCAACAAAGGGTAAGGGCAGCCCTTATCAAGGAAGATGGACATAAGACCAATAGCCTCGGAACATGCCAATCTCTCTCTCTCTCAAAACATTTTATTGTTTCTTTGTGAATTTCACGTCATGCACCCCATTCCCACTCATCCCCCCATCCCCTCCTACCCGCCCACCATCCTGGCACCCACTTCCCCTCCTCAACAGAGAAAATAAAATCTCATTGTGGAAGCTGTAGTGTGCCACAGTGTGCCCCACACTATACCCTTTTGTCCACACTTCTTTGCTTGCAAATGGCCATTGCAATGACTCATTAGTATGGTACGAGGCCTTTGGCTTCTGCTACTCTATCAATACTGGAACCTCACTAGGACTTCTCTCAGATATCCTGTTGTCTTCCCTGTGTCATGAAGATCCTGGAATTTTGGATCTGCAGGACTGGCCCATGGATGCACTCAGCAGTTCACTGATGGATAGATGTTGGGATGGTCCAGTTCAAAGCTCTGGATCTGGCCTGAGAGTTATCTAAGGTGGTTAGCCTGCTGGCTTTTCTACTCTCCTGCTCTCTGGGGTCCGCTCATCCACAACCCCTGCAACCAGGGCCAGCTCTGCCCTGCTGCTCAGGTGAGGGGCAGCACCTGCTCTCCCGAGTGCTGCAGCTGGTGAGGGACATGTCTAGTTCTCCCATTCTCATGACCCCAGAGCCAGCTCTCCTGCCTGCCATAAATATCAAGGGAAGGAGAAGGGTGTCTTTTTCTCTCAACCAAGCCACCACTCTGCAGATAAGAGGCAGGGCCAGCTCTCCCATATTCGTTCTCTGGGGCTAGCTCACCTCTAATCCCCACATCTATAGCACATCTATCCCACATCTGCATAGCCCTCAGACATCACCCTGGTGGCAGCCAAACCAGGGATGTCCTCCAGGCCTTTGGTGGAAGCAGACCCCCCTGCTGCAAGGTCATGAACCCAGATGTGACTGCTGCTGGTGGTAGCACAGACCAGGACCCCACCATAGTCCCAGGTGGCATCACCAGCTGCTCACATCACGCTGTTCCTCACTACCCTCCAGTTCTGCATTGGGCACACATCCTTCTGATTCTCTTTTTTCTGTTTCTCCACCACTTGCTTGGTCATCTTAGTGGCTCCCAGGGTCTTCTCAGACATGGTCTCAGGAGTGCTATGCCGTGCTTGTGTGTTATGGTGCCAGGCAGGGGTCATCTTGGGCATGATCTGCCCACCAAGCCTGTGCAGTGCCAGATCTTCATGGTTGTCTTAGGCTCACTTTTTTTCAGGGAGTGTTAGGCTACTCATAATTCAGATGATCATATGCATATGAGTGCAATCAGTCAGAGCTGATTCTTAATCTTAGAATGGTAGAACAGACATGTGACTCTTACAGAAGTGAATTGAATTCCAGGAGAGGCCTGGCTGGTCCCCACTGTAAATTCATTTCTACACAAATTGCTTGTGGTATTAAGACATTTTAAAGACTTTCTGGTCACACACACACACACACACACACACACACATACACACACAGAACAAGAGAGAGGGGAGGAGAGGGAGAGAGGGAGGGAGAGAGAGAGTGAGAGAGGAGAGAGAGACACTCCCCTCTTCTAGTTTAAAAGTATGGCTGTAGACCCTGGCACGATGGTGTATACCTGTGATTCCAGCACCCAGGAAGTGGTAGGTGGATGGTGTCAACTTGAAGCCAGCCCAGACTTACATTGAGGTCCTATCAATGTGTACCTGCAATCCTAGCCCTTGGGAGGCAGAGGAAGGAGAATTGTTGCAAGTTTGGGGCTAGCCTGATTTGCATAGTGAAGTCCAATGCCTGCCAGGGCCACATAGGAAAACCCATGTCCCCACTCTAGTAAAAGGCAGGAGTGCGTGGGTGGGTGGGGATATGGATCAGAAATAACTGAAGGATAGAGTTACAAATTAGGGTGGGTTGTAAGGTTAAAAGTCATTTGCTCATCTTCTATTTTATATTTGGGGATGGATATACATTGAGAGTAGGCAAAGTGATCACTACAGTTTTGTTTTTGATATAAATCTTAGTGTCACCTTGGAATGACACTTTATAGGGATTGGCAGCCCACCAATTTCTGTTCATATGCTTGCTTTATGGGTTTTGTGTTCTTTTTCCATTTGGGAACTCATTTTTTTTTTTTTTGTCTGTTTGTTTCATCTTCCTTAGACAAGCTACCTGTCACATTGTTACCACGTGTAACCATTTATTCCTTTGCTTTAAGTCTGTGAAAATGTTTTCTCTGTGGGGGAAAAAACTCAGGTGCACACCACTCCTGCAAGGCTATGAGGCTCAACACAGAGTAGCTCAGTAGGTCATTTTCAGATGATTCTTTTTAATTAATTAATTAATTTTTTGAGACAGGGTCTCTCTATGTAGCCCTGGCTCTCCTGGCACTCACTCTGTAGACAGAGTCCGAGAACTCATGGAGATTAATGGTGTGCATTATACCAGTTGATTCTTGGTTTTCAAATATTCCAAGCCTTTGTGTAAGTTTTCCTCTTGGTCTAGGTCCCCCACGCCCTTCCCCATTTAAATACTCGTTATAGTATTGGGAGTTGAACCAAGGGCCTTGGGCATGTATGCCATACCCACCGAGCCTTCACAGATGACTTTGTAAATGTCTGTCTACACATTTGTCTTGTGGGCTTGGCTGAGTTCTGTGGAAGTATTTGCATCCACAGCTCTTAGCAGATTACCTCCTAGTGTGCAGTCAGCCATCTTTTATTAAAAACACTGCATGCTGCTGGCCAAAGGAACCTACCCACTACTGTCTACTGATTGAAGATTGAGAATGCCCTGATGAGTCTGTAGATGCTGGGATTGGACAGCAATAGTTATCTTCTCTGTCTGAGGCCTATGGCCAGAAGAAACCACAGTTGTTGCTAAAACATCAACATTTTTGAAAGGTATTTGTGTTTGAAGACCATGATTTAAGGACCTGTAATTATCCTAAAATGTTGTAATTATGATATATTACTCTGAGGTATTTGTGTGTGTGTGTGTGTGTGTGTAGGAGGCTGGTATGTTTAGATGTCCTTTGTTCACTAGGAAATGTCAGTATAACAGTAAAGTGCTTAACATTATTCTAAAAGGGTCTTGTATCTCCTGGTAAGGTAGGACTAAAGTTTTCATTTACCCTGGTATCTTGGATATTTCCAGGGTGGGAAAGTTGGTGTCCGTTGAGATGGATGTACTGTGGAGGCTTGTTAGTAAGCTGGAGAGGCCAGTGAGAGGAAAAGTCGAGAAAGGGATTTCAGCTTCTTAGAGCTGTCATAGGTGATTTTGTAAACGGGCTATTTGTTATCTACAAAGTGGCAGGCCCTGGCAGGTGTCATTGCGCAGGGTTGGGCTCCCTGGAAATCAAGTTAACACTGTGTCTGGAACACGGCTGCTATCATAAAGGAATGCAGAAAACACAAGCCTGTGAGGCACCCAATCCTTGAAGCTTTTAAATAAGAAGATATTGTAGTGTGCTCTAAAACTAGGTCGTGAATGTTTTTCTCTTAATGTTTCGGAAGAAAGTAGTCACCCCTTCCTGCATGCTGTGTAATTTAGGTATCCTTGTCAGTTGGAAAGAATAGGTAACTTCTTTGTCTTGGAGATGGAAACTCTGGGTTTGAATTCTGGTTCTCCAGTCTGCTGCTGACCACAAGCTAAGATTTCTCTGGCATCCAGGAGATGATGCGTTAGAACTGCAAGGAGAGACGGGGAGAGAGAGAGAGAGAGAGAGAGAGAGAGACCAGCTAACTTGACCAGTTGCCTTAGAGACTGGTGATAATGGAAGGGAATTAATAAGAGGTTGTGTGAGGCATCATACATGATAAAATGCTAGTAAACCAGTGGCTTACAAGTTTATTACTGTATGTTATCTCCAGAAGTATTGAGTTTTGACCAAGTTCTCTGGTTTAGAATGAGATAAATGGTTCTACAGTTTATTGTAACCATGAACGAAATGGGTGGTGTTTCTTTCTTTCTTTCTTTTTTTAAATCTCTTTTTGGTCTTATTGCTATTCTCAAACATTATCCTTGTAGTTATGAAGTTATTGAGAAATCATGTTCTCAGCTTGACTATATGATGACACAATGCAATAATTAAAATATCAACTGTGTTGTAAAATGTATGGGAAGTTAGTGTGTTAACATTTTATTTCAAACTGTAGAACCATTTATCTCATTTATCTTGTACTTGATAATTTGCTAAAAACTATCTGGTTACTACCTGGAAAATTCAAAGGAAATTAATTTATCAGACCTTTTACTTAGAAAAGAATAGCACTTAGAGAGAGATTGTATGCTTCATTTTAAGCCTTTTTTTTTTAAAATTAAAGATGTAGAAGATAAGTAACGAAAAGGAATATTATTCAGAAATACTTTTAACACCCGCCCCCTCCTAAAAACAGGGTTTCTCCCTGTATCCCCTAGCTGGTCTGGAATTTACTGTGCAGATATCCACTGGGATAAAGACATGCAGCGCCATGCCTGGCTATTCTTGATGGTTTTGACCATTGCTCTCTCTTCTTCCCCTTACCTTCGATGCCGTACCCCATGCACATGAGTGATAAGGAGCAAAGCCCAGCAGTGCTATAACTTTCCTCCTGGCTTCCTCTCCTTAGGAAAGAAACAGTTCCTCTTTGAGATTAATTGGGGGCTTTGTTTTTTAGTTTGATTTGTGTCCTGCCACACCGAGTGACTTTCTTCCACGTTTCTTTGCTTAGCTTAGCTTCCAGCTACACAGCTAACCTCAGCCTTTTCTCAGTAGATTACTGTAGCTGATTTTGGGGAGTTAATTAATCCTTTTATTCCCTCTCCCCAGTAATATTCTATGGATTACGTAGAATGTTGGTGATATGAAGTTTGGATTTGGGTCAGATGCCTCCATTCCCACCCCTTCCTGCTTTACCTTACCAAGTGACTGTGACCTTTTGATTTTAGTAGCATCCATCTCCTGCATGTATGTATGTATGTATGTATGTATACCACATCTGTGCTTGGTGCCTGTGGAGATGTGAAGTCCAGGAACTAGAGTTATAGATGGTTGTGAGCTACCCTATGGGTGCTGGGAAGTAAGCCCTTTGAAAGGGCAGCAAGCAAACTATTAACCACTGAGCCTTCTCTCCAGCCCCATATATATTTTAAATACTTTAACTAGAAAACTGATATCCAGCGATAAAAAGGTGCGGGGGTTTCAAGTTCGCTCCAGAGTTGCATTGAGAGCGTGGCCATGTACTAATGATGTCAGACGTTTTCACTTCTGCTCATCTTTGGTCCTGGATAGGACCTAGTCTTCTGTATTTCTAGTGAGCTACACAGGTGAGTTTACTTCTAAATGGATATGGTGTTACACTTTGGGAGGCGCACTTGAAAACACTGAGAAGGGCATCTGTTGACACATCATCACCAGAGATGCATGTGGTACGTGAACCTGTGGAATGCTCAGTACACCTGTCAGCAGCAGAGGACTGCCGATGGAGACAGCAGACAGAGGCTGGGGGGTTAAGTTGCACTTGCAGAGGACCCAGGTTCAATACCCAGCACCCACATGGCAGCTCTTAACCTTCCATCAGTTCCAGGAGATCTAATGGCTTACTCAGCACAAGGCATACACGTGGAAGGAGACGGACATTCAAGCAGAACACTCATCTACATAAAATAAAAAGCAAACACCGAACACTGAGGCACTGCTACATTGAATGCCAGGACTGATGGAGGTAGACAGGAGCCCTCATACATTGCTGATGGGAATGCAAAATGATACAGGCACTTTGGCAATTTCATAAGAATAGACATATTTTTACCATATGTTATGGGATAAATGTTTCCATTCTTTCCTGATTTCTGCGTTGAAGCTTTAACTCACAGTATAGTGATCTTTGTGTGTAGAACTTATGGAGGTAATTAAGACTAAGTAAGGTCATATGGGTAGGGTCCTGATCTGACACATCAGGATTCTTATGGGAGAAGTTAGGATGCCGTGTACCATGCATATAACCAATGCTTTGTTTGTCAATTACAAATAAATTCAGAAATGCACACATGCGCGCGCACACACACACATACACACACACACACACGTACACACACATGGAAGGAAAGAGGGAAAGGAGTGGCCAAGAGGCCTTCTGTCACTGCCATTTTTGGACATAGGACATAGTGGGCATCTACAGGAAGCTGGCCTTCTCCCAGTGTCCAATCAGGCAGCACATTGATCTTCAACATCTTAGCATACAAATCTGAAAAAACAAGATTATATTGTTTAAAATACTCAGTCTAGGCCTGTCATGGTGGTGCATACCTTTAATCCCAGCACTCAAGAGGCAGAGGCAGGTGGATCTCTGTGAATTCAAGATCAGCTTGGTTTACCTAGTGAGTTCCAGGACTGTCAGAGATATACAATAGAGAGACCCTGTCTAAAATAAAATAAAATAAAACTCAGCTTAGGTTTTTATCCTAGAAGGTTAATATATCAACTGGCTCAGAAATCTTGATCTCAAAATCTTTTTATTTTTTTAATTTATTTATTTTTTTTGGCTTTTTGAGACAGGGTTTCTCAGTGGCTTGGCTGTCCTAGAACTCACTTTGTAGACCAGTCTAGCCTCTAATTCATAGGGATCCACCTGCCTCTGACTCCCAAGGTGGGACTAAAAACATGAGTCACTACCACCTGGCTGATCCCAAATTCTTACCCAGTTGAGTTGGGAACCTCTGACTCTCCAATGAAAGTAGGTGAGTGCTGTGACACCTATATACATCATTACCCCAAAGCTGAAAACAGACAAAGAAAAGCAAAAAGTGTGTTACTTCCAGGCAATGGAATTGTCTTTCAGCAATATAAAGAAATGGGCTGTCATGCCATGGAGTAGCATGGGAGAGCCCTAATGTGTGTTGGTGAGTGAAAGAAACCTTACATTCAGAGGAGTTAAAGCTGAAAACACTGAGAAAGTCCATGACTGTGGGACTTGGCTGAGCATGGGAGGGTGATGGGACGCAGTAGCGTTAGGGCAGCTAAAGTCTTCTGTGGGATAATGCCATTACGCTCTTGTCAGGAGCTGCAGTGTGAGGAAGGTATTCATGAGTTTGTAATGTGCCTTTGACTGTAGCAAATGTATTCTCACAATACAGAATAATAACTGGGAAAATGCAAGAGTTGTCGTGGGGGGAAAGGTAGAACATATGGGAACCCTGTGCTTTTGGTCAGATTTTCTGGAATGGGCTGGAGAGATGGCTCAGTTATTAAGACCACTGTCTGGCCTCCCAGAGGATCCCACATACCAGCAATGGTAACTCTCAACTGTAACTACAGTTCTAAGGGATCTGATGACATTGTTTGGTCTTTTTGAGTACCAGTCACCCTTTTATTGCACAGACATATATGCAGGCAAAACACACACACACACACACACACACACACTCTCACACACACCACAAAATAAAAATAAAATGGGTTAAAACAAAATCTCCAATGCTCTAAAATATATACATTGATATCAAAGGGAAGATTTTGTGTTCATGTGTGTTTTGTTTTCAAAAGAATTGGAAATAAACTAAACATTGAAATTTTTATTGCAGTTGGATTGGAAATTAGATGTAGCTCTACTTATATAAATATGTACATATATACATATACACACATATGTATAAATAAGATGGAGGAGGAGGCGGAAGGAACAATGCTGAGATTGCCTTTTTATTGTTGGTTATTATTTAGAGAAGGGATGAAAGATAATGGTATTTTTTATACATAGTTGGAAATTAACATCTGTAATGGAATGTTGACTATACCCTCTCTCCTGGTACCTGTTGGAACGGTGTGTGGTTTCCCATGGATTGTGGAAGATCAATAATGTTTCTGCAGCTGCCATGGGGTTCTGTGCAGTCCAGTTCGCTAGCTGCCAGCCCTGACAACTTGTGCGTTTTAATCAGTCCTTGTTCTGCATCTTGAGACCTGCCTTTTAGACGTGTTTGGAATGAGAGCCAACCACTCCAAGAGTTAAAAGAAGTGCGTGGTCTCTTTTAGTTAAAAAAAAAGTTTCAAGTGAATTTCTAGTGTGAATTAAGGAGACTTACTTAGCCTGCCTTTTTAATCATTAAAGTGGCCTCTTAGAACTCCTGATTTAATGAAAAGATAAAAATGTTTTGTAATTAGCAGATCAAAGCACTGCTGGGGCTGGTGTTTACATTGTCAGTATGTAAATGAAACTTCTAAAGGGACTAAAAAGAATTTGTTTAATACCTCTTTAATTTTGTTTATGTAATTTCTTTGCTTAAAAATCTCTCCCCTCCTGCTCTTTGAATTGACAATTCTAAGGTAAACTTTAACTTACCACTCTCCCTTGTATCAGAGAACTTTGCAGTGTTAATTGTGGAGGTTTACCATACTTAAGTCAGATTTTCCCCTATCTTTAAAAAAATAGCATGATCTTGAAAGGTTGGCTCACCAACTCTAAAACATAAACGGATCTATTGATTAATACAGAAGAATTGGGTGTATTCATTGTAATCTTGCACCAGAACTTGGGAATATTCTGTATAAATTAACAAGGGCAGTATGACTTAGCTTGCTTAGCTTCTTTGGAATTACAGTGACAAGAATCAGTGTTCGTGAAGGATTGGTTCTATAATCTCCATCCCAAATTCTGAGGATGCTTACATTGTCTGTATAAAGTGATGTCAATTTTTCACATGATGATGTCTTAGTTACTTCTATACTACCTTGACAAAACATCATGCCCAAGGCAGCTTATAAAAGAAAGCATGGTATTTGGGGCTTATGGTTCCATAAAGTTAGAGTTTATGACCATTATGATTGGGAGCTGGTGCAGTAGAGTAGCTGAGAGCTTCCATCCAATCCACAACAGGAGGCAGGTAGCTAATGTGAAATGGTAAGTGCTTTTAAAACCCGAAAATCTACCCCAGTGACACACTTCCTTCAACAAAGCCACACCTCCCAATCTTTCGCAAACAGTTCCATCAATTGGGACCCAAGCATTCAAATATGGGGTCTGTGGGGGCATTCTCAATTCAAATCACCACATACAAAATAAATGCTACATAAATAATTATTAAATTGTATTGTTCAAGGAATAATAATAACAGAAGTCTATATGTTCAGGGCAGTACTTCATTACATTTTCTCTATTTTTTTAAAAAGCAAGTATTTACTAATTATTATATAGGTTTACATGTATGATTGCTTGTTTGCACATGCCAGTTATTATGTTCGTTTGAATGTGTGTAAGTCAAGAGAGCAGCTCTTGGGAGTCAGTTGTCTTCTGCTACCGTATAAAACCTGGAGACCAGACTCGGGTTGTTAGGCCTGCACATGAGCTGCTCTACTCACCAGCTAAAGTTTTACCTACTGTACTTTACTTAGTGTGTGTGTGTCTAAAATTATGCACATGCATGTACACATGCACACATGTGCAAGCCATTACCTTGAAAACTGTTTGAAGTCAATCAAGGACTCACCATTACATATGTAGTGGGCAGGGTCAAATAGTTCCAAGCAAATTCATTAGAGAAATGGTTCAGGGCAGTTAGTTCATCATGGATGGGAGAGGGGCTCATGAAGCCTCCGTACTTCCTGAGGAACTGGGGTGAGGGTGTGCTGCCAGTGTAGGTTAATCATTTTCCTTGATGGCACAGCCACTGATAATTTGCCTATGCTCTAGTCAATAATCCACAGCCTATGCTTGACCCGGGAACCTAATTAAACTCAGTCACAGAAAAGGTGAGCAGCCACAGGAAGAAGACACAGAGAGGGAACCTGCTGGCAAGATGTGGCGGGGGATAAGAAAAGGCAGTGGGGTAGAAAAGACAAACACCTTATATATATACACACACACGTGTGTGGCGTTGTCGGAGAAGGAAAAGAAGCCACCCGAAAGTGTCTCGAGAACTTGTTTTCTTGAGTCTCAGATCGTCAGTGGTGACTCCCATGTGGGACTGCATGAGAGGGGAAGGGGGAATTGGAGGGATTCCATTGAAGAGTAGCTTCCAAAAAGATTTGTTCTGAGCTGCAAACTGAAGGTAATAGAAAGTTAAGTTAATTAGCAGGCAAGGGTTAAATGTAACTCGTGACCATCTACTTAGAGCAGGGTATCCGTAAGTGGAAAGAAGGGGTTTTATTCTTAACTTTTTTGTTTTGATGAGCTAATACTTATTCTGTGGTCATAGTAAAGAGCAAGGAGACAGACATGAATGGCCTTGTGACTTTGTGACGGGCATGCATGCCTGTGAATGAATGGGACAGGTAAGATGTGTATAATGATAGGCTGAGTTATGCCAGAGCCCTGGGGTCGAACTCAGGCGACAAGCCAGGGCTCTCTATTTAATGGGCTTCATTAGCTTAACTGGAACGGAACCTGGTGTTCATTGTTCACCTCATGCAAGTCTAGTGAGATTTAATTAGTTCTATTTACACAAGGCTATCCAGACTGACATCTAAATCTAGTCTATAGCCACCTCTGTCTGCCAGACTTATGGAAGAACAGGAGACAGAGCCGCACATGATGGCTCATGCCTCTCACTCCAACAATTTGGAGGCAGAGGCAGTTAGCTCTCTGAATTCGAGGCTAGCCTGGTCTTGATAGTAAATTTCAGGGTAACCACAGCTGCATAGTGAGAACAACCCAAAACAGAGCAAACAACAGCAAAAAGACAACCAACCATCCAACACCCCCTACCAGTTAACAAACAAATAAGCAGAAAATAAACAAAGACACACTAAGCTCATAATAGGAAGTCCCTTCCCCTTAATCAGCTTGGAGTGTTGGAGGAGAAGGGGCCATGCCAATGGTCCTTGTTCCCTCAGTGGTTCAGGATGATGGGATGCTTTCCAACATCTCCTCTCATGTCATGCTCTTTCCATTGTCCCCTACTGGGCCTAATACAAGGTAGGGTTAAAGAGGAGACTGTCCTTGTCTAACACATGATTATCCTACTTTGCGGTGTCAAAGAAATGAAAACATGTCCTTATAATGACTCTTATGAGCTTCCTATTTGTTCTAAGGATTTCCCATTTGTCAGGATTATTATCAGAATCAAGCTGCCCTGTTACATGTACACTGTAAGTAGAAGTGTAGTAAACACAGTGTAGGTCATGTTGTGACTTTAAGTTGCCTGGTAGCTATATGTAAAAACATAAAGAGATACAAAGCTTGTGTCGTTGATTTAACTATGTACACTTGTCTGTGCGTATTTGCTCATGTGTGTGGGTACTACTGGAGGTCAGAAGTGCCTGATAACCTTGGGTTGGAGTCAGAGGGGTTGTGAGCCACCTGATGTGGGTGCTGGGAACTGAACTTGGATTCTCTGGAAGAGCGGCCAAGTGCTAACTTCTGCGTGGTCTTCAACCCCATTGATGTATTCTTTTGAGTCAACGTTGTGTTCTGTAGCCCGCCATGGTCCTTAAGCTGCAGCTCTGTCTACCTCAGATTCTCAACATGGTAGGATTGCAGGCTACCACACTGAGGTAATGTGCATTTGTACTTAGTTTGAGTCAGGATCTTCTGTGGCCCAGGCTGGCCTCTCTTGTGGGTAGCATTCGATCTTCCCAATTGCCTATTTTTCTATTGTGCTATATCCTTATGACTCCCTTTCTAAGGAATTCCCTTCTCAAGTGATAAGAATATAAAGACTCTCTCTTCCTTCCTCCCTCCCTTCCTCCCTTCCTCCCTTCCTCCCTCCCTTCCTCCCTTCCTCCCTCCCTCCCTCCCTCCCTTCCTCCCTTCCTTCCTCCCTCCTTTCCTCCCTTCCTTCCTTCCTTCCTTCCTTCCTTCCTTCCTTCCTTCCTTCCTTCCTTCCTCCCTCCCTCCCTCCCTCCCTCCTTTCCTCCCTCCCTTCCTTCCTTCCTTCCTTCCTTCCTTCCTTCCTTCCTTCCTTCCTTCCTTCCTCCCTTCCATCCATCCATCCATCCATCCATCCATCCATCTAGATTCTTCATTTGAAAGCATTGACTGCTCTGATATATTTTAGCAGGGAGGGATTTGATAATGGGGATTAGGTGCTTAATATATCTTGAAGGGGCAGAAAGGGCAGGCTGTGGGCTGACTTTCTAGGAATGATACCAAGAGTAAAATCGCAGAGCTGGCCAGTCAAGGGAACTGCAGTCTCTGCTGTGAGAGGCCACCTCAGCAGCCAAGCAGCTGTTTAGGGTCTGTAGTCTGTTTGCTGGCTCCCTGGTGTGCTTGGACTCTATACCTTTGAAGTTGAGTACTGATAGTACCACAGTGCTAGGAGCTCAGCCAAACACAGGGTTTCCCTTTAGCTTTCTGATCTTTCCTATTTGTCTGACTTGTAGCTGTCCTTCACTTCACTGAAGGGACAGGATATGTTTTACCAACAAGTCTGCAGCCAGTGCCTACCTGGTTAGTGTGTTGGTGTGAAAGTCAGGAGTGGTCAAGTGAATCTCTGCTGCCTCCAGAGTTGTAATTTTGCTGTTTGGTTTGGTTTGGTTTGGTTTGGTTTGGTTTGGTTTTTCATGTTTCTCTGCAGTAGACCAGGCTGGCCTCAAACTCACAGAAATCTGATGGTCTCTGCCTCCAGAGGAATGGGATTAAAGGTGTGTGTGCCATCTTGCCTAGCTCTCAGGGCATGAGTATTAACAGGAGGGTCTACTAGATTGAAAGTTCTGTGAACTGAGATGGCACTTTGAAATGAAATCTATGTCTTCTCTGGGGGATTTTTTTTTTCTTTTCTTCTCTTTCCAGGTCAGAGTCTCTGGAAAGATAAGAACAAATTATAATATTCCTGAATCTAACTTGATTACATCACGGTTTGAAAGACCCGGGAGTTCAGCTCCACAAATCCAGCCTGTCAGTGTTGTTCCTCTAGTTGAGTTAGTGTTTTCATCTCTTAATTGACGCTTTCATGCTATGGAATATCGATACCTTCAGCTAGAGGAAGGGAAGGTTAAGTGTTTCTACTGTTTTCCCTGGGTTAGTAACTAGCCAGATCTAGGGGTAAGTCATTGCAAAGAACGATGTGCTGTTCTGGAAGGGACAGGGAAAAGGTTGTATTGCTTAGACCGATTTTGTGAGAAGAAAATAGACATGGGACAATGTTGCAGAGCTATCCTGGATCATAGGTTCACCATCTGCACCATAGCAATTCTTGGAAGAACTGTCCTCTGCAGAACACGTGGCATAAGTCAAATGCAGTCATCTCACAGTGTCTTCAGGGACCAATTCCAAGATGCCCAACAGATAGGACAGTTCAAAGATACTCAAGTCTTTATAAGTGGAATAACAGTCCTGTGTAGCTCATGTAGATCCTCTTGCATACCTGACTCATAGCCAGGTTACTTTTAATACCTAGCAGAATGTAAATGGTATATATAGTTTTAAAGGATGCATTTCTAAGGAATATTGAATAAAAGAAGCGTGTAGATGCTTAGTCCAGATCCTTCAAATTTTCTCTTGGCTTGCAGTTGGTTGAATCCACAGACATAGAACTGACGTCTGCGACTGAAAACCCAGGCTCTGGAATCAAGTTCAGTTAAGTAGTGGTCTTGCGGCTTTGTCTGAACTTGCAGATCTCCAGCATGTCTGCTATTGACGAGCATAGGGAAGGGAGTGGGCCTTTTTAGTGTGGATGAGCAGCAGTATCTTCACCTGTTGGCTTGTTAGAAATATAAATGATAAGGCCATGGCTCTAGTTTGTTGATTCAGAGACCTGGGCATAGTGCCTCATACCAGCAGTCTGCCAGTTAATAAGTCCTCTGACATTAATAATTGAAATAGGGCTCAGTGTGTTCCTTTAAGGGGAATACTGGACACCCAGGTATCCAAGTCTATTCTGTATCACTCCAAACCAATGAACAAATGAACAAAATTCAACATGTTTTATGTCATTCGGCAAATCTCTTAGATTCAGTTTTTCATCTGTAAGCGGAAAAAATACACAGTTTTGGCTTTATTGAGGTTTAAATAAGATAGATGGGTTCTGTCTCATGTGTGAGATGGGTTCAATAATTAATTACCATTGTTATTATGTATTATGTTTACAAAGGACATTTTGGAAGTTAATTTCCTGTCACCAAGGTTAGAATTGTTACAGCTTTGTTTTAATCTATGTAAAAATTGACTTTACTTGAATGTCCTTTAGTTACTTTGTATATTTATTTAGTTTTCAATCTGGTGCTCTGGGTGCCTGAACTCACTGTATAGACTAGGCCAGGCCCTGAACTTCCTGAGGTTTGCCTGCCTCTGCCTCTCAAGCTCTGGAATTCAAGGCATCTTGTACTATCTGGCTTTCCACTTGTGCGTTCGTTCATTCACTCACTCATTCGTTCATTCATTCATTCATTCATTCATAGTGCCACGTGGTGCTCAGGCTGGCCTTGAATTTGTGCAGTAAAGCAGCTCTGCCTCAGGGCCCAGAGCAGTTAGGTTACAGGGTAGTGATTCTACTCTGACCCAGGATGCAGCCATGGAGGAATTGGTAAAAGGATGCACAGCAATCCCACATCATCTTGAAGTCATCTTGCACAGCAGCCTGCAGATACTTCCTTCTTAAGAAAAGTTTTGTTTCAAATTCACAGTAATGATGGTTTCATTATGACTTTCTCACATGTATATACTGCATTTTTATCATTTCTTCACCCCATTGACCCCCCTCACGCCCTCTGAGACATTTCATTTTGTGTGTGCCTGTATGCTTTTTGAAGGAAAAACTGTATCTAGGGGTGGGGAAAAAAATCCATTTGATTAAGAAGAGGCTTTGTAGCTTTTTGTTTCTTTGTGCTTTTAGGAATGGAACCCAGGGCCTGAAGTATGTAGACAAGTGTTTACCATTGAGCTACATCCCCAGCTGGAGGCTTTTAAATGTTAATTTCCCTTCAAATAATTTTTAAAAATTAGCTCTTGAGATTTTTGTTGTTCCTAAAACTAAACAAGTGGAATAAGAAATCTTGAAGTTATTATTATTAAATAACTTTTAATTGACAGATATCTTTATACTTCTTCGAGTATAATGTGGTGTTTTGAAATGCTGATGTTAAGTTTATTAGCATATCTACCACCTCATACACTTTTTAAAAAGATGTATTTTTACTTTATGGATATGAATGTTTTGCCTGCATGGATATCTACACATACATACATATACACACACACACATACATACACACCATACATACATACATACATAACATGTTGCCTGTGTGTCAGTGGATGCCAGAAGAGTGTGTTGTTTCCTCTGGAACTAAAACTTGTTGGGAGCATTCACCCATGTGTAGACACACATTTCTGCTCCATTTTTCTCAAGCTGGAACTTTATGTAGACATTTGCTTTGCCTAAAAGATAATGGTCATTATCAAAGGGAGGAAACTTTTCAGAGGCCTGGAGTCACCCAATTACAGCCGTCTGCTCTACCATTAAATAGAAACACTTGTAAGCAATAGCTCAAAGTGATTTTTATTTGCCAAACTATGAGATTTTTTTTTTTGGTTTGTGTTATTTTGTTGGCATATTTACTGTTATTAATGGGTTTATGTATTCTATAGCTGTATGGAAAAATGTACATTGTGGTGAGAAATAATTTGAATAGAATTAGATATTTAGAAAGAAGATTATGAGCCACTGTGTGGGTGTTGGGAAATGTACCTGGGTGTTCTGGCAGAGATGCAAGTACTCATTACTGCTAACCCATTTTCCCAGCCCCAGCCTTACATACTTTTTGTAGTGTGAACATTAAAAATTACTTTTTTAGTAATTTTAAAAAACTGAACTTCACCTCCTTTTTTTTTTAATGTTCCACATTTTAGTAAGATCATGCAACATTTGCTTTTTCATGTTCAGTTTATTCTGCTTTGTATAATATACCTTGTAGATCATTCATATTTTTGCAAGTGAGGAAGCTTTCCCTTAAAGGCTAGTTGCCTCCTCCTCTCTTCCCCTCCCTTCCCTCTCCCTCTCCCTCTCCCTCTCCCTCTCCCTCTCCCTCTCCCTCTCCCTCTCCCTCTCCCTCTCCCTCTCCCTCTCCCTCTCCCTCTCCCTCTCCCTCTCCCTCTCCCTCTCCCTCTCCCTCTCCCTCTCCCTCTCCCTCTCCCTCTCCCTCTCCCTCTCCCTCTCCCTCTCCCTCTCCCTCTCCCTCTCCCTCTCTTCTTTATTTGTTCACCATGTTATGACATGTGGCCATTCTGTGTCTTGGCTGTTGTGAATAAGACTGCAGTGAGCCCAGTAATGCAGGTATCTCTGAGACAGTGGACAAGGTTTCCCTGTTCTCTGTATCCTCACCAACATTGGCTATCTACTTGAGTTTTGAAAAGGCTACTTTAACATGTGAGGCACCGTTTCTGATATGCATTTCTCTGATGTTGAGTGTACCTCACAAGCCTCTTAGCTAGGGCACGTCTTAGAAATAGCTAGTGAGGTGATGGGTACACCCCCTCTCCTTTAATAATCATTTGCCTTTGCTATTGAGTTTAGTTTCTGATATATCTTGGACTTCAGTATCCTTTAAGGTCTTTGCATATGTCTTCTTGCAGTCCACAACCTATCGCTTTGCTGTCACTTCCTTTCCTCTGCAGACTTCAGTTTGATGTAATCCTCTTGGACTATTTTCACTTTTGTTGAAATTGCAAATTATCACTGGAAAGGGAAAAGCTTTTGTTGGCAGGTAGGAAACTCACCTGTGTTTGTTAAAACTTACTAAAAATACTCATTCCCCAAGCCAAAAAGAACTATATGAAAGAAATTCATGTACAGAGGGAGGCTGTGTGTATGTGTGAGTACCTGTGGGGCCTTTGCTTTGTTCCTTGCTCCTGTGACTCACTCTCTCTCTGAGGCACTGGCAGGCCTTCTGTTTGCAGTGAGTAAGAAGCACTGAGCTGTTCTCAGCCTTTCTTAACTTTGTTGGAAATACAGTCAGGCGGGCCTTGTGGAGTTAGTTTACACGTATGCCCGTGACTCATCTTCAGGCAGTGGCTTTTTTCAAGTTAAAATTAAAGGTCAGAGTCCTTAGTCCTTAACCCTGTGTTCTAAGTGGGGAGGGAGAATCAAAAGGAGTTTAAAATGGGGTGGGGGTGGGGGGAGAGAAAGGAATTTGGGAGGGGGCTGGATCTGAGCCAGTAGCTTTTTCCTTTTAAAGGGTTTCTTTTCAGAGAACAATCAGTATTGCTATGATTTCCCAGAATTGCTAATTTGAAACTTTCTGTATTTGACAATGCTGCTCGTGGTAGTTGGGCTTTTGAAGTTTTAGTTTTGTTTAAACATTTCATCTCTTTATCATACCGCCAATAGCAAACTGAGGGTTCTTTAATGTTTAGAGTGCTTTTTCCCATTCGTGCCATAAATGCTCATGCATGTAAATCTGTGTTGTTATAGACATGCAAAGAATCTTACATAAACAATAAATACTTTGTAAGTAATTAGCTTGAAAAATGTAAACAACTGCGTGGGTGCAGGAGAAATAATTTCCACGTTTCCAAGTGTCACGTTGATGTTGGGCCTTACTGATTTTAGTTTTACTTTCATTGACATTAGAGACCAACACTAAAACACAAAATCCTGTTAGTCTTCAGTTACATTTTATTACTACCAGGCTAGTAAGGTTGATGGGAGAAAATTGAGACTCCCTGACTTAATTCTTTGGAATTCTGTTGTCACTGTTTAAATAAATAAAGCAACTGCCGGCTGCTCACAGAGCTTTTGTCTCTGGTACAGATATAGTGTCCTGGCATTTTTCATATTCTATTATCAAAGCCAAGGTCTAGAATTTTAAGTGGGAAGTTGGCACTAGAATAATAAAATGCCGGACAAAGCTCATCTGAGAGTCCAATAAAGTGAAATTACAGCATTGCAGAGCAAGAGAGTTACGGAGCTAAATCCCCCAAATTTGGGGATCTTCTCTATAAAGATGTTATTGTGTGGGGAGAGGGGAGGGGAGGGAGTTTGGGCTAGCTGGGGCATTACTGTGATCCCCAGATGAGCAGCCAGGGTTTATGTTTCTGTGAGGGAGGTAGAGTACTGGCTGGGAGAGACCCATTGCATCATGGGAAGAAGCTCGGTTGAACTTGTGATCCTTGTTGAGGACTGAGCAGGGACCTCAGCATTGCATGTGCCTTTCCTATAAGGAGGTGTTTTTGGTCAAATCCAGAACTGAGCTGACGTAGCTAGAGGAGGTATTCCCAGAGCCACAGAGGGAGAGTTGACTGGAGGTGAGCTCCTCGCTTCGCTCCCCGCATCTTTCTAAAGCTGTGGTTCTGAGTGCTGAGGGCTCCCGCACGTTCTTAGTACCTCTCTGCGGAGTTTTATTGTAGCTTGATGTCATCAGCTTGCATACTTTCTTTAATGCCAAGCATAGTTCTAAATATGTCACAAAGACCCCCTGTGTCATTGTCCCTGTGTAATAGCTCTGAGCCTAGGGCAGCCTGGAGACATCTTGATCAGTGTCCTGATTGGGTAAACACCCAGTAGTTCAGAAGTGGACATGATGACCATTCAGAGTGGGCATAACTGTGTTTTCTGAGCAGTGAGCCACATTTTCAAGGAACAGCTTTGTGGATCTAAAGTCAGTCAGTTTCTGCCCGTTAGCAGGCATGCTGAGTATCTTCTCTGGTTCTCTGAGGCTCACTGCTCATAAAATGGAAATAATATTTCTTTACAGAATTTGTTAATAATACAGGGTTGTTGTTACTGATCTTACTAGGATTTGTGGAGTTTTTAGCTCTTGCTAGTATGATCCATCTATAATTTCCTCATTGATTCTAGAGATGGGCAGGAGAAGTTTTTCAGGTAAGCACTAGTTTTTGTATTTTTCTCGTTTGCATCTTAAGCCCAAGATGGGATTCTTAGATCCTTGGTTGGAATCCGTACTCCAGCTTGCCTCACTGTGTGACTAAACTCTCTGAACCTTAGTTTCTTCAATTCAGAAGTTAATACTGTACTTCCTGTCAGGGCTATCGAGAGGATTAGATGGAAATACAGACAAGTTATTTGTACATAGCACAGGCTCAGTCAGCTTTAACAAAAGAGAAAAATGACCCTTTTTAAACAGAGGCTATTTCCCCTCAGGTAAAGGAATTTATTTGTTCTAATTTTTTGTTGGGATGGCTTTGGCACATTCTTTTCATTCTATACTTGTTGTATCCTCATTTGAAAGGATGTAGGTTCTGGTGTGTGCGCCCTGGGGCACACTGGTTTGAAGTATGGATCTTGCAACTCAGTTTGGTGGGATTGACACAGCTGTCTGGCGAGGAGGGGCCCACCAGAAATGTTTTGAAGGACAACCATTATGTATGTGTGTGTGTATTTTTCCCCCTTTTCTTTTTGAGATAGAATCTCATATAAGCCACCCAGGTTGGCCTTGAGTTGGTTTCTACCTGAGAGTGACCTTGACCTTGAACTCTGGATTCCCCTGCCTCTACCTCCCACTTTATGGGATTACAGGCCCACACCACCACACGTTTTATTTGGAGCCATGGCTCAAATCTAGGGATTTGCCACGCTAAGCATGCACAATATCATTTGAGCTACATCCCTTTCTTTCTCTCTCTCTCTCTCTCTTTCTTTCTTTCTTTCTTTCTTTCTTTCTTTCTTTCTTTCTTTCTTTCTTTCTTTCATTCTTTCTTTCCCCAAAATGGTATGAGAAAAAACTAAAAGAAGAAAATAAAAAATTCCTCGATTTCTACTACCAAGAAGCCATTAATATTTACACTTCGTTACATATACTTTCCCTCACATTATTATGGAAATGAAAATATCCAGAAAAGTAGACAATTATAATAAATCCTTTGCATCAGTTTTCAGCTTCAGGAATTACTAGCTCATCATCTTGTCATTAATACTCCTCACTCAGACCTCATTTTTCTCCTTCCAACTGAATTAATTTTGAAATCATTCCTAGAATCTTACCATTTAATCCACAGAAGGACCTCAGTTGCATATGATTTTGAAATGCTACTTATCAGAGTTTCTATCACCCACATACTCTGTCACTCCAGGGCATATTATGTTTATATTTCTGGTGACCGTATTTCTTATTAGCTAAGATTCCTGATTTTGGGAATGTCAGTGAGCTGCGTAGAGTCAGGACTACAAGTCACCATCTTGAGTATTCATGAAGGCAACTCCAGATGAGGAATGGAAGTAAGAATATTTGTGGGTGGTTTGGGAATCGGGAGGTGGGTAGTAAATGTTAATAATACTTGTCCTTCATCACAACAGAATCTGGTGCAGAATATTCACCGATGTATTTCGTCCTGTTCTTGCTGGGGGTGACCCTCAGTTGGTAGCTTGGAGATTGCAGTGCAGCCAACTACTAACCTTTTTAAAAAGTTAGAAATGGTGAAAATTTTGAGCTCCAAAGTTGAGGTATTTGCTAATTGGCTAAATGACTTATGTCAAAAAGTTTTATGGAAAAAACTACCACTTTCAGTTCTTTTGACTTTAGAAACATTTATAGTTTGGATGTTTAAAGAAAAAGACTTACCCTAATTTGAATCTTTTTAGCCCCATGTCTTACTATCTATTTTCTTGTTTTTGAGCCTTTGAATGATAATATTCATTCTTTTTCTGCTCTGTTCTGAAATTGCAAGCTCTTTTTTTTTTTTTCCTAAAGTAAGTTCGCACTTTTTCAACAGTACTTCTAACATAGTATGAACCTATGAGTGACTTATTTCAAGAAGGTGTTGATGCCTTTCTAGCTCCAGAGGCAATTGCCAGGGTGTATTTTGGAAATAATTAACAGGACTGCCTTTGAGATTAGGAACATAGTAGCAGTCTATCATGATCTATGTGTGTGAATCTAGCCTATTGTTTTGGGACATCTTCGTTGTAGTTGTCTTCCACCACCACCACCACCACCACCACCACCACCACCACCACCACCTCCTCCTCCTCCTCCTCCCCCCTCCTCCTTCTTCCTCCCCTCCTCATCTGTATTCCCTTCCCTTCCCTTCTTCCCTTCTCCTTCCTTGATTCCTTCCTTCCTTCTTTCTTTCCCTTCCCTGGTCCCTTCCTTCCTTTCTTTCTTTCTTTCTTTCTTTCTTTCTTTCTTTCTTTCTTTCTTTCTTTCTTTCTTTCTTTCTTTCTTTCTAATATTTTGAAACAGGATTTTTCTGTCTAGCCCTGTCTGTCCTGGAACTTATTCTATAGACTGGGCTGGTGTTGAACATAGGGATCCACCTGCCTCTGACTCAAGTGCTGTACCACCATGTCTGTCTTTGTTTGTTTGTTTGTTTTTTAAGGTAGAGGGATGTGCTGCTATGCTCAGTATCCATGTATTGACCAGTCATTAGCCATTTGGTTATTTTTGTACCACCTGGGTCCCCGTAGTCAGATGCTCTCTGGTTGTCCACTGCTTTGGAACTCTGGTAGGCGTACACTCTAACATATTCAAAACCACGGCCATTTATTTTTCTCCCATGTCCAGAGTCACCATGAGTACTCCTATAGACACCTGCTCCTTTATTGCTTCAATCCTTTGGTCATTGATTGCATATGCTTTGGTTGAGGAACTGTTTGTTTCTATAGTGTGCCAGGTACTGGATACAGATCCAAATAAGGCAAGTGTTGTTCTCATGGAGTATGAAGTCTGTTAAGAGTGTCTATGTCTTACTTTACAGGGATCACATATTTAGTGGTGCTTAGAGGGAGGTGAGAGGATTGTTTTTACTGTACATGCTAGTTATTATTTGAGTTTGTGGTCATATATTACTCATACTATTAGAACAAAGAGAAGATGTCTTGTGATAATTTCAAGAAGTGTGTGAAAACATCGGGAAAGTGGTTAATTCTATGGGGAGCAAGAGGTACAAAATGTCCCTCTCCTCCCTTCGGTGATGGAAACTGAACTCAAGCCCTTGCACATGCTAGACAAATGCTCAGCCACAGTGCTACCTCCCAGATCAAGGGAGTACTTTTTCTCCGTAAAAGATGTTTATTTATTGGATATGAGTGTGGGAAGTCTGAGGAGTTGGTGGGAGTTGGTTTTTCTCCTTCCACCATGCAGGTTCTGGGAATTGAACTCAGGTTGGTGTTGGGCTTTGCAGCAAGCTCTTTTACAGGCCCCAACACAGCTTTTTATTGTGGGAGTAGAAAGGTCACATGTGGCCGGGCGTGGTGGTGCACACCTTTAATCCCAGCACTCGGGAGGCAGAGGCAGGCGGATTTCTGAGTTCGAGGCCAGCCTGGTCTACAAAGTGAGTGCCAGGACAGCCAGGGCTACACAGAGAAACCCTGTCTCGAAAAACCAAAAAAAAAAAAAAAAAAAAAAAGAAAGGTCACATGTGAATATATGTTCTCTTGGCATCTGTGATATATTTGATGTAATAGATGTATGTGACATTCTTATAAAGTTGCTATAATTGATGGGTTGATTTCCAGTGCAGGTGGGAAAAATTAAAACATTCCTGGCATGGGTACATAGCAGACGTGAACTGTGGTGAGCTATCCCTCACATCCTTGTTATGTGGAAGGCCACCTAGCAGCATCATTAGACTGTGTGAGATGTCTAATGGGCGATGTCTGTAGCAGCAGTCCTCTAAAGTGAATGGTGAGGTTACTTAGTCTAGGGGTTCCGAAACCCTTCTTTTTTGGGGCTTTCATTGTATCTGTGTTCTATTGAGGGCAGAGCTGCATGACATGTTACTGTGTTTTCTTCATCCCTCCCAACTTTAGAGCCCAAGTGTGTTGAGTCCTGAATGGATTACTGTACAGACTAACCAGGAACTGGAAACTTGTCAACAGTAAAGGATACTTAGCAAGCTATCTGTGCATTCCCCCAGTTGATGGGAGAAAACTCCGTGCTGGGGGGAAAAGAAAGTAATAAACGACTGAGTTTATTTCTCTAAGTGGTGATACCATGGTGATAGCATTTCTGGAATTTGCCAGGTGATTTTTTGATTTTATTTTTTATTCTGTAACTTTTTCTAGATGAATGATGGGCATGTGAGATGAAGTTTCTGTAGAAAGTGGCCATATCAAGTGCCATCAGTGCTGTGTGGTATTCCACCCCCCTCCCCCCACCTTTGCCTATTGGGAGAATAGATGGCTCAAGGGATTAGTGATAGGAAGTGGAGGTTTTCACATTGGTTCAGATTTGACCTTAGTCAGCGATGCTTGAACTTCAGTGCTGTCTAATAGACATTAAAAGAGTCCACCTTTTGATCCACTTCCAGTGGATAAATGTCCATAGTTCTCTAATGCCATAGTCGCAGAACTAATTGGCAGAATCGAATGATTTAAGAACTTTACTCCTCCTTTGCTCTCAGAAAGATGGTTGTTGTTTAAATCAGAATCTCAGAGATGCCTGGGGTTGTTCTGAGGAAGTGCGAGCAAGCTAGCTTTTGCAGGCCTTACTCTGTTGGGAGAACTGTATGCTGGGAGACTGACTGCAGGTAAAGCTAGAGAAGAGGCCACTTTCTGCCTGAGAGCTGGTGGCCTCACACTTAGAACTGGCGCACTGTTTCCTAGACACACTGACAAACACTGGCGTCATTCATTGTCTAAGACTCCTCCACTCTTTATTCTGTGATCAAATAAAGGGAGGCTGAGGATGATTTACTTTCTGCCTCCTTGTTTTCCCTCCCCGGAAAGAATTTGAGAGCGGAACGATTTTTATGACACCCTACTTTTGATTGATGCAAGAGACTTTTGCTCAAGTGAAGTGAGTAGTGTTTTAACATTTTACTCTCAGTAACTGCCGGACTTGATTACGCTGTATTTATAGAGCTTCCAGGGAAGGGCGTATTCTCAGGGAAGATATATTACCTGCTAATTTGTTTGCTGAAAGATGGGCCCATATATTTCGAATGATGACAGATCAGAATATTTGGCTAAATGTATCAGTCAGTGTCTCATTTTTCAAAGCAGGAAAATTCCAGCATGTTGCTGTAAAAAAAAAATGCCGTGCTGAAGATAGATTTTGCTTGCTAAGTTTTTGCCCTGGCTATGCTCATTCGTTCATTCAGAAATGCCTTTCCTAAGTTGTATCCTGACTTCGGTAATGAGGACTTTGGAGTGATTGTATTTTAAGTTCTTTTTGTCATACCTGCAGCAGGGGATACCTTTTCTTTTAGTGTTTGTTATTAACATGGATAGAAGGTCAAATGTGAACGTCTATAGGTCTGGTCTGACCTACCAATAGCCCAGAGAGATAGACAAGGCCGTCACTGGAAGGGGAAATCTGGAAAAACAAAGGCAAACTCAACTGATTGCTTTGATTATAAGAGGAATAAAAGATGTGCCTGGTTGGACGTGGTGGCTCAGATCTTTAATCAAAGCACTGGATTGAGGATAGGCAGAGGTAAATTTTTGTGAGTTCGAGGCCAGCCTGGTCCGCGTGGCAGGAGTTCTCCACCAGCCAGGGTTTCATAATCATATCCAGTCTCAAACAAAACAAAACAAAACCTTTAGTTATAGCTACAAGTTAATCTTAGCACCTAAAGATACTACTATTCCTGATGCCCCCTTGGACATTTGTTGATCTACCTCTCTCCCAGAAACCCAAAGAATCCAGAACTATGTTTAATTTGGTTTATCTAAACAGACTGCCAACCCAAAGTCAGGAAAAGTCTGTCTTCAGCTCTGATTGGCTAAACATGTCATGTCATATCTTCCTCACTTAGGGGTGTTGCTTACTGACAGCAAAGTTGGAGTCTTCACTGTAGCTTGTCTGGCTATTGCTCATGAACCTAGGGAAAAGGATGTCTAGAAATGCTCACAGATAGGATTCCAGGCAAACCCACAACATTGCTTCTCAGTAACACGCTTCTTCAGACTGCACGTGCAATCTGTGTGTTTAAAGGCGGTTTAAGTACTTCTCAGCTTTGGCATCTAGGATCCCAGCTTCACTGGGTAGGTGTGGAATGGTGTTTGCTGGAAGGTATTGGTTCAAGCACAGTGTAAGTAGAGTGAAGACAGAACTTTTCTGTGGCTCAGTGGTCCTGCAATATGGGGCTTCATGTTAGTCATCATTTGAAACGTTTCTTCAGAAAATAACCTACTGTACCACCTGATGAAGTTTTAGGGAAACCACTTACTCTTTTCTATTTATACAATGGAAAGATAGGCCCACTGAAGCTGTTATTCTAAAGATTATTATCATTTTAGAAAATCTGAATGAAAAATTCTCTCTACCCAATCTGATACCATCAGTGAGTAATATTACATGTATAGGCAAGAAGGGATTCCTTGAATGTTAGAAGTGCTGGGCTGGTGAGATGGCTCAGTAGGTAAATTCCCTTGTCCTTGTGTAGCACTGAGGCCCATCCCTGGAGGAGCTCTTGGTGGAGGGAGAGCAGATAGATGGACACTGAGACGTCTGCAGTCTCCTTGGCTGTACCTTCTGCAACACTTGCGTTCAGTCATATTTTCTATGGAACCAGCTCCTCATTTGGTTTTACAAGTAAAATTGTATATCCCTTTGTGTGCTAGTTTGGATTAAAAAAGTTTTGTCCTATGAAGTTTTGAAAGGTGCAGGTTTCCTGTAACCTATGTATGTGTGAGGGCTGCTGGACGGTGGTGTTAGTGGGAGCGGTGCCGGGTGGGAGAGGTAGGGGTGGCAGAATCCAACCACATGATAACAATTCATTTCTGTTGCTAAGCTGTATTTTTGTTGTTTTTATGTAGCCAGTCACTGGAAAATTTCACAGATTATTCAACTTTTTCTGGAAGGCACAGAACCATTTAGTATACGGACAAACCCCTTTTTACAAGTGTTACTCTGTACTATATTGTAAATATTGACATTCATGGCTTTGTATGTCTTCTCAACAGTAAATGTAATTAAATAACACATGGGAAAACATCACATGTAAAATCCTCGCAGGAAGAATATTAAAATCCTTCCGTCTGAATTTGTGCTTAGAAGTCTCTCATCTCCCAACCCGGATCCCCCCTGCACTTGTTTGCTCTAACCTGCCAGCCTCCCCAGCACACAAAGCAAGCAATCTTTATACCAAAAAAACCTGCGTTCTTCAAAAAGATCAGAGAAAGTTAATTGTAGTGATGTGCAGCAGGAGGGACAATTGGAGCTGCTGGCCTGTCCTGGAGCCTACACGAGGTTCTTATTTCATAAGCAAAGATGATTTGCTTTTCTCCATGGACCATATGGCTTTACAACTGCAGAGATCAAACAGATTTGTGGATATAAACTTCAGCTCTATGCTTAACAATTCGAGTTGTGCGGAGATTTTCATAAAGTGCTTGGATTACTGATGCCAATTAGGTCTGTTAGCGTCAAGGATCCCCTGTAGGTTCTGTAAGCAACTATGGATGGTGGTTTTTATTTGCCTTGGACTTTAAAGATAGCTTTGGAAAGGAAAATTGGAACACAAATTGTCAACTAGAATGCGGTGATTTTTTTTTTTTTTTAAATAAAGCCAATGATTAAAACCAGCCATCATTAGCATAGATAGGTTCAGGTGGTCTCTGGAAAGGCTTAGCATTTTCTCTTAAAGAAGTGTCAATTATACTAATTTATTTGGGGGATTAATTATTTTGGGGATAGTCTTCAGAATTAAGGATGAGGTTTTTTTTTTTTTTTCTCTTCTTGCTATTCTTTAAAGGGGGAAAGACATATAAAGTGTGCCAGTGACTCCCTTCATGTCTACATCTCCAGATGAGTGTTCTGAACTGCTGGCCAGTGTTCCCCTCCTTCACACAGTGCTCGTTTTATGTAATGGAGTTATAGGGTTCCTGTGCCCCTGGTTTTCAGTAATGTTTTTCCCCCTATATTTGTGAGAGGGTCACATGAAGTACAGTCTGACCTCAGACTTGCTATGTCGTGGAGGCTGGCCTTGAACCTCTGAGCCTCCTGCCTCTAAGCTGGGAGGGATCATTTACAGATGTTTGCCAATGAGCCTGGCTTTCAGTTATAGATGTTAACAGGTAGCTCTTCTTCTATCACTCTCCCTGCTGTTGTGACAGGACATCTGACAAAAGCAAATTAAGGCAGAAAATACAGTGCAATAAGATATGGAAAGAAATACAGTCACCAGTACTAGGAAGAAAATAAGTCATCAGGGTCAGAAAGGAAATACAGTCATCAAGACCAGGAGGGAAATACAGTCAACCACACCAGGAAGGAAGTACAGTCATCAACCACACCAGGAAGGAAGTACAGTCATCAAGACCAGGAAGGAAATACAGTCATCAAGGCTAGGAAGGAAATACAGTCATCAAGACCAGGAAGGAAATACAGTCATCAAGACTAGGAAGGAAATACAGTCATCAACAACACCAGGAAGGAAATACAGTCATCAACAACACCAGGAAGGAAATACAGTCATTAAGACCAGGAAGGAATGCAGTCTTTCAAGGCCAGGATAGCACAGCAGCAAGGTTGGGTCACGTTGTACCTATAGACTCATGGTCCCTTTCTCCTTTTTTCATCTGAGACCCCAGAGCCTGGGGTGATGCCATCCACATCCAAGCTGGGATTTCTAACCTCAGTTAGAGCTTTTTGGAAACTCCTTCATTAACACACCCAAGGGTTTATCGATATCCTAGGAGGTTCTAATTCCCATGGAGTTGACCATCAGAGCATGCACTGCATCCATGCTACAGTCTCTCAAGCTTGAGTAAAGATAGAGTCAGGGAGACCTTCAGGACTCTCATTTACAGCTTCTCATCTGCTGAAGTGCTCTGGGAACGCCTAGTATATATTTTGTGCAGTAGCCATCACATTTGTGGTAATTAATTATTCAACTTGAATTTACTGGGCGTTTCTCCTATTTATATCTGTCTTTAACACTTCAAAAATTGTTTGTCTCATATTTGTACTTTCCCCAGTTCTAGGTACACACTGGGTGTGCAGTATATGTTGAATACATGACAGTATTACTGTATTACTGTAAACCATGCTTAGTATATAAAAATATAACCACTTTTGATAGTTTTTCTATAGACTCTTCCAAAAGAGCATCTCTCTCTCTCCTCTCTCTCTCTCTCTCCCTCCCTCCCTCTATCATTCCATACCTTCTGTTCTCTTGAATTCAGATCTGATGCCTTGGTATCCAGATTAATCCTGATTTTCTTTTCTTTTCTTTTCTTTTCTTTTCTTTTCTTTTCTTTTCTTTCTTTCATGTCATCTTGTACATGCCAGCTATTATTTTGCTATTTCCCCAGGCTTATAATTCTATAATGCACAGCAGGAGGAAGCAGATAATAATGAATTTCTCCATAAGCCTTTCAGTATGTCTCGTCTTTGCTGGTTTGGAGTGCTGCTCAAGACTATATGGAGTACAGAATGTACAGTGAGCTCTTAGAAATCATACCATTCAATTTTTCTCATTTTATATCTGATGAGGTATGGGGGTGGGGGGAGGGTTACTTGGTGTTTTAGTCAGGGTTTCTATTCCTGCACAAACATCCTGACCAAGAAGCAAGTTGGGGAGGAAAGGGTTTATTCGGCTTACACTTCCATGCTGCTGTTCATCACCAAAGGAAGTCAGGACTGGAAGTCAGACAGGTCAGGGAGCAGGAGCTGATGCAGAGGCCATGGAGGGATGTTCCTTACTGGCTTGCTTCCCCTGGCTTGCTCAGCCTGCTCTCTTATAGAACCCAAGACTACCAGCCCAGGGATGGTCCCACCCACAAGGGGCCTTTCCCCCTTGATCACTAATTGAGAAAATGCCTTACAGTTGGATCTCATGGAGGCATTTCCTCAACTGAAGCTCCTTTCTCTGTGATAACTCCAGCTGTGTCAAGTTGACACACAAAACCAGCCAGTACAATTGACCCCTTGTCAACTTGACATACAAACACATCACTAGTAAGCCTCAACCCTTACATTCTTATTCATTCCCAAGATCTAAATAACTTTAAAAGTCCCACAGTCTTTACATATTCTTAAAATTTCAATCTCTTTAAAATATCCATCTCTTTTAAAATCCAAAGTCTTTTTACAATTAAAAGTCTCTTAACTGTGGGCTCCACTAAAACAGTTTCTTCCTTCAAGAGGGAAAATATCAGGGCACAGTCACAATCAAAGCAAAAATCAATCTCCAACCGTCCAACGTCTGGGATCCAACTCACGATCTTCTGGGCTCCTCCAAGGGCTTGGGTCACTTCTCCAGCCATGCCCTTTGTAGCACACACGTCGTCCTCTGGGCTCCAGATGCCTGTACTCCACTGCTGCTGCTGCTCTTGGTGGTCATCTCATGGTACTGGCATCTCCAAAACACTGCATGACCCCTTCAGTCCTGGGCCTTCAATTACAACTGAGGCTGCACCTTCACCAATGGCCTTCCATGGCCTCTCACAGTGCTTAGCCTCAGCTGCTCTGCGTGACCCCTTCATGCCTTCAAAACCAGTACCACGTGGGTGACCCTTACATATTACCAAGTCTCGCTGCAGCAGGAGTACAACCTTGCCTATCTCTGGAACACAGCCTCTGTGCTTTCAGAAAACACTTCCCAGAAGATGTCACCTCAATGATGCTGGTCTCTTCTTAATCACCGCTAATTTCTTAGCTCCAGCTAACCAGCATCAATAGTCCCAGTAATGCAAAGTTTTTGCTTTAGTAGTTCTGGTATCTTGTTAATCACAGCTGATTCTTCAGCCCCAGCTAACCAGAACTACAAAGTCTTCACAATCAAACAGCAATGGCCCTGAAAAGAGTCTTTAATTTTCCCTCTGAAATTTCACAAACCAGACCTCCATCTTCTGCACTGTTCTCAACATTATCTTCCAAGCTCCTACACAACATCTGACAGAGCTCTTAACAACGAATGGATCTTCAAGTCCAAAGTTCCAAAGTCCTTCTACAGTCCTCCCCAAAACATGGTCAGGTTGTCACAGGAATACCCCACTCTGCTGGTACCAATTTGTTTTAGTCAGGGTTTCTATTCCTGCACAAACATCCTGACCAAGAAGCAAGTTGGGGAGGAAAGGGTTTATTCGGCTTACACTTCCATGCTGCTGTTCATCACCAAAGGAAGTCAGGACTGGAAGTCAGACAGGTCAGGGAGCAGGAGCTGATACAGAGGCCATGGAGGGATGTTCTTTACTGGCTTGCCTCCCCTGGCTTGCTCAGCCTACTCTCTTATAGAACCCAAGACTACCAGCCCAGGGATGGTCCCACCCACAAGGGGTCTTTCCCCCTTGATCACTAATTGAGAAAATGCCTTACAGTTGGATCTCATGGAGGCATTTCCTCAACTGAAGCTCCTTTCTCTGTGATAACTCCAGCTGTGTCAAGTTGACACACAAAACCAGCCAGTACACTTGGCTTTGCCTGAGGTGAAATTCAAATTTGGTTAGTAGACCCAGTCACCTGTCCCTCACTTCTTTTCTGCTATAAAACTTTTGTGTTTGGCAGGAACTCAGTTGTCTTGTTTATCAAAAATTTTTGTGCCTATTAAATATTCATGAATGACTGCTCCACACATGTGATTTTATGCTCCCCCAAGGAACAGCAATAACAGATATTAACACTGATAGCATGAACTGTCTCTCTGTGTAACTCAAGTGGATATGTTATCCAGATTGAAGGATTCAGTGTAATGCCTTTGAGGACATAGTGCATTGGCCACACGCTCTGCTGTAGAACAGTCTGTCACCAGGCCTGTCTGTCTGCCTCATAGAAGGTGTTAAGCCTTGGTACAGATCCCATCATTCAATAAACTCAGCAGTGTATTTGTGGGCAGGGGATTCGGGTAAGTTAAAGTGGGATGTGGCACCCACTTCCAAAAAATGAAAAGGCATTTGATTGTACTTGGGGGTGTTTTTCTTACCTTTTTTTTTTTTTCACAAGTAGAAACCATTTCTTCAACCCCTTCATATATAAAACTTGGGAACAAGAATGCTACTTGACTACACAGGCTTCAGCCTGTTAAGTGGAGCTTTGTTGGTTTTATGTTGCATATTAGTAACAGGTTGTAAACATGTCCCACCTTTTAAAATTACGATTTTCGTATTGTATGTATATGAGAATTTTTTGCTTGTGCGTGTGTTTGTGCATCAGTCCTTAGATTTCCTGGAACTAGAGTTACAGACAGTTGTGAGCCTCCATGTGGGTCCTGAGAGAGCAGCCTGTGCTTAATGTCCGATCCATCTCCCCCTTTTCTCATTTCATCTTTTAAAAGAAGTAAAAACATGTTTTCCAACGGAGTATCTTTTACTCTCTTGGTTTTTAAGGAACACAAGTATTTCCCAAACCAGAAATACTAATATCAGTATTTAAAAATAGAATCATATTATAATGTCTAAGAACTGTATTTTTTGCACAACGTTACTTATAATCAATGCATTAGGGAAACTGGCAGAAGAAGAGAGCTCTCCAGGGATCATATCACTGCCAGCTGTTGCGCCAGGCCCCTAGAATGGAGGAGAGTGGGATAACCCACTGTTCCCTTCAGCCCATTGAGGGAGAGACAACAGGGAGAACTAACTTCTCCCAGTTAGGTAGTGGCACCCCTCAGCAGAGTGTACGGATTCTTTGGAAAGGCATTCTTTCACTCTGTTTGCAGTGGCTGCAAGCTTCAAGTCCAGAGACGTTTTCAGTCATGGTTCCAGTCTTGTGGAGGTACAGCCTGCCAATGAAAATGAGGCCGACAGATAGATTCCTCAGAGTGGGAAAAATGAATGTAAATTGGATTTGCCAAGTGATATTCCAGGCCTGTCTTTTTCAGGCAGAGGTTGTAAAACTACCCTGTACTTAAAAATTTCCTGGGAATTTGTTTTAAAAGGCAGATTGCTGATCTCTAGTCCTGACTGAGTCAGACTCTGGGGCTCCAGAACACTGTGCTTCATACAAGCATGGGATCCTAAGATGCCTGGGTGCTGTTGCATGGGTAAGACCCTGTTTTCAGGTGGCAGTGCTGATTTATATATATGGTGCCAGTGAGGTTTAGGCTTACTGCAATTAGACTGTTCTAGATCACTGTTGGATTTGAAAAGGTCCTTCCTCGGGACCGGTTATGTGATCACACACTACCGCTGATGATTAGTTTCCCAAATGTGTTTTTGGAGATGGCAAAAGACAGAGCTTTCCCCACTTTTGCCCCTTTTTTTTCTTTTCCCCGTTGTCTTTTTCTCTCTCCCCTCTTTGTCCCAGTAAAACCTGTTACATGTGGAACTGCTTTGATCTGGTGTGCTATGTTCAGACGTGAGCTGCTGTTCTAACACGTCAGTGACCTCTCCAGGGTCTGGTGTTTTCCTTGGCCCCCAACACAAGTGATTTTCCTCCCAGTCATTTTCTATGTGTTGCCTCCTGATTCCCCTGAGGAATGGGAGGAAGCCCAGAGCTGTACAGTAAGACCTTGGAGTTTTCTCTCTTCTCCCCTGTGTCATTCCTACTGATTCTTTTCTTTCCTTTGGTCTCTGCCCTTCTCTCTTTGAAACACAAAGCAGAAGCTATTACAAATGCTGAGGTATTGTTACTTCCAGGTTACAATACTCTTGCCCACGTTTCTCTGTCTAAAGCAGTGGTTATTTTCCATAGATGGTTCATGGACTCGCCTGTGTTTTCCTTAGCTGTTTTTCTCTGTGCTGGGACAGATGTGGTACCCAGATAGTCTTGCCTGTTCCTTTTAATAAGATAAAGCCCGAGTTAGGTTAGGGGAAGGAGCTCATCGTGAAGATGTGTACTGGAACATACAGAGTGAAAAACTTGGATCAAGGGGTGGGGGGTTGAGGGGGTGGTGGTTCCAGGGACCAGTAACTGCAGCAACTGTGGCAGCACTGCTGCTGCTGCTGTGGAAACGCCACACACTAAGCAACATTTTAAAAGAACATTAACACATTACATTTTTATAAAATCGCAGTCAGACACCTTGGGCATCACCTTCATTTTGTAGATGAGAGGAAGCAGGGCCACAAAAGGATGACCTAGCTGGCTTAAATCAGAGAATCAGACTTTAAACTCAGAGCTTGTCAACCGTATTCTCTATGCTACCTATTTATTATCTTTCCAAGTTGGCAAGTAAGAGTGCCCGACTCTACTGGAGGATGGTAGGCTGGGATAGGTGCATGGCATGGAGCTGGTTCACCTGGGGGAAACACTGGAATTGGAGGCAGGGGGTCGGGTATGTTTTGGTAGAGTAAACAGGTCGAGGGGTTGGAAAGGCAAAGTGCCAGGATAGTAATACCCCGGGACTCTTAATTGCAGGTGCAAGCCCAGGCGCTGGAAAGGTAGGAGAAAGTACTCCTCAGAGATAGGGTCATGGGGGCAACTGGGATCGCTGTCCATGCCTGCGTGATCTTCAAATATCACATTGGTAGCTAGGTTTTTTGTTTGTTTGTTTGTTTTGTTTTTTTCAAGGCTTATTTCAAAAGATACAAATTTGAGCATACTGTAAAGAAATGCCATTTTAACAATATAATGTTAGACATGGTGCACTTAGTATATCCGATAAAAGTATAGTATTTTCACAGCAGCTACCAGTTAGAAAGGGCAAATGAGTTCTTTAGTTAGAAAGTTTCTGTATTTATTTGAACTTTTCCCTGGATTTTTTTATACAATACATATTTATGTTTCAATTTTTTTCAAATATCATGCCCTACTTGTACAATAAGTCGTGTAAGAACTTAAACTTTATGCTGGTAAAATGGCTCAACAGGTAAGGGGACTTGCTAGCACAGCTGATGACCTGACCTCAGTTCCCTGGTCCTACGTGGTAGAGGGGCAGCTCGCTCAAGTTGTCCCCTGACTTCCATAGCACATGCACACCTCTGCACTTAGGCGTACACATTAAGTCAGTGTAATTAAGACAAAAGTAACAATTGAAAGTACTCTGTACCTTTCAGGACTTCTCAGAGCAAAAGTACTGTTTGGTGGATGGCTCCATTTTAGTAGAATAGAGTTAATCAAATAATACAGTTATTTTCCAAATTCTGAAAAAGGATTAATAAAAATAAAAATTTGCGGTATATCTCTGAATATTTATCTCTTACATCTGTGTGGGTGCTTCTCTTACCATTTTTAATATCTTATTAGATGATAAAAGATGTGACGTCACTTCTCTGTTTGTCCTTTTTGTAGAAACATGCACTGAATAAAAAAAGTTGTACCAAACCAAAAATGAAAAGGGAGGGAGTATCCTCTCAGTTCTGTGGCTTCTCTCTGAAGTTCCTTGGAAAAACCCACACAGTGATCTGTCATTGGAAATTACTTCTAACAATCTATTGGCTGACAGTGGGGATGGGACCGTCCTCCAGGTCTTCTTAAAGCAATTGAGATCACAGATATGTTTACTTTTCTGCATTTCAGTGTTCTTATTCATTTCTTGGTGCCCAAATGGTTTTTTCCCATTGGATCCCTTCAGTGCTCAATGGAGCTATTTTGAGACAGGGATATGACATAGCCCACACATATCGGACTCTCAACAGAGCCAAGCTTTGAACTTCAACTTCAGGCATGTGTGACTGCAGCAAAGTTTCATGCTCGTGGGTAGCTGATGCTAGGAGTAGGGAGTGGGTGTGTGGGTGGCCAGTGGGCACGCTCAGTTTGGAAAGTAAGGGAAAGGTTTAGAAAGAGATCACAATCTCAGACATATATATATGTATATATATACACATATATGTATATATATATACATATATATATACATACATACATATACACACATACACACACACACACACACACACACACACACACACACATATATACATACATACACAACGACACAGGATTCAATGTAAGATTTTTAAATATGTGGAACAATTTGTGTTCAAGAATTCAAAGGTTAATGAATAAGAACAAAATATACTGGTGTGTGTGTGTGTGTGTGTGTGTGCGCATAAACCTAACAACAATAATAGCAACATAAAAAAGAAGCACTCAGAAATACCATGGGACCAAGATCTGCCATACATTCTGGGCACGGAGTCAACTCCTTGACTGTCCAAGGGCCTCAGCTTTTCTACTGTGAAGCCTATGCTAAGACAGCTCACAACACTGCTGTGAGGACCAAGTGAATAAAATGCTGGGCCCTGGGCCTAGCCTCAAATTCCACTTCTAAAGATCTAAAGCAGGGCTAATTCATGTCTGAACTCGGAGGAAGCTGAGCTTGAAACCACTCTATTTCTGACACTGGTCTAAGTCAGAAAAGCTGGCCTCAGTTTAGGCTCCAAAGGTGATTTGTGGGGTCCGTTAGAGGGCCACCAAGATGCCACTGTCCACACGGGAGGAGGCTGGTAGAGAAGGCCAACTAGCACCATGCAGCCTCTAAAGCTTCACAGCACCCTTGCTGGTGCTCTGTGACCCGCTGCTTATCCTAGTTATGGTCAGATTAAACTGGTTAGGATAGAAGAATTAAAACAAATGATGACTATCGTTGTTTCCTCCAGTCGTTCACAGTTCATTGACCAGATATTAATGAATCTGCTTATTTCTACAATTTGCAAAACACTTGATTTAAGTTTTGAACAATACTCGTTATTCACCCTGGTTATTTCAGTGGTTTATGAAATAGTAAATAACCTGATTGCAAGAGCCAGTGGCCCAGAGCAAAAGTAAAATCTTAGGTGTGGGACAAACACTGCCTTCCTGTGGTAAGAATGATATTATTGGAAGAATGTATTAATCAGGGATCTCTAGAGGAACAGAACCTAGAAAACCAATCTCTCTCTCTCTCTCTCTCTCCCCCCACTCTGTCTCCCTTCCCCTCCCCCTCCCCATCCATCCACCCATCATCCATCCATCCACCCACCCATCCCTCTATTCCTCTATCTATTCACCCACCCACCCACCCACCCCTCCATTCATCTATCTATCTATCTATCTATCTATCTATCTATCTATCTATCTATCTATCTATCTATCAAGGGTATTTATTAGAACAGCTTTAGGCTAACAATAGCTGTCTATCAACAGAAGTTTCAAGAAATCTAGTAGTTGTTCAGTCCATAAGGTTGAATGTCTTCGCTGGTGTTCAGTATACACTGGAATCCCTAAGAAGTAGGCTCTAATGTCAGTGAAGGAAAGATCTTGCTAGTGAGAATGAGAAAGAGCAGGCAAAGAGAGCTTCCTTTATCTCTGGGCTGGCAGCAGAAGGTGGCCCAGATGATCAGTGGTGGACCTTTTCACCTCAAAGATCCATATCAGAGGTGGGTCTTCCCACTTGTTAAGAAAAAAGAAATCCCTCACAGGTGTGCCCAGGCATTTGATGCTTTAGTTAATTCCAGATGTAGTCAAGTTGACAGCTAATAGCCATTACAGAAGAGTGTCCTCAGTTCTACATGTCCACTCTGAGGAGGGTCACTGCATTATCTTAACGAGGGAAAGTTAGGTAAGAGTTTAAAATGCATACACTTGGCTTTGTTTTGCTGAAGTCTGTTTTGCTGAGAGTTTTCTCTACTTAATATGAATCTTCCACTGACTAATTTCCCTTCCTGTTGCACACACTGTTGCCTGAGGAAACATTGTGCCAATGTGTTGTATTCTTTTCACACATTTTTAGTGTTCAGATCGCCTACCCCTGCAGATAGGGTCTCAACATTGTCGTCCTGGCTAGTCTGCAGGTGTTTAGTATTTTTAAAATGAAATTTTCAGAAGGGACAGAGCCTGCATATGGGACTTGCTCCTGTGGTGATGATGAACACAATTCCCTGTTGAAGAGTCACAGGACTTAGATGTGTCCTGCGAGGTTTTGAATATCTTAAGTAATAAGGAACACAGGTCTTTAAAAATTGAGAACTGAGATTTTTTTTTCTTCCCAAAGGTGAAATGAAAGCAGCTCTGTACAGGAAATTAAGTTTTGGGGTGAGGAAGTGGAATCAATTGGTCTGACTTAAACCATTAATGTTCATGTAATGAGAGTTAGATGAAAAGCACTCGGCATAGAGTCTGAGACCTGTTAAAAATCACCGATGTGAGATTTAAAAATCATCGGTGATATTGACTCAGTTTGAACACACAGGGCTCAGATCTGAAGGAGGACAGGGGATGTCTTACATGCAAGGAATTGATTGTCAGTATTCAAGGTGTGGAAAGCCAGTGGCCCATAATACTGCACTTGCTTTTCTCTAAGGAGCAAAGTTCTGACTCAGTGATGCGTGATTTCAGTTCGTGGAATTTCTTAATATTACTTAATACTTATTTGTGTGTGTGTGTGTGTGTCCTGGAAGCATTTTCTTTTGCTTTAAATGTTGCTGGTATCTGTCCCTTTTTTTCTTTTCTCATAGCTAGGGAAATTTTACGTATTCACTGTTTTGTTTATTTCCTATCTTCTATATCTGTGAGATGCGAATGTTTAAAAGGTCTGGTAGTTTGGCTAGCTTTATTGAGGATGTCTGATGGGCACCAGCATTAATATATAGTGATGAATTGCCAGGGGTGTGAGATGAACTTCTGATGTAGGGAGGCAGGAAGGTGAGCAGGGTCTCATTCAGGAGTCACGCAGTGAATGCTGTTTAATAAGAGTGATGGAGGAGTTGAGGTCAGGTGGAGTGATGCCTGGGTGGTTGATGAGCGTGGCGTTTGACTCCTGCCCTCCTCTGCCGTCCTGAGCACCCAGAGTCATGCCTGGTCTGGCTCAAGGCACTCTGCCACCTTTTGTGGCTGCTGAGAAGAGCCACAGCAAAGAGCCATTCCTAGGCAAAGTCCACTAATACCGCCTTCAAATATGAATGTCTACACTCATGCTTGTATTTTGAAGGAAGAAATAGCTAGATAGGTAGTCTCCCCTCCCCACACTGTGAAACCTTTCTCTGGGTTGCTTAATGTTGAGCATTGAGGGCAGGGGTTGTTTGTACGTATTTTGTTTTTGTTTTGTTTTGTTTTGAGATATGGTCTTATTACATGACTGTACTGGAGTTTACTATGTAACCACACTGGCTTTAAAATCACATAGATCCTCTGTCTGTCAAGCACTGGGATTAAAGGCCTAAGGCACTCTGTAGGCTAAGGGAAGTGTCATTTTAAAGTTAGTCTAGGATTCCTGAAGTTAAAGTATTGAACTGTGGCATAAAACAGGGACTTTGTGATTCTGACATTTGCTAATAGGCGTAAAAAGAATGCAGTTGCTGCTTATAATGGGGTCAGGTTTTTGGATGTTTTAGGATACTTCCTGGAGGTCTAGGACAGAGACTGTCTACTAGAAATATATTTTGTACTTAAATTGAAAAACAATTATTAGTTCACCTTCTAGTCTTTGGTGAACTGATAGTGACATTTGGGATGTCTGTTTACAAGACTCACCTTACAAACTTGTGTTTGGGATACACTAGGTATGAAAATGTAAAGCCCGGGGTCTGTGTTGTCTGGGAATTGTCTTCCTTTTGGTTTCATAAAGTTTTTATTAAAACCTTTTCTGCATAAACCTAAAGTTTTATTGGATGAGAGCCACATGGCTACCAAGGAAATTAGGAGCATGTAGGAACTGTAGATAGAGCGTGTTCCAGTGGGCCATGTGGTGCCCACATAGATAAGACTCAGACAGACAGACAGCTTCATGATCAGTTCTGCACAAGCCATGGGGCTTGTCAGTCTTTTCATCCCCTCTGCTCTTCCGTGTCTACCCTCCCTTCCCGGCAGCTATCGTACAGCCTGGGGCAGAGTGTGTTCCAGCACCTACAGTCTGGCTAACCGTGGTGCTGCTTCCTGAAGATGGGGAAGTGGGAGTGAAGTCAAGGCCGCTCTGCCTCACCAGGGTGACGCCAGCTTTCAGGAAAAGAAAGTTTCGAGTTTGGCAGCTCCAGAATTTAGAAGTCCAGGGATGGCACTGGCCAGTCATACGGCTGAACTCTTTGGATAGTGACAGCGTAGTCATCTGTAACTGGCTCACCCTTATGGATGTGTGCTTTTTGCACCTTGTAGGAGGGCTCTGAGGCGGCTGTGAAGTTCTTTGCACATAAGCCTCCACGTAATAAAAGGTTTGAAACATCCTCTGCTGCTCTTGCTCACCAGCATCCCCCAGTATGCTCCTGAGAATTGACTATGACTCTAAAAAAGGAATGAGGCTACAGTGCATGGGGGCGGGGGTGGACTTGAGGAATAAGTAATCCATAAACTTTATAGTTATCAGGTATCCGGGTGGGTGGAGCTGGTGACTTGGCAAACGAGAGAGGGAAGGACATAGAATTGTTGATTTTATCAGAGCAGGCTGAGTATGGACGTATGCGGTGGGGGTTGAATATAGACTTAACGATTAACATGGATTTGGAGAGGTTATAAAAGTCGCCTGCCACATGAATCCTTTTCTCTGTCTTTGGGTATGGCAGCTGTAATAAGCACGTTTGTGTCTGTTGGTGGGGTATGCAGACTGTAGTAAGCACACAGGTAGGCAGTTTGCTCTGTTCCTGGAGTTTATGTTCTTGGGCCTCCAGGTAGTATCATCACTGGGAGTTTACAGCAGCTCATTTTATTTGAATTAGCTTCAAGTTGAATACTGAAATCATAAACTCTTGGTCATACAGCAAACTTTTTTTCTTTTGTCTGATTCTTGAATTTCAGCACTTGCAACTTTGAAGGATGCTTTGGGTTTGTTTTTGAATAGAAAATAGCACAGGGAAAGCTGGTTGATACATTCGTGATGAACTGAGTTTATGGCACTCGGAATGTTTGGTAAATTGCTTTCGTTATCAGACATTTCTTCTCAATCTTTCCCTGGGGAATACAATTCTATGTTATAATTTTTCAAAGAGGTTAAGAAAGTGACCCTTTGGGAGTGGGTATACATGATGCTTTACAATGGTCTTTGCTGTGTAGGATGAAGCATTCTATGAGGGCTGATGAGATGCCACAGTGCTTAGGAGCACCAGTTGTTCCAGAAGACTCCATTTCTAGCACCCATATGGTAGCACACAGCCATCTGTAACTCCAGTTCTAAAGGAGCCAGTGCCCTCTTCTGCTCTCCATAGGTCCTGGAAGCATACATGGTGCAGAGATATACATGTAGACAAAATATCTGTATACATAACATAATACAGAGGGAGATGCTCACAGCCAACCATTGGACAGAACATGGGGTCCCCAGTGGAGGAGTTAGTGAAAGAACTGAAGGAGCTGAAGGGGTTTGCAACCCCATAGGAAGAACAACAATACCAACCAACCAGAACCCCCAGAGCTCCCAGGGGCTAAACCACCAACCAAGGAGTACACATGGAGGGACCCATGTTTCCAGCTGCACATGTAGCAGAGGATGGTCTTGTCGGGCACCAATGGAAGGAGCAGCCCTTGACCCTGTGAAGGCTTGATGCCTCAGTGTAGGGGAATTTGAGGGCAGGGAGGCAGGAGTGGGTAGGTGGGTGGGGGAGCACTCTCATAGAAGCAGGGGGAGGGGGGAATGGGATAGGGAACTTCTGGCGGGGGGGCTGGGAAAAAGGGATAACATTTGAAATGTAAATAAAGAAAATATCCAAGAAAGGAAAAAAATGTACCTGCTTATAAAAAAAAAAGTTGTATGGGATATAGTAATACGTTGAGAGAGTTACCATATATGAAGTACCTTAAAAATAGGCAGGGAGATATTTTTTTTTTTTCTTGAGAAGCTATAAAATAAAACCAAGGATTGCTACTACTTTCAGTCCACAGATTTGATGGCTGCTAAAGTCATTTGGAAATTTTAACTAAGAAAATTACCCTTGAATTTTCATGACAAGTTCCCCCTCCCCCTCTTCTTCAGTGTTATTGGTCATTTACAGAGGCGATTACAGTGCATAAATCAATTTTCAACATACGTACATGGTTAAACAAATGGTATCAAGGAAGAAGTCAGTGTGGAAAGAAGGCAGTGTGTGATGGGAGTGGACAGAGTGAGAAGCCATCACAAGAGACACACCTTGGATGGAGCGAGATCCTTTAGTTGGGGTATCCTGGTGTTATTATTTGTACACCACTTCTCTCAGGAGATGTTTAGAACTTTAGGGGAAGTGACAGTGGGAGTACCTGAAATAGCTAGTAGGCAGCTTATTAACAGCCCCTATGTAAGAGAACACTATGAGTAGCCCTGTGTAGGGCTACTCTGTGAGGTTTTGAACTGCAGCTGCTATTTCTTTGCATGCTCTTGTGCTCTGTTCCTAAAAGTTGTTTGGAGTTTGGGACATCAGAAGCAATTTTTTGGTTAAGAAAATTCATGGTAAGTCACAGGATTTCTGTTGGGATCAATTGCACAAAATCCTCGGGAGGATAGTTGTATAAAAACCTCCTAATTTGGTTGTATTGTTCCTATTCTGGAAATGATATTTCTTATGTGTGATCTAAGAAGCATTGTGGTTACAGTGAATCTGCAGATTACTGGGGTATCCTTCGTGTGCAAATGTGGGGAGACATTTTCATCTATTCATTTTCTATCAGACTGGGATTAGAAGGTTCAAGTTATTAGTGATATTTCTGTTCTTAAATCAGTAGATTTTTCAGTCTAGAGTGGTTTGGAAATGAACCATGTTGAATGACAGTGAAGGTTCAAATCTCAGATCCCATTGTTCCAGTCATCCTTTGTTCTCTCAGCATCTTCAAAATGGACTTCCTGTGAGGGCTAATCCCGACTTCTTGCTGCTTGGATAGAATTCCTTTTTTTTTTTTTCCATTTTTTTTATTGGGTATTTCATTTACATTTCCAATGCTATCCCAAAAGTCCCCCATACCCTCCCCCCCCACTCCCCTACCCACCCACTCCCACTTCTTGGCCCTGGCATTCCCCTGTACTGAGGCATATAAAGTTTGCATGACCAATGGGCCTCTCTTTCCACTGATGGCCGACTAGGCCATCTTCTGATTCATATGCAGCTAGAGACACGAGCTCTGGGTGGGTACTGGTTAGTTCATATTGTTGTTCTTGACGTAACCAACTGAGTGAAGCAGTAGTGATTCTTGGCTCCGAATCTGAGCAGCTGCAGTCTGAAGTCACGTCTGCTGCTTCTGACTCTGGCAGAGTGGGTGACAGGAGAGAGCTGCTCCCTTCATGGTGCCAGGGAACAGAGATAGGAAGAGGCAGGGTAACATAGACTCAGAGACATCCTCCAGTGACCCACTTTTTCATATTGATTCCTAATACCCTGTTTATTATAAGCACAGCAGTGGGTTGCCCACTGATGAAATGAACACCTCCTGGTTCAGTTGGTTCTCTGTGGAGTCTATCAGCGGGGACCAAGCTTCCAGCACTTAAGCCAGTCTAGCACTTAAAAAAATTTTTTTTTTTTTACCCAAACCTTAGAGCTGAGATATCTACTTGATAAGGCGATTGTTCAAGTTAAACAAAGTAATTGAGGGGCAATGTGGAGAACAATCTCTGCTATGGAGTAGGTGACAGACACTTTAGTGTTACAGCAGTTGCTGCAAGTCCTAGGAAACTGCTACGCGTTTCTGTAGCTCTTACCCTCTGGGCTTCAAGGCCACGTCCTTTGTATCTTTGCACCAGTGTTTTGGTATGTGCATTTCTCCTTTTTTTCTCTTTTTATATTTCCAAGGGAGCTCCTAATTTGTTGATAATTTAAGTGGTCTAGACCTGATCATATGAAGGTGATTAATAGTCATAATACCTTGTTTTACTTTGTTATTTTAATTATCAAAATTGTGTAATATATACATATACAGATGCATATATATATATATATATTTTTTTTTTTTTTTGAGAAGGACATAGCCATGTGTTATGTGGGCTGCCTTTGGATTTGTGCTTCCCTTTCAGCGTTTTAACACTTGGGACATAGTCATGGATCTCTACACCTGTGTATTACTTTGTTGCCATTATGCATCCTACAGAAAAATGTGTGTGTTTGTAAATCTGAACAGATTAGCATTCCCAGAAAGGGTACTAATATTGGCCGCAGATGACCTTCAGATGTGTGTGGGTGAGTGTTGGCTCCCTCTGCATCTCCTTGCTGCCCTTTGATCAGCCTACTGTCCAAATCAGGTAGGGGAGACCACACGTAAGGCAAGGGATGACTTGTTAGATCATACTAAATGGATACGATTTCAGTTTACATAATTAGGACATCGAAGCTTGATCTCTGGTGTTTCTGATTGCTTTAATTATAGTCCCTTTGCTGTGTGTACCCCAGTGGGATCTCAACTCATCTGTGTTTACACCTTCTTGGATAATTTAACATATTTTCACTGTTACTCAAATTTATAATACTGACTGCATTGTAGAGTACAAAGACGTCATCCTTGGGGAGGAGGCCGCTCTCAGGTTGTCTTTTTTAGATTCTGTGAGAGTCAGAAGTAAGACAGGGTAGATGCTTGTGTCACTGGGTAACCATTGACCACTTCTGACTTGGCGTTAGTCAAGATGTGTCAGTTATCTAAATTCTAAATTTTAAATTTTAATTCAGTTCAAATCAGAGAAATGATTCATTTATTTAAAAAAAATAACTGCATGTAAGTAAAGTAGTTCCAGAGCAAACTGAGCATTGCATCCCATATCTGCTGCGAGCATTGCATCCCATATCTGCTGCCGGCATTACATCCCATATCTGCTGCGAGCATTGCATCCCATATCTGCTGCAGGCATACAGAAACAACAGGTTATAACCAGGGCTGGGCATGGTTGAAAGAATTTACAAAAATCTTAATTTTTAGTTACTTAGTATTCTGGTGCTAAGAATTGCACCCAGCTCCTCATGGATCTTTAACACACATCCTCAGCTACTCAGTAGTTAAACTAAAGAAAACATAGTATTAACTTTATTAGTATCACTTTTTAAAATGTGGACACTGGAAGCCTACTTGCTGTGGCCTGGGTAGTCCAGCAATGGCTGTCTCTTGATGGAAAAAAGCTTTTGGTAGTTGTTCAGTTCACAAGACTGAATATCTCAGGGGGCCCTGGTCTGATGCTGGAGTCCTGTTGGATTTCTAGAGAGCTGCTGGGCTGCAGTCCATACTGTAATCCTGAAGAAGTAAGTTCTGACACGGAAGGGACGCTTTCAGAACAGGGTAGATGAATTTGCCAGTGAGAGTGAGAGCAAGTAGGCAAAAAGCAAAGGCTTCCTTATCTATCCCATGGCCTTTTATGTGGGCCGTCACCATAAGATGTGGACCAGATTTAGCGTGGGCTTTTCCTACCCTAAATGATCTAGTAAGAATATCCTTCCCAGACATTCCCAACTGCTTGGTTTTCAGTTGGTTCTAGTTGTAAAGCTGACAACCAAGGTTAGCTGTCACAGTTTACTGTAGTGTTGACATGGACATCTCCATATTAACCTTACAGAACTTGAAGTGTTCACAAGGAGATTCGACTCTCAGGTTAGATCTAGGAAGGTTTAAAAGGCCAAAGCATGGCATCACCTGAATCACGTATGCTCATGCAATGAAGTGCTGTGTTCATTTTTTAAAACAATCCTGATTAGAAAAACCCAAGCCCATACAAAATACATGTCTTACTTTTCCAGCAGTTGAGAAGTGTTGGCTATAAACCCCAGAGCCTCAGAGGGCTGCCTAGTCTGAAGTACCCAAACTCTACCCTTACCCACGGCTGCAGGCCTGGCCTTCCGTGGCTATGCTCAGCAGTCCTCCTTCAGTCTTCTGTCTGCGTGATTTGGCTTTTGAATATCCCATGTAAATGGAATTATGAAGTATACCTATGGGTGGCTGCTTGATCTCACTCACGATGTTGTCTTGACTGTTTACCTGTGAGGTGCCAGGGCTTTTTCTTTGAGGAATAATAATCTTCCATTGTCTGCTACCATATTTGTTTGTCCATTCACCTTTGATGGCAAATTAATTGCTTCCACCTCCTGGCTATTTTGAATAATTCAAATTCCATTTTCAGTTCTTCAGAATAGGTATCACAAAGTAGGATTGTCACATCTTGCCATAGTTTATTTTTTTTAAGGAAACTTTTTCCTGGTAGGGAAGGTGTTTTTTATATTCCCACTGACATTTTCCAAGGTATCCGGTTTCTGCATGTCCTTGATAATATTTACAAAGTAATAAGTTCTATGGTTCTTATTTTGGAGGGGAGTTAGAAGTGGGGAAATGGTGTCTGTCCTAGCTGGTGTAAAGGGATTTCTCATTTCAGTCTTGACTAGTGTTTCCCTGCTGATTTGCGGTCATCTTTCCCTATTTTGTGTTCCTTTCTGGTGACCATGGACATTTTAAGGAAAGTGGATTATTTTTGTCATGTTTATAGAACAGTTTTCAACCTGTGGGTCACTACCCCTTTGGGAGTCACATCCGATAATCCGCATATCAGATACATACATTGTGATTGTAACTAGCAAAATTATAGTTACAAAGCAGCAATGAAATAATTTCATGGTTGGGGATCACCACAACACAAAAGACTGTATTAAAGGTTCACAGCATTAGGAAGGTTGAGAACCACTGCTCTAGAGACTAAAAACTCAAAAGTTGAGGCAATAACTCCTGGCAAGGGCCTCACACTGTTTGATAATGTGGAAAATAACATCAGTGGGCAGAAGTGTGTGTGTGAGAGGCTAGCAGCACACATAGTCACACATACAGAGTGATTTGGTCTGTAACATCCTGCTTCTCCCAAAGTCCCACAAGATCTAACCCATTCTAGATGCTGAGAGGTAATCCCATCCCTGATCCCACCTGAGGGTCTTGGTGCTCCCATCACCTAATAACTCCTGCTAGGTCCTATTTCTTAAAGAAACATTACTCAGGGAATCACACTCCTAGCCTAATAAGCCCATATCACACCATAGCTTTGATGCTTCACAGTCTTTTCAGTTGCTTGTTGGTGGTTTTTTTTTTAATCATCTTGGGATAGATGTCTGTTCAAGGCCTTTACTTGCATTGTTTTTGTTGTTGCTGAACTGTCAGCACTCTTTGTGATATATGCTGGATATTGTCCCTTAGACACCATGTAGTGAGCGTACTTACTCTGTTGCCTTTTTACTCCATTGATTGCTTCTTTTGTTTCATAAAAGTTGCACGTTTAGGGCTGGTGAGAAAGCTGAGTGGATAAAACATTGCTGAGTAAGCCTGACAACCTGAGTTCAGATGCAGCCAACTGTGTCTGTTATCTCTGATGTTTCTCTGGGAGGTGGGGGTGTTGCCAAGAGAAGCTTTGAGGCTTTCTAGCCAGTGAGCCAGGTGTATACAGCAGAGAACAAGAAGTGAGACCCTGGATCAAATAAGGTGGAAGGGGTTTGTAATCTGACCTCTATCTGAGGGCAATGGTGTATGCACATCTAGACACAGATACAAATCACACTATAATACATCCTCATTCTTGCTCTGGCTCCCACTGTGTGTGTGTGTTGGGGAATCTAACTTCCAATCTCCTACATGCTAGGTAAGTGCTCTACCCACAAGCATTTCTTGCTCTCCATTCCATGCCATTGTGTTACATGTAAAAACCGTTGGGGTTATCCATGGTTGTAGGCATTGATAATACTTTACTTGTCTAACTCTTTATAGCTCTGGCCATTCTAGATCCATTATCTCTATCCTGGAGTCTTTCATTTCAAGGATGTTTGGAATGACTTGAGGCTGTGTATCTGATACCTTTTGAAAAGGGGTGGTGGTGAATCTCAGGTATTCCTCATGCTCCACCCCAGGCAGTGTCTGATGTCATCCACGCTGGCATTGCACTCGCTATGTGGGCAGGGATGACCGACCTTGAACTTTTGCTTCCCCTGCCTCCCACTTCCCCAGTGTCAGAATCTCAAGCCTATGCCACCAAGCTTGATTTTTATGTAATGTTAGTGGAGTTCAACTCAGGGCTTCTCTTGATAGACAAGTACTCAGCCACTGAGCTACACCCTATCTCCCCTCAGGTAGTCTTTGTCTTCACAGAGGTAGGGAGTCAGGAATGGAAGATGTGATATTTGGCATGGTCTACTCTACAGTGATGGTTAGGGGGTTAAAGATGGATCGCCTGGGTTTGGATCTCAGGTAGGACACACACTCCGCAGTACAAGTACAAGTAATTTGATCTCTCTGTCTTAGGTTTTCTTCTCTCTGTAAAGTGAAGTTAAAGTTAAAATTTAACTCACAATATCTTGGAGGTTAATGGATCAAAAACAGTCCTTGGCATGGATCAAATTCTATATAAGGGGAGTGCTTTTTGCACCCCCACCCTGCCCCCATGGACCTAGCCCTCATGCTTGCTAGGTGAGTACTTGACCACTGAGCTACACTCCCAGTCCCCAAGGGTGGCATTAGTGTTAATGTTCTGTTACTTTGAGTACTACAAATCAGAATGTGAACTCTGGCTAAATTCCTAGGCTCTGAAATGGATAACCTTTTAATCTTGTCTTAAATAACATTGAGAACATGGATCATGAATGATTTCTGCCTGTAAAAATCCTAGGGCCTGGATAGGGTAATGTCTTTAGTCAGTGGAGGTCTCCAAATATTTTAATGATTAAATGAACATTGCATTTATATCAAGGAATATTATAAACACTGCCATGTAGTTTATCACTTGTCTTCAGGTTTGTAATTAGTTTTGTTAATGTATGTATAAAAACGAGGTAAGGAGAAGATTAATGTATTTGAACAGCATAAACCATGATGAGGTTTTGATATTACCATGCTTATAATATGCCATGCCTGTCAAATAAATTTTGCAACTCTGACTTTATTTTCACAGTGTAATAAATCACTCTGAAGGTTATAAATTTAATGGTAGTGCTTTTAAAATCCATTTTCTTGGTGTTTTAATTACATTTAACTTTTATAGTTTGTATTACTTTCTATTTAAATTATTTCAAATATGAGCACACATTGAAGACAAGGATTTGTCTAAGAAGTATACATTATATATTCAATCAAGTTCCAGAATATGCTCTCCCCACTTTTCATGTGTAAATGAACGAGAACTCTCAGATATTTTTGTTAGGAAAATTATGCACTGAAACTTTTGATTCTGGTGTAGGTGAATGGTGAACAGTTATATACCCAGAGAGGCAAACTCATTCTTTAATAACAAAGTATCTAAAATACTTTTTGGGGGCTGGAGGTAAGGTTTTAGTGTTTAATAGCACAATCCAGAGGATCCAGGCTTGTTTCCAAGCACCCACATTTGATGGCTCCAGTAGAGTGGCTTATTGTCACCTGTGACCCCAATTCTAATGCCTTTCTCTGGCTTTCTGTGCAACTGCACTCAAGTGCACACACCCACACAGAAATGCACATATGCACATACAATTAAATAACGTTTTTTTAAGAATAAAAAAACATCTGGGTGGTGGTGACTCATACCTTTAATCCCAGCACTCAGGAGGCAGAGACAATAGGATCTCTGTCCTTCCAAAGCCAGCCTGGTCTACAGAGCAAGTTCCAGGACAGCCAGGGCTACACAGAGAAATCTTGTCTTGAAAAACCAAACACCAACCAAGAATAGAAAATAAACCATCTTTTCTAGTACCAAAGGAATCTAATGTACATATTTCTCCTCCAAGCTCCTTTCCTGTTCCTGACTAAAGTAATCATATTCCAGTTCTTAACAGTGCTAGAACACACCCATTTTTGTGCAGTGTATCTCTTGAGAAGAAAGGAGTATTTTGGATACCTGTGTTTGGCAGTGCCAATCCCCTTTGGTGGTATATGTTAATTTTTTTCTTAGGATTTTCTTGCCTGCTATAACACTTGAGGTCTTGTTTGCTTTTCCAAACTGTTTCAGAGTGTGCAGGGTCTTTGGTATTGTAAGCAGAAGGTAAGTGTGTGAATACACGTGTTGAAGTGGCTCATGTCAGGGCCTTAAATAGCTGGCTCATTTGAGTCTCCCAAGCTATAGTTTTACAGCTGGCAGTGCAGGGCACTAGTGTTTCATGGGTCCAAATGTTTATGTGACTCAAATCCTCACTCTAAGTGGAGAACCAGGTGGTTGGTCTTTGCTCAGGCTGCTGATCGCCTGTGTTCTACAAAGCTGCACCCATCTGTAAATGCAGCAAGTACCTTTTCTGTGTTCCATGTGCCGTTGGCATTGCTTTTCCTTCTGTGGTTAAACAGCCACTACCTGCAGGACCACTCACATATGGGAGAGAGTGGTCGCATCCAGTGGCAGTCACATACTGGGCAGGGAAGGCATGGTCTCAGTTGAATAGCTTGAAAGAGGTTTACAATAAAAAAAGTTCACACAGTGGATTTTACTAGACCCTCTACAAAAGGTTCCCCTTCAGGAAGACCCATGATGATTGCAGAGCAAATTTAAATTGAGAAGACCTGATCAAGGTACTGTGTAAGCAGGACGTACAGGGTGTCTGTTGTCTGAACACTGCTGTTCCCTGCATGCATCCTCTCTCTAAACTAGTTGTGGCTCAGGTCCATACATTGGAATAAAATATAGCCACAAGACTATAGCGTCTGTGGTTACCACCACCCAGCACTGCATAGTGATTTTTCAGGCCATGCTTACTCCTAAAGGAGGTAGGGGGAGAGCCAAAAATGTCTCCATCAAGTCTTCTTTTATCACTGTGTGCACCGCCCACACCGGAGCCCTAGACACCAGCTCATCCCCAAGGACACTGTAGGAGCTGGAGAAGGCTGGAGTGAGTACACTGCTCTGGTTGTAGGATGGACATCTTGTCTGCTACTCATTATTCTTTGCTGTCCAGCTTTAAAAAAAGATGCTTGTGGCAGGGCTCCTCGCATGGCCGAATTGATGACAAAGTGCAGATTTCTGGCTCTTTGATTTTTCTAATGGATTGATTGGCTCTCTGCCTGCTAGACTGCACAATGAAAAAAAAATCCCTCTAAAAATTACAGTCCAAAATTATACCTGTGATGGACTTTTAAAAGCTCTTTTATATTTAATAAGCGTAGGAGGTCCTCATAAGTTTGAAGGCCTCTCTTCACTGCCCCAGCTCTTTGCGTCCTAATAGAATCAAATGCTCGCTGGCCTCTTCGTGGATTAAAGGCAAAGCAACCTCACTAGTTCTAATTTATGGCTTGTTTGAGTTTTTCTAGGAAGAATAGACAAATATTTTATCATTTCTCTTTGGAAATAGTTCCAGGATCAGACAGTTTCTTTGAGGTATCATTGAGGCATGGAGTGTTCAGAAACTGGGTGATCAACTCACTGACCCCTGATGAGACACAATATCACGATATAACAACACATAAGGGTGTGGAGCACATCTGCCCCACTGAGTGTCGGTGCCTGTAGTATTGTTGTAGTGCCAGCTCTGATCCGGGCAGACGGAATGTGGTTTTCTTTTAGTGACTGTTGTGTCTCTCATTACTCCAATATTTTATGATTGATTGCATTTGGATCTGCATTTCCTTCCTCTTTGTTTCTATTAAAAGTACACTGTGTCTGCAGAAGCCTTTTAGCCTCTGGCCAATGGCATCAGGGATTTTCTGAGGTAGCCCTGTTTACCCTGTGCTGTGGGCCTGTTCTTTCCTTGTATGCCTTGTGGCTGAGAACAGCATCCTCTATGGGCTTCTCCGTGCTCATTGTCATGTGTATAGGGCTTGATTGCTTTCTCTGGCCACTAGCTTGGTTTCCCCTCCAAGTTCTGCTGTGTACGTGTCCATGGTATTACTGAGAAGGATCATTAGAAAGCTATACTTTAACATCAGACTTATCTATACTCATCTGGGGAGGGAAGGTGAGGCAACAGTGACGGGAGTTGCTACCACAGTCTACCATGTGACTGATTCTGTTGGTTCACAACTACACTTCAACATGACGCTGCTGAAATTGTTTCACTTAGTATGTAGCAGAAGTAGACACTTAGGATCCCTGTGTCTCCGACAGCTTCCCAAAGCCTTTTTGGACATAGACAACTCTGGAAAATGAATTTACAGTAAAACGATTTTCTCTTTTTTTTTTTTTATATATATATTTTTATTACATATTTTCCTCAATTACATTTCCAATACTATCCCAAAAGTCCCCCATAGCGCCCCCCACTTCCCTACCCACCCATTCCCATTCTTTTGGCCCTGGCATTCCCCTATATTGGGGCATATAAAGTTTGCAAGTCCAATGGGCCTCTCTTTCCATTGATGGCCGACTAGACCATCTTTCGATACATATGCAGCTAGAGACAAGAGCTCCAGGGTTCTGGTTAGTACATCATGTTGTTCCAACAATAGGGTTGCAGATCCCTTTAGCTCCTTGGGTACTTTCTCTAGCTTCTCCATTGGGAGCCCTGTGATACATCCAATAGCTGACTGTGAACATCCACTCCTGTGTTTGCTAGGCCCCGGCATCGTCTCACAAGAGACAGCTATATTTGGGTCCTTTCAGCAAAATCTTGCTAGTGTATGCAATGGTGTCAGCGTTTAGAAGCTGATTATGGGACGGATCCCTGGATACAGCAGTCTCTAAATGGTCCATCCTTTCATCACAGCTACTAACTTTGTCTCTGTAACTCCTTCCCTGGGTGTTTTGTTCCCAATTCTAAGAAGGTGCACAGTGTCCACACTTTGGTCTTCATTCTTCTTGAGTTTCATGCGTTTATCAAATTGTATCTTATATCTTGGGTATCCTAAGTTTTGGGCTAATATCCACTTATCAATGAATACATATTGTGTGAGTTCTTTTGTGATTGTGTTACTTCACTCAAGATGATGCCCTCCAGGTCCATCCATTTGGCTAGGAATTTCATAAATTCATTCTTTTTAATAGCTGAGTAGTACTCCATTGTGTAAATGTACCATAATTTCTGTATCCATTCCTCTGTTGAGGGACATCTGGGTTCTTTCCAGCTTCTGGCTATTATAAATAGGGCTGCTATGAACATAGTGGAGCATGTGTCCTTTTTACCGGTTGGGACATCTTCTGGATATATGCCCAGGAGGGGTATTGCTGGATCCTCCGGTAGTACTATGTCCAATTTTCTGAGGAACCGCCAGACTGATTTCCAGAGTGGTTGTACAAGCTTGCAATCCCACCAACAATGGAGGAGTGTTCCTCTTTCTCCACATCCTCGCCAGCATCTGCTGTCACCTGAATTTTTGATCTTAGCCATTCTGACTGGTGTGAGGTGGAATCTCAGGGTTGTTTTGATTTGCATTTCCCTGATCATTAAGGATGTTGAACATTTTTTCAGGTGTTTCTCTGCCATTCGGTATTCCTCAGGCGAGAATTCTTTGTTCAGTTCTGAGCCCCATTTTTTAATGGGGTTATTTGACTTTCTGGAGTCCACCTTCTTGAGTTCTTTATATATATTGGATATTAGTCCCTTATCTGATTTAGGATAGGTGAAGATCCTTTCCCAATCTGTTGGTGGTTTTTTTGTCTTATTGATGGTGTCTTTAGCCTTGCAGAAGCTTTGTAGTTTCATGAGGTCCCACTTGTCAATTCTCGATCTTACAGCACAAGCCATTACTGTTCTATTCAGGAATTTTTCCCCTGTGCCCATATCTTCAAGGCTTTTCCCCACTTTATCCTCTATAAGTTTCAGTGTCTCTGGTTTTATGTGAAGTTCCTTGATCCACTTAGACTTGACCTTAGTACAAGGAGATAGGAATGGATCGATTCGCATTCTTCTACATGTTAACAACCAGTTGTGCCAGCACCATTTGTTGAAAATGCTGTCTTTCTTCCACTGGATGTTTTTAGCTCCTTTGTCGAAGATCAAGTGACCGTAGGTGTGTGGGTTCATTTCTGGGTCTTCAATTCTATTCCATTGGTCTATTTGTCTGTCACTATACCAGTACCATGCAGTTTTTATCACAATTGCTCTGTAGTAGAGCTTTAGGTCCGGCATGGTGATTCCACCAGAGGTTCTTTTATCCTTGAGAAGAGTTTTTGCTATCCTAGGTTTTTTGTTATTCCAGATGAATTTGCAGATTGCACTTTCTAATTCGTTGAAGAATTGATTTGGAATTTTGATGGGGATTGCATTGAATCTGTAGATTGCTTTTGGCAAGATAGCCATTTTTACAATGTTGATCCTGCCAATCCATGAGCATGGGAGATCTTTCCATCTTCTGAGAACTTCTATAATTTCTTTCTTCAGAGACTTGAAGTTTTTATTATACAGATCTTTCACTTCCTTAGTTAGAGTCACGCCAAGATATTTTATATTATTTGTGACTATTGAGAAGGGTGTTGTTTCCCTAATTTCTTTCTCAGCCTGTTTATTCTTTGTGTAGAGAAAGGCCATTGATTTGTTTGAGTTAATTTTATATCCAGCTACTTCACCGAAGCTGTTTATCAGGCTTAGGAGTTCTCTGGTGGAATTTTTAGGGTCACTTATATATACTATCATATCATCTGCAAAAAGTGATATTTTGACTTCATCTTTTCCAATTTGTATCCCTTTGATCTCCTTTTGTTGTCGAATTGCTCTGGCTAGGACTTCAAGTACAATGTTGAATAGGTATGGAGAAAGTGGACAGCCTTGTCTAGTCCCTGATTTTAGAGGGATTGCTTCAAGCTTCTCACCATTTACTTTGATGTTGGCTACTGGTTTGCTGTAGATTGCTTTTATCATGTTTAGGTATGGGCCTTGAATTCCTGATCTTTCCAAGACTTTTATCATGAATGGGTGTTGGATCTTGTCAAATGCTTTTTCTGCATCTAAGGAGATGACCATGTGGTTTTTGTCTTTGAGTTTGTTTATATACTGGATTACGTTGATGGATTTCCTTATATTGAACCATCCCTGCATCCCTGGGATGAAACCTACTTGGTCAGGATGGATGATTGTTTTGATGTGTTCTTGGATTCGGTTAGCAAGAACTTTATTGAGGATTTTTGCATCAATATTCATAAGGGATATTGGTCTGAAGTTTTCTATCTTTGTTGGGTCTTTTTGTGGTTTAGGTATCAGAGTAATTGTGGCTTCATAGAATGAGTTGGGTAGAGTACCTTCTGTTTCTATTTTGTGGAATAGTTTGTGAAGAACTGGGATTAGATCTTCTTTGAAGGTCTGATAGAACTCTGCACTAAACCCATCTGGTCCTGGGCTTTTTTTAGTTGGGAGACTATTAATGACTGCTTCTATTTCTTTGGGGGATATAGGGCTGTTTAGATCATTAACCTGATCTTGATTCAACTTTGGTACCTGGTATCTGTCTAGGAACTTCTCCATTTCATCCAGGTTCTCCAGCTTTGTTGAGTATAGCCTTTGGTAGAAGGATCTGATGGTGTTTTGGATGTCTTCAGGATCTGTTGTTATGCCTCCTTTTTCATTTCTGATTTTGTTAATTAGGATGCTTTCCCTGTGCCCTCTAGTGAGTCTGGCTAAGGGTTTATCTATCTTGTTGATTTTCTCAAAGAACCAGCTCCTTGATTGGTTGATTCTTTGAATAGTTTTTCTTGTTTCCACTTGGTTGATTTCACCCCTGAGTTTGATTATTTCCTGCCGTCTACTCCTCTTGGGTGAATTTGCTTCCTTTTGTTCTAGTGCTTTTAGGTGTGTTGTCAAGCTGCTAATGTGTGCTCTCTCTAGTTTCCTTTTGGAGGCACTCATAGCTATGAGTTTTCCTCTTAGAAATGCTTTCATTGCGTCCCATAAGTTTGGGTATGCTGTGGCTTCATTTTCATTGAACTCTAAAAAGTCCTTAATTTCTTTCTTTATTCCTTCCTTGACCAAGGTATCATTGAGAAGAGTGTTGTTCAGTTTCCACGTGAAGGTTGGCTTTCTATTATTTATTTTGTTATTGAAGATCAGCCTTAGTCCATGGTGATCTGATAGGATGCATGGGACAATTTCAATATTTTTATATCTGTTGAGGCCTGCTTTGTGACCAATTATGTGGTCAATTTTGGAGAAGGTACCATGAGGTGCTGAGAAGAAGGTATATCCTTTTGTTTTAGGATAGAATGTTCTGTAGATATCTGCCAGATCCATTTGATTCATAATTTCTCTTAGTTTCACTGTGTCCCTGTTTAGTTTCTGTTTCCATGATCTGTCCATTGGTGAAAGTGGTGTGTTGAAGTCTCCCAGTATTATTGTATGAGGTGCAATGTGTGCTTTGAGCTTTACTAAAGTTTCTTTAATGAATGTGGCTGCCTTTGTATTTGGAGCATAGATATTCAGGATTGATAGTTCCTCTTGGAGGATTTTACCTTTGATGAGTATGAAGTGTCCCTCCCTGTCTTTTTTAATGACTTTGGGTTGGAAGTCAATCTTATCAGATATTAGAATGGCTACTCCAGCTTGTTTCTTCATGCCATTTGCTTGGAAAATTGTTTTCCAGCCTTTCATTTTGAGGTAGTGTCTATCCTTTTCTCTGAGATGAGTTTCCTGTAAGCAGCAAAATGTTGGGTCTTGTTTGTGTAGCCAGTTTGTTAGTCTATGTCTTTTTATCGGGGAGTTGAGTCCATTGATATTAAGAGATATTAAGGAAAAGTAATTGTTGTTTCCTGTTATTTTTGTTGTTAAAGTTGGCATTTTGTTCTTGTGGCTGTCTTCTTTTAGGTTTGTTGAGGGATTACCTTCTTGTTGTTTCTAGGGCGTGGTTCCTGTCCTTGTATTGTTTTTTTTCTGTTATTATCCTTTGAAGGGCTGGATTCGTGGAGAGATAATGTGTGAATTTGGTTTTGTCGTGGAATACTTTGGTTTCTCCATCTATGTTAATTGAGAGTTTGGCTGGGTATAGTAGCCTGGGCTGGAATTTGTGTTCTTTTAGTGTCTGTATAACATCCGTCCAGGATCTTCTGGCTTTCATAGTCTCTGGTGAAAAATCTGGTGTAATTCTGATAGGCTTGCCTTTATATGTTACTTGGCCTTTTTCTCTTACTGCTTTTAGTATTCTATCTTTATTTAGAGCATTTGTTGCTCTGATTATTATGTGTCGGGAGGTATTTCTTTTCTGGTCCAGTCTATTTGGAGTTCTGTAGGCTTCTTGTATGTTCATGGGCATCTCTTTCTTTAGATTTGGGAAGTTTTCTTCTATAATTTTGTTGAAGATGTTTGCTGGTCCTTTGAGTTGAAAATCTTCATTCTCATCCACTCCTATTATCCGTAGGTTTGGTCTTCTCATTGTGTCCTGTATTTCTTGGATGTTTTGAGTTAGGATCTTTCTGCATTTTACATTTTCCTTGATTGTTGTGCCGATGTTCTCTATGGAATCTTCTGCACCTGAGATTCTCTCTTCCATCTCTTGTATTCTGTTGCTGATGCTCGTATCTATGGTTCCAGATTTCTTTCCTAGGGTTTCTATCTCCAGTGTTGCCTCATTTTGGGTTTTCTTTATTGTGTCTACTTCCCTTTTTAGGTCTAGTATGGTTTTGTTCATTTCCATCATCTGTTTGGATGTGTTTTCCTGTTTTTCTGTAAGGACTTCTACCTGTTTGATTATGTTATCGTGTTTTTCTTTAAGGATTTGTAACTCTTTAGCAGTGTTCTCCTGCAATTCTTTAAGGGATTTTTGTGCTGTCTCTTTATTGTCTTCTGCCTGTTTAGCAGTGTTCTCCTGCATTTCTTTAAGTGTGTTATTAAAGTCCTTCTTGAAGTTCTCTATCATCATCAGGAGATATGCTTTTAAATCCGTGTCTAGCTTTTCCGGTGTGTTGGGGTGCCCTGGACTGGGCGAAGTGGGGGTGCTGGGTTCTGATGATGGTGAGTGGTCTTGGTTTCTGTTAGTAAGATTATTACGTTTACCTTTCGCCATCTGGTAATCTCTGGGGTTAGTTGTTATCGTTGTCACTGTTTAAAGATTGGAGCAGAAGCTGTGTTCCACTCACCAGCAGTCTCTAAATCCTGTGGCGGGGGTCGTGGGTAGCTGATGGTACCCCGGTGCTGGTCCAGCTGGAAGAGGCCTGTGGTCCTACACAGGCCGTTTTTCTGCTTCCCTAACTAATGCAGTCTCTGGTCCCGCTTGCAATTGGATTGGAGCAGAAGCTGTGTTCCACTCTCCAGAAGTCTTAAGATCCTGTGGTGGGTGTTGTGGGTAGCTGGTGAGTGTCAGCAGACCCTGCGCCCCAGCTGCCCCGGTGCTTTTCTGACCGGAAGAGGGTTGTGGCCCTATGTAGGCCGGATTTCTCTCTCCCCAACCAGAGCAGTCTCAGGTCCCCCGTGATTGGACTGGAACGGAAGCTGTGTTCCACTCACCAGCAGTCCCAAAATCCTGCGACGGGGGTCGTGGGTAGCTGGCGGGTGTCAGGCAACCCTGCGCTCCCGCTACCCTGGCGCTGATCCGGCCGGATGAGGCCTGTGGCCCTACTCAGGCCGGTTTCTGCTTCCCTAACTAATGCAGTCTCAGGTCCCGCGCAATTGGATTGGAGCAGAAGCTGTGTTCCACTCACCAGCAGTCCCAAAATCCTGCGGCGGGGGGCGTGGGTAGCTGGCGGGTTTCAGGCAACCCTGCGCTCCTGCTACCCCGGCGCTGATCCGGCTGGATGAGGCCTGTGGCCCTACTCAGGCCGGTTTCTGCTTCCCTAACTAATGCAGTCTCAGGTCCCGCGCAATTGGATTGGAGTAGAAGCTGTGTTCCACTCACCAGCAGTCCCAAAATCCTGCGGCGGGGGGCGTGGGTAGCTGGCGGGTGTCAGGCAACCCTGCGCTCCCGCTACCCCGTCGCTGATCCGGCCGGATGAGGCCTGTGGCACTACTCAGGCCGGTTTCTGCTTCCCTACCTAATGCAGTCTCAGGTCCCGCGCAATTGAATTGGAGCAGAAGCTGTGTTCCACTCACCAGCAGTCCCAAAATCCTGCGGCGGGGGGTCGTGGGTAGCTGGCGGGTGTTAGGCAACCCTGTGCTCCCGCTACCCCGGCGCTGATCCAGCTGGATGAGGCCTGTGTTCCTACTCAGGCTGGTTTCTGCTTCCCTAACTAATGCAGTCTCAGGTCCCGGGCATTTGGATTGGAGCAGAAGCTGTGCTCCACTCTCCAGAAGTCTTAAGATCCTGTGGCGGGTGTTGTGGGTAGCTACGATTTTCTCTTTATTTAAACGTTTTAGATTTATTGCCTTCATTGTTTTATGTGTATGATTATTTTGCCTGCATGGGTGTCTGTGCACCACGCGTGTGCTCATTGCCCACAGAGGTTAAAAAAGGGCGTTGGGTCCTTGGGACTGGAATTACAGCCAATTGTGGATCACTATGTGGGTCCTCGCAATCGGACCCATGTCCTCTCCGGCTTCTACTTCTCCACATTGCTGTTGTGTTTATTGGTTTTTGAAGATTGGGCTCCATTCTCTCCTAACCGCTGTTTTGTAAAGGCAAGTTTTACAGAATGAACCCAGATGCACTGATAGGCTGAATGTTTTCTTGGACAGTTCTGCAGTTTGTACAGCTAGCTACTGGAATCTTCTGTAACAATATATCTTTAACATGAACATACAGATATTATTATATATCCACACATCTATATTATGTATATGACCATATAGACACATATACTTTGGGATGGGTGATTTTATTTTAGTTGTTGAAAATTGTTTGTGATAAATTAGTACTCAGTGTGCAGCGTGATGATGAGCTATGTGTCTTTGTTCCTGTAGTGAAGTTAGCACACCTGGGCAACCACTGCTGTACCCTGCCATTGCCAGCAAAGCCTTTTCTCTTTCAAGGTGGTGGAGATTTTTCCACTATTATTTTCTGAGTTTATTTCACGCAGTGTGGTGCCTCCCAGGTTAACCTTGTTGATACTGGTTGCAGGGATTTACTTCTTTTTGTTGCTGAATAATTCTCCATTGCATTAAGTACCAACGTTTGTTTCTCCATCTGTGGATGGTTACTTAGTCTGTTTCCATATCTGGTGCTAAGAAAAATGTTGCAGTGAATAGAGGAGTAGAGATGTGTCTTTCAGGTCTGGCACTGGTACCCAGAGCTGAGATTTCTAGATCCTAGGTAAATCTACTTCAAAACAAAACAACCACAACTCTTTCTTTTCTTCTTTTCTTTTCTTTTCCTTTCCTTTCCTTCCCTCCTTTCTTCTCTCTCTCTCTCTCTCTTTCTTTCTTTTTGAGACAGATTCTCTCTATTATATAGTCCTGGTTGTCCTGGAACTCACTTTATGGACCAGGCTGGCCCCAGCCTCATAGACATTCATCTGCCTGTGCCTCTGCCTCCCAAGTACGGTATTAAAGGCATGTACTGCTATGCTCAGCCTATTACTATTTATTAAAATTTCTATTGATTGATTTTGTTTTTGAGGCAGGTTCTCACTATGTATCCCTTGCTGGCTTGGATCTCACTAATGTAAACCAAGCTAGTCTCCAAGTCTGCCTCTAGTGTTGTGATAAAGGTGAGTGCTGCCACACCTCACCACACCTTGTGCTATTTTTACTTTTTAAAAAGAGAACACAGTTTTCTGTAATGGCTTACTAATGTATATTCTGGTGGTAGATTCCTAAACATCTACTGAAATAACGTTTGTCTTAAATGTGATAATGACAGTACAAAGGTCATGATGTAAGTTCATAAAGTAGGTCTACTTTAAATACCACATTAATGCAACTGTGCTAATTTTTACATATTACAGTTTGATATTTCCTTGTCCTCTTTTAGTAGGGTCATTAGTGGATCTGGAGGGATGGCTTAGAGGTTAAGAGATCTTATAGAGGACCCGGGTTTCATTCCTAGCACCTACTTGGTGGCTCACAACCGTTCATGTTGCTAGTTTCAGAGGATTCAATACCCTCTTTTGATCTCCTCAGCACCAGGCACACATGTGGTACACAGACACACACACAAGCAAAACACTCATACATACAAAGTAAATAAATTAAAAGTAAGACAAAAGGGTTAATAGTGTTTACTCCTAGGCTAATGAGCATTTCATGAGTATTTTTAGGTTACAGTGTTGCATTTCTATGGGGGGGGGTGGATCACCATTTTAAGCACTCCTGAGAATCTTGGCAAGAGCCAGTTTGAGCAGTCGTGGCTTTATTTTTTTCAAAGACTTTTATCATGTAGTTGAGTATATTATTTTTACAAATAAATATGATGACTGGTAAGGTTTAACATATTGCTTGAAGTCATGACTTATCGGGGCCAGCACCAAATCTGTAATTGAATACAGCTGTGAAAACGACTGTGGGATTAAATTAATTTGGTCTGTTTTATGGCAGTTTGAATGGTGCTGCTGCCATCACTGTCCCTCAGTAGTGACCCTTTGTAAGTATGTGTTTTAGTTACAGTGGGTAAACGATTATGCTTTTCAGCGTTCCAGAGAATCAGGAGTTTACAAAGACAGTGTCAAGAAACCTTATTGGGAACTGGAAAGGAATATTCAGAGCATCCTGTGAAACAATTTCTAAAATTATTAATTAAGTGTAAAGCCAGTGCCTCACTGTGTGGTGCTAGCTGGCATGTAACTCACAGAGATCTGCTTGTCTTTGCCTCCCAAGTGCTGGGATTTAGGGTATGCGCCACCATACTCATTCCAAAATTCACTTAAAGTTACTTCTTTGAGTGCCTGATATTTTGAAAATGATAGGGAAGCAAGAGTTTGTGGATCTAAAGTGCAGTCATACATTTAGTGGCATGCATTCTGCTTCATTTAGTGAAACTGAGGAAAAAGGTTCAGGCAAGATAAAGGTGACAATGAAGTTGACTTTCAATGTGGTAGCCACCTGATGAGCGTGGTCTTCAGGAGGATGAAATTTGAATTCGGTTTCAGTTGGCAAAGACGTGGAGACTGAGGTATGTAGCTCACCATGTAGACTGCTTGCCTAGCATAGTAGAAACACTGATTTCATCCCCAGCACGGTGTGGACTGTGTATAGTGTGGTACATGCCTTTGAGCAGAGAGCTTGGAAGGAAGACTCAGAAGGATCAGGAATTCAAGATTATCTTCAGCGATGCATGAGATGCTGTCTGAAGGAAGCAAGTAAAAAGGTTAAAAAGCCAACACTATCATATGCAGATGGAGAGAAAGACGTTGGTGAACGCTTAACCCTCGCCTGGGAAGCAGAAACAAGTACAGGGTTAGCTCTGAGAGTTTGAGGCTAGCCTGGTCTATACAGCAAGACCCTGTTTTAGAAACAAACTATCACCCAACTGAGCATCACTAACAAAATCCTTAAGTGCAAGACTGAGTTGTTCTTGTGTGTGTGTGTGTTTGTAAGCAAGATATTTTAAGATTATAAATGTGCAATAAAAATAAGGTAAAAGACCATGATATATAAAATAAAATTCATAATCCATTCAAAGTATGCAAAGAGGTTGTAAAAGTCTTTTGGATTGTATCTTTGTGTTCAGTAACCATGAATAAGTTTGTCATGCAGGAACTGACATAATGTTTGTGTCTTTGTATCTTTAAACTCAAAAAAAAAATGCATGTCTAAGCCATTCGTACTTTTCTTTTTTAAAAATGATTTTTCTTTTCCTTTTGGGGTTTTGAAACAAGTCTTACTCTGTAGTCCAGGCTGGCTTTGAACTTATGCCTCTGGTTTTCCAGTCCCTTATCAGAGGAATAGTTTGCAAATATTTTCTCTATCCATAGATTGTATCCTAACTCTTGATTTTTTTTTTTTATTTGTAGAGAAATTTTAGTTTGTATGATCATATTTGCCAGTTTTCATTTTTATTTCTGGTGTTATTTGGAGTCATAACCAAAAATTTTTGCTTACTTCAAAACTTTGAAGCATTTTTTCTTATGGTTTCTCTTGGTAGTTTCTTAATTTGCAGTTCACATGTATGCCACTCAGTTTTGGATTGTTTTGTTAATTCGATGAGAGAGAAGGATTTAGTTTCTCTTGTCAGCATGTGACTATCCCGTGTCCCTAGCCCCATTTACTCCCTGGACCGCCTTGTTTCTAACAAGAGTTCTTCGTACCCTTTTTGAGAAATATGTGAGTTTGCATCTGTGTTTCCTGTTGGATTCTATTCTTCTCTGGCTTTTGGTGCCAGTGCCTTGTTCTTCTAAGTTAGCTGCTATGGTGTCTTCAGTTTGTCCACCAGAATTGCCATGGTTTTTGAAGTTCATTTATAGCACCTGATAAATTTTAGGATTGCCTTTTTTTTTTAATTTCTGTGGCGAACATAATTGCTATTTTCCATGTATAAATATTTTGATAATCACTATAAATGGTATTTTCTTGGCTTCCTTCAGCTAGTTTGTTTAGAAACACTACTGGCTTTTGTGTGTTTGTATGCAGCTCTGGACATCCTTCATATATTTAAAAGTCTTCTTTTTGGGATGAGTGTTTTTTTTAGATTTTCCCCTATACAAGACCATGCTGTCAGCACATAGGAGTGATCAGACTTCCTCCTTTTCAATTTGATGTCCTTAATTACATTCTCCTGCTAGCTGCTCAGGCTGTGGTTCCTTCTCAAGGGTTTTCTGAAGTGTCTTTTCCCTACTGGTTATGTATTTGTTAATGTAGTGCTTCTGAATATAATACATGTCAAACCAAACATTAGTAACTCTTACAAAACCACTTTAATATTTATTTATTGTGCATGGGTGTATGCATGTGTGTGTGTGCATGTACATGTGTGTGGTCATGCCACAGGGTGAGTATGGAGGTCAGAAGACTTCCTGCTGGAGTCAGTTTTCTCTTTCCACTACGTAGGTAGGGTCTAGAGGTTGAATTTAGGTCAAGAGGCTTGCTGTTAAGCAGTGCTACCCACTGAACCATCTCACCAGCCCCAGGTCAGTTATGATGACTTGCATTATCATTTTCACATTAGATAAAGGACATGAGTCTGTGGAGGCTCTTTTCTCCTCAGTGAAAGAGGTTGCATCGCATTGATGAAGTCCCTTGTCAGGGGATGATGTTCTCTTTACCACAGATCCTTTCCCCATGCATGATTCCTGCCTGATTTGATGGTTGCCCATATAGATCATCTGGGTTATATCTCCTCCCCGTATCTGTGGTCTGCATATCAATTTAGTGATCTCAGATGGGGTCCTAGCATCAGACTGATAAAGTGAATTTAATGCTCTTCCAGAGCTGGAAACACCGAGGCTAGACTCTTGCTGCAGTAGACTTTCATGATATACACTGGCAGGCTCAGACTTTTCTGGGACCCTACAATAACAATTATAGCTTCGTAAATTTCCTCTTTCATACTTATGAACTTTCATTTGAACAATCAGGCTGTTGTCATGAGTTAACATTGGCCCAAAGTTCAGCCCACGTTCTGATCCCTGTAACCTGTCAGTCTTAACATATTTGGAAAAATGTCCTTCAGCTCAGGAGGCCATCCAAGATTGCATGGCTGTGTCCAACACATCCCACTAAGAGAATGGAGAGCAAGACATGGTGGACAGAGGAGAAGACAAAGAGAAGATGAAGCACAGATTAAAGTGTTAAGGATACAAGTCAGGACATATCTGTGGCCCCCTCAAAGTTACAAGAGGCCAGCAACAGTTTTTTGTAGAGTCTTCAGAGAAGTACAGTCCCAGTGACCACTACTTTTGAAGTATGTTTCAGCAGCCCCAGGAAATAAATATAATGTTATAAGTTATATAAGTATAATTGCCTTTCAAGTACAGTGGGGGTTTGGTAGTAGGTTATCTTTGTCTGCATAGCTCTTAAATGTCTGCAACTAGTGGAAACATTCTTTTTGCATTGCTGCATTTCATGAGAGGGTCAAAGTCAGAGAAAGTTTTCACAAGAAGTGTGTGTGCTTGTGTGTTTGAACATGGGTGAGCATGTGTGAACATGGGTGAGCATGTGTGAACATATATGAGCATGTGTGAATGTGTGAGTGTGTGTGTGTGCATGCACATGGTTTGTACCTCCCACCTCCTTCACAGCATGAGCTATAGTCTTAACATAATTGAAATAAAAATGGAAATCATTAGGGTGATTTTTTTTTAACCTAAATTAGATGCTCGTTATATTTAAGATGTGTTTAACGATCAAGCAAAAGGACACAATTAATGAGCATGTACCAAAGGCTAGAGCTATTTTATTGAAAATTGTTTCTAAAAACGTGAGAGATAATTAGGAATTTTAATAAATGTCTGGTACAGTGGGAATAGCTCATCCCTTACAACATTTCCTGTGTTCCTTAATTCTGAGGTGTACTACTTTCCTTCTTTCAGAAATCAGGGTATCTGTCACTGTGTTGAGATATTTTGCCCTACCTCGAGGTGTCACAGAGTTAATGGTGTCATTCTGACATTGAGATGGTCTAGAGCTGTGGGTCTGCTGCTTGACTTACATTGGACTCCCTTTGCACACTTCTGGACAACCTTGTCAGAGTCAAGCACTTGCTGCACGAGACTCTGAAGGTTCTGGTCTCCTCTGTTTAGTAGTATTTTTTTGATTCCATTCCTAGGAACTGCCATAGCAGAAACTAAGCCATACAATATTAACTTTTTCCCCCCAAAATTAGGGCTTCTCAATGTAGGCAGATTTCAATTCTTAGGTTTATTCTCTGCTGATCAGCTATGATATCAGATGAGTCATTTCATTAGCTCCCTCACTGAGTGGGAGAGAATATATCTCTCAGGCTCATGGGATTGGATAAGATGAAGTGTTTAAAGTGTCTAGAACTCTAGCGCTTATTGTTATCTGCCTTGTTTTTATTCAGCTTAGTTACTTGATACCCAGTAAGGACTTGACCTTCAGGAAAGAAGTATCTGCCCAGGAAGAAGCTCAGAGAAATCTGGAATCTGCTGCTGATGTCTCTTTATGCTCTTGCTACAATCCCTCTGCTCATTCCTTTTAAATCTGTCACTTTCTTGATGGTCTACCTCAGTTTTCCTTCAGTGTAATCCAACAGGAACCTTAAATCAATCATTCTTTGTTCTGGACTATAAAATAGTCTTACATTGCTGTTGGACTTTTCCATGTATATGCATTTTATGTTTGTCCCAAACAGATTCAAAGCTTCTGCCCAAGTATTTGTGTGCAGAACATGTATAGAACTTTGCCAAATAATTGCAGAAAAGACAACCAGTTTCAGTCAAAAAAACAAACAAAAGACTTCAACAGACTGTTTTTTTTTTTTTTTTTTTTTTTTTTTTTTTACCGTGTTCAATATGTCCTTTAAATCTAGAAAAGGTGCCATAATCTCATTATACACAAGGCAAGTGAAACTTAAGCTACAGTGTGGTTTCACTTCCTGCTCACCAGAATGGCTAAAGTTAAGAAAGCCAGAAGTGTTGGCAGCCACACAGACCAGTTGGAGCTCTCACATTCTGCAGGTAGGGATGCAAGCATACTGGAAAGCTGTTAGTAATCTGAACATAAGCACACCCACTGGTCCTGCTAGTCTCCATCCACCTCAGACTGAATCTGTGTTTGTGGGTATGTATATTTTAGGCATGTACGTGATATCCATAGCTACAATAGTCGTAAAGCTTCCTATTGTTACAGAATTGACCTATAATGGAATGACAGAGTACCAGCTGGAATGAGCAAACTACATCTATACTCAACTTTATGAGTGAATCTCTCAAACATCTGGCTAACATAGGAAACCAGACTACAACACATTTGTATTCTGTCTCTGTTAATACAGAGTTCCAAAGACAGGCTGGGCTTCCCTCTGTGCAGGTTGAGTTTGTGGAACACAGAGCTGGGGGCGGGCACTGAGGCAAGCTTTTGGGAAAGGTTTATTTCTTCACTGGGTGGAGGAGATCTTGCTTTGTTGCCCTCTTTTGGATGTAAGTGACCAGTTGACCTCCCTTTAAAAAACATCCATTGATGTCAGCTAGCAGAGCTTGGGGTGCTTGTGGGTACCAAATAAATATATGGCTTTACCTGATTTCCTTCCTTGTAATGTTTTACAGACCCCCCTCCCCACACACACACATATGACAGTGCTTTCTGATTGCGAATGCACTCGTGTTCTCCAGAACGGCGTTCCCTATCACCTCCTCCGCTTGTCAGCCTCCTAACCATGACCAAACTTACAAACGACACTGCCGTTTTGGTCTTGGTACAAATGTGCTTGCTGTGATTTTTCACAAATGCCTTTAAAGAATGTCACAACATGTAAATTTCGAGGATCAGGCTTCCCATGAAACCACTATGGGTCTTGTGAGACCAGTTACAAGTAATAGTTTGATGAAAGGCATTGAAAGCCTGAACTGACACATTAAAAGGATTTAAAAAAAAAAAATCTCACCGCAATGAGGTTGTTACCCAAACCTATTAAATGGAGGAGCATGTGTGCCCAGTGACCTTGGACTGACAAGCTTGCATTTGAGAGTTGACAGGAATAGTTTGCAGATGAATGAAATAAGAAGCATGTGTAGTGGAGATACTGTTGCAATTGATAGAAGAATGGAAACAGCTTTACATTTCATTTGGAAAACAAAACAAAACAAAAACCCAATCCACCCCCCCCCCCAAAAAAAAAAAACCCCAACAACAACAAAACCCAAGAGGACACCTAGGAGTTTATCTTTCTGCCAGTAGAACTTGTAAATGCTAAGGAGCTGAGAAGTTTTCTCTGTGCCCCTTTTCCCTTTAGCCCCTCTAGAGATGCTGCAGTCTTGTTCAGAACCTCTCACTTGGATCCTACACCTCCCTCTCATCCCTTCTAAGCCATTCTTTCCTCTCTGGGCCAGGCCAAAATGTTGAGGATACCTTAGCCCTGCTGCAGTCTGCTCCCTTCTGGCTGAAGATGTTTGTATGGGGCTATTATTTGCTTTCAGTTCCCGTTGTAGAAAATAGGTCTTCCTGTCTCTTTTGGGGAGCACATTTAAGAAGATAAGCAGGGGGAAGTTGAGCATAGAGCCGAGGCAACATAGTCGAAGCGCTTAGTAGGCGCTTCGTCCGGAGATTAGCTGTGTCGTGATGAATTGAATTCAAGCGATTCTGGGTGGAAATCAGAACTAGCTAACGATCACTGGAAAACTTCTGGTTTGCTATTTGTATCAGCTCCTCAGGGCTACAGTAAATTTCATTAATATCTTAATTTTAATTAATATTTAATTAAAATATTTTAATTTTTAAAATGTTACTTCTAATTAGCCATATGCACATATTCCCTCTGTTTGAAAAAAATGCAAGTTTTTAAAAAAATTGTTTATTTTCTTGCAAGATTCATTATTTCATGTTACTGTGGAATAGTTTATAGACGGTCTCACTGAGTGTTATGTAATAAGAAGAATGAAGACCTTATTTTTCTGTCTTCACACAAAGTTTCATGAGAGAGAAACATTTGTATTCTAAAGATTTTAGTTTTTTTTTTCTTTTATTTTTAATGAGCATTTTTGGGTTCCCACCAAAATTAAACAGAAGGTACAGAGATTTCTCAAGCTTATGTGGGCATCAGCATCACCCCAGAGCCTCCACCTGATTGAAGTGCTAACTCTTGGTGTTGTGTGTTCTGTGGATTTAAACAAACTTATAACGTCGTCATATATCCGCTGTAGTAGTGATACGTATTCCGTGCAGTGTTTATCCCTCCATTATTGCTAATTCTTGACAACTGTCGATCTTTTTTGCTGTTTCTGGCCTTGAACTCAAAGAGGAGCTAATTACAAGATACCTAAGTTATCTATTACTAAGTACACAATAGAGTTGTTTAAAACATGTTGAAACCACATATTATTCATGAAGTGCTGGCATGTGTATTTGTGTGCACATGTGGCATGGCATGCATGGGAAGGTCAGAGGACATGTGGAGATGCTCCGTTCCTTCCACCATGTGAAGCCTGGGGCTGTCACTCAGGTCTTTTGGCTGGGTGACATGAATCTTTATCTGCTGAGCCATCTCACAGTAATTTTAAAATGGATTCTTCTTCAGGAGCATTTTCAAAGTCTAGAGTCTTTGATTATTCTATGTGATTGAAATAGAAGTTATGAGAGGGCTTTGTGTATAGAACTTGTTCTCTGTACTCTGGTGATACTTTTAAAAGTTGGCCCAGTCCATGGTGGGATCTTTCTTTCCTTTGGGAAAAAAATAAGCATCAAACCCTGATTTTGGGTTCTAGAAATACTCTGTTTCTACGTTCCTGTGCTCTGTGTGATGAGGAGATAGTGTTCTTTCCCTTCCCCCCTGCTGTATTTCTTGTTTCTTCTACTTCACTGTTTGCATCACTTCTTTAGAATGCTGCTAGGCTTGGATACTAAACTCCATGAAATAAATATAATGAAAATATTATACTAGCTTCTTAATAATTAGTGTTTTCTCTAATGGCATGGCAATGAACACAGAATTTCTTTTCAGTAGATCCACGATCCAACAATCATTGGAAACATGGAAAGTCCTGTGTTTTGTTTCCTTCTTTCATCAATTCCTTGAGCACACATCTCACCCGTTTGCTGGCCAGGTCATCTGTATATAAAATTCTTCCAGTTTAAAACTTTTTTTTGGGGTATTGGTGGTTTGTGAGACAGGGCCTCACTGGGAATCTTCTTGCTGAAGCCTTGGGATGATGGGTTTGCAGGTGTGAGCCTCTAGATCTGCCTTAAACCTTCCTGGTTTTCGTAGAGCTTCTGAAATGTGAACTTAAATGGAGAGTCTAGGACACTCATGGTCCGGTCATTTCCCAGCAGACTATTCAAGGGCCATCACCTTTGTAGGGAACATCTTAGACCCAACTTGTAGCAGTTGGAAAGACCAAAATAGATATTCCCACTTTTGAAATAGAAAATAATAGGGCTGGAGAGATGGGTCAGCAGTTAAGAGCACTTGTTGCTTTTGGAGAAGAACAAAGTTTGGTTCTCAGCACCTATCTGGTGACCCCCAGTCACCAGATAGTGAAGTAGAAGTAGAAGAAACAAGAAATACAGCAGGGGGGAAGGGAAAGAACACTATCTCCTCATCACACAGAGCACAGGAACGTAGAAACAGAGTATTTCTAGAACCCAGAATCAGGGTTTGATGCTTATTTTTTTCCCAAAGGAAAGAAAGATCCCACCATGGACTGGGCCAGTTCAGTTCTAGGGGATCCTATGCCCCCTTGTGACCTTTGCTAGCACTAGGGTATGCACATGGTGCATATGCATGCATTCAGGCAAAACACTCATGCACATAAAATCAGCATCATTTGTACAAAGAAATTAAAAAAAATTAAAAATGGTTAGTAGTCTTTTAAAGCTTGGTTTAACTTAATTTTATGTGTATGAATGTTTTGTCTGCATGTATGTCCCTTCCCCATGTTGAAAGCTGGTGCCTGAGGACACTAGAAGAGGACATCAGATACCCTGGAACTGGAGTTATAGGTGGCTGGGAATTGAACCTGGGTCTTCTGGAAGAGCAGTCAAGTGCTTTTAAGTCTGAAGCCATTTCTCCAGCCTGGTCATCAGGGTTTTTTTTTTTTTTTGTTGTTGTTGTTGTTGTTTATTGTTGTTTTTAGTTGAACATTGTTACCTGTTTTGTTGTTGTGAACACAGTATATTTGCTTTGCATATAAGCACACTGTAGCTGTTTTCAGACACACCAGAAGAAGGCATCAGATTCTATTATAGATGGTTGTGAGCCACCATGTTGTTTCTGGGAATTGAACTCAGGACCTCTAGAAGAGCAAGTCAGTGCTCTTAATGACTGAGCCATCTCTCCAGCCCTGTGTATATTCTTTTAAATTATGTTGTTTTTTAATGTTCTATAATTTTTTAAAATCATTTTCTCTATTACCATATTGCAGGTTTTGGCCAGGTATATGCCCAGTAATGTTTCCTGGGTAGAGTTGACGTCATAATTTTCCATTCAGCTTTTAGACTTTGGGATGATTCTGGTTGTAAGGCTTTTCACAGGGCAGAGGAGATCGCCTGGACTGCTTTGGCCAGCCTCTCCTTTCATTGTTCCCAGGACACCGCTTCAGCAGAGGGTTTTCACTGCAGCCTCACTGCACTTCATATTCATTCAGACGTGATGAGTTCTTCACTGCTGTCCATTTTCTTCTCCAAGATCCAAATTAGGCCCCTGCACTTCATTTAGTGCTAGTGTTTCTTTAGTTTCTCCCACTGGGTGGCAGTTCCTCTGTCTTTCCTTCCTTATTTTTTTTATGACATTGAGATTTTTGGAAAGTATCCTCTGTATAGTGTCGCTCGGTTGGTTTACATGGGTTACATGGTTACTCCCTTTGCCCACATTCAATTATGGTTACAGATCATTAGGAAGGGCTCCATGCACTCAGTGGGAGGTCACTGTATCCTGCCAGTATATGGTACTTCATTCAACTAGGATAGTATCTGCTGGAAGTCTCCTATATCAAGTTGCCACTTTTCTTTTGACCGCTTCTAGTCTACTGAGTGATACTTTGACTATGCGGAGTCTTGTTTGCCATTAAATTTTAGCTATGAGTTTTTGCCTCCGTCCCTGAAATCTCCTGCCTTAGCCACCTCTGGGTTGTTGTCTGTTGTTTTCTGTCCTTTGTTTACTAGTCAGGACTGTTCTGTGAGGAAGAGCTGCTGTTAGTTTTGCTCACTCATGCCACCTGCCTCATGTGTCTCCATCCTTTGGGTGACACTGTCCTTTCCCTGCCAGCCACATCTTGTGTTTTCTCTGCCCTTGCCCAGGGATCAGCGAGTTCCCCAAACAGATGAACCATTTTCCCCAAGAACCTGGTCTGTCCTATCGAGGAACCAATGACAAATGACGATCAGAGGTCCCTGTGTTGTTGCTTCTTGCCTTTCTCAGTAGATAGAAATTCAAATTGGTGTGCTTTCTTGATGCTGGTGTTCCAATAAGCTACAATATGTAGAAAGTATTGTACCATTTCTTAAGATTGCAATATGAATTGGATTCTCATTTTTCTTATGTTATTTAAGGAAATTTGTGTACATGTAATGGCACTACAATACTCATTAAATATTGCATAACACTGGGTCAAAGCTCTTTAAAGTCTGGATAGTGTGCTTGTGCAGGCAAGTGAATAGTAAATAAATGTTTATTGCACAAAATGAAATAAGACTAGCTTAAATAGATAGGTTTCCTGAGTTAATAAAATGGAACATTTATCTTTAAACTGGACTGTAGTTTCTATCATATTAATTGAAATTTGCTGGATACTTAAAATATATGAATTGAATTTATTATTGCATATTTTACATGCTATTTTAAAACTAATACACTCTTCTTGGGATAGATCTTGCCTCTTAGTTTACCTACTGAACTCGATGAGAAAGAGTTTATGTACAATCTGTTACTGGCTCAAAAAATCTCAAGTTTCTTACCCAGTCTTCTCTATTAAGGTAGCTACTTGCTTCACCATTAGCAGAAACATTGTGTTTTGATTCAAGTATGTCTGAAAATGACATTCTTTAGGCAAAAGGACATTATTATAGGCTAGGATGAATAAAAGAAGTAGTCATTTCTGCTCAGCCTAGCAAATAAACTTTAGTGGAAGAATGTGACTTTTTATTATTACACAGAATATAAGGACTAGCAAGGGGGTTCCCAGTAGTGGAAAGTTTGGAAGAAAGCCGAGAAATGGGGGAGGGGGTGAGAAACTGTTGAAACACTTGGTTTACTATAATTTAAAGTACCTAAGACGTACAGTATGCAGTGCAGTTTGTACCTTTTTTTTAACCTGTATAAACTGGGTCAGTGTGATTTTGTGTTTTAAGGTCTCTAAAGCTTGTTCTGGCTGTGGTAGAGGAGTCGGGCAGCTCATGGATGTTTCCCAGGGTGGTGTGATCAACTCTGTGCGGTGGGGGCAAGGAAGATGTTGGGTCACAGGTGGAACTGGTGTGGCTTCCTGGGAGTCAAAAGATGGTGTCTGTGGTGGACTTGTGCCTACACTGTAGTGTCCTGCAATGGGGTTGGGGGTTTTGGCTGACGTCTCTGGTTGCTTCTTACTGGTTTGTTTCTGGTGCTGTGTGTTTCCTCCTCTGTCAGTGTAGATTGTGCCCCCAAGGTGTGTAATGTATGATGTGTAAGGCAGCATATCCAGTGGCATTGCTTGTGCGTCCTTTCTTGTGTGAAGCAAATGCCCATTGTTCTGATGCAGAGTGTGCATGGCTTCTTATGCCTAAAGAATATGATGTTTGCATCAGAGAACCCGGAGTGAGCCTGAAGGGAGTTCTCAGGCACTGGGATGAGTGAGTGCATTCATTTCCAGTAGAGACATGATTGCCTGTGAGTCCATTTACCAGGAGTCAAAAGTAGAGGTGGGCTGACCTAGGCAGGGGCCACTTAAAAGACTGTTGGATAAACTATGGGGGGCATTAAAGAACAAAACAAAACTCCCTCCTCTACCATTCTACCTTTCTGTTTGTATACACTCCCCACCTCCCAAGCTGAGAAAGTCTGTGAGTGGGGTAGTTGTGACCCTATGATGTATAACACAGAGCATTATAATATATTATGGTTATTTGCTTTCCTAAAGAAAGCCTAGTGCCAAGACAGACCAGGTCCTGTTTTTCTCCCACTTCTCAATCAGATTCAGAAACCCAAAACTGATTTTATATGGCTATAGCCCAAGGAAGGACCAAAGGAACTGTGGTTCTGTGTACCTTTTCATACACAGAGAGTATAGTGGTGACCCTATTTTACTTACTAGTTTAAAAACACAGTGGGAGCCTGTATGAAACAACTAGTCAAATCTTCATCTTTATTATGAACAATTGGCCATTGCTTAAAAATCGTCTCTCGCCTTACAGATTCTTTTCTCAGTAGCCAGGATGCAGCTTTTACTCTTTTGAACACTCGTGTTGAGGTTCTTGAAAGAGCCACACCAACCACTTTGATGTTGCTGATGGGCCCAGATAATAGCTTGGAATATGTAATGATCTCAAACAACTCCTTTCATGTTCCAGTCCAACAAACCCTCACGATCTCTGTCCTGTCTGGTCTCTTGCCCCTATTGTCTCCTTTACCTTCATTCCTTGGTGGCTAGCAGCCAGACCAGACGTCCCATTTTTCTTGGACTCATGCCTGGTAGGTTGTCCTATGGCCCAAACAGCCGCTCATTTGATATGGGAGCAGTCTGAGGATTCATTCCCCCACAAAAAACAAAAATAGGAACTTTTTTCATATGGCTACACCCATCGTTCTGTGAACTCTTGGCTTTTAAGTGACTTGAATGTATTATTGGTTCATGATCCATAGGACACATTTGAATGGGTAGCCACTTGAAAAGCACACCCCGATTTAAATCCTCTATCTCAGAGGGTATTGCCTACCAGAACATCTCCTCAGAGGGGACAACTTTCTACTCTGTGCTAGAGACAAGGACCCCCTGCATTAAAGGTTCTACCCAGCAGCACCAATGGACTGTGTCTCCCAAGGTACATTCAACACAGGCCCCTTTTCTACTATTCTGGCAGGATCCCTCCCTTCCCAGCTCATTATCTGACATTACTGCTTGCTGGTTGCTCTACTGTATACCTACATTTCTGTACCTAGAGGAAAATCAGGTTCAGGCTATAAAGTAACAAAAGCATTGCTTTCTCCAGAAGGTCCTGTCACTTAGCGGTCATCATCGTCTTGCCATCTGAGGATGACCCATTCCCTAGTATAGTTTCCCACTATTTTCTTCTCGTTGGCTACCAGTCTTTTGCTTGATATCCAGGAACATGTTTACTAGAACCACGCCATTCCCTTGTCATTAGTGTCTCCACCATGCAGACCTAACATTTATCTTGATACTCAGAAGCTCTTGAATGAAGAGTTATGGATACTTTTAAAAGATTTTATTTTCCTTTTTAAAAAATATTGTGTGTATGTGTCTGTATACCATAGAGGCCAAAGGTATTGGAAGATGGAGTTACCTGAGATTGTTGAGTCACTGGTCCAGGGTGGGTGCTGGGAACTGAACTCAGGTTAACTGAAAGAGCAATGTGCACTGTTAGCCGCTGAACTATTTCTTTAGCACCTCTACTGAGTTCCTGGTTTTCTGTTGCTTTGGAATCTGTTCTGAATCTAGGCTTAACTTTCTCACACCAGATTCAGGGCTTTATCAACCTCAACATAGTTCTCTGTCGTCATTTCTTCCTGGTTTGTCAGTGAGGTTCATCCATATAGATCTACCTTATACAGCCACCTCCTTGATGGCCACCTGTATCTGGGATATACAGATCGAATTTGCTTAACTGACTCCCACACCATGCCTGGACTGTGCACATAGGCTCCAGTAACCTGTCTCAGTTGCAGTGTGCACTCATGGAACTTATATTGGATTGCTCTGTATCCACCACAGAAAGCTTGCAGGGGTGATGCCCTAGGCCTCAATAAAGGCCCCAGTCCGTGTTTCTCTCTTAACTTCCCATCTGCTGGTGGAGCTCATTGGCCTGTGACCTTTGCATCAGCAGCCGACACTACCCTTGTTCTCCTACTCTCTTCCCTCCAGTGTTTTGTTTGATCAGTGTGTTTGCACCTGACTTTTCTCCCAGTCAGATTCTCCTCAGAGAGTGTCTGTTGTGGCATGAATAAGTTGGCTATGGGTCAGACAAGAGCCACAGGGTGTCTGCCAGTAAAACCTTTAAAAAAATTTTTTTTTTATTTTTTTAAATAATCGGGACACCTAAACAAAGGTCAGACACTTAGACATTAGGCTGTCTGTAAGGATAAAGAGGTATCTCATGAAAAAAGCAGCTTAGAAACATCTATACCTGCATCACACCATAAGGACAGAGCTAGAACGTGGAGCCCTTGTTTAGAGAAAAAGACCCGAAGGTCGAATTATAGAGAACTACAAGCGTCTGACCCCCTTGTACGTCAGCAGCAAGTGTTGAGTAGATGTCTGATTGGCCAGCCCCCTTTCCTCCTGGAGGAGCACACTGCACACTTGACGATGTTTGGTGACTACCTCCCTTACAGAGTTAGTCGTCTACACAGCAGAGAAACTAGGCTTGTACTTATTTACACACAGCAGTTGATACAGCAAGGCTAACCCTATAAACAGCCAGATGATCAGCTCTGCAAGCCTCATACTTAGCATGGAGAGGGGGTTGGTTCTGTATTGAACTTGGTTGGTGGAGTTGGAAGCTGTTGTGGTGATGGTTATATCTATTTTGGTAAACGTGGTTCCTGGCCTCTGGGAACAGTTTGTTGAAAACACAGTCAGCTGCATTGAAAAAACAAACCCACACATGAACCTTGCTTAATGATATTATTACACGCTATGTTATGGAAACAGCATTGTTACTGTTACACTTGACATGCGTGCGGGATAAAAACACTCTTACATATAAATACTGTTTACTCATGATAGCCTGAAAGCAAGCAGCGGTTTTGAAACTTCAGTGGGTATCAGAATGAGAACAAGCTGGAGAGATGGTTTTTACTGTGTTCCCCACTACTATCTGGACTCCTCCCCCAAGGTTTTGATTTGTCCATTCTGAGGTGGGCGTGAGAATGTAAAGTTCCAGCTGTTGCTGATGTGGATGGTCCTGGTGCCATGGTTTGAGGACCACAGGTCTAAGGTAAGGACATACACATAGGCAAGTGTCTGATATGACCAGTCCACACTGGTATGCTGTTGCTATTTAAACTTCTAAGAAAAGCCTAGCATGGAATGAAAACATGTTGGCTAATGGAATTTCAGACTGGGAGCCAGATAGGGAGACATCTATTGCTCCACAGCCCCTTAAAATAACATCCTTGCAGCCCTTTTTGGAAGCAAGCCAAGTATGAGTGTTTTCTCCTGCGAGAAATGGAATAAATTGAGAAGTGGGGAGGGTGAGAGGATAAGAGAGACTTTTAGGTTAGCAGTTGTTAGAGGAATACTTATGAAAGGTAAGAAAGGGTAGACAACAGACATGGTTCTCTTCAGTTTGGGCTTGAGGGTTTCTTCCTGTGGCATGTTCAGCTATACTTCCTGCCTGTCTGAGCCAGGGATGGCAGGGGAGAATTCTCCCGCTTGACCACTCTGAGGTAGTGCTGAAAGAGGCGACAGAGGACAGGGATTGGTACCTAATGTTTGCTGTGGAGGTTGCTGCTGTCCTCTGCCTTCAGCCCGAGCACCCTTAGAGGCTGTTCAGTAGCTATTAGGTGGGTATAGGATTCTGTGATGTCTCTATTTCTGTGTGTGATACTTTTGAAGATGATGATGATGATGATGGGATAGCCCAGCCTTGTGATCTTACCGTGGAACACACTTCTGATTTTGCTTCTGTTTTTGGTAATAGCTTGGGGCTTCTTGGAATTGGAAGCTGGTAAAATGGACCTTAGTGTATTAGGACCTGTATTATATTAAAAATAAATTTTAATTTTTGAACCTCCATTCATTTGGAAAAAAAGACTATAATTGACTAATTTTTTATTGTATATTTGTGAATATTCTTTCAAGTACTGGTTGTTATCAGTTTGATTTTGTCTTAATTACTTGTTTTAAGTTTTTTTTTTAAATTATAAAAGTAATGCCTTTAATTTTACATGTGAATCACCTCAGAAAGAAATAAACAACCCCCCTGACAGTAAGAATTTAGTTGTGGCGAGCAATGTTAACCTATTCCTGCTGTTTTTTTTCATAAGTCCATTTTAATATTTTGAAATGAACTTTAAAATTATATAATGACATTCCTATCCTCCAAGTTTAATTTTTCACTACTATAGAGCTTAGATCTAGTTTGAAGCCAACAAGAGCAGAGATGTAAGGGTATGGTTCATTCTGATTTTTTTTTAAAGATGGGGTCTCGCTAAGTATCCTATCGGCCTGGAGTCTGCTATGTGGACCAGCCTGGCCTTGAACTTAGAGTACTTTTGTGTTTTATTCTGTGTATGTATATCCTTGTATATGTGTGCTGTGAATAGTGTGGGTGCCTGAAGAGGCCAGAAGAGGGCATTGGATGCCCTGGAGTTGGAGTGACAGAGAGCTGTGAACCTCCTGACATGGCTCCTGGGAACCAAAATGAGTTAGCTCTCCTCGCAGACCAGCAGGTGCTCTAAGCTGAGCTGGCTCTCCAATCCTAATTAATTTTTTTCCAAAAAATCTGACTAATATCCTGTAGAGACTCAACTGTGACTTAGTCAGGTTGAATATCTTTTCATCTCTTTTTGTTTACATTTCTTGAATTATTGTCATATCAAGTTGATGGCGTTCTTTAAAGATAACATTTCTTCGTCTTATGTTGTAAAGCTTCCCACTTATGTTTTTTTTTACAGAATTTGAAGGTCATTTGCTTGCATAGTTATTTGACATAAATAAGGAATAGTGTTAATAGTCTTAGTCTTTGATGCAACTCCAGAACTCCAGCTGTAGAGGGAAAATTTAAAGTAAATTAAAAAAAGATTAGTAACTTGGTCATAGATCTCAATGAAAATTATTTCACAAATCAATCACTGGAATTCAAAACAAAGTGTATGGTATTAATGAAACATAATGTTTTAAAATCAGTTGGCAAACTGATACAACATACACGATATTGTATGTGGTGCAGTGCCAGGCTGTTTTTTTTTTTTTTAAATTAGGTATTTTCCTCATTTACATTTCCAATGCTATCCCAAACGTCCCCCCTACCCTCCTACCCACCCACTCCCACTTTTTGGCCCTGGCGTTCCCCTGTACTGGGGCATATAAAGTTTGCAAGTCCAATGGGCCTCTCTTTCCAGTGATGGCCGACTAGGCCATCTTTTGATACATATGCAGCTAGAGTCAAGAGCTCTGGGGTACTGGTTAGTTCATCATGTTGTTCCAGCCAGACTGTTTTAAACATAGGATCCCACTATAAACTATAGGCATGACTAGAACTCAGTAAGTACATTCATCTGAGATAAAGGAGAAGTATAAATAAAACACCTTCTCTTACTATATCTAACCTGATATTCAAAGCAGGAAAATAAACTTTCATTTCAGCATGTATTTTAATGTGTGTACTGTCCATAGTAGAGGAAAAACCCATAACCCTAAATTAAACTAAACAAAAAGGACGACAGTAGATTAACAGGCGGCCAGGCAGTCAGGCAGGCATACATCTGTGGTGTGTAACTATGTGCTAGGTGTACAGGTCCCTCTGTCCTGGTTTGAAGTATCCAATCAGAGCTGATGCTCTTGTATGAAGAGAGCAGAGCCCCTTCCTTATTCCCATTGGTTTTGACATCTAAGTTCTTGAGTCTTCACTACCTCTCCGCAAGAAGTTAGCAGAATTTTAAGAAGTGTTAGTTGTTGTCATTCTTTTTCTTTAATGGAATTATGGTTTTTTTTGTCTTGAGCATCTAGAGCTGACAGCCATATGAATCATGGCGATATAAACCTGAGACTGTTTTAGTATATGAGAATTGAGACCCTTCCTGGCAGTTTCCATGTATCTGTAAGATTTGTCTGTAGTCCTTTCTGCTTACCAAACAGTTTGCCAACTGATTTTAAAATTATAATTAATTTTAAAATTTTAAAAATTAGCTAATTTTAAAATTATAGCCTTTAGCTTTTAGATGGTTTTTCTTTTCCGGCTTCAGGAGAGACTAGTCTGTCCAAGCTTCAGTTGAGTCTGTATAAATCCTGACTTTGTGAAGCAGCTTGCCTGCCTGTGTATGTCTGGTCCTATCTCATAGCCTGAATCTCTTACTGACCCTTTGTCTTCTTTCTCCCACACCTCCAAGATTCACTTTCAGCTCCTCCTGGAGGCTCTGAGTAGGGTTTTGTTGACTAGAATTTCTTCTCTTTAGGTCTCTAGATCCTGGGGTGATAGTGTTGGCACTAGGGAACCTTGCTCGCCTATCTCTCTCTGCCATCGGTAAACACTTTCATTCAGCCTTTAGTGGATTGGCCCCCTGAGGATACATGATGCAGAGTGTTTGTGAGAGGCAGCTGATAAGACTGGAGACATTTTTTTTTTTTCCAGTGCGAGGAAGGGTGGCCTGGGAGAGGTGAAGGGGTAAGGTGGTTGTCACCACTGCGTGTGTTCTCAGTGTTCTGTGGAGTTTTCATTTACCCACATTCTTGTGGGGCCACTCCATGATTTTGAATGGAAGTTACAAATGTTTTGAATTGCAGGCGGTCTCAAGAGCATGGGCCTGGGGTTATGGCTGGTGATAAAACCTGAGCTGTATTACCACGGTACACTGACATGCAGCTGTCATTGGTGTTCAGTGACAGAAAATGGAAATGGGAATATCTTTCTTCCTTTTCTTTTTGATATGTAGTGTAATAATAACATTTCTCCAGGACTTAGTTATGCCTATCTCAGTGCAACCTTGTTTCCCAGTGCAGCATCCTCTCCTCCTATTTAAACTGTTTTCGTTTATATCTCTATTTCTCACCCCTATTCATGCTACCGTCCAGGTTGGCATGGACAGTGCCTAACTCAGCTTTCCAAATGTTAGGAATGTAAGTGTGAGCCACCATGCCTGGCTTCTCGTTCTATTTTATATATATTTTAATGCCCAATCTTGGTCTTTGACATAAAGATAGTATATTTTTATTGTAGCATATACTTTTCTTTTAAATTATAATTTTGACATTTAAAAATGTCAGACCAGTTGACATCTATTTTTAGCCTAGGTTCTTTGTTTTTGTTTTGTTTTGCTTTTTTCATTTGGTAAGAGCCACATGGTGTTATATGATTGGTTAACTTTGTCTTAACACTGCTGTCTTAAGGCTGGGCAGTTGATTTCATTCGTAGGCAAAAATACTGTATGCCCAGGGAGAAGAAAGTTGTACAGTCTTGAGAATTTATCTGATAACTTTGGAAATTTTGCTTGGTTAATTTGGAAGGGTTGGAAGGGAGGTGGGACACTGAAGAGAAGCATCTTAAATCCGATCTTGCTATGTATCTTTTTAAAATATGGTACTAACATACTAATATAATGCTAATTGGAAAATTAAAGTACATTTATTTGTGTGCATGTGCGTGCATATACCTGTGTGCCATGGTGTGCGTGTGGAGAGCAGGGGACAACTTGCCATAGCTGGCTCTCTACTGCCATGACATGGGTCTCAGGGATCGGGTTCATGTCACTAGGCTTCATGTTACAGGTCTTCCTGGCCCTGTAAATATTTTGAAGGGATCCCGTTGTTAGGTTTTAAAGAGTGTTAGAAATTTGGAGTGTAGGCATGGACTACATAGTAGACAGTTGTAGCTTTAAGAAGTATTTGCTGAGTTCTTCGTCGGCCAGTGATGTTCTTTCAGTGCTTCCAAGGTAAGAAATACATTGTTCCTTGAATCCGAGCCCCATAGCTGAGGCAGCAGGAGGACCATGACTGTGAGGCCAGATTGTCGACACAGTAAGATCCTGTCTTCGATAACTTAAACCTAAAAGAAAAACCAAACCAGGTTGCTGTCGATCCAACTAGTGAAGTATACATAGGAACTTGGAGATCTGAACTCAGTTCATCCCCTCCTCCTTCCTTCAGATCAATTCACCCCTAAAGTTACGTTTTAGGGATCAAAAATCTTTGCAGAAAATAAATGTTTTTGACTCTTCACTTAAGTGTTAAACCAGGCCCCATCCCAACAGTGAAACTTTAGGGGTGCCTTGCAATCTTATTTCTGCCAGCTAACGTACTTGGTTAGTATCGATTCGGGACAGAAAGAATTAATTTTATATGTTTGAGACAGATTCCTTTCATGTAGTCTTCATCTTTTCTCCCTACAAAAGCAAGTGATTAACCACTACTTTAATTTTCAATTAATCAAATTAGGTTTCTCCTGGTAGATTTTGATTACATGCAGTTCTAACAGCTTCCAGACAGTCTTCTCCTTCCCATATGCTTGCCATATGCTGAGTAAAACCAAAGTAGAATAAATTAGTGTAAAAGTAAGAACACTCAGTGCTTTTGCGGAGTCCATCCTGAGTGACAGGAGACAGCACAGGATCATTCCAGCTGCGAGGCACCTTTGAAAAGTGATATGGAAAAAGGGCCCATTTATGAGTGCCAAAGTCTGTTTTCATAAATGTAAATTTGAAAGTTCATTAAAATTTTGGCATGTGATTTAGAATGCATAATAACTGGAAATGAGTCAAAGCCAGAAGTCTGTATCCTTATACCAACAACATGTTTCACTGAAGACTGGCTTTGTGTAGTTGTTTAATATTTAAAAGGTTAAAAAAATAGTATTTACTTGATGGTAACGACTCTGGAAACGCCTCAGGATGGAGAGGTAGAGAAGGCAAGGGGGTGCTTGCCTTTCAGAGTGCTCACCAGCCACCCATTTTGCCTAAGGAGCCTGGTGACTTCTTCACAGTAACGACTGTCCTGTTTTTAGGGACAAACTGAAATGCATCTTCACTCTTGACTCTGAGACTGAGAAGACTGACCACAAAGGGCATTTCAGCTCCCATAAGAACAGCATAAAGATGGCTCTTGTGGGCTGAAACTAGGTGGTATCTAGTACTAGTACTTAGTGTGAACAGTTAATACTTACAGATTCTAGTGGTACCTGCCTTGTCTGCTGCTAACTTGTAACTCAAGGCTTTCAAGGTAAGGCTGCAAATGCAGAGGCAAAGAGGAGAGCCCCCCCCCCCAGCTGTTTATTCAGATGGCTTCATTTCTTCTGTGGTCACAGGAAAGCCACTTCCCACAGTCCTTTCAGAGATCTGCATGGGAGACACACAGTAGGCAGAGGAAGAGTGAGTGGCAAGGACTTAGCCACCATGGGAACTCTTGTATTTATAGCTTAAATCTCGAAATTTCACCTTCATCCCCTGCCAAGTTTTATTTTTGCTGTTATGTATGTGTTTTGTACAGATTCCAGTTTTATTATTACCCCTCTATTAATGTTTTACTTCAAGCATATAGATGCTTTGTCTGTATTTCTGTTTGTGAAGCATGTGTTTGCTCGATACCCACAGAGGCCAGAAGAGGATATCTGATACCTTGGAGAGAGAGTTACAGATGGTTGTGAGCCACTGTGTGGGTGCTGGGAGTGGAATCCAGGTCCTCTGTGAAAAGCAGGCAGTGCTTTCAGTGAACCGTCTTCTCAGCCCCCTTGTTATGAGTTTAGTTTTAGAGATTTTTATTGTGACATTGTGGATTCTCTGGTTTGTACATTCCAGATCTGTCAGAGAGGTCAGTAGAGCCCCATGGTAAGGCAAAGAAGAGGGTCAGCGGCATAGCCCACTTCCTTCTTGAACTTGTGTTCAGACTGCTCTGCCACGTAGTGTGCCCTTTATGGATAATGTTTATAATTAGCCGAGATCCTGCACGACGTAAGTTTATAATCACGGTCGTCTTGGCTTATTTCCTCTCCGAGCCTTTGATCTGTTCGACTGTGACACATGCTTCTCACTAACTTCTGTAGATTCTCATTCTGACAGGATGCTTTGATTATCCTCCCGGTTCCCCAGCAGACTCCAGGCTTGGAGTCGCTGAGCTGGATGCTGGATGTTCTCACGTTTGCTTTCCGTGTTTCCATTCCACTGTTTGGGGCTTTTCTCTTCTGGACTTGAATTTGTAATGTTTCCTCCTTTCACAAGCCCTTCCGGTGAATAATGTTCTACAGCACAGCCAGTTATTATTCTGAAAAATGGGTCTCCACTCAATGTTTTCTGCTTTCTTGAAAATGTATTTATTTATGTATTTTCAGGCAGGGTTTCATATAGCCTAGGTGGCCTTAGATTTGCTGTAAGCTGAAGATTATCTTGAATTTCTGATCCAATTGTTTGTCTTTCTCCAGTTCCAAGATTACAGGCATGTGTATCATGCCTGGCTCTTTTATTTGACATAAAAGTTGTATAGATTTATGGAATACAACATATTTTAAAATATGTGACACGTATTATGAAATGATTAAGCATATGTATCAATTAACATATCATTTTTTGTGATAAGTACCCTTAAAATTTACTGTCACTGATTTTCAAAATATAATATATTGTCGTTAACTCTAACCACTGTTCTGTAGAGTGTTTCTCTTGGTATAATTCTTCTTTAACTGCAATTCCATATCCTCTGGACAGTATTTCCCCCACTGTCTCCTTCCTTCCTCCAGTACCTAGTAACAACCATTGTATTCTCTTTTTCTACAAATTCACCTTAATGAATTTTCACATATCCGTGAGATCATATGGTGTGTCTTTTTGTGTCTGCATATTCCACTTAACATAATGCCCTGCAAGTTTAATCAAGTTGTCACAAGTGATAGAAGTTCTTCTTTTAAAGGGTGGGTGATATTCTATCAAGTATATATAACGTGTGTGTGTGTGTGTGTATATAAGACACAGTTTTCTTATCCATTTATCCACCCATGGACACACACACACACACACACACACACACACACACATCTCCACAGTGGGATTTTCTGGATTAGTGATTTTCTTTTATAGGAACCTACATACTGTTTTCATAGGGCTGCTCTAATGTATATCCCCACTATAGGCATGTAGCAATTTACCTTCTCTTTGCCCCTAACAATGGTTGCTCCATCTTTTGCTAAGAGCCATTCTGATATTTCTTTTTTTTTTTTTAATATTTTTATTACATATTTTCCTCAATTACATTTCCAATACTATCCCAAAAGTCCCCCATAGCGCCCCCCACTTCCCTACCCACCCATTCCCATTCTTTTGGCCCTGGCATTCCCCTATATTGGGGCATATAAAGTTTGCAAGTCCAATGGGCCTCTCTTTCCATTGATGGCCGACTAGGCCATCTTTCGATACATATGCAGCTAGAGACAAGAGCTCCAGGGTTCTGGTTAGTACATCATGTTGTTCCAACAATAGGGTTGCAGATCCCTTTAGCTCCTTGGGTACTTTCTCTAGCTTCTCCATTGGGAGCCCTGTGATACATCCAATAGCTGACTGTGAACATCCACTCCTGTGTTTGCTAGGCCCCGGCATCGTCTCACAAGAGACAGCTATATTTGGGTCCTTTCAGCAAGATCTTGCTAGTGTATGCAATGGTGTCAGCGTTTAGAAGCTGATTATGGGACGGATCCCTGGATACAGCAGTCTCTAAATGGTCCATCCTTTCATCACAGCTACAAACTTTGTCTCTGTAACTCCTTCCCTGGGTGTTTTGTTCCCAATTCTAAGAAGGTGCACAGTGTCCACACTTTGGTCTTCATTCTTCTTGAGTTTCATGCGTTTAGCAAATTGTATCTTATATCTTGGGTATCCTAAGTTTTGGGCTAATATCCACTTATCAATGAATACATATTGTGTGAGTTCTTTTGTGATTGTGTTACTTCACTCAAGATGATGCCCTCCAGGTCCATCCATTTGGCTAGGAATTTCATAAATTCATTCTTTTTAATAGCTGAGTAGTACTCCATTGTGTAAATGTACCATAATTTCTGTATCCATTCCTCTGTTGAGGGACATCTGGGTTCTTTCCAGCTTCTGGCTATTATAAATAGGGCTGCTATGAACATAGTGGAGCATGTGTCCTTTTTACCGGTTGGGACATCTTCTGGATATATGCCCAGGAGAGGTATTGCTGGATCCTCCGGTAGTACTATGTCCAGTTTTCTGAGGAACCGCCAGACTGATTTCCAGAGTGGTTGTACAAGCTTGCAATCCCACCAACAATGGAGGAGTGTTCCTCTTTCTCCACATCCTCGCCAGCATCTGCTGTCACCTGAATTTTTGATCTTAGCCATTCTGACTGGTGTGAGGTGGAATCTCAGTGTTGTTTTGATTTACATTTCCCTGATGATTAAGGATGTTGAACATTTTTTCAGGTGCTTCTCTGCCATTCGGTATTCCTCAGGTGAGAATTCTTTGTTCAGTTCTGAGCCCCATTTTTTAATGGGGTTATTTGACTTTCTGGAGTCCACCTTCTTGAGTTCTTTATATATATTGGATATTAGTCCCTTATCTGATTTAGGATAGGTGAAGATCCTTTCCCAATCTGTTGGTGGTTTTTTTGTCTTATTGATGGTGTCTTTAGCCTTGCAGAAGCTTTGTAGTTTCATGAGGTCCCACTTGTCAATTCTCGATCTTACAGCACAAGCCATTACTGTTCTATTCAGGAATTTTTCCCCTGTGCCCATATCTTCAAGGCTTTTCCCCACTTTCTCCTCTATAAGTTTCAGTGTCTCTGGTTTTATGTGAAGTTCCTTGATCCACTTAGACTTGACCTTAGTACAAGGAGATAGGAATGGATCGATTTGCATTCTTCTACATGTTAACAACCAGTTGTGCCAGCACCATTTGTTGAAAATGCTGTCTTTCTTCCACTGGATGTTTTTAGCTCCCTTGTTGAAGATCAAGTGACCATAGGTGTGTGGGTTCAATTCTGGGTCTTCAATTCTATTCCATTGGTCTATTTGTCTGTCACTATACCAGTACCATGCAGTTTTTATCACAATTGCTCTGTAGTAGAGCTTTAGGTCCGGCATGGTGATTCCACCAGAGGTTCTTTTATCCTTGAGAAGAGTTTTTGCTATCCTAGGTTTTTTGTTATTCCAGATGAATTTGCAGATTGCACTTTCTAATTCGTTGAAGAATTGATTTGGAATTTTGATGGGGATTGCATTGAATCTGTAGATTGCTTTTGGCAAGATAGCCATTTTTACAATGTTGATCCTGCCAATCCATGAGCATGGGAGATCTTTCCATCTTCTGAGATCTTCTATAATTTCTTTCTTCAGAGACTTGAAGTTTTTATTATACAGATCTTTCACTTCCTTAGTTAGAGTCACGCCAAGATATTTTATATTATTTGTGACTATTGAGAAGGGTGTTGTTTCCCTAATTTCTTTCTCAGCCTGTTTATTCTTTGTGTAGAGAAAGGCCATTGATTTGTTTGAGTTAATTTTATATCCAGCTACTTCACCGAAGCTGTTTATCAGGCTTAGGAGTTCTTTGGTAGAATTTTTAGGGTCACTTATATATACTATCATATCATCTGCAAAAAGTGATATTTTGACTTCATCTTTTCCAATTTGTATCCCTTTGATCTCCTTTTGTTGTCGAATTGCTCTGGCTAGGACTTCAAGTACAATGTTGAATAGGTATGGAGAAAGTGGACAGCCTTGTCTAGTCCCTGATTTTAGAGGGATTGCTTCAAGCTTCTGACCATTTACTTTGATGTTGGCTACTGGTTTGCTGTAGATTGCTTTTATCATGTTTAGGTATGGGCCTTGAATTCCTGATCTTTCCAAGACTTTTATCATGAATGGGTGTTGGATCTTGTCAAATGCTTTTTCCGCATCTAACGAGATGACCATGTGGTTTTTGTCTTTGAGTTTGTTTATATACTGGATTACGTTGATGGATTTCCGTATATTGAACCATCCCTGCATCCCTGGGATGAAACCTACTTGGTCAGGATGGATGATTGTTTTGATGTGTTCTTGGATTCGGTTAGCAAGAACTTTATTGAGGATTTTTGCATCAATATTCATAAGGGATATTGGTCTGAAGTTTTCTATCTTTGTTGGGTCTTTTTGTGGTTTAGGTATCAGAGTAATTGTGGCTTCATAGAATGAGTTGGGTAGAGTACCTTCTGTTTCTATATGTGGAATAGTTTGTGAAGAACTGGGATTAGATCTTCTTTGAAGGTCTGATAGAACTCTGCACTAAACCCATCTGGTCCTGGGCTTTTTTAGTTGGGAGACTATTAATGACTGCTTCTATTTCTTTGGGGGATATAGGGCTGTTTAGATCATTAACCTGATCTTGATTCAACTTTGGTACCTGGTATCTGTCTAGGAATTTCTCCATTTCATCCAGGTTCTCCAGTTTTGTTGAGTATAGCCTTTGGTAGATGGATCTGATGGTGTTTTGGATGTCTTCAGGATCTGTTGTTATGTCTCCTTTTTCATTTCTGATTTTGTTAATTAGGATGCTTTCCCTGTGCCCTCTAGTGAGTCTGGCTAAGGGTTTATCTATCTTGTTGATTTTCTCAAAGAACCAGCTCCTTGATTGGTTGATTCTTTGAATAGTTCTTCTTGTTTCCACTTGGTTGATTTCGCCCCTGAGTTTGATTATTTCCTGCCGTCTACTCCTCTTGGGTGAATTTGCTTCCTTTTGTTCTAGTGCTTTTAGGTATGTTGTCAAGCTGCTAATGTGTGCTCTCTCTAGTTTCCTTTTGGAGACACTCAGAGCTATGAGTTTTCCTCTTAGAAATGCTTTCATTGCGTCCCATAAGTTTGGGTATGTTGTGGCTTCATTTTCATTGAACTCTAAAAAGTCCTTAATTTCTTTCTTTATTCCTTCCTTGACCAAGGTATCATTGAGAAGAGTGTTGTTCAGTTTCCACGTGAAGGTTGGCTTTCTATTATTTATTTTGTTATTGAAGATCAGCCTTAGTCCATGGTGATCTGATAGGATGCATGGGACAATTTCAATATTTTTGTATCTGTTGAGGCCTGCTTTGTGACCAATTATGTGGTCAATTTTGGAGAAGGTACCATGAGGTGCTGAGAAGAAGGTATATCCTTTTGTTTTAGGATAGAATGTTCTGTAGATATCTGCCAGATCCATTTGATTCATAATTTCTCTTAGTTTCACTGTGTCCCTGTTTAGATTCTGTTTCCATGATCTGTCCATTGGTGAAAGTGGTGTGTTGAAGTCTCCCACTATTATTGTATGAGGTGCAATGTGTGCTTTGAGCTTTACTAAAGTTTCTTTAATGAATGTGGCTGCCTTTGTATTTGGAGCATAGATATTCAGGATTGATAGTTCCTCTTGGAGGATTTTACCTTTGATGAGTATGAAGTGTCCCTCCCTGTCTTTTTTAATGACTTTGGGTTGGAAGTCAATCTGATCAGATATTAGAATGGCTACTCCAGCTTGTTTCTTCATGCCATTTGCTTGGAAAATTGTTTTCCAGCCTTTCATTCTGAGGTAGTGTCTATCCTTTTCTCTGAGATGAGTTTCCTGTAAGCAGCAAAATGTTGGGTCTTGTTTGTGTAGCCAGTTTGTTAGTCTATGTCTTTTTATCGGGGAGTTGAGTCCATTGATATTAAGAGATATTAAGGAAAAGTAATTGTTGTTTCCTGTTATTTTTGTTGTTAAAGTTGGCATTTTGTTCTTGTGGCTGTCTTCTATTAGGTTTGTTGAGGGATTACCTTCTTGTTGTTTCTAGGGCGTGGTTCCTGTCCTTGTATTGGTTTTTTTCTGTTATTATCCTTTGAAGGGCTGGATTCGTGGAGAGATAATGTGTGAATTTGGTTTTGTCGTGGAATACTTTGGTTTCTCCATCTATGTTAATTGAGAGTTTGGCTGGGTATAGTAGCCTGGGCTGGAATTTGTGTTCTTTTAGTGTCTGTATAACATCCGTCCAGGATCTTCTGGCTTTCATAGTCTCTGGTGAAAAATCTGGTGTAATTCTGATAGGCTTGCCTTTATATGTTACTTGGCCTTTTTCTCTTACTGCTTTTAGTATTCTATCTTTATTTAGAGCATTTGTTGTTCTGATTATAATGTGTCGGGAGGTATTTCTTTTCTGGTCCAGTCTATTTGGAGTTCTGTAGGCTTCTTGTATGTTCATGGGCATCTCTTTCTTTAGATTTGGGAAGTTTTCTTCTATAATTTTGTTGAAGATGTTTGCTGGTCCTTTGAGTTGAAAATCTTCATTCTCATCCACTCCTATTATCCGTAGGTTTGGTCTTCTCATTGTGTCCTGTATTTCTTGGATGTTTTGAGTTAGGATCTTTTTGCATTTTACATTTTCCTTGATTGTTGTGCCGATGTTCTCTATGGAATCTTCTGCACCTGAGATTCTCTCTTCCATCTCTTGTATTCTGTTGCTGATGCTCGTATCTATGGTTCCAGATTTCTTTCCTAGGGTTTCTATCTCCAGTGTTGCCTCATTTTGGGTTTTCTTTATTGTGTCTACTTCCCTTTTTAGGTCTAGTATGGTTTTGTTCATTTCCATCATCTGTTTGGATGTGTTTTCCTGTTTTTCTGTAAGGACTTCTACCTGTTTGATTATGTTATCCTGTTTTTCTTTAAGGATTTGTAACTCTTTAGTAGTGTTCTCCTGCAATTCTTTAAGGGATTTTTGTGCTTCCTCTTTATTGTCTTCTGCCTTTTTAGCAGTGTTCTCCTGCATTTCTTTAAGTGTGTTATTAAAGTCCTTCTTGAAGTCCTCTATCATCATCAGGAGATATGCTTTTAAATCCGTGTCTAGCTTTTCCGGTGTGTTGGGGTGCCCTGGACTGGGCGAAGTGGGGGTGCTGGGTTCTGATGATGGTGAGTGGTCTTGGTTTCTGTTAGTAAGATTATTACGTTTACCTTTCGCCATCTGGTAATCTCTGGGGTTAGTTGTTATCGTTGTCACTATTTAAAGATTGGAGCAGAAGCTGTGTTCCACTCACCAGCAGTCTCTAAATCCTGCGGCGGGGGTCGTGGGTAGCTGATGGTACCCCGGTGCTGGTCCAGCCGGAAGAGGCCTGTGGTCCTACTCAGGCCGTTTTTCTGCTTCCCTAACTAATGCAGTCTCTGGTCCCGCGTGCAATTGGATTAAAGCAGAAGCTGTGTTCCACTCTCCAGAAGTCTTAAGATCCTGTGGTGGGTGTTGTGGGTAGCTGGTGAGTGTCAGCCGACCCTGCGCCCCAGCTGCCCCGGTGCTTTTCGGACCGGAAGAGGGTTGTGGCCCTATGTAGGCCGGATTTCTCTCTCCCCAACCAGAGCAGTCTCAGGTCCCGTGTGATTGGACTGGAGCAGAAGCTGTGTTCCACTCACCAGCAGTCCCAAAATCCTGCGGAGGGGGTCGTGGGTAGCTGGCGGGTGTCAGGCAACCCTGTGCTCCCGCTACCCCGGTGCTGATCCAGCAGGATGAGGCCTGTGGCCCTACTCAGGCCGGTTTCTGCTTCCCTAACTAATGCAGTCTCAGGTCCTGCGCGCAATTGGATTGGAGCAGAAGCTGTGCTCCACTCACCAGAAGTCTTAAGATCCTGTGGCGGGTGTTGTGGGTATCTGGCGAGTGTCAGCAGTCCCTGCGCCCCAGCTGCCCCCTAAGAGCCATTCTCAATGGCATGCAGTGGGCACTCATGGTGGTATTAATTTGTCTGTCCTTCCTGATTACTGATATTGAACTTTTACATTTGTGTTTTTTAAAAAGATATTTCTTTAGGTCCTTTGCACATTTTAAATGAAAGGTGTTTTTGTTTGTTTGTTTGTTTTAAGTTTTGTGCTGTTGAGTTCCATGCAGGGTTTGGAGGTTAGTCCCTTATGAAATTCATGACCTGTGAAAATTTCTTCCTGTACCATCAGTTCCCTCTTCCCCCTGTTGAACACAACCTCATTTGTCTGTTTGCACTGTTGCGGCCTGAGCTTTTGAGCTCAAATCCATCGGCTCATCACTCAGGCTAATGTCCTGAGCCCTGTGCCTTTGTCTGCTCCTGTCAGAGTCTCATGTGTGTTCCCATAGGCTGGACACACATTCTGTGCACCCTGGGGAGCACTGAAAGCTGACTCTGTTTTGGAAAAGAAATTTGGAGACAGAATTGCATTTAGCCCAGGCTAGCCTTGGATTTTCTGCATAACCAAGGATCTCCTTAAACTTGGGCCTCCATCTATTGAATGGGTTCCAGGTGTGCCACCACCAACCACACCTATTCTTCTGTGGTGCTGAGATCAAATCTAGGGCCTCATGCATGGGATGGGGGAAGGGGCGCAGGCAATGACTCTACCAACGGAGTCACATCTTCAGTCCCTATTTTTGAACATTTTAATTGTTATGACTATATATATAATTATGGGACATTTACAGTATGTATGCTGCAGGTAATGACCAGATTAGGGCAAATGACATTTCTTTCTACTTGAATTTTTTTTGTGTCCTTTTAATTAAAAAATATTCATTTTTAAATTGTTAAGTCATGTGTAATTACGTGTGTGTCTATGTGGGGACATACAACTGCAAGCACCGGTGTAAGAGGTGTTCAGAGGCTCCGAATCTAGATCCAAGGCAGTTGTAACCCCCCCCCCATGTGGGTGCTAGGCACCAAACTTTGGTCCTCTGCAAGAGCAACACATGATCCTAAAACACTGAGCTATGCCCATGGCTGTCACATTGTTGGTTCTGTGCTGTGTCCCATGAGATTTTGTTTCCTGAGTTTTTCTTTGCTTTCAAAGTGTTATCTTCATTTTTTCTTAATGCTAACTTTTTCATAACCACAGTCTTTTTTTTTTTTTTTTTGTATGTAGTTTAACTGAGTCCTGGTCTCCTGGGTCTTAATGGGGGATTGTTGGTGTTGCTGGTAACAAGCCCTGGTCGTGGTGGTTGATAAATTTGCCCTCACAGCCTGATGCTGATGATATGAGGAGTGACTGTGTCTTATCTCTCTATGAATCAGCATAGAGAGAAGGTTGGTGTGCTCAGTGTACAGTCTGTTTATTACGTGGAACTTTGTCTATTTCCCATTGCATCCTATAGTAAGTAGAATATGTAAGCCATGGTTTTGAGTAAAGACTTGAGTATATCATGATTTGTGGATATAGAAGTATATATCATAATTTCTTGGTATTTAAACTTGTGAACAGATTCCGTGGAGCACAATTATTGAGTAATCAAAAGAAAAATTCACATTTTGTTAGGAAGAGAGGATTAACAGTATGTGTGTGATTATATATGATGAGAAATTTTTCCAAACTAAAGAATTATTTGAAACTCCTTATTTTAAACTGTTGTTAAAAATTATTGGGAGGGATCCCAGGGGGAGATGTCTCAGCAGGCGAGAGTGCTCGCTGAGCAAGCATGAACACCTGAGTTTGAATTCCCAGCCCCACGTAAAAGTGGTGTGGTTGTGTATGCCTGTAATCTCAGCATTAGGACGCTTGCTGGCCAACCAGCCTATGTAGAATGATAGACCTGAGGCTCAGGAGAGAGCCTTGTCTCAGGGGATAATGTGAAGAGCAGTAAGTAAGGTGACTGAGCTGTGGCCTCACACTGCACACTGGCATTCACACTCACACACATATGCTTACACCACACACACACTCTCAAACCAGGATGAAATAAAAAACCACAGACAAACTAAAAAAGGAAAATATTTATTGGGAGGACCAAAGTGAAACCTGTGTTAGGGTCCCTAGTCACCCAGAGAATGTTGGGCTGGACTAGATTATGAAGTGTTTGTGAGCCCAGAAGCTGTCATTATCTCTTCTGTCCCATCTGTGTTAAGTAATGTTTCTGAACCGACTTTCCGTAACACAGAACACTACCTGACCTAAGTCTGTATTTTATGTTAGACTGTAGGAGACAGGCAGGAAAACAGTATTGGCAGAAACAAGAGGAGGGAAAACAAGAGGAGGCGCTGTAGCTTGTCCTTTGCCTTTAATTTAACTAAGCAGGTAACTGAGGAGGTGGAAGCTGAGAGAAACCTGTCTGAGATAAAAAGAGGCCTTCCAAATATTTGAGTGGCATTCCAGCATCCCACCTCACCGGCCTGATTGTGACAGTGTGTGGCTGGGGATAGGCCGTGGTGCTGTTGACCTATTTATTTATTTATTATTTTTTAAGATTTATTTATTTTATGTATATGAATGCACTGTATCTATCTTCAGACACTCCAGAAGAAGTCATCTGATCCCATTACAGATGGTTGTGAGCCACCATGTGGTTGCTGGGAATTGAACTCAGGACCTCTGGAAGAGCAATCAGTGCTCTTAACCACTGAGCCACCTCCAGCGCAGGCTTTGACTTTTTAAGCTGGGTGACAGAAGCAGAGGAATGAGGCTCTGACATTTCTGATTTATCAATTTCTGAGTTCTAGCAAGCTGTGAAGCTTGTTGGAGTGCGGCACTGGGTTATGACACCTGTAGCTGTCCAGGGCTCATTTTGTTGTGGGAGAGACCTTGTGGAAAAGAGCCCGGGATGCTCAGCACAGAGAGATGCCCATGAGCCTGTTCTCCATTCCCTCTGCTCCAGCTACCTGACTAGAACCGTGTGAGAAGCACTGGTCCAGAATGATGCAATTGTACCTGCCTCACTTCCTCACTTGAACTGAAGCATAGAGTAGAAGTGGTGCTGCTGTTTTAAACTGAGTTTGTGGAGCTGTGAAATGGCTCTGTAGGTACGAGACGCTCACCACGCAGCCTGAGGACACACAGAGACTACAAAGGTGCAAGGGGAGAGAATCTCCATAGAGTTACATGTGCATGGGAATGCTCACCCCCTCCCAGCACTAGACTATCTCAAGTGTAGTTTTTTTAAAATATATGATGAAAAGACCTTTCTAAGGAGCAATTTTATGTTCACTGCAAAACTGAGAGGAAGATCGAGAAACATCTCTTATCTCCCATTCTGCCACGCTTTCATAACTTTGTCAGTTAACAACAATATACTCTCCAAGAAAATGCTTGAATCTGGCCACCTGTTATGAATTGTGTCCTCTGAAGTGTATGCTGAATATCTACCCTCCTGACAATTTGTATGTGTAGGACTTAATCTGGAAATAGAGTCTTTTGTAGGTGTGATCAAGTCAAGATAAAGCTACCATGGGCCAGTGTAACCTATATCTAGTGTCTACTGTAGAGCATCAGAGGCAGAGGGGAGAGGGCCATGAAAACTATAGGCAGAGACTAGGATATACTGCCACAGTCGAGGAACAACAGGAGTTGCCAGCAAACACCAGAAGCTAGACAGAGGGAAGGGTTCCTCTCTCTCAGCTCTCAGAAGGGCACCGCATTGACTCAGGACTTACAGGACTGGTGGGTACATTTCTGTTGTTTTCAGTGCTCGGGCTGGCAAAGACATCATCAAAGAATAAGCAGTAAGGTTCACTGTTGTTATTTACAAAATCAAAGTTAAAACAATGAGTCACCGTTACATTTCCATGGGGGATGATGTGTGGGGAATGTATTGTGGAGAAGGGGCAACAGCTGAAACTTTCGCTGGTTGCTGATAGAAGCATAAACTGCTATGCTGTCTTTGGAAAAGCTTTTCGGCTTCTTAATACACTAAGTGCAGTAGATAACCCCCCCCTTTTTTTTTTGCTTGCCACTGTGACTAAATCCTTGACAAGAAGCAACTTAAAGGAGGAAAGCAACAGAGGCATAGGGGTAGGAGAGGCTGGTAGCTGTGGTGGTAGGAGAGGCTGGTAGCTGTGGTGGTAGGAGAGGCTGGTAGCTGTGGTGGTAGGAGAGGCTGGTAGCTGTGGTGGTAGGAGAGGCTGGTAGCTGTGGTGGTAGGAGAGGCTGGTAGCTGTGGTGGTAGGAGAGGCTGGTAGCTGTGGTGGTAGGAGAGGCTGGTAGCTGTGGTGGTAGGAGAGGCTGGTAGCTGTGGTGGTAGGAGAGGCTGGTAGCTGTGGTGGTAGGAGAGGCTGGTAGCTGTGGTGGTAGGAGAGGCTGGTAGCTGTGGTGGTAGGAGAGGCTGGTAGCTGTGGTGGTAGGAGAGGCTGGTAGCTGTGGTGGTAGGGGGGTGAGGCTGCTTGCTTACACCTTGTCTGATCACAGAGCAGAAGGAAAGACTAGGGCTAGAACTCAGCCTGCACTACAACTCATAACCCTGTCCTCAGCAAGGTGCTTCTGCCATGCAGACCTCCCTTCCTAGAGGATCCATGACTCCCACAAGCAGCACTGCTGGCTGGGGCTGCAGCATCTAAGCACATAGTCCAGGCGGCAGAGGCGGACTTCACCTGTGAACTGTAATGCTGAGCATCTGCTGGTGTGGTTATTTTACTTGTAGGTGATACTTTTTTATCCAAGGAAATTGAAAGCATATTTCCATCTAAGGACTTCTGTGTGTATCTGTGTTTGTTAATTAGAGCTTTATCTAATTAGCCCAAGCTAGAAGAAACTCACATGTCTACCAACAACAAGTGTGTGAGTCAATAGTCTATCTAAAAAGGAATACGCTGATGATATATATGCTGGTGTGGGTGAGTATCCCAGTATTTAGATTACATTGAAGAATGAAGCTAAGAGCTCAACCCAAAGAATTCATGTTGTATATATTCCAAATTAGAAACAATTCCAGGATGAGCTAGAGACATGGCTCAGAAGGGAAGAGAACTCGCTGCTTTATTTATGCACCTGGTCTTGATTCCCAGCACCCATATGGGGCTCACAATCATCTGCAACTCCAGTTTCAGGGAATCTGATGCCCTTCTCTGGACTCTATGGGCACCAAGTGTGTATGTGGAGAGCAGACGTATGTACGTGCATGCATAAAACCCATACATGTACAAATTAGAAAAAAATTAAAATCTTTAAAAAATGTTCTGTGAAGTGCTGAGCATTTATGTTGACAGAAAGCTGCACTGTGTTAGAGATGTGAGATGCACAGGGTGGGGAAAAGGTTCATGGTAAGGTACTTTCATTATCTCGGTCATGTCGACGGCATTTTGTGGAATATATTGATGTCAGAACATATATGGCATTCCATGTTAAATGTGTGATTTAAAGAAAATATCCAGTTCTTTCTCCATAAAGCTAGAAGTAGAAGAAAATTAAACATAGGTTTAAGTATGTGCCTGCACATGTGTGTTGGAGAATGGGTACACCCCAGGCCCTACTCTGTCAGCATAACAGCAGAAGGTAATGTTTGCTTTTTTGTGTACTTTTGCATGTCTGTCTTTAATGGCAAGAACTATTTAAGTACAAAGCTAATCAGTTGCATGTTGAGAATTAGATTTTAATCATGAGAGATAAACTATGCTACATTATAAAGTAAGGGACTTAGCAGAAATTAAATCTTGACCTTTAGAGGAAGAAAAGGTCTAGGAGAGAGATTAGAGGATCCACGGAGCCTTGGTTTTGTGAATGCGGGACACCAACATGAGAATGCAGCTCCTAAGAAAATTGTGCCTTAGTGACCGTACTGTATGTATCTGCTGCTGTTTAACCTGCAGTCTCTGTTTACCTAGAGGGCTAGTGTGGAAGGTTAACAGGAAAGAGAAAAACACTAAGGATTAGTTGAAGTCCACCAGAATAGCCATAGTGCTTACTCTACTATCTAAGGCTTCAGTCTGCTTTCAAATCCACTCATTAGGCAGCTATATCCTGGAATCACATAGAAAAGTGAATTTTGAGAAAAGGATCTCCAGCGAGATTGACAGTAAAAACATAAGTTGTCGGTTAATAAACTTGGTTATTGTAGGGCTATTATAAACCCAAGGTTTGTGCTTCTTCTGTACTAAGTGGATTATAATCACCAAATGGAGAATGTATGTAGAATAGAGTGCAAGTCCAGACACAGGAAATAGGAACAGGCCTTTTCGCCGTCGGTGCTGATAACAGTACGAACAATGGGCAGGCTGCGTCCGCTTGAACACGCAAGGTGTTTATAGTGACATAAACACCTTTTCAACACAGTTACATAAACAGTTTCTCAGGGAACCTTTCTGTAGCATTCAGGAAATGTGTCTACTTTATAAACAAAAAGTGTGTTTTCCTGCAGACTTAATTTACTTAAGGGCTCTGCGGAGAACAAGGCTGTGATTGTAGAGGGTAAAGTTACTCCCAGAGGACTTTTGGGGTAGGCTGTAGTTAAGTCCTTATAGACAGCATCTTGTTGAAACAACTGTGGATTAGCACAGGTCTCTACAGGTAGACCATGTTACATATTGGACACACCTCCAGAAAGTTGTATTGTTGTGAGTCTAATTGTATTAGCTTCCCATGAGCCTGAGATTGTATATTTTCCTATGAAAATTCTTCTGAAGAGCCTTTGTTATAGGTACAGCAGACTGCTGTGAGCTCAGAAACCAGGATGGGGGTAGCTCTTTGTGTTACACAAGCACATTCTATTCATTTCTAAGGAAAGAAATCATTCCTGGAATTGCAGTCAGGGTTCTATTAAGAGGCTTTAAGGTGTCTAACTTGTAATAATTACAGATAGATTTTTATCCATAAACTCATCGTAAGTTGAAAAGGAGGGGGCATCCTTGAGAAGACTGCTTTCATAGCAGAGAATGGGAGACAGATGTATGTGTTTTCAGCACGCAATTAAAAAGGCCTCGTTCTGTGGGAACAGTGCAAGTGTTGGTAGGTAGCGTGTGCGCATCAGCCCTGTGCATTTTTTGGGGGTCATTTTTATATTTGACGAAAGGTCTAATTTAATTTAAAAATTACTAACAATGAACAGGAATGCACTGGATTCATTCACTGCTGATTGTAAATGTGCTGCAGCTTTCAACAGCTGGAGGGAGGCAGGAGACTGTGCCATGCCACCCCTCCCCCCAAGTTACTTACTTTCTCCAGCCTTGCAAGCTTCTCAAGCTTGAACATGCGAAGGGATGGGCGAGGACACCTTCAAGACTGACCGGGAATCAGGAGGTCAAGGGCAGGATCAGAGAGTTGTGTTTCTGACTAGCTTCCAAGTGATGCTGTCATTGGTTTCTCTGTTTTAGATCACAGGGATGCAAGGGAGTGGGTTTTCCTGAGTGTAGATTTTTGTATATTTGCCCAAGTATTCAGTGGGCTATACTAATAAGTACGTTAGACACAGAGTAGTAAATGGTATTTTTGTATACTCCCACTTTTTTGTTGGTAGACTCACACTCCTTAAGTAGCTTGGTAGGGGGGCTGGAGAGACAGTTGGGTGGTTAAGAGCACTTGGTATTGTTGGAAAGGACCCAGATTCGATTCTCAGCAACCGCATGGTGTCTCAGAACTGCCCATAACCCCAGTTCATAGGGTTCAGTGCCCTCTTCTGACCTCCATGGGCACCAGGCACGTACAAGGTACATAGCTATGCCAGCAAGATACTTGTATACCTAAAATAGGAATACCTTTTTTTATTTTTTAAAGTGTTTTTTGTTTTTGTTTTTTGTTTTTGGGTTTGATTTTTTTTTTTTAAAAGTAGCATGATGGGAGTAAAGGCCTGATACTCCTGGCTTAACTAACCACAGATTAGCTAAAAATGTAAATTACCGAAACTGAATCAGTTTAAAGGCCACTGTCATATCTAAGTAGATTCCTCTGGAAGGAAACAGACATAATTTCATAGATCTATAGAGTATAACTATGGATGTTTTTGTCTTTCCTCTGGAAAGATCCATTTAATGTCTGCAAAGTAAATGCAGTAAGTGTTAAGAGCAGAACACTCAGCATTTTGGAAGCCCCGGGTCTCGTTCTCAGCACTGAAAACAATTTTGCATTCATATGGGAAATTAAATGACTTCTTTGTAGCTATTAAATTAAACATAGGCCCAAACTGCAATTTTACACAAAATTCCAGTATGGAGGAAACGTTTATGTTGGGGAAACTTGTCTTTTCCAAGGTTGAAGGAAGAAATTAATTTTAAAATATTATACTGTATGAATGTGAGTATGTCTGTTTAGGAGTGTGTATGTGTATATGTGTGTGTGTGTGTGTGAGTGTATGTGTGTATGTGTGTTTGGGGGGACAGATATCAAATTCATGGATGATTCCTCATAAGTCATCCACATTTTAAAATTTATTATTATTCTTAAAACTTACTGATATCATCATCATCATCATTGTGTGTCTCTGTGTGTGCGTACATACGTGTGTGCATACTATGTGTACACACAGTGTGTGTGTGTGCCTTCATGATGTGGTATATGCATATCAGAAAACACTCAGGAGTTAACTCTTTCTATTGTCGGTTCTGGGGACTGAACTCCAGCCATTTGGCTTTATCTAGTGAGCAACCTTGACAGCGGAGCCATCTTGCCAGTTCTCTTTTGCTTTTTAAAGCAAGTTCTGTTATTGGAACCTGGGGCAAACGAGCAGGTTCAGATAGATGGCTGGCCAGCCGCAGGCACTCCCTCCTGACTGCCTGGATCTCCTCATTTGATTTTGATTTTGGTGCTGAAAATCCCAGCTCAGGCTCTGTTTGCAACTGAGCATGGCCCCTGAGAATACTGGAGCATGGCCCCGGAGAATACTGGACGTGTTTTTGTGTTTATTTATTGACTGACTGGTGGGTTGGTTGCTTGTGTCTATTGTGAGTGCAGAGGCAGAGATCAGAGGATGGCTTAGAGGAGTTGGTTCGCCCTTTTACTATGTAGATTTGAGGATTCTTAAGCTGGTTAGAAAGTGCCTTTTTATCCACAGAGCCTTCTCACCAGCCTTGAACGTGCTTTTTGGTTGCCAGCATCCTGGAAATGTGGATAAAATTATGCCAAGTGCCATTAAAACTGATTGTATTTTAATATCTTCAAAGAAAAGATGAGGCTACTGGACGAGTTTGAAGTTAGAACGAAATGTTTCGGGAGAGTGAAAATATAAATACTCTAGGTAACTACTTATTTCTTAAAATAACCTAGCATTTGTTAATCATAAGCTGAATATGGATAGTGTAAATGAAGATTGGAAAACAAGGAAGAGGGGCTGGCTAGATGCCTTAGTGGGTAACGGTGGCTCTCGGGAAGCCTGAAGACCTCAGTAGGATCCCTGGGACGCCATGAAGGAAGGAGAGGACTGATTCCTCTTGCAGGTTGTGCTCTGACCTCCATCCGTGCTCTGCAGTGGTCTCTTCCCGGTCTCTGTTTCTCTCATGCCTAGGCACACAATTCTTTCTGAGAGTGGAAAGAGAGCCAATGAAACACACACAGCTTTCTGGATTGGGGCATGAACTGGACTCCCTTTGAAACATGGTTAAAGATGCACCCAAGCAGCTATCTCTGTGGAGGATGTGATGGGCCACAGAAGTCTATAAGCATCTGTCCATCTGCTTAGGATCCTGACATGAGTGGCAAAAAGAAATCACAGCTGTCCTGAAATCCACGTTTTATTTCATCTGCTGTAATACTAAGTCAAGGTGAAATGCATTTTTCATCCACAGCATTTTCATAGTGCTGAGCTTGACTTTGTCATCTGGGTAACAAACGAGTGCCCAGCAGATGGATGCATCCTACAAAGACCAAAGGAGTTAGTTTCTGTGGAAGAAGTTTTCCACTTGTCTCAGGTGATTAGGCATGCTGGAAATATGCATTTTAAGAGGTGTTTATTCTATAGGGAGAAACATGATAGAGTCATTTAAAGTAGGAACACTAAGAAAGCAACTGAGGTGGGCAAAAGAGTATACATATGTATTATATGCCATTGGGGAATGGCATATATATGTGTGTGTGTGTGTAATATTATAGTATAAAATTAATTATATTATAGTATAATATAAAATTAGTTTATGTATATAAACTAATGGTACTTCTAATATTTTTACAGACTTAGGAGATTTATTATTTTATTTCATTTCTTCACACATTCCGTAACACATTTCTTATCTAATTATATGACTGACTTTGTAAAGAGTTCTGTTGTTCTTTTAGACTGTGTATTATAGGTGACCTTGAATTTGTGGTGCTTCTGCCTCAGTATCCCTCTGTAGTGTTATTGAAGTTCTGAGCCCCTATGCCTAACGTGAATATTATTTTGATGTGCATATGATATTTCATCTATAAAAGAAATAGTATTTGAGCATCCATTTTTTTTTTCATATCAGGTGAATGAGTGGAATCTGTCTGCTTTGTTACTTGGAACTATCTCCTCAGGTCAGATTTTTAGAACTGAGATTTGTATTATTATAGGAAATCTTTCCTTAAAAGCTGATTTTTGAGGTTGAAGGACCGTGTACCAACACCCGTTAACTAACATTGTTGTAAGTAGGATGCTTTGGGAAGGCATTCAAAGCTAAGGTGGAGTCAAATATTCTTAGCAGCTCTTTGAAGAGATGGGGGACACCAACAAAATGAAGCTGGGAATTCTCTGGAAAATATGAACTGTTTACGTAGCAAGTAATTTTTATTTTGAACTGATATACCAATGTATAAAGTTGAACATGTTAACAGATATCATATGATGCTTTAATTAATTTTTCTATGGTAATGCTTAAATCAGATTAAATCTACTTATCTACTGAAACATTTACCATTTCTTTTTGGTAAATAAGGTGTTACCACCATCCATCTGTGCAATAAGCACGCTGCAAGGCTTTCTTCCTGTTTTGCTGTGTTCAGTCCTGAGCAGCCAGCTCTGCCCTCCCTCCCTAACCCTCACCTCTCTCTGCCTCTGCTGACTGCTCTTGTACTTTCTCCACCTGGGAGGTAACCTTTAAGATTTACCTGCATCCAAGGTATGGAGTGCTTTCTTCTCTCCATCTGACTTATACCATGTCATCAACTCTAGTTCAGTTGGTGTTGTGACAAATGACCTGGTTTAATTCTTTAAGACTGAATATATTCAGCTGTGTACCTCATCTTTGTTCCTAGTTGATGGACAATAAATAGGCTGTGACTATCACTGTGCCCTTACAGCCCTGCAACACAGGGCTCTGCACAGATCTCATGCATACTGCTGCCATGTCCTTTGGATTGATTCCAGAGGAGGGATTGTTGAGCCATTTGGAAGTCCCATGTTAAATATTTTTAGGGACTTTCATATTGTCTTCAGTTTATGCTCCCAGCACTGGTGTGCCCAGTCCTCCTTTTGCTCAAGCTGCCATTTATCACCCTTTCTTTCTTTAATGATAAACTTTCCAACTTGAGTGAAGGGATGTCTTTCAGCATATATTTAAAATTATTTTTTAGTACTGCGAGGTGTGGTGGTGCACAGCTGTAATCTCGGCACTCAGAATACAGACTCACACTGATCTCTGTGAGTTGGAAGCTTAGCCTGGTCTACATAGAGAGTTCCATCCCAGCCAAGGTTTAATCTGTAACCCTCTGGACTTTCTAAAGAAGTGTTATAGTAATTGCTATTTACTAAATAACAACAAACGGGATGGAGAGATGGCTCAGTGGCAGAAAGGCTTGCTGCTCAAACATGGGGACCTGGGTTCTAATCCCCAATAAACATTAAGGAAGAAGAAGAAAAAAAGCTTGGTGGGGCCATGTATGCTTGTAACTAGGACCATATGGAACGGAAACAGGGATCACCAGAGCTTAACTCGCCAGCCTAACATATTCAGTCAGAGGCCCTGTCAAAGTTGCATGGCAGAGAGTGGTAAAGCAGGACGCCCCATGTTCTCCTCTGCCCTGTGCATAGGTGTACATACCTGTATATACATATTGTGTGTACACCACATCATCTGTACATAGTGCTTCCCCATACTCTCACAAAACCAGAAGAACTGGAACTGAGATTGAGATGTGTTGTAGAAAAATTGTTACATGATTCCCATTACAAACTGCTTTGTAATGCTCATTTTTGGCCAATGTTTAGGGGTAAGACAGCCAATTGGATGGACTTGTCATAGGTCCATGCTAGAGAGATGGCTCAGCAGTTAAAAGCTCTTTGTTCCAGAGGACCCAAATTCCAATCCCAACACCTATTACTGTGGTTCAAAATGATCTGTAACTCAAAACACCCACTTCTGAACTCCATTGTCCTCTGTACCATGTGTATCCCACCATCAGTTTTAAAACAGCCATTCTAGATGCTCCATACAGTTAAAGCCCCTAAACTTCCCATTAGCTGGCAGGATTTTGCAGAGCTTCCTAGCAATGAACTTGGAACTAGAAGAGACAAAACTGACTGTATCAGTTGTATTTTTTTTTCTATATAGTTTAGTTTTGAAAATTCAGGGTTTTAGGAGATTCTAGTTTCTATTGTCACTTTCTTGTACTTCTCTATGTAAGTAAAGTGTCTAGAAATTATTATTTTTTCTGAGCAAAAGCACTAATAAACCTAGTAAGGTATGTGGGAAGTTTAATTAGGTAGAATTAATGTGTGAGAAGTAATGATATACTTTTCATCATATTTTTATATTTCTAACTATTTTATAGAAACTTTATAACCAGTTGCCACCTTTATCACTTTATTAAATTCTGTAATACAAGGTTTACATAGAGGAATGTGTGCTATATACCAGTGACAGTGCAACAGGATTCAATAAACATCCATGAAGACTGCCCTCCTGTTAACTAGAACATAACCCAAACTCGCTGAAGGCTTCTCTGCAACCCACTTGATCTTGTGAGGTTTACAAGTTAAAAGGGTCCCAGTGCGTACATGTTCTTCACTGTAACCAGTGTGCTGCTAACCTTTAAAATAATCAACATGGGCATGGGCAGTTAGCTTTGGGATACCTGCAGATTCATGATTGATGCTGGGGCATCTGCATCCTTCCTTAAGACGGAGTTAGTGTCAAGTGCCAGTATTGGACGCTAGTAATTCTGCAGCTGATGAGAAGGTTCAATAGTCAAGTGTTTGCCACCAAGCCTGATGACATGAGTTCAGTTCTCAGGACGTCTAGGCCAGAAGGAGAGAACAGACCCTGCAAGCTGACTTTTACTTCTGTATGTGCACTGTGGCACATGAACTAACTCATTCTCTCTCTCTGTCTCTCTCTGTCTCTGTCTCTGTCTCTCTCTCTCTAAACAATTAAACAATAATTTTGGGTAGATTTAAACTTTGTGGGTTGCTATGAGCTAGAAATAGTATATTTTTCTATATAGGTCATTATAATGTTTTACTACTGAACTAAAAATATGAGTATATATCATTCATATGTAAAATCACAAAATGCTCATTTAATAGCACAATTTGAATTATGTGGTTGTCAGTTAAGATTGGGCATTTCAAAAGGAATTTCACATAGCATCACATTAGTCCTCCCTGGTGTCTGCACTTTATTCTTATAATTGGTGACTTTATTGTTAAGCTTCAGACAAGAAAACATTACCCCTGAAGAAAAACTGCAGTTGGTCACTAAGTTTTCACATACAGGAGAGGGTTGATGTGTTTCTCCGTGTCTTCATTTGTACTTTTGTTCATGCCAGTTTGTACTGTGACAGTTGATGGCATCTGACTCAGTTCTCTCTATCCTGCAGGGCTGGGGACTGGACTTCCACTCCCATGCATTCTGATATTTTTAAATGGATCTTTCTTACAGACCCAGAAACCTGTGTTAATCCTTAATTCTTAATTTTTTTTTTTTGTCCTTTGGGAATCTGTATGTAGTAATTACAGGTATTTTGCTGTTGTAGAAAATAAGTAGTTAGACCTTGGTTTTGGTTTGCATGCTCTTCCTGATGCCTCTTTGTTCTTTCCCTGCCTATAGCTGGAGTTCTGCTGTCTTGATAGGTATGTGGGACACTGAACAGAGGGGTATAATTAGTGCTTGCTCTTCTTTTCTTCCCCTTTAAAACTTTGATAAAGCTCTTCTAATCCCTTAAAGCTCTTTTCTTCTTTGTGTGTATAGTGTCTATGCATATACATCTCTGTGTATGTGTGTATGTGTGTTTGTGCATGTGGAGGTCAGAGGTGCATATACACCCAGCCCAGTGTGTGTGTGTGTGTATGCATGCATGATGTGTATGTGTGCTTGTGCATATGTATACATCTCTGTGGCTATGTATGCCTGTTAAATGGAAATCAGAGGTGTGTATACATCTCTCTGTGTGTATGTGTGCTTGTCACGTGGAGGTCAGTGATGTGTATACATCTGTTTGTGTGTGTGTGTATGTGTGCTTGTGTGTGTATGTGTGCTCATCATGAGGAGGTCAGAGGTTGACATGAGGTGCCTTTTTTTTTTTTTTTTTCCTTTCTATCTTTTGAGCGTCTCTCTCTGAACCTGGCACTTATCAACTTGGACAGACTGACTGGCCACTTTGGTCTGAGTAGCCTACCTGTCTGTTTTTCCCAGGACAGGGATTGTGGGGTGCATTACCACAGTCAGATCTGACATTGGTGCTGGAGGTCCAATCTCAAGCACTCACATTCACACAGCAAGCACTTGACCAACTGAGGATCTCTCTGGCCCCAGCCTGTTTTCTTCTCATGACAGTAGAGCTTGGGACTGCTGGTCACATCTTAGTGTCAGTCAGGAAGCAAAGAGTTGCCTGGAGCTGGAGACGGGTGCCAGCCACGGCTCCCCAAGGCATGCCCTTACCGGCTTACATCTTCCAGCCGAGGTACATACCAAAGGTGCTGTGCCCACTACCTGTAGATAGAGTGTGGACACATGACGTTGTAGTGAGCATTTCATACTCAAGCCACAAGGACAGGGGCCTTAGAGTTTTCCTCGTCCTGGTGACAGGTGGAGGCTATGGGTAACTGGCACTGATGAAAGAAATTGTGTTTTTTACTTCTACGTTATAAATTCCTTGACGGCACCCCCCCCCCCCCACACACACACTTTTGTTTAAATCTTTAGAACCCTTAAATTTCCTGTCTACTTAAGTACTTTCAATTGACTGATGGCTTAAAAATATATTTATTCGTTCCCTTTGAGGAAGTATAACAGTACTATAGGGTCCCCACCCCGCCCCCTTTTAAATCTATGGTACCTTCTTGAAAAGGTTAATTACATATACATCCTTTAGTTTCTCCTAGTTTTATTTCCTACTTTTGATTTCAAGTTAATCATTAAGAAGGTGTCTTACTGCTTGAACAGGAAGCTGCCGTGTCAGACCCTCTTGGAACATGACCCCAGGATTGCTTTGTCTTGTCGTTTTTCAGGTTTTGCTGTGGATTTTTCTCTTTAAAAAGTTATGTTTGCAGTTATTTCTTGGGTGAGTGGTATGTATTGTTCTAGTTGAGTGTAGAACTGGCCATCACCCAGGGGAAGGATACTCCTATTACAGGGTAGGGCCCTTAATCCTGCACCACTTGGCACAGACCACGGAAGGCAAAGATATCCCAGTGTTCTTATCATCTGGGGATATTTTCTCCATCAACATAATCTTTAATGATTTTGTTTGACTTGTCAAGAGACCTGCTAAGAAAGTGAGTTTTATCTTTATCTTTAAGATGCCAAGACCTGCTGGGCCTGGGGCCAAACAACTGTAATCTGAGGGGGAGATAAGGAAGGATCAGGGGATAGGAGGATGAGGAGACATCAGATGTGAAGCCAGTCTGGGCTATAAAACAAAACTCACAAAACCAGAATGAAAAAAACCTCAAGATCAGGGGTCGGGAGGGTGTGTCGGGAAGAGGGCGTTGCCTGGGGTTTATCTGAAGCACAGGTGTAGTGGTGCAGAAAACTATGGTGCTTTGAGGGCCAGAGGTCAAGGCAATCCTCAGCTACAGAGCAAGCCTGTCTGGGATACAGGAAACCCGATTTCTAAACAGAAAGACCCCACTGCCACCACACACACACCACAAAAGCCCAAACATCTAAATGAGAAAACCAAGATTGGGACACCCTCATTGGAAGACTTTCCTAGAATTTCTTTTTCTATTACATTGGCTTGCTCAGGGCCACCTCCCTGCCCCCCTGACCCCATTCCATGTTAAGCTGGGAGAAATGAGTTTAATGTTGTTTGTAGAATAGCATTTGTTTTGTCATTTCCTTTCATAAGTAATCTCTTGGAATCTTTCTTGTTCTTTTGCCATATAATTCATGCCCCAAAATATGTGTCTGTCTCTGTCACCCAGAAGGTACCATAAAAAGGCACACTCTTTTGTGTGCCTTCTTGTCTTACTGCCTTTGAACTGCAGCAGCGGGGCTGGCTGGGAAGTCCTGCAGGGGTCCTTTCAAGAATGCCTTTCTGTCTAAATCAAGGGTCAGTGTGTCCACTCACCACCCAAACCTCCTGTAATTCTGTAGACTAATCTGACATACAGTTTCTGTTATGGGAAACTGCGCCTTTGTGCTTTTTGAACTGAATTTGAACTGAATATCAAATAACATTTCAGGAGAACAAATAATTTACTTAGTAACTCTGAATTTCAGAATCTTTGTGCTGCTTTTTATTAACTTTTTGAGGTTCAGGGTTTTGCTTAATGTTGGCTGTACTCCAGTTTGCTGTAGAGCGGAGGCCGATCCTGAATTCAGTCGTCCCCTTAAGTTCTGGGTAGGCAAGCATGAATCACCACCCCTGGCTTTTCACTATTTTTCAAGAGTTAGTTATATTGTCCAAGTTAAAGTACCAAATTTGTTCGTTAATGAACAATCACTAGGGAAATGATATGCATTCATTTAAATTACTGATATAGTTTCATTCTTTTTCTTCTGCTATAGATAAAGCATTTAACTTGTAGTTCAGCTTAGGTCATCTGTTGGGTTATTAATTTCTTTTTATTGTAAATTATATAGAATAAAGTTTTATTCTTCACCTCATACTTCAGTGGAATTGAGAGCATTGACATTTTGGGCAACCATCACCAATCCTTGTCCCTCAATTCTTCCTCCCTGGCCCTTTGCCACCACTCTCTTTCCCATCTTGAATTGCTTTTATGATCTGTGCCTTGGAAACATTTATCCTGCAAGGCCCAAGTCTCCAGTAAAACCTAAAGGTAGAGAAGGTACGAGTCTTGCATCTACCAGACTTACAGCTCCATCTAATGAATTAATGACCTTTAACTACTGTGTGTGCAGTGATTATCTTCCATGACAGAATTTGAACACCAATAGAACTTCTTTTTCATGTAAATAGCTATGCTATTAAAACAAAGAATAATGTGTTGAACTTTCAGAAAGTAGTTAGTGGTTTCAGTGTTCTAGTTTTTATATATTATCTTATTTTTACCAGTATTTCAGCTTCTAACAGATTTCAGTGGGGTGAACTTTTTCTGTATATTTAAATTCTTCAAGCAAGTGTTTATGACTTTTTAAATTATAATCACTATATATTTTCAACAGTTTTAAATTATGGTAGAATTAGCCATCATCCTTCTTTATTTTTATTTTTCTTTTTGTTTTTTATTCCTCCACACACACTTTTTTTTTTTTGAAGATAAGGACTTACTGTGTAATTCAGGCTGGCCTTGAACTAATGCCTTAGCCTCTAGAATGTGGAAATTGCAAGCATGTACAGTAGTATTTCTTACAGAATGCATTCTGGAGCTCAGTAACAAAATTTTGGCTAAAAACAAAAGTGCAGAGCTCTGAACTTGATATAACTATTGACATAAAGGCATTTCATGAAGCTCATAGTTTGACCATGACTTCTGTGTGATTGAGTGATCACTGTGTAATAGCCGAAAATAATTGGACAGGAGGTACTGCACACGATTTTAGACTTGTTTCTTCAACCTTATTACACTTAATAATAATGAGTTACTTATCATTTGTGTTTGATAGAGAAAGTAGATTTATAAAGGAAAAATGGGAAAGTACACCTCAGGGGTTCTCTAAGAGAAATTCTCTTACCATTAATTCAAACATTATCACATTTATTTACTTGTGTTTGCATGCATATGCCATTTTTGACACACATACATTCTAATGTCATGGTGCGTGTGTGGAGGTCAGTGGACAGTTATGTGGGAGTCTGCTCTTTCCTTTCACCATATGGGGCTTGGAGATTGAACTCTATGTCAGGCTTGGAGGCTTGTGCCTCTCCCATCCGAGCCATCCCACTGCCTCTGATTTATCAGTTTAAGAAATGGAGGAGCCTCTCCTTATTCTCCAATCCCATGCCCAGTAGGAAATCGTAATGAAACCAGTTTTATAGCCTCTTGGAGTTTTCTGTATGTGTTTAGTCACTGTGTACACACATACAGGGAATATATATGAATGCATGTAATGTATTTATACATGCTCCTATAAAAATAAAACAATTTCAAACAGAAGATATTGTAATGTCTTAAAAACAACTATTTATACATCTTTTTTCTGTGTGATTTATGATTTTTAATGTCTTGAGTTAGTGTTCTACAGTATATTGTTATGGCATTAACAGTTCATAGTTTTTTAAAAAAATGTTTGGAGCATATGATAAATAAAAAGTGGCAATACATTATATTGAAATTTTTTTATATTGAAATTTTTTTAAAACTAAGATGTGTTATTTAGATTTGCATGAATGTATAATTAATTATTCTAGGAACCACTTAGCTAAAAATTGTCTTAAAATCATGTATGGGATTTCTAGTTCCCTCAGAGATTTTCACCAATTAAAATAGATTTAAATGCAACAGGTATCTCATATGTAAAACAAAAATACCGAGTCTTGAATATGATCTTGCTATAAAATATGATTAAGAAATATAATTATGGACTTTGCAGCCAGGGACTTATATAATTTGATCTCTGATTTCAAAGATATTTGCCAAAAAAATATTTCACTATGCTCAATATGTATGTAGGAATATTAATCACGGGCTTACAAGATATATTGCTTTGTGTTCATAATTTGTCTTCAGTATTTCATCAAATATTTGAATATTTAGTGTTACATACCATACCAATGACCAGTAATACCCAAGAAGAAAAACATAGTGAACAATAAAAAATTAACCTCTCCAATAAAAACAATAAAAATACAAATACTCTGAAACAAGGAGCAAGGAAAAGTTCCATTAGCAGATGTGCCAGTGACAGACTGTCCTGAGGGGTGGGGGTAGAGGGCAGAGAAACACATTAAAGTGGAGTGTTGTGTATTTCTGGGATTCAGTTAGAACGCTATAGGGAATAGTGGTAGAATTCTGTAGGGGATTGAGGGATGGAGATGAAGCAGAAACGTTCTGTGTCTAAAGATTGTGGTTGATTGACAGTGGCAGTTCAGGAAAACCTAGTAGAGAAACTCCCACAACATAGCAGTATAGGAAGTTATGATAGAATGACTAGTTTATGTTAGAAAAAGAAGTGGAAAAGGTTGAGGAAATCACCTGAAAAACACAGGCTGAGATAAATATAACTTCATCATGACATTTGGAGTAAGCTTAAATGGAAGATGATAATCTTATTTCTCTACATGACCCATTTTTCTTTTAATTTGCAAAAAACAAAAACAAAAACACCCAAAACAAAAGACAACATTTATGTATTTTGTGGCTGTTTTGCCTATGTGTGTGTCTGTGTATCATATGTATGCCTGGTGCCAGAAACTTAAAGCCATCTATAGGCCTTTACCTCATAGAGATTTCCAGAAGCACCAGGCTAAGGGCCTTGTCTTCTACTCATGCACCTCTGGGGACAGACCAGACCCAAACTGCAGCATTCTCTTATTACCATCTCGCTATACCATGAAGTGACAGTGGACATCAGTATTGGGGTTTACACCTGAATATGCCATTAACTTTATACTAGCCCTTCTATTTAAACAGTTGCATGTGTGTCTGTTTTGTATGTGTGAAAATCCGATTCCAGCGGTTTTAGTGGTGGGAGGATCATCCATTGTGGCTCTCACTGAGCGTTTCTGATCGCCAGATCAGTGTGGGTTCCGGGTCCTAGGGTTACCGTTTAGCACTCAGGAATCCAAAAAGTCACAGTTGTTGCGCTCCACTTGCTTCTTTCTTCCCCGTTTTCATTCAACTCAGAGAGTGCCAATCACTTGTCACTTGTCACGTCTGATGGGTCGACAGACAGTCTACAAACGGCAAAGGCAGCGGAGGGTGGCAGGGGAAGGAGCAGGAGATCTGTCCTTGTAATAGGAGCAGTGAACTGATAGCTTATAGGGTAATGTGTGAAACTCAGGATTTGTATAAAAATAATAGACCCAAGTAAATGACAAGGCCTGACATGTGTTGTCTTTAATAGCAAAGGCTTATTATGAGAGTGATAATATATATTCAATTGAACTCTTCTGGGTGAAACAGAATTAAACAGACCTGTAAGAAACGCTCTTGTCTAATAGTTGATGTCAGCATGTGCTTCCTTTAGAGCTTAAGGAAGTCCACTGCAGGAGGTCATGGCATGGCCTGACAATGTGCTCCAAATTGGGAGATGAAATTTTAGTGTTATTCATGATTTGTTTTTCTCACTCAATAGCATTATTTCTGTTATCTGAGGAAAGAAACCAAGGCATCAATTACAATTCTGCTTCAGCCTTCAGAGGGCTCTGGTTACAGGCAGGTAGTGTAGTATCTAGGAGGAAAATTGGTTTCTTATTTGTACAACAAAATCGAGAGTGCTAACATTTGGAACTCGCATAACTCCGTGTTAGTACTTAAGTCTCTATTCGAAAACCCGTATAATAGCAACAATCTGTGTATTTCCAAAAATTGAGAGATTTTTCTTTACCCTGTAGTCTTGGGGATGAAGCCAAAGGGCATGGTCATGCTAAGTACACACAACACTATTGAGGATGTATAGACCCACAGCATAGGCCTCAGCTTGGAGAGAAAGAGACCTTAAGGTAATTGAAGCACCCAGCAGATGTATGGAATATACAATTGACCGGAAGCAGGGAACAGGGAACAGTCACATAGGAATAAACTACAGGAGGAGGGACTTAGAAGTAAATGTTTCCCCATGCACTAAACTCTAGACAACATTGTTTGTAGTCTTATATATTTGGGGTGATTTTAAGGTATGTTCACCTAGAATTAGAGAGACATACTTTCTGTGATCCAGCTATCCCTTCAGGCTTGAAGATTTAATATTGTACCTTTAATATTAAAATATTTGTCAAAATGACATTTTCCAGTTAAATTTGTTGAGGTAGAAAGTTAACCAGGTGCAGCTGAGGCTGAAATAAAAATACAAACAAACCCAGAGGGTTTTTGCATCACCTCAGCTATCTTAATGAACGGCTCACTCGTTTCCTATTCCTTTTTTTCTGTAGTTTGTATTGCACATTCTTTTTTTTTTTTAATATTTTTATTATATATTTTCCTCAATTACATTTCCAATACTATCCCAAAAGTCCCCCATAGCGCCCCCCACTTCCCTACCCACCCATTCCCATTCTTTTGGCCCTGGCATTCCCCTATATTGGGGCATATAAAGTTTGCAAGTCCAATGGGCCTCTCTCTTTCCATTGATGGCCGACTAGGCCATCTTTCGATACATATGCAGCTAGAGACAAGAGCTCCAGGGTTCTGGTTAGTACATCATGTTGTTCCAACAATAGGGTTGCAGATCCCTTTAGCTCCTTGGGTACTTTCTCTAGCTTCTCCATTGGGAGCCCTGTGATACATCCAATAGCTGACTGTGAACATCCACTCCTGTGTTTGCTAGGCCCCGGCATCATCTCACAAGAGACAGCTATATTTGGGTCCTTTCAGCAAGATCTTACTAGTGTATGCAATGGTGCCAGCGTTTAGAAGCTGATTATGGGACGGATCCCTGGATACAGCAGTCTCTAAATGGTCCATCCTTTCATCACAGCTACGAACTTTGTCTCTGTAACTCCTTCCCTGGGTGTTTTGTTCCCAATTCTAAGAAGGTGCACAATGTCCACACTTTGGTCTTCATTCTTCTTGAGTTTCATGCGTTTATCAAATTGTATCTTATATCTTGGGTATCCTAAGTTTTGGGCTAATATCCACTTATCAATGAATACATATTGTGTGAGATCTTTTGTGATTGTGTTACTTCACTCAAGATGATGCCCTCCAGGTCCATCCATTTGGCTAGGAATTTCATAAATTCATTCTTTTTAATAGCTGAGTAGTACTCCATTGTGTAAATGTACCATAATTTCTGTATCCATTCCTCTGTTGAGGGACATCTGGGTTCTTTCCAGCTTCTGGCTATTATAAATAAGGCTGCTATGAACATAGTGGAGCATGTGTCCTTTTTACCGGTTGGGACATCTTCTGGATATATGCCCAGGAGAGGTATTGCTGGATCCTCCGGTAGTACTATGTCCAATTTTCTGAGGAACCGCCAGACTGATTTCCAGAGTGGTTGTACAAGCTTGCAATCCCACCAACAATGGAGGAGTGTTCCACTTTCTCCACATCCTCGCCAGCATCTGCTGTCACCTGAATTTTTGATCTTAGCCATTCTGACTGGTGTGAGGTGGAATCTCAGGGTTGTTTTGATTTGCATTTCCCTGATGATTAAGGATGTTGAACATTTTTTCAGGTGCTTCTCTGCCATTCGGTATTCCTCAGGTGAGAATTCTTTGTTCAGTTCTGAGCCCCATTTTTTAATGGGGTTATTTGACTTTCTGGAGTCCACCTTCTTGAGTTCTTTATATATATTGGATATTAGTCCCTTATCTGATTTAGGATAGGTGAAGATCCTTTCCCAATCTGTTGGTGGTTTTTTTATCTTATTGATGGTGTCTTTAGCCTTGCAGAAGCTTTGTAGTTTCATGAGGTCCCACTTGTCAATTCTCGATCTTACAGCACAAGCCATTACTGTTCTATTCAGGAATTTTTCCCCTGTGCCCATATCTTCAAGGCTTTTCCCCACTTTCTCCTCTATAAGTTTCAGTGTCTCTGGTTTTATGTGAAGTTCCTTGATCCACTTAGACTTGACCTTAGTACAAGGAGATAGGAATGGATCGATTCGCATTCTTCTACATGTTAACAACCAGTTGTGCCAGCACCATTTGTTGAAAATGCTGTCTTTCTTCCACTGGATGTTTTTAGCTCCCTTGTCGAAGATCAAGTGACCGTAGGTGTGTGGATTCATTTCTGGGTCTTCAATTCTATTCCATTGGTCTATTTGTCTGTCACTATACCAGTACCATGCAGTTTTTATCACAATTGCTCTGTAGTAGAGCTTTAGGTCCGGCATGGTGATTCCACCAGAGGTTCTTTTATCCTTGAGGAGAGTTTTTGCTATCCTAGGTTTTTTGTTATTCCAGATGAATTTGCAGATTGCACTTTCTAATTCGTTGAAGAATTGATTTGGAATTTTGATGGGGATTACATTGAATCTGTAGATTGCTTTTGGCAAGATAGCCATTTTTACAATGTTGATCCTGCCAATCCATGAGCATGGGAGATCTTTCCATCTTCTGAGATCTTCTATAATTTCTTTCTTCAGAGACTTGAAGTTTTTATTATACAGATCTTTCACTTCCTTAGTTAGAGTCACGCCAAGATATTTTATATTATTTGTGACTATTGAGAAGGGTGTTGTTTCCCTAATTTCTTTCTCAGCCTGTTTATTCTTTGTGTAGAGAAAGGCCATTGATTTGTTTGAGTTAATTTTATATCCAGCTACTTGACCGAAGCTGTTTATCAGGCTTAGGAGTTCTCTGGTGGAATTTTTAGGGTCACTTATATATACTATCATATCATCTGCAAAAAGTGATATTTTGACTTCATCTTTTCCAATTTGTATCCCTTTGATCTCTTTTTGTTGTCGAATTGCTCTGGCTAGGACTTCAAGTACAATGTTGAATAGGTATGGAGAAAGTGGACAGCCTTGTCTAGTCCCTGATTTTAGAGGGATTGCTTCAAGCTTCTCACCATTTACTTTGATGTTGGCTACTGGTTTGCTGTAGATTGCTTTTATCATGTTTAGGTATGGGCCTTGAATTCCTGATCTTTCCAAGACTTTTATCATGAATGGGTGTTGGATCTTGTCAAATGCTTTTTCCGCATCTAAGGAGATGACCATGTGGTTTTTGTCTTTGAGTTTGTTTATATACTGGATTATGTTGATGGATTTCCGTATATTGAACCATCCCTGCATCCCTGGGATGAAACCTACTTGGTCAGGATGGATGATTGTTTTGATGTGTTCTTGGATTCGGTTAGCAAGAACTTTATTGAGGATTTTTGCATCAATATTCATAAGGGATATTGGTCTGAAGTTTTCTATCTTTGTTGGGTCTTTTTGTGGTTTAGGTATCAGAGTAATTGTGGCTTCATAGAATGAGTTGGGTAGAGTACCTTCTGTTTCTATATGTGGAATAGTTTGTGAAGAACTGGGATTAGATCTTCTTTGAAGGTCTGATAGAACTCTGCACTAAACCCATCTGGTCCTGGGCTTTTTTTAGTTGGGAGACTATTAATGACTGCTTCTATTTCTTTGGGGGATATAGGGCTGTTTAGCTCATTAACCTGATCTTGATTCAGCTTTGGTACCTGGTATCTGTCTAGGAACTTGTCCATTTCATCCAGGTTCTCCAGTTTTGTTGAGTATAGCCTTTGGTAGAAGGATCTGATGGTGTTTTGGATGTCTTCAGGATCTGTTGTTATGTCTCCTTTTTCATTTCTGATTTTGTTAATTAGGATGCTTTCCCTGTGCCCTCTAGTGAGTCTGGCTAAGGGTTTATCTATCTTGTTGATTTTCTCAAAGAACCAGCTCCTTGATTGGTTGATTCTTTGAATAGTTTTTCTTGTTTCCACTTGGTTGATTTCACCCCTGAGTTTGATTATTTCCTGCCGTCTACTCCTCTTGGGTGAATTTGCTTCCTTTTGTTCTAGTGCTTTTAGGTGTGTTGTCAAGCTGCTAATGTGTGCTCTCTCTAGTTTCCTTTTGGAGGCACTCAGAGCTATGAGTTTTCCTCTTAAAAATGCTTTCATTGCGTCCCATAAGTTTGGGTATGTTGTGGCTTCATTTTCATTGAACTCTAAAAAGTCCTTAATTTCTTTCTTTATTCCTTCCTTGACCAAGGTATCATTGAGAAGAGTGTTGTTCAGTTTCCACGTGAAGGTTGGCTTTCTATTATTTATTTTGTTATTGAAGATCAGCCTTAGTCCATGGTGATCTGATAGGATGCATGGGACAATTTCAATATTTTTATATCTGTTGAGGCCTGTTTTGTGACCAATTATGTGGTCAATTTTGGAGAAGGTACCATGAGGTGCTGAGAAGAAGGTATATGCTTTTGTTTTAGGATAGAATGTTCTGTAGATATCTGCCAGATCCATTTGATTCATAATTTCTGTTAGTTTCACTGTGTCCCTGTTTAGTTTCTGTTTCCATGATATGTCCATTGGTGAAAGTGGTGTGTTGAAGTCTCCCACTATTATTGTATGAGGTGCAATGTGTGCTTTGAGCTTTACTAAAGTTTCTTTAATGAATGTGGCTACCTTTGTATTTGGAGCATAGATATTCAGGATTGATAGTTCCTCTTGGAGGATTTTACCTTTGATGAGTATGAAGTGTCCCTCCCTGTCTTTTTTAATGACTTTGGGTTGGAAGTCAATCTTATCAGATATTAGAATGGCTACTCCAGCTTGTTTCTTCATGCCATTTGCTTGGAAAATTGTTTTCCAGCCTTTCATTCTGAGGTAGTGTCTATCCTTTTCTCTGAGATGAGTTTCCTGTAAGCAGCAAAATGTTGGGTCTTGTTTGTGTAGCCAGTTTGTTAGTCTATGTCTTTTTATCGGGGAGTTGAGTCCATTGATATTAAGAGATATTAAGGAAAAGTAATTGTTGTTTCCTGTTATTTTTGATGTTAAAGTTGGCATTTTGTTCTTGTGGCTGTCTTCTTTTAGGTTTGTTGAGGGATTACCTTCTTGTTGTTTCTAGGGCGTGGTTCCTGTCCTTGCATTGGTTTTTTTCCGTTATTATCCTTTGAAGGGCTGGATTCGTGGAGAGATAATGTGTGAATTTGGTTTTGTCGTGGAATACTTTGGTTTCTCCATCTATGTTAATTGAGAGTTTGGCTGGATATAGTAGCCTGGGCTGGAATTTGTGTTCTTTTAGTGTCTGTATAACATCCGTCCAGGATCTTCTGGCTTTCATAGTCTCTGGTGAAAAGTCTGGTGTAATTCTGATAGGCTTGCCTTTATATGTTACTTGGCCTTTTTCTCTTACTGCTTTTAGTATTCTATCTTTATTTAGAGCATTTGTTGCTCTGATTATTATGTGTCGGGAGGTATTTCTTTTCTGGTCCAGTCTATTTGGAGTTCTGTAGGCTTCTTGTATGTTCATGGGCATCTCTTTCTTTAGATTTGGGAAGTTTTCTTCTATAATTTTGTTGAAGATGTTTGCTGGTCCTTTGAGTTGAAAATCTTCATTCTCATCCACTCCTATTATCCGTAGGTTTGGTCTTCTCATTATGTCCTGTATTTCTTGGATGTTTTGAGTTAGGATCTTTTTGCATTTTACATTTTCCTTGATTGTTGTGCCGATGTTCTCTATGGAATCTTCTGCACCTGAGATTCTCTCTTCCATCTCTTGTATTCTGTTGCTGATGCTCGTATCTATGGTTCCAGATTTCTTTCCTAGGGTTTCTATCTCCAGTGTTGCCTCATTTTGGGTTTTCTTTATTGTGTCTACTTCCCTTTTTAGGTCTAGTATGGTTTTGTTCATTTCCATCATCTGTTTGGATGTGTTTTCCTGTTTTTCTGTAAGGACTTCTACCTGTTTGATTATGTTATCATGTTTTTCTTTAAGGATTTGTAACTCTTTAGCAGTGTTCTCCTGCAATTCTTTAAGGGATTTTTGTGCTTCCTCTTTATTGTCTTCTGCCTTTTTATCAGTGTTCTCCTGCATTTCTTTAAGTGTGTTATTAAAGTCCTTCTTGAAGTCCTCTATCATCATCAGGAGATATGCTTTTAAATCCGTGTCTAGCTTTTCCGGTGTGTTGGGGTGCCCTGGACTGGGCGAAGTGGGGGTGCTGGGTTCTGATGATGGTGAGTGGTCTTGGTTCCTGTTAGTAAGATTATTACGTTTACCTTTCGCCATCTGGTAATCTCTGGGGTTAGTTGTTATCGTTGTCACTATTTAAAGATTGGAGCAGAAGCTGTGTTCCACTCACCAGCAGTCTTTAAATCCTGCGGTGGGGGTCGTGGGTAGCTGACGGTACCCCGGTGCTGGTCCAGCCGGAAGAGGCCTGTGGTCCTACTCAGGCCGTTTTTCTGCTTCCCCAACTAATGCAGTCTCTGGTCCCGTGTGCAATTGGATTGGAGCAGAAGCTGTGTTCCACTCTCCAGAAGTCTTAAGATCCTGTGGTGGGTGTTGTGGGTAGCTGGTGAGTGTCAGCTGACCCTGCGCCCCAGCTGCCCAGGTGCTTTTCTGACCGGAATAGGGTTGTGGCCCTATGTAGGCCGGATTTCTCTCTCCCCCACCAGAGCAGTCTCAGGTCCCGTGTGATTGGACTGGAGCAGAAGCTGTGTTCCACTCACCAGCAGTCCCAAAATCCTGCGGCGGGGGTCTTGGGTAGCTGGCGGGTGTCAGGCAACCCTGTGCTCCCGCTACCCTGGCACTGATCCGGCCGGGTGAGGCCTGTGGCCCTACTCAGGCCGGTTTCTGCTTCCCTAACTAATGCAGTCTCAGGTCCCGCGCAATTGGATTGGAGCAGAAGCTGTGTTCCACTCACCAGCAGTCCCAAAATCCTGCGGCGGGGGTCGTGGGTAGTTGGCGGGTGTCAGGCAACCCTGCGCTCCAGCTACCCTGGCGCTGATCCAGCCGGATGAGGCCTGTGGTCCTACTCAGGCCGGTTTCTGCTTCCCTAACTAATGCAGTCTCAGGTCCCGTGCAATTGGATTGGAGCAGAAGCTGTGCTCCACTCACCAGAAGTCTTAAGATCCTGTGGTGGGTGTTGTGGGTAGCTGGCGAGTGTCAGCAGACCCTGCGCCCCAGCTGCCCAGGTGCTTTTCTGACCGGAAGAGGGTTGTGGCCCTATGTAGGCCGGATTTCTCTCTCCCCAACCAGAGCAGTCTCAGGTCCCGCGTGATTGGACTGGAGCAGAAGCTGTGTTCCACTCACCAGCAGTCCCAAAATCCTGCGGCGGGGGTCTTGGGTAGCTGGCGGGTGTCAGGCAACCCTGCGCTCCCGCTACCCTGGCGCTGATCTGGCCGGATGAGGCCTGTGGCCCTACTCAGGCCGGTTTCTGCTTCCCTAACTAATGCAGTCTCAGGTCCCGCGCAATTGGATTGGAGCAGAAGCTGTGTTCCACTCACCAGCAGTCCCAAAATCCTGCGGCGGGGGTCGTGGGTAGCTGGCAGGTGTCAGGCAACCCTGCGCTCCCGCTACCCTGGCGCTGATCCGGCCGGGTGAGGCCTGTGGCCCTACTCAGGCCGGTTTCTGCTTCCCTAACTAATGCAGTCTCAGGTCCCGCGCAATTGGATTGGAGCAGAAGCTGTGTTCCACTCACCAGCAGTCCCAAAATCCTGCGGCGGGGGTCGTGGGTAGTTGGCGGGTGTCAGGCAACCCTGCGCTCCCGCTACCCTGGCGCTGATCCACTGTATTGCACATTCTTAATTACACTGTCCTGTGGTGATAGACACTCGAGGTCATGTACTTTTGTATTTATGTGTCCTGACTAAATAGGAAACTGTTCACCACCCTTGGCAGTTCCGGGCTGCATCCCTTAGTCTTTCTGTGACAGACATTGTGTGGGTCACTGGTGTGGTTTTAACCAGACTCAGTGGGTATGCTTCTTTTTTAGAACTAAGGAAGGAACTTTCATTCTAGCCTTTCAAAAACACCATTTTAGCATTTTAGATACCATCTTGACTTTGATAAATGTCCTATAACCTCTTTCAAGTAGATACGGAGTAACTGAATTATCTTCAATGCTCCGTGCCTAAGAAGCCATAATAAAAGGAGTTTTAATCTAGTGATAAGAGTAGGTCCCCTTTCTACTATAGTGGATTATTTCTCAACAACTCAAGTGGATGTCTGAAACCTCAGATAGTCACAGATCCTGCATAAATTATGCTTTTCCCTGCATATAGGTATCTATGATAAAGTTTAATTTGTAAATTAGAAATGACAAGAAAGTAATAATAATAATTAAAATTGAAATAGAATTATAGCAACACACACAGTAAACAAAATCACCCGAATATGGGCTATCTCACTCTACTTTTACTGTTTTTAAAGATAGCACTTTGTAGTCTCCCCTTGGCATTTTGAGTGGGCAGTGTCAACACCCTCAGGCCCAGGGCCATTATGAAGTTAAAATGTTACCAAATGCAAACACTGTCCCATGGCATTGATCTGGTGAAGGAGTGACTAGCCGGTTCATGTGCAAGATAAACTGAAGGAGGGAAGTGGAAAGGAGCAAGATTGCATAATGGCCCTCGCTGTGATACAGTTTAAAGCGCATACATGGTTACTTCTAGAGTTTTCCTCCTAATATTTTTGGACTAAATTTTATCGTGGACAAGTAAAAAGTATGGGTAAGGGAAAAGTGGAGAATTACTGAGAGAAGGATCCACACGTATAGGATAGTCATGTGGAAGGCATTGGGGACAGTTTGATTCCTAGCTTCTTGTACCTCACATGGACACCAGGAAATTATGGACCATGAGGGCATCCCTTTAGATATCTTAAATGAAATTATTCTTGCTGCAAGGGCTCCAGGTTCCCAAGGAAAAATAGCAAAGTTGTGATTATGGTGATATTTCTTGAAGAGTGAATTAGGGTTTGACTGAAAATCTTGAGCATTAAGCGTATCTTCGTCTCTGGATGTGTTGGCTCATGCCTTTATTTCCAGCACCCAGGAGGCAGAGGCAGGAGGATCTCTGTGAATTAGAGGTCCTAACATAGTGAGTTCCAGGAGAGCTAGGGCAAAGTGGAGAGACCCTGTCTCAAAAACGAACAAAGAACCACTTTGTCATCAGACCAAAATGCAAGTTTACTGATGTCACCAAGAGTGCTCAGAGCATGTGTTAGGTAGAGATGGCTTCAGTATGGTCATACTCAGTTCTCATTCTTCTTGTTCTGGTTCCTGAAATGCAAATAGGTTTATAGTTCTTTCAGGACTATTGCTGAAATCCCTCCTGTGGGGCTGACCCTGCCATCCTCACCCACTTTCCCAATATAGCATTATTCCTCATACAGCACAGTTTACTGTATTTACTTTCTCACTACTTTACAGAATTCCTCTCTGAAAAGACTTAAGGGAGGAGAGGTTTAGTTTGGCTCATGATTTTGGAGAGTCCTTTCATTATGTCAGGACATCAAGATGGAATGGCTCCATCTACACAGACAGGAGTTTGTGGCTAGTTGTTCTTCATATGAGATTTGAAATAATTTCTGGATATGAGACCCACCTCAGACCACAAGTTGGAGACCTGGTGTTCAGTATATGAGACCACAGGGAACAGTTTACATTCAAACTACAGTTAAGGTTTTGCTTTGAATGCCACCTTTCTGTTCTAGCTGTTTTTATATCTGGGCATTGTTTATGTGGCCAGTAAAGACCTGAGCATCTGGCATGCTTGTTAGGACACACTCTGAGGTCAGATGATAAGTGGGCCTTTAGCTGAGGACCTCTGTCTTCTTTGGAAGGAGTACAGGGGCTTGTTCTCTCAGACAGCACACTGCTGTCCTCACAGTTAGTCCTTCCCCTTCCTGAAAGCATTGAGCTATATAGAACACATGGTGTCATGAAGAGCAAGATTTCTGTGAAGTTTCTAGAAGTGCCTACATCGTCTCTCCAACACATGGAAGAATCTTGACGCATTTGCAGAAACATTTTTTTCCTTCTTTTTTTTGAGACAGAGTTTCTCTGTATAGGCCCAGCTGCCCTGAAACTCTCTGTCAACCAGGCTGGCCTTGAACTCACAGACATCCTCCAGCCTCTGCCTCCCAAATTCTGGGATTAAAGGCGTGAGCCACCATGTTTATTTATTTTTGAAGTATACTAGGATGGCTGTTGCTGCTAATTTAAGTTGTTGAATTTCTTTATGGCAATTTGCCTGTGTTCAGCTCAACCCTGGGAAAAACTCAAGCTTAGCTGTTTGTATGAAGAGAAACTTCCAGAACAGGTATCACTCAGAGGAATAGTGAGAAGCCAGAAATAAAGCAATGACATCCTTGTCCTCGGAGGAGGAATGCCTGTCTTTATTTCTAAGCATCCTTTTTTGGTGAAAAGTCTCTGGAATAAATGCTCCAATAGGCTGGTGACCTAGATAGAGCTCAGCTTCAAGACAACAGAATCGTCTTTCTGAAAACTTAATTGTATCTCAATTCATACAGTGGCCTCCATGGTTTACGGATTTTGTTATTTAACCTTGCTTTGCACAACCAGAAGATGAGAGGAAGCGAGAATTTGGGGCAGTAAAGGAGGAAAAGAGTAGGTAAATGAGGAAGGATTGTGCCTTGTCACGGGCTGTGGTGTCTTCCTGTTTCCACTGTAGTAAAACCAGAAGCTTAACTTAGGGCCTTCAGCAGCTCTGTACTGAGGTGGCTTAGAGCATGGACATTAGGTAGTTTTGGTGGACATTTAACTTAGTCCCTGCTACTTAAAACTGTTTGTTTATGTATATATCATGTGGAGTATGTGTGTGTGTGTGTGTGTGTATGTGTGTGTGTATGTGTGTGTGTTTAGAGAGGTGCTTATTGTAGCACTTAGGTGGAGTTCAGAGAACAACCTCTTTGGGAGTCAATTGTTTCTTGCTTCCATGATCCAGCTCAGGTTCTCAGGCTTTGTGGCAGGTGCCTGTACCTTTTAAAGCCATCTTGCTGGCCTAAGCCACTTGTGTTACATAGACATGACAGCATCATTAGGGATTGCAAACTATTTCAAGGCCTTTATCCAACTGGCTATACACATTAGCATGTGTATGACCTATGTGATACTTCAAATGTTTTAAAATACTTTTTAGTTCCAAAATACTTTTACTTTTTTGTAAAATATGAAAAGTGTTATTCACAGCTCAGGATGGAATCCTAGACCAGATACTAATGTCGTTTTAAAAGAAGCAGGCACAGGAACATTAGGAACTGGCACCACTCATAGGAAATCTTGTAACTGCATAGTTATTGGCAGACCAGAACTCTTACTCACATCATCTTTACTTTTCTTCCCTCTAAGTTGTTAAGTCAAATAATTTAGCTTTTCCCAAAGGGAGGTTTCGAGTAAGAACTTGACATTTGAAAGATTTCTAATCTCCTTTAAAGATAAATGGAGAGAAATGAATGGAGACATTTCTTCCTGTAGTTAAAAAAAGATAAAAGAGAGATACCCCCAGCCACCTATCTATCTATCTATCTATCTATCTATCTATCTATCTATCTATCTATCTATAGATTTCAGATGTAATGGCTTATGCTTGTAATCATAGCTCTTGGGAGGTAGAGACAGGATCAGCAGTTCAAAAACGGCTATGACTTAAACTTTGAGGCCAGCCTGGGCTACATGAGACCCTGTCTCAAAAAACTGGAGGTGGGGAAATGAAGAACAAAAGACAAATAATTTGATCTAAAAGTAAAGAGAGACCAGCAGTAATAACAACAACAAAAACTAAATTAATTAGTGAAATAATTCTAGTGCTTAAAAGACACTCTCCACAGTAATTGCCTTGGAACACAAGTACAGAGTTTGAAACTTTCTTAAGAAGCCTGAGAACATAAAAAGAGGCAGTGCACCCCTCCCCCTAACACTCAGCCAGCAGCATTAAGTTGTTTTAGAACCATTAAACTTGTAAAGGAAACCAATTTAAGTCGTTCCTTCCAAATTACCTAGCCCTCTTTAATTAAAGAGATTCATCATGTTAGGAATAAAGTAAGAGAAGGAATTCAGACCCTGCCAGATGAGGGCAGAGTGGGATCTCTTTAATTGAGAGCCTTCTGATCTGAACCCACAGCTTGCCAGTCTCTCTAGTCTCTGCTGGTCTGAGCCAGGCCCTCTGTGGAAAATTCCAAGGGATGGAACTTAGATTTTGCGGAAGCCTAGGCTTCACAAGGCCCAGTTTTGCTTTGTTTTTGAAACAAGCTACCCCCCCTCCCCTTTAAAAAAAAAAACACCAAAACTAAACCAAACCAAACAAAAAAGACAAAAACCAACCTAACAAAATACTGGGGCATGAAACAAGAAAAATAAGACAATGGAGAGTTCTCATCTCAGTGTGCTGCACATAGTCCCTACAGGAGCTTTCTTGTGCATAGCCTAAAGACCACCAGACTGTGGGTGAATGAATGCTATTCCTTAGTTATATATGAGCAAAATTGAGAGCCACACATATCTTGCTTGAGTCATAGAATGAGCGATGGATTTCGAGTTTGAAACCAGGGTGCTCAATTCAGCCCTGTATTCCTCCTAACTTGCTGTAGCTCTGTGTTCCTTCTTAGTTTCATGAGCTTTAGGAGAGAAAGATAAAGTTGTTTGCATCTGTCTTTGTGCTGAAACCCCCCTACTCCTCCCGCCTCCCCTTCCTCCAGGTTGTACTTTGTAGCCCAGGCTGGCCTTGGTCCAACCCTTGTCTCAGTCTCCCAAATGTGGAGATTACAGCTGTCCCCTGGTCTGACTTTTAGGACTTTATATGACTCTGATAAGTTGTTTCAGCTGTCCCTTGCCAGGGCATGGGGTTCTCCTCTCTAGTTCAGACTCATCTGTCAGTTAACCCATGTTGGCTATTTTGTATTTATTTAGTGGTAGGTGTTCTGTAGGCACAGGGTCCATTGCTAAATAGGCAAGAAAACTGTTTTAATCAAGTTTAAATCCTCCTCAGCACCTCTGTAATGAGAGCCTACAGTGTATGTGCAGTCTCAGTGTATGCAGGGGACACTGCATCAACTACAGTTCTTTTTAACACCCCCTACCCCAACTACTACTGGTACAGACGAATCTAGGACTGCAGGTCTGTAGAAAGGCCCACTTTTTCTCACACTGGAGGCACAGCTGTGGTTAGGTCTATGGCAGTCTAGAGGAGGCTGTCATGTTTGTATGCGACTATTTTCTTTGATCCACCCTAGACAGTGATTGTATTTCCTCCTCCTGGTTGGGAAGAAGACAGAATGAATTTGGCAAGAGCTGCCTCTACAACTAAATTAATAATAATACCAAATATTTAAACCTCTAGAAAACTCTCATTGCTTTCATAGTGTAGTCATTACATCTTAAGAGCAGCATGAACTTGTAAACATACCTCCCATTATTAGAATTAGATACATATCCAGAACACCCGTGGTACCTGTCAGTTCATTGGAAAATAAACTAGGAGCAGAAAGGACAGTAGCTATAGCCTTTATTTTATAGATCCTTCATCTTAGGAAGAAATTACAACTCATCCTTGGGTCAAGAAACCCAGGCCTGACTTGAGAGAAGAGAGAGAAGGAGGCATTCCTGTCTAGAGTTTTCATCTTTTTGGTCATTAAAAGAGTATGCTCATCAGGTTTGGCTGTCAGCTTCAGTTTCTATAGCAAGTTGCTTCCTTGAAGTGGAGGTCTGTGGTCAAAGGTCTCTCATTGGGGATAAGAGAGAGAGGCTTCGTTAGGGTTTAAACACTTAATGTTGTGGCAAAGCAGAGCCTCAGGTTGTTTATTGATTGTTGTAAAATACTGCTTTAAGACCCTAGCACAAGTAATTTGTAGTGTTTGTTGACTCAGAAAAAAAGCTTTGAAATTTTCTGTCACGACGCAGTCTTGCAGTCGACACTTTAGATTTTTTTTATTCTTGTTCAACATTTTTCTGGCAAGTAGAATTTAATAAGAAAGAACCCACAGTTTCAAAACAGATCAGATCTAAGATCAAGACATTTAATGCTTCCATGCAATCCCTCCAGCAGTTCATCCTACTGGGCCCCAGGGAAGGGAGGAGACAGAAATGTATCCAGGCTCTGGTCAATGTTTGATTAATTAAAGGTGAAATTGTCAGCCAGGCTATTTATAGCATGTTTATAACATGGTGAAAACAACAACGGATACTTGTTGGTTTGGAAGTCTGGCCTTTACTTACAGATGAGGACTGTCTTTAAGTAATAGAATAAAAACAGAAAATTGAATCATTAAAAATACTCTGCTGTTTTGACATGAATTTAAATCTTGGCATTTAGTCAATTAATAACCATTCCTAGAAATTTGTGTTTGATATTGAGATATCAATGAAATGCCAGTCTTTTGGATGAAAGTTCCACTTTTGTTGGGCCTGTCTGGACTTCAAGATAATATAGTGTCTTGGAAAGTAAAGTTTTCAACTTGAATAGTAGATCAGTTATCATTGGTGTTTTCTGGTGACCCTGAACCCAGCACAGTACAATTAATTAGTGGAGTCTTCAGTTATAGAGACTGTGTAAACTTTGAAGATCTAGTTTACCGTTACAGGCATTCTCAAACTCCTTTTGTTGCTGTTTTCCTGTTTTCAGTGAGGACACTGAACCTAAGGTTTTAGTCTTCTAAACTCCCCAGTCCCCTAAACCTTCATAACTTTTGATCTAAGATGTTACTATTTTGTTTTAAAGATATAAATGATGTGACTTATATGTGATGTATATAGCACAGGCATATACAGTAGGTGTGCTGAAGTCTAAGAGAAGCTAGACTACACTGAATTATAGTATCTATTTACTGAAGGAAATGCTCTTGCCAAGGATTCTGCTCAGCGGCATTCTCTAATTTGAATGTCTCTAGCTCCCTCATAAGTCAAACTTGTTTGCCTGTTCCAGATGCACAGAAAAAGGCTTGACATGGGGGCATATGCCTTTAATTCCAGCACTTGAAAGACGGATTTCTAGGTCAGTGAAGGCTACATAGTGTGACCCTGTCTTAGACAGACAAGCCAACCAACCAAATAAACAATATGCTGAGAGATGTTACCAAATCAATAATGTGCACATTTCTCAGGCACCTTCCCCCTACTTTTTAAAAAGCTCTGATAATCATGTGACACCCAGAAATGTCTTCAGCAAACAGAAGCAGGAATGTTGAGATAGAAATTTTTGTCTGACAAAATAAATGTGAAATGATTTGGGGGGATTTGAGGTAGTACTCTAAAATTTTTCACTTAGGAAAATATGTTCAGCATTAGTGAGATATATGGTTGCTCCAATAGGTTAATTTTGTTAGTAATTAATATAACCCATGCTACACAGCTTTACTGATATGGTCTCTTCAAGTTGTCAAAATAAAATATATGCATTTTGGAGAAAGACCATATTGATATGTCAGTAGTCATATTAATAGTAGTAGTACTTAATGTATACCAAGTCGTGGAAAAATTAAGATTGATGTAATGAAAGTTAGTTGATAACTTCATAAAATCAATATGAAAATGAGGTCTATCCATTCTTAAACCAAAGTTCTTGGACTAGTTTTTTTTTTTTTTGCTTTGCTTTTTAATGCTTCAAGCATCATATTTAATAAGTTATTAATGATTTATTTCTGATCCTGATGGATTACCTTTAATGTGTATAGAACTCATTTCACTATAGCAGCATAATAAATGGCCAGTTTTATGAAACTTTAATATAGGTCACATAATCTTACCTATTAATTGAGAGTGATTTGTTACTGTATTTTTGATATAATAGATCCGAATTTGGAATTATACCATTAAGGTTAATAAAATTAATTATGGATTCAAGGAGAGAAGAATTGATGTCATATCATTGTGAAATGTTGTTAGGACTTAGGGATATGTGACAGGCCTTTTAGATAAATTATTGAGGGACATGTGTTTGGCTGTCTTCTTTCACATTATGCAAGGTTAACTGCCAAGGAGCATCACCATGAACCATAATGTGTTCAGCATTTCTGCTGTGTTGTTTTTGTAGATCAACTATCTCACCCATACAAATGGCTTTATCTTGAACCTTTAAGGTTGTATAGATCATACTGGTATTTATATAAATAAACTTTTAAGCAGATACTTTTTCTTCCTTTCTTTTCTCTTGCTGCTATTTCACAGTGTCAGGTATTGGCTTGGTGGAGGCCATGCTAGGCATATGGTCTTTTGTTGAATTCAAGCACCGGTTGTTCTAGATCAGTTTAGAGTCTTATATGGACTTGCATGAAGCCATTCAGTCACTGTACACCCTGTATAACCAGTCAAAAATAGACAAGAAGTTCTGGTGGGGTTTGGAATAGAGATCTTTGTGCATATTCTTATAAATAAGTATAGTTTTTTTCCCCCAAGTACTCATAGGTGCTGTCTTCATAATCAGCTTTCTATAATCAGCTTTCTAGTCTTCATGACTAGTTAACTAGTCTTCATAATCATTTTACTAGCTATAGGAAAAAATTATCCTCATGAGCCCAGTATGTTAGAAGACTGTTTGGTCTGTTTCTTTTCCTTTTCTCTTTTCACTCAACTACAGTTTGTCCACTTCATTTTTGAACCAGACTTGAGGGTACTGTTTGTAATATTAACCTAAGACAGGATGGAATAGAAGTTAATATGCTTTTGTGGGTTTTGTTTCTTACTGGTTTTGTTAGAAAGTGGGGGTGGGTGATGATGAAGAGGGAGAGGGAAGGGCATGTAGTGAGTTGGGGAGGATCTGAGAGGAACAAATTATTTTCTATGAGAAAATGTTAATACATAGTATCATAGTTCTCTGCTAAACTGAGGCAGAGACTTTGGGACCAGAGTGAGCTTTGTAGTTTGTGGGCAATGAGATTCATACTCAGAGGCAAAGTGAGTAGAGAGGGAAGGTTCAATTTTTAGTAATAACTTGAAAGTAATTGAGTTAATGGAATAAATATTAATTGTGGGTCAAGTAGTCACTGAAAATAAAATGTGCATGCAGTTTTATTTGGAAATTAATGTCATTAACTCCAAAGATGCTGTAGACTTCTAACTCTATACCACCAAATCAAGCACCCTCCAATTATTCAAGTCATTTATTTACACAGATTATTAACATTTCTTTGTGGTCTTATAGGGAAATTGCTGAATAATCCTTTGCTTCAAATTGGGCCAACAATAAGGCATAGGAATGTTGTTGAGATCTTCAGAAATTATTATTTTTTAACTTTTTACTGATTATTTGTGAATTTCACCTTATGCACCCCAATCCCACTTGTTTTTGCATCCCTCCATATCTGCCCTCTGCTCTTACAACCTCCCCCCCCCATGTAAAATAAAGAATAGAACAACAACAACAACATGTTCCTGTGAAAACTGAGGTGTGTCACACACGTATACCCTTTTGCCTAAGCAGATTTATTTGCAAATGTTCGTTTTCATGACTCATTGTTCTGTTTTGAGGCCTCTGGGCTTCTGCTACATCCTCTCAATACTGGACCCTTACCCAGACCTGTTCTTTCCCAGTGTCGTAGATATCCTGCAGCTTTGGATTCAGCAGTCTAGATGGGGTAGATGTTGAGTTGGGCCACTCACAGCCCTAGATCTGGGCTTAAGTTGTTGTTCAGCTTGCCAGCTCTCCTACACTTGGGCCACAAGGACTAGCTCTCCCACTATGCCCAGGAGAGGGGTGGGGCCAGCTCTCTTGCTTGTAGCACCTGCTAGCAAGGGGCAGGACTAACACTCCCAGGCTCCTGCAGGCATTCCCACTAGGGCCAGGTTTCCCACACTGGGGACTTGAGCTACCTCTTTCACTCTCAAGTTCTTAGGGCAACTTGGGAGAGTGGCTCTGTACCTTGTCTGGGCAGCATGGTACAGCTCCCTGGTGGCATGGGCACTTCAGATATTACATAATTATATGTGTGTACATGTGTATGTGTGCATGCTTGCACGTGTGTGTGTGTATGTGTGTGTGTACATGTACTACAGGATCCAAGAAAAAGAGAGAAAATACTCATAGATGGCATTTGAAACCAGAAGCAGCTGCAGTGAGGTCAGCCTCCTGTGTGGAAATGGCCTGGCCACATTGTAACCATTTGGGCAAGTCAACTTTAGTCTTGTCCTTAGGCATTTGACACTTCTCTTGGGCATCATCTCTGGCCTTCTAGGAACAGACATCAATGGAGAGCATGGCAAAACACATTCTATTTGTCCAATGACTAGAAAGTATAGCAGTCATTTGCAAGTTGCATAATACTTATTTATGTATTGTATTTCAGTATTGTGTGCGGGCCAGGCTTGAGCTGGTGTTGGGAAGCCTCCTGGCAGCCAGTTTGTTCTCAGTTGATTAACTTGTTCTCATTATCCTTTTTTCCCCTGTTATTTTTTAGTTCTTTATTTTGTTGTTGTTGTTGTTTTTTTCAATTTAAATAAGACTTGTGGATTTCATAGCAGTGAAAGAATAGAATTACTCTGTTCTTGATATTCCTTTTGGGAAAAGTTGTTGAGTCCTGTCTGGTGAACTCAGCTTGAGTGTTCGGCCTTGCCCTAAAATGTAAGCAACAGTTTAGCATCTCAGGTCTAAAATATACCTTATATAAGGTTTCTATCCACTCCTGGCAGGATAGAGCCAACAGCCAAATGCTTCTTGTGTTGTTATTATATTAAGAACCATAGCTTGCTGGGCATGATGGCACATGCCTGCAATCTTAATATGCCTGTAACATGTCTGTAATCATAACATGACTGTAACCTTAACACTTAAGTGTATGATACAGGAATGTTGTGAGTTTAAGGTCAGGCTAGTCTATGCACCTACATAGTTGAGAGAGTCTTCAAATAAAATAGAGGGGAAGGCAGGACTTCAGTGATTCATTATTCTTTTTAAAAGAATCACATTTGGTGATATAATAATTTTGATATTGAAGTAGTCTTAGAAAAGGACGTTTTACAGGGTGTTTATACAAAATACTGTGGTCACTAAAAGTTAATGTGTTATAAAGGGATGTTAGTTTACAGGGTTATGGCCAACAGTGATGCTCGTGAGTAATAAGGAAAAAGAGTGAAGAGGAGACAGATGGAGACGGACAGAGGTAGAGAATGGATTGTTTCTCTCACCATGACCATCTGCAACAGTCTCTTGGCTTTCAAAGTTGAGCTTGTCAGAATCACTCAAGATTTGGGACAGAAGACTGATGGAGCTTATGCCAGAGAAGTCTGAGTTCATAAATAGATAAAACATCAAATGAAGACAAGAATTTCCAATGAACCATATTTATAAGAAAGGAAACATCTTCATTCATCATTGTTTATTCAATGCTAGAGTTCGGTAGCCTTTTGCCATCTTTATCGTAGATTTTTTTTTTTTTAAGTGTTCACTTTCCTTACTATGTTGGTATATCTGTATCCTGCTAGCGTTTGATGTTCACAGAATGCCAGGCAATGTATTGTGGTCTAACCTTTAACTCTTGGTTAGAAATTTTGACTAAATGGCACCATGCCTCTGTCCTTGTGTAGAAGTGAATCAGCATTTTGATAAAATATTTCTGTTTTAAGACTAATATTTCAGCCTGGTATGGAGACTCTTGGCTGTGACTACCTCACTTGAAGGCTGAGGGAGCGTTATTTGAGGCCAGCCTTTAGTTACATAGTGAGCAGTGAGAGAACTGAGATTACATAGGGAGGCCCTGTGTCAAGAAACACCCAATATACCACACTGGTATTGGTAGGAATTTAGGATTTACAAAAAAATTTTGTCATAAAACACATATTTATAATGGATCTGCAAGGCCCTGCATTTTGCTCTGTGTTGTTGGAAGAATCAAATGTAGAGCGAACCTGTGTAACTTGTCTAAAGTTAGTTACTAGGGGGTAGAAAGTGACAGAGAAACAGAAACACTAATTAGCTAGCTGTATACCTGGTTTATCCATAAAATTGAGCTGTTAATGTCTTGTTAAGGTATGGGTTGTACACACAGAAGGCACTGCTAGATTTCAGTCGTTCTTGACTTGATAAATAATTCAAATCTCAGGCATATTGTTTACGTTTAAATTTTTCTTGAGTCTGTGAGTGTCATAAAGATTTTTCTTTTATTATATAAAAACTTTTTTTTTTTTAAAATAAGGAGAGAAATTAGCAGAAAGAAGAAAATACTTTAAATCTAAGCATCCTACAGAGAGGGCTGGGTACAGAAGTTATTAATAATTATCTTATTGATTGAATGCCTGGAGTCAGCTTTGCGACCTCAGGGTAAATTGCTGAAGTTGTCATATTCTGTCTGTAGGAAGGGCGGTTGGCAGGCTCTTCTGCTGCTTCTTCCTTGTAAGGGATTTATGTGACATCACTGATCTTTCAGGGACTCGGTGACAGTGTTAAATAAACCAAACTTAATACTATATTCAAGGAAGAAATGATGTTAAATTTGCTGTCTTTGGATAGCTTGCTGCATTTCACCATTGTAGGGAAGAATATAGCATGATGACAACATTTCATTTTCACTTATTTAGAGGGAGGGTATGTGGGAGAGCAAATGCATTTATTTATAAATAAATGATCATTATAAAATATTAAAACCTTCTCCCTGTTAAATTAAGTTCTATTGCTTGGTTTCTACCTTTTTGAACCCCGGATTATAGTCAATGGAATTATTATATAAAAAAAGTTTTTATATAATAAAAGAAAAATCTTTATGACACCCACAGACTCAAGAAAAATTTATACGTAAACAATATGCCTGGGATTTGAATTATTTATCTACCAAGCAGCATTTTTCATAAACACAAAGTGACAGGATTGGAGAGTTGGCTCAGCAGTTAACAGCACTGGCTACTCTTGAGGACTCAGGTTTGATTCCCAGTGCCCACATGGCAGCTCATGTCTCTCTGTAACTCTTATCCTACATGATGCCCTCTTCTGCAGGGGCCAGGCATGTACATATACACATATACACATGTTTCACATATACACATACAGGCAAAAATACTCATATACATAAAATAATAAAACTAAAAAAATAACAATAACCATGATATGAACAGTATCCTGGTACAGTGTGTGCCTGTTTGGGAGAGAAACTAAAATTGATAGTAGGTTTTCAACATAGGAAATAACAGTATTAAAAAAAATAGAATGATTTTCCACCCATGATTATTTAAGAAAAAAATCTGTGTTACTGTATATTAGTTGCATGAGACAGTGCCCATGTTTATACCACTTGAATGTGTATATATAATGAACTTCATCATGGTTACCCCCATTATCCTCTATTTTACCTCTCCAGCTGACCCTTTTCCCAAAAGAATAATTTTTATAAAGCATGAACCATACAAAATTTAATCAGGCCTGGATCTTCTCTTTGTGTGATGACAGTACTTCAGGTAATCATTCTTACATTAAAAATCTTTTTCTTTTCGAGCTTACTCTATATTCCCCACATTTTCATATAGCCAAGTTTGTATTTCAGTTCTGCAGGTCCCGTATGTAGAGAGAGGCTGCCAGCCATCCCTGTGCTTCCTCTGTAGGGTGGGTCAGAACTGTTGGGGGCGGGACACTCAGGAAACAAAAGGATCAGGAGCTGTAAAAACTGTTGATAGATACCAGCTGTTATTGAAATTCTGTTCCTATTAATATTTTACTTTTTTAAATCTAGGATTTATTTTTGAGGTATTATGTAATAGAAATTGTATGTGTGGGTTTACACAAAAGGTCCAATAACTTTGTAGCAGAAATGTGTTCCTAAGGTGATCAGAACTGTGGTCACCTCCATCTAAGTTAGTTTATCCTGGGACACAATCAGTGAAAGTTACCATGTTTCTCATGCAAGGGAGGACTTTCCCTTCAGGATTATACTGAGTGAATGCCAGCAGCTCTTCAAGTTGCAGTCTTAATTAGTATCCTGTTTGACCTTTGCCTATGAAATTTGGCTTGAGTTGTGTTCTTCTCTTCCGGTTTAAGATTCAGCCACTGGAAGGAGCTTTATTTAATCTCTGTTGAGCTGTCCCATCTCCTTCAATTGGGCATAAACCTATTCATCAACCTATATTTTATATGTGCAGTCAGGAATGCTATTAAGATTGACTGCATTGTGGCAGGGTGCTTTGTATTTAAGAAGTAATATAATAGGCTTCAATGTGATTAAGAACAGGGGTTACTGCAAATGCAATATATACTAAAATCACACCGCTGAAGAGCTTTTTACATAATGCACTATGCCTAATGTGCAGACAGTTGATTTAATTTTCTGTTCTACCCCTCTAAAAGCCTGGTGTTTCTCACAAATGCTACCAATGTATCCTGTTGTTTCATTTTGTAATACTTGAGTTGATATGCTACTATAACTCAATTATATCAAGTCCTAAGGAATGAAATTTCTGTTTTGATTTATATATGTGAAATGGGGTGTTGTTCAGCAGATTTAATCTAACTCCACAGTTAGAATGGCAATGAGAGAATGAAAATCTAATTTATAGAATTTTTCATGAGGCAGCCTCTGTTTTTAAAAACCAGTATTATTTTAATGGTCTCATAAAAATAAAATTTGTCCCTGGTTATGAAAAGGCCTTTACCAGAATGCACTTGAAACAGTTCAAGTGTTGGGGCTGAGGGTGTAGCTCAGGCCTACAGTACCTGTCTGCCACGCTTGTCTGAAGCTGTAGGTTCAGCCCCTACTACTGTAAAACAAAACACAAAACTTGGCATGGTGTGGTGCATACCTGGAATCCCAGCACGTGGGGTGTGGAAGCACAAAGATCTGCAACATAAGTATTTCTTAGTTACAGAGTTCAAAGTCAGTATAGGCTACCTGAGACCGGCTTCTCCATCTTCCACAAGCAAACAAATGCAGACAGCAGGCAGGCAGATACACAGACACAGACAGACAGACAGACAGACACACAAAGTGTAATGCTGAATCCTTGGTTTGTTTGTTTTATTTCAGTTTTAATTTTTGTTATAACAGATGTGATAATTAGCTGATAGATCTCTTATGCTTAATTGAAGCTACGAAAGCACATTATGCATTCCCTTTTAAGTTAGAAGTAGCCCATACACTTTGTCTTTAATAATAGAGCTTTGGATGCTGACACTGCCTCTGTAATGGAAGCTGGTTTCTTTTTAATGACAGTAGTCCAAGGCCAGTGTTTACAAGGGACCTGGAAGCAGAGATATGTCTCTTGATTTCTGCTAATTTTTCTTTACTACAGCGTGGGTCTTAAACTGGAATTGAGTTTCCATTTTCTAGTCTGTTCTGTTGCAGTATTTCAGCACTCCGACTTTACACTGTACTTTAAATGTTAGCTGAGAATGGTTAAACTAACTACAAATATGCATATTTTAGGGTGCTCTGGAGAAGTGTTTTAGGAAAGTCCAAAATACATCTCCATGCTTTTCAGTTTGTATTTGAATACTCTTAGATCACTGGGTGTACCTCAGTTTTCAGAATGTTCTCTGGGTTACTAGGATTATCTCTTCCTTTTTACAATGGATGTTGTCTTTCAGTGTGCAGGCGCTATATGAAGTAGGAAATATAGAATCACTTTCATTCTATAAATGATGGAACTGTGTGTATCATGTCAATGTTGTGAATGTCCAAGGTGGATTTGTGACCAGGGAGTCCCTTTCAGCAGCGCTGGTTCTTGGTGACTAAGCTCTTTTGTCTGTCTGTCTGTCTGTCTGCTGGTTCTTCACTCGTTCCCACCTTCTTTCTCTCCTCCTTGCCATAAGCCCATTGCTGAAATCAGTTTTTCAGTGAGCCCTTGATTTAGGGGAGCAAATTACCTGATCTTAGAGAAGTCTCAGCAGTGTGCCCTAGAACGGTTGCTAATGGACAGTAGTGATTTCCAGCAGCATCCCCTCTTGCTTCCTGTTGTTCCAAACTTCTGTCTTCCCCACCCCTTGTTTGTTCAGGACAGTGGTGTTTTTCTGTGTATTATTTGGATATTGTTGTCTCTTTTTGCAGAAAAAAATGGGGATTGAGGGTTTTGTTGTTTGGTTTTTCTTTCCTGCTCTCTGACTCTGGCTATTCTTGGGGCTAAAGCACTCTTCCTTGGATAAGCTACTCAGTGATAATGCTGTGCAGAGACCAAAAAAAGCAGAGTCCATAAGATGCTGCAAAGAAGTTCTGCTTTTTTTTCCACCTTTTCTGCAAACTTGGGGGCAGGTTCTGATCCTTTCCTGGAAGTCCCCTCCCCCACTGGAAAGAGAATAAAGCAGAAATTGATTGAGAAGTAAGAAGTTAAGTCACTGCCCTTGTTGAATTGTCCTCTTTTGGTGTTTCTATGGAGTTTGATTATGGTGGTCTCAGCTGTTTATTTTTGTTGGAAATGGGTTCCATATTTGATTTATTGTATTTGATTACTTCGTAGTGCATGGCCATGCCTATCACTGGAGCCCAGCTGGCAGCTCTCTTGTGTAGGACACCGTTTTATTGTTCTCTGCCTCTGGACAAGAATAAATCGTCAGAATAAGAAATTGAATTGTGCTATAGGAGAGAGTATTATTGTCCCGCTTTTAAAAGTAACTCTAAAGACACTGTATACTGATTTCAGGGGGCACTCATCTCAGTTGGATGGTATCTTTTTAAATACGAACATATGCTTGAGGAAATCTAAACTTTTCTCTCCCAGTATTGTGAACAGTCACCACTCTTGTTCTCCTCTTGTGAAACATGCCATTTTTTACATTGCCCCAAGAAAATAGCTCTGCACTGGTGATCTTTTTCGTTTTCCTAAATTGCACTTAAAACTCACTGTTTGAGGCCAAAGTTCCTCAGACTGAAGGCTTTTTTGGTACTTTTCAGCGACTCCCAAGATTTCAAAGGACTGGTTTTTATTTAAAGCTTGTCATTCAAAACTTCATTATACATATTCCTGAGAATTGTGTCTGGTTGCCAGATCTTAGGGGGAATCATTGCTATCTCGGGAATTTGTAGCACTGGGAAAGGTGAGGTACGAGAGATGAGACTGTGAAGTGACAGGCAAACCTGCAGATCCTGTAAAGTGTGCAAGGTGGCATCCAGGATGTGCAGTTAGACAGACATAGGGAAGAGCAAGTAGCTTCACCTACAGAGGAAAAGCCAGGTAAGAGAGCAATGAAGGAGCTCTGAGAGGTCAGGTGAGAGTGGGCTTTCCTTATGGTGGGTTGCTCTCTTCCTGTGGATCAATGTAAATGTTATTTCTATTTGTGCCACACCAGCCAGTGCCTGTGTCCTGTGCTGCTTTTAAATTTTACACACGTTCTACTGAGAGAAGGACTGTGTCAGAGGACTTTTCCACATAATGAAATTTTGAGGTGTTATTAAAAAAATAGGACTCTCCATTGGCTTCTTATATACTTGATTAAGAAGGAGGGTTAGAGAGATGGCTCAGTAGTTAAGAGCATTTATTTTTTGCAAAGGACCTGGGTTCGATTCCCAGCACCCACAAGGGAGTTCACCATAATCTGTAACTCCTGTTTCAGTGATCTACCATCCTCTTCTGTACTTGTATGTATATATATATATATATATATATATATATATATATATATATATATGAATTAATCTTAGAATCAAAATGTAAAAGCTTCAGAGAGGAGCTGCATTTCAGCCAGCCAGCTTTTCTGGGCCTCTAACACTGGGAACATTTCTCAGTTGCTTCCCTGGAAGGTCATTCTCCATTTAGCAGATGCTCTCCTTTCAGCGAGACCTGAGATGTGACAATTCTGTCTGAGATTTTGGTGACTCTTTCTTCCCCCACCACTCCCTTATCTTTTTGTTTTCAGAGAGAGAGACAGAGAGACAGAGAGAGGTGCTCTCTATAGGTGTCCTGCCCTGCCCTCTAACTCGCTGCTCTTTTACCCCAGTCTCCCCAGTGCTAGCAGGACAATATTCCATGAGATAAAAATCTCAGTATTTTTCTATCTGAATAACTCTCCATAAAAATTAGGTTTGTCTCTAGTATGAACTTTATGAAGACAAATTTTTTTTTTTGCCTTTTCCCATCCAATTAGCCTGGAAATCTATTTGCATTGGGTTAATGTTTTAAAATTGTAAAAGCAATTTCATGTGCTTAAGGAGGAAATGTGGGCCACGTTGCTAGGAGAAAGGTCAACATTAGCTTGAAGGATTGTTGATTATTTCCTAACAATTTATATTGTTCTCTAGTTTGGGACAGTTTCTGTTTTGCTGGTTCGTTTGTAACAGTAAGTTCCTTGAAGAACTGGTTTTAAAGGAAGTCCTGTTTTAAGACTGAGTATTTGCATTAAAATGAAATATATTGGTTTACCTTTAGCTACCTGGGTTTGGGTGACTATGAAAAAATTCTTTATAAAAGGCTGGTGATGTCATTCAGTTGATAGAGTAACACACACAAGTAACATACAAGAAGCATGTATATGTTTATAACAAAATTCCCTCTTGGAGATTATATCGGTCACTATTATCTTCATGATAAGATAACATGACTATAAGCAACTTATAGCAGAAAAAGATTATTTGGGCCTCGTGATCTCAGAGGGAGGGTGACAGTGGATTCTATGACAGTGGGTGGCTGGAGCAGGGAGCTGAAAGATCACATCTCCAAATACAGGAAGCAGAGTGGGCAGAACATGGGAGAGGCTATGAACTCTCAAAGCCACCGGTGACCCATTTCTTCCATCAAGGTTGTACCCCTAAAGGTTCTCTAACCACCCACGTGTACATGGTTCTGTGGGGGACATTTCCCTGTACAGATCGGAACACACAGAGAGGCTAACGGTCTTCTGAACATGTACATCAAGATTCTGTTAGCAGTAAGTTAGGTCATCGTAGGAGCCATTGGGCCATTGGGCAGCTTAGAGTGGGGAGCCCTTAGGTTAGCTCCAGGGCTGTCCTGCAGCTCAGTGACACGAATGACCCTTCTTTCACATGTGCAACTTATACCCCATAGGCTTTCCTATTAATTTTGTGCTACCATTTTGAAAATGTCTGCTCATCCGATCTGACTTCCGAAATGGCTTTCGTGATACCCTGCTTACTGTCGCAGCCTTGGTTCTCTTCTTCCTGACTCCCAGACTTGACAATTCCCACTCTTTGAAGCCTGCGTTAAAGTTACATTTTATGAATTCAACCTGCTTCATAAATGAGGGACTATCTCTGGGACAGGGATTGATGGTAGCAGTTACACCATGATGCACTAATTTTGTACAATAAGAAACATAGGAGAATCTAGAAAAGGAAAGCTGCCATTTAATTTCACAGTATTAGTAGAAGGCTCTTTGGAGGAGGCGGTGTTTGAGTTGGGTCTTGTGGCTCTGAAGGAAGGAGACTTGTGGTCCAGAACTACCCCAGTCAGTGAACTGTGTTTAGTTGCTGTTTCTAAAGCTTTATGAAAAATGTGCTTGTGTTCACATAGTTATTTGTTACATTTGGCAAAGATTATATTTTAGGACTGCATTTGAACTTTTAAATGAACAAGGTGAAAAACTCCACCACACAGTTAAAAATTTGCCCAATGTTATTCTCTAACCTTTTTTTCTTTGTTATTTAGAAACAGTCAAAATAGAAGCAGTAATGAATATGTCTGTTTGCCCCCCCCTCTCTGTATGTGGCACACAAGTGCACTCATGAGTATGTGTCCATGTGTGCCTATAAAAACAAAAACAAAACCCAACTGTTGATTTTTGTTCTTTTTAGACTGCCATACTGTCCAGGCGTGGACCGTGTTTATAGACAGTGTGGTGAGCTATCCCCTGATGCTCATACAATTAGACCCTGGCTCTAGACTTTCAGACGCTGGTAGGAGACTATTTGGGACAATGAGATCGGTTGTACAGGACCCTGTACTCTTCACTTCTGGGGGCTCTGATGTGGTGGGATTGAAATGGGGTGGGAAGGGCTCCAAAAAGGCTCAAGCTAGAAGCAACAATTGGCACAAAGTTGTGATAATAACCAGACCAGAAAGAGACTGGTGTGTGTTTCCTTCCCAAATGGCTCTGTGCAGTAAATAAAGTAAAACCAATAATTAATCAATGGGCAACTGGGCCATATTTGTTATAGAAGTATTCAGATCAGCATAAACCATACTGCCTAAGCAGATAGTCTAGAGAACTGCTCTGGAGCAAAATTTACCAGCTGTGTTTTTGAGAAACAGTGAAACTAGTGCCTGCTAGTGTCTTTAGAGCTTAGGTGAAGGTCTTTTGGGTTTGTAAAAGGATTTTTATGGGACTCTTTGGTGTAAAAAAATCAGTCCTTATTGGATGAATTTAATTTGTTTTCATATCTATAATTTGTTGTATAAATCACTTTGCTTTGTCATCTATGAAACTTTTTTCTCTGTATACCACGACCTTCCCTTTTGCCCTTTCTGAGAATAGTAAGTTTTCCACGGAGAATTTGCTCATGAGTAAACGTAGACTTGCCTTACTCTCAGTTAACTAAGTCACAGCCTCTGCCTTCCCATGTGATTTCTTTCCTCTTACGATTGTTTTCAATGTCCAAATTAAATCAGCTAATGGTCAGTGTGTATTGTTAGCATTATGCCAGACATTACATATTAGTATCATACCTACTTTTAAAAAACTCTTCTCTCATATATTACATCGTGACCTCAGTTTCCCCTTCTCCAAGTCCCTCCTCCCCACTTCTACCCTCCCCAAGATCCACTGCTCCTCTATTTCCCTTCAGAAAAGAGCAGGCCTCCCTGGGATATCAACCAATTACGTATCTACTGTTTTGAAGAGCTGTTTTAGAAAAATACTATTCCCACTGGCTGCATATCTTCAAGTCTAGTTCTGCTTCTTCGAGTTCTTCTGTTTAGGATTCTAATATGCTAGAATGAGGAAAGGAACTATATATTTATATTGCTTTTTTTCCTTATGTTGGTTATATCTAAAATGTTTCTGGCTAGGGAGATAGCCCTGTCAAAGTGTTTGTTATTCAAGCACGAGTACCTACATTTGATCTCTAGAACCAATGTTAAAAGCCTGGCATATAGTTGTGTTCTTGAAATGCCAGCTATTGGTAAGGGGAGATAGGACGATCGGTGGGGTTTGTTGTATTAGCTGTCTTAACCTTAACCTATGAGCTCAGGGCCTGTGAGAAACTTTGTGGCACACACTCTTAATTCCAGCCCTTGTGGTGCAAAGGCAGGTGGATCTCAGTGAGTTTGTGTCCAGCCTGCACTATGTAGTGAGTTCCAAGACAGGCTGATTCATGTAGTGAATTCATGTAGTGTAGATTGAGGAGGTTGTTTATCCTCTTTCCTTGTGTGTGTGTGTCTGGAGTCTGAACTCAGGTCTTCAGGTTTGGTAGCAAGTGCCTTTACTGGCTGAGCCACCTTGCTGGCCCTATTGTTTACTTCTAATTAGAACTCGGGGGTACTGTACAGACATCATTTGTTGTAAATGAAAATTTTACACTTAAAAATAATTGAGGTATAAGTTAATAAATATTTTTTATGAAAACAGACTTGTACAGAATATTAATGCACAGCAGATCACTTCCTTTAGGAGGCTGGAAAAAAAATCCCAAGATTTCCAACTCGAAGATGTGCCCACTAACAGCTGTTTCCTATAATTGGAGCAATTTGCATGCAGAATAGAGAAAATGAATTATACAAAAGGGTGCAGAGAGGAGCAGCTATAACTCCCTGGCGGGTGCAGCAGCCCACAAAATAAACTTCCTTCAAATGACACTGGCACGATTAATTCTAAGCAACCTGGACACCAAACTGCCATCTAAAAATAATTTCATTAATTCTTTAAGGGTTTCATACACTGAAACTGCCTTTCTGCAAGGGCCCCACAGCTGAGAATGCCAAGAGTGTTGCCAGCCACCAGCCCGCTGGGTGGGGCTACAAGTTCACCCCAGTGTTCAGGTCATTTGAATATTCATGAAGGTTGGCAGGTGGTCAGTGGATAAGTGACTGCTACTACTCTGGGTCCTTTTGCTCTTTCTTTTTATTTAAATTAGAAAAACATACAAGATAAAGTGAGGTGCTTCATTCTTGAAGGATGTCAGGTTTGGGGAAATTTTTCATCAGGTGAACTAAAGGAGAGAGTTGGCCATTAAAAGCTTGCCTTCAGCTGGGTTTGGTGGCATATGCCTGACTATAATACTTGCACTCAGGAGTCTGAGGCAGGAGGACCAAGATTTCCAGGCCAGCCTGAGCTACATGATGAAACCCTGTCAGGTAGAGACAAAAGTAAGCCTTCGTTTTCAGTCCACTTCTCTGTGATCATATCCTATGTGTACCCCATGGAGTCAACATCCATGTATACCACCAACAATTCTGAATAAAACACATTTTGTTTATAATGTTTCCTACATGCAGTCACCTTGCACATTGAAGCTATGCTTGCAAGTGTATAGATGGTGTTTTATTCTCTGTTAAAAAGAAAGGAAGCAGAAGCTATCAAGACCTCTAGCCCGAGGCCATGGATGACAGTCCTATGATCCAATCTAAGCCTCTCTCCTTGCTGTTTCCATGTTGTTTTCATCTCAGAGGCTGCATGATGATTGATTATCTTAGGGCCTGCTAACTGGCATGAGGATGGGTCTATACATGGTTGCATCGATTCATATACATTGCTGTATTGTGTATATGTATCACCTTGGTTTGTTCAAGCTGTAGTTACAAAGTACAATGGACCTGGTAGCTTAGAAACTGGAGATGCTTATTTCTTGCAATCTGGTGGCTTGAAGTCAGAGTGTCATCATGTGCAGGTTCTGATGTGAGGATCCTAGTTACGATTGTTGATTGGCGCCCTGCTATGGCCTTGTGTAGTGGAAGAGATCTGAGAGATCTTTGGATGACAACGATGACTATGAAGAGGAACATGACTACTTCTACTACAATTTTGCACAATGAGTTGGATTTTGAGCATTTTCATTGCCTCCTCTAATTCCTCTGAGCTCCAACATCCATCCCTACCTCCCAACTTTGTGTCCCCCGCCCCCATTAAGTCCAGTTTGTGCTGCCCAGATATCCATGGATCTTACACTGAACATTGACCTACTAGTGGCAAATTCTCCCACAGTTATCAGCTAGGGTAGATTCCATGTCCTCCTCCCCTCTCTATAATGCTTTTGGTCTGGCTTGAGTTTGCCCAGGGTTTGCCACTACTCTTGGGAGTTCATATAGGCAGCTGTACACTGTGTCCAGAGGATACTCTATCTCTGTGTTCATTCACACTGTTTCTGGCTCTTAAAATCTTTTGCCCCATCTTCTGCCATTGTCCCAAGCCTTTGGAAGAGAGGGTATGGATGTTTCATTTAGGGCTAAGCATTCCACAGTCTCAAATTTTCTGCACCTTGACCAGTTGCAGGTCTCTGTGTTAATTGCCATCTACTGCTTCTCTGAGGGTTGGAAATACAAAGTCATCTCCTTCCTAATCACCCCTCACAGCACTCTTGTGATGCTATTAACATCAGAATGTTAACATGTGATTTTTTTGGGAAACACAAACATCAGTATCTAGCAGTCACAATGTTTACTCTTCAGGAGCAAGTTCCAAGGTTCAGAGAAGTAAGGCAGCTTTGTGAAGGCAGTCAGGAGTGTGAGCTACATTGTAGCTTTGTGCTCCTGTGTGCCAGCGGTTGCACCCTAGCCACCTGTTATAGCTTTAACTTGCCAAGGTAAAAGAGTGTTTGTCTGTCTGCCTGTCTGTTTCCTGTCTTTGAGGGAAGGGGAATAAATGAATGGGGGTTTTAGCATATGGTCAGACATAGCTCTCTCTAGTTTCAGAGTAGTGATTTAGACAGTTAATGCTTTGGGTGGATGAAAGGAGAGACTTCGTAGCTAGAAGGACTTTGTGAAGAAACTAGGATCTGGATGAGGAAGGAGAATGGAAGCATTGAGTATAGGTGGGAAGTGCTGGGCGTGTTTGGGGGGGATTCAGAGTGCCAATGAAGCACGGGGCTCTTGTGGGAAACACAGGGGGGAAGCCTGGAAATGTGACCTGGGCTGAAGACCCAGTAGACTGGGGTACACATCTTGACATTCAGTATATCCAGTTTCCCCTTCTTACACCATGAAACATTTAAAGAGACTCCCTATACTTCATGTGTGTGCCTGAGTGAATATGTACATCACATGCACGCAGGAGCTTGCCCTGCTTAGAAGAGGGCAACAGATCCTTTGTAACTGGGGTCTAGGCCACTGTGAGATGCCATGTGGATGCTGGATACTATAACTTAGGTCTCTTTCAAGAGCAAGTGTTCTTAACTTCCCTGCTGGCTTTCCAGCCCACAAGACCCAGTGAGATTCACTTGGCTTGTGATTGTTTTAATATAGTAGAAGGTTTAGAAGAATGAATCAGGACTCTGATTCTCTAAAACCTTCGTTTATTTTAAGAAAAAAATTAACTATTTGGTTGTTTTTTAAAAATATGTTGTTGTGGGATCTCATTAAACCTCATTTTGTGGCATCAGAAAGTGGGAGCGATGAGTCCTACTGTGCCTGAGAAGTGACAGAGAGTGGGTTTCAGGTCTATCAAACATCTAGGACATCTTAGAGGACAGAGGCCTAGGCAGCGAGGAAGTTTCAGTAACTCCCAGTTTGGGGTGTTTCTTTTGTTAGGAAACTCTGTAGTTCTTTTTTTCCAGTGGCTCTCAAGCTTCCTGACTCTTTAAGATAGCTCCTCATGTGGTGGTGACCCCCAACCATAAAATTGCATTGCTACTTCATAACTGTAATTTTGCTAGTTGTTATGAATTATAATGTAAATATCTGCTATACAGGATGATCTTAGGCAACCCCTGTGAGAGGGCCATTCAACCCCAGAGGGATCGTAACCCACAGGGAGAGAACCAATATTTACTTTTCTTGAGGTTGGATCACAGGCTCTGTCCTGTTTCTGAGCATAATTAAGTCCCTCACTGACCATAACTGATGGTAGTGAGCTACACTCCACTCAGATTTTAATTTAAAAATATAGATTTGGTTTTAGATAGAAAAATATTGTTATGGGTCCCAGAGAAGAAGAAATAAAGAAAGCAGACTCTCATCTGTGAAATGGGCAGTGGGGCTGAAAATTGGGCCTGATCTAGATGGCAGAATGTTTATGTTTTTAACATCTTTCTGTCTGTTGTTCTCATCTTCCCTGTTTTTTTCTTTTAATGTTGCAGTGTGCAAAGACCCACCTTACAAGGTAGAAGAGTCCGGGTACGCTGGCTTCATATTGCCAATTGAAGTTTATTTTAAAAACAAGGTATGTAATCTTTACCTGCTATTCCTTCAGAATCCTGTGTTAACCAAATAATGCTTAATATAATCCATTAATAATTCTAATACTATATAATGTTAAAGCTAAGCTTGAATTCTTAGAATGTTGGTTATCACAACTTTTAATAATAGTGGCTATAAAAAGACAATTTCAATCATATTATATCTGTTTATATAAAATTCACTAAATACTCCTTTGAAGAGTAACTGCCATTCTGAAAAAGATGGAGATGTTTGTAAAGTAGAAAAGAGAAATCAGAGTTTTCCAAGAAATGTTTTTATTCCTGCTTTATCTCTAGAACTTTTCAAAAATAAAATCCTGTATTACCTTTAACTGATGAACATACGTGGCCAATATATAAAGTTATTTCAGCCTGAAGTAGTTTGGATTCTATTGCACTTAAAAGATGCCACTATGTTTGGGGCAGACTCTACAAATTGCAAGGCATGGGTGACGGTTGACGGTCCCTGTGCTTACTTCATTCATGACACGGTGAGGTAGGAGTGTCCTTCTCAGAAAGTCGTCAGAAGGAGTCTGTGTACTGACCATATGTGGACTATTCGGAGCATTGTTTTCTTTTTAAGTAAACATTTCTTAAGTGCTGAACTTCTTTTCAGCATTATTGTTCCAGGATTTTGTTTATAAACACTATAGACTCTTACTTTTTATCTTAGCTCTATACATTTTGGGCACAAGAAGGTGCGTGAGTGATGAAGTTAGTACCCTTACCACCAAGTTCCCATGCCCTCAGCTGCCAAAGCTATTGCTTGCTGCTTTTTCTCTGTGTTCATTGGATCAGTGCTTTTGCTTACCCACAGCAAAGCATTCAACACCATGGCAGGCCTGTAATAGTGCCCGAAATTTTTTTAAATAATGCTATTTCTTACTTTCAATTCAAAAGTATTATAGTGCCCTAAATGTGCCCTAAAATGAGACAGTTCACTTTTGAAAAAGAAAAGGCAAATGAGAAAAGAGAATTCAGTTCTCTAAGCTAGCACTCCATTCAAGTCTGGTCCTGGGCATAGCAGTAGCTCCCAAGCGCAGATTAGAAAGCCGTTTTCACAGTCCACCAGAGCCATGCAAGCAGCATCCCGCGGGTGCAGCCTGGGATCTACATATGTACTTCACAGACCATATTGAATGATTCTCTGTGCTCAGCACAGGATCAGAGCCATGGCAACCCACTCTTTAGCACTCAGTACTTTCCACAGCAGTAGTGGCTTTTCTGTGTCTAGAAGGCTTAGCCTTTCACCTCATCAAAGGTTTCCTTGGGACCAAGAGATACAACATGACAATAAACTATCCTACAAAATAAGAATATAGCGATAACAGGGTATGTTTTACTTTTTGTATGTTTCTTTTCTTTCTCACTGTACATGTTTACTTACCACATTCCTGCCATATCTTCTTTTACAGCCTTCAACTTCCATTACTTAGGGTGCTCACAGACAGACAGACACAGAGAGAGAGAGAGAGAAAGAGAAAGAGAGAGAGGAGAGGGGAGAAAAACAGACAGACACAGAAGGAGAGACACACGGGGAGGAGAGGAAACATACTTGACAATAACTCATTGGTTTTTTAGTTACTTATTTGGTTTCTCACTTTGTCCTTGACTGGATGCTAAGTGCTTTACTTATTATTTTATTTAGTAAGTTTAAAGAACTTTTGAGAAGTGGAATTCATCCTTGTTATGAGATAAATAATACCTATTCTTTCTTATGCCAGAATAATATTAATAAATTACATTTTGATTTTTATTTGTAAGTTGGTGGCCGTTTGACCTGTCTCCTCTTTGTGACTATTAAGAGTATTGTCACTGTGAATGTTATTGGTTTACATGTTGACATATATTGAAATCCCCCTGGGTAAGTGCCTACATAGAATTATATGGTTGTATTGTATGTAGTTATGCTTCCATGGAGCTGCTAATTATATTCAAAATTACCTTACCATTTTATGCATTTTATATTCCCATTAGCAGTATCTAAAAGTTGAAATTTTTCTAATGCTTTCTATGTTACATATTTCATTTTAACTGTAGATATCCTGTTGGTTGGGGTGCTATCTACACTCCATTGTGACTTGATTTGCATTTCCTGGATGACGTACAATGCTGAGCATCTGTGTGCTGATTGTCCATTTACTTATGTTCTCAGGAGAAGTGTCTTTTCTGACTGTACAATATCGTTTTTAAATGATTGTGTTAGGAAAAGCAGTTTGGAGCCATCACTCCCTTCACAACCACTGCCTTTTAGTGCTGTGGGTATTTAATTACAGAGGATCAGGTAGAGCTTCTTGCTTCCCATCAATCACACTGTCAGTGGTTGGATTACCTAGGCCTTCACCCCCGAAGCTTTTCTCTCAAAGAGTAAAGAACTCTGTCTCCTTGTGAGATTCTGTAGTTATGGGTAGACCCCTCTTCTGTCATGCATGTGAATCTGACATTGTACTGGCTTCAGTTTGGATGTACCCACTGTACCTGTGAGGCAGAGGCAGGCAGATGTTAAGGATTTTGAGGGCAGCCTGGTCTACGTAGTGTCACGCCAGTCACTATGGATTGGAATTTAAGGCATGTGCACCACACCCAAGAATCATCTTCCCACCTTTGAAATGTGAAATGCAGTGGTGCTTCTGATCCATGCAACGATCCCAGGAACTTCCTTGCTTTATAAACTTCAATAACAGTGCTAATGTTAGTAAATCAACATTCGTTTATGCCCCCTCATCTCAGATCCTGAGAACTGTCCTTCAGATTCTATGAATCTGGTTAATCTGACTGTCTTAAATACCTCATTGTGAGTTAGTTATGATGAGTTCTTCTGATGTTAGGAGAGTCTCAGTTCTGCTTATGAGGAATGAGGTCCTTCTCCCAGGCCTAGACTTGCTATGCCTCTGATGAACATGCCCTTAGTTCTTATTGACTGAGGTGTCAGAGTCAAGAGGCCTGGTAGAGTGTCTTGGGTCTCTGTATTTTTATTCTTAGTTTGTACTTCTGTACAATAAAACTAGCCTATCTGTGAAAACCATTTGGGTTTTAGAAACCAAACACAGCATTCGCATTGAACCCCATTCCATCCCGGTGCTTTAGTTTGGAAAGTCCCCATGCTCCTTCCTCCTAGCCTGCTCTCAGAGACAGTATGTAAGTGACTCCCTCACTTATTTAAAACAAACAAACGAACAAAATGAAGAAAAACAAAAAATCCTTTAAAAAATGGACAGACGAGCTTCTCCGGTCTTCATCCTTAGGCTTTTGTGAGGAGCAATGGCTCCTTCTTTGGCTCATTTAAACCAGAAGGCTTATGGGGATGTGGTTACTCCTCCCTCCCTCCCTCCCTCCCTCCCTCCCTCCCTCCCTCCCTCCCTCCCTCGCTCCCTCCCTCCCTCCCTCCCTCCCTCCCTCCCTCCCTCCCTCCCTCCCTCCCTCCCTCCCTTCCTTCCTTCCTTCCTTCCTTCCTTCCTTCCTTCCTTCCTTCCTGATAATTAGTTATATTTCTCAACATATTTTTTAGTACAGAGGAGTGAATGCTTTTGTATTAAAAGAGTGTGAATAAAACTTAATGGTTTTACCCCTTAACTGCATCTGCCCAATTGCTGACTATTTTGATATAGCTGTCTTCAAGCGTCCCCCCATGTGTCTGCATGATAAAGTATGTCAGCTTGGAGACTGGCTGGGTCATGATATATCATACTTTAATACTTTTTCTGTGAATTACCTTTATTTTACTTACCTATATAGCTTTCCAAGTAATAATTTAAAATCTGTAAATGAAAAGAGCTGGAGAGGTGGCTAAGTGGGTAAGAGCATTTACTGCTATTGTAGTGAATCCCAGTTTCCTTCCCAGTCCCAACATGGCTCAAGATTCCCTGTAACTTTAGTTTGAGGGGATCTGATATTCTCTTCTGCCTTCAAGAGCACCTGTGCACATGTGCTACACATATGTACACTCACATACCTGTATATACACATAAAATAAATTAATAATGTACAAGATACATGAGTTATAGTCTATGGAAAGATATAGCTCATTCTTAAATTTTTCTATTATAATAAATGACACCATGAATATTTGCACTCATATTTGAATATTGCTATTCAAGAGGTTCTTAGTAATAGAGTCAAATATCATGAGCATTTAGTATTGCTACATATTACCAAGCTGATTAAAATGGCTTTATCAGTTATACTTTCATTTATACGATATACCACTGTCTGCCTTCTTAATTCTAAGGTATCTCTTAATAGTTAACAGTTTAGAGATGAGCTAGGGCACAGATGATCATAATTCAGTGTGATGATTATGTGAGTGGAGAAGTCTGGGAGAGAGATCTAGTTCTGGTTGCATTGGGAGGACTAGGGCCTTTCTACAGAGGAGCTAGCACTTTTGCTGGATCCTCAATGATCCTTACATACTTAGCCATGTAGGGAAATACGCTGGTAGTTTTAGGTATGGGGGCATCCGATGAGAAAACCAAAATTGATAAGAACACAAAACATGGGGGATCTTCAAGACATTCAGAAGTGTGGAAGGAGGAGAGACTATTGTAAGAATGCAAATAAAATACAGGAAAGGTGGTGCTGCTAAAAGACTGTGCTAGTTGTTTCAAGAAAGAGATTATATCATTGAAAATGACAAGCCTTTAAAGGTGTTTTAAATAAGTAACAGGATGATATTTTTTGCATTAGAAAAAAATGAGTCACTTGCCATTATAAAATACATACTGAGGCAAGTTTGGAAGCAGAGGACTATATAAGAAGTAGGGATGCGCTAAGACAAGGCAGGACTTGTAGTGACTAGAGAATAGGGGCGTTGATAAGAATCCTAGTTAGAATGGGACGAGAAGTTGGCTGTGAGGAATGATAGAGGCCAAAGAATAGAGGATGAGCTCCGTGTGCTATAAGGTTGACAAGCAATCCACCCTGCATCTGTGAGGGTACAGAGGATAGGTATATGGCAGCTGAGAAGCACTGGCTGTCAGGCAGGCAGAGGTGGTAGATGAAGACGAGAATTCCAGAACCAGATTACGAAGGTCCTCGTGGAGCATACATATATCATTAGATTTTTAAGGTGATGTACATGGGAAGCTGTTGAAATTTTAACCAAGGAATAAAAATGAGTAGATACTTAATTTATCTAGATAATTTAGAAGGCTAAATGATGGAAAAATTGAGAAAAATGCATCACAGGGAGGCCTAGAAAAGGCAGAATCTGTGATAGTGTGGAGAGTAGTGAGCATGGCAATAGCATGGAAGTCTTGATGGTGGGTGCTGAGGGCAACGGGGGAAAGTAGAAGGAATAGTTTAGGTTTTTACTGGTAGCCATGTTCACTTGAGAAATCAGGGGGAGATGGTAAGTTTATTCTTTTCGGGTTTTCTCCTAACACAAATGAAAATTTCACCTACTTGTAGGTTGCGTTATGTTTGTCAGAACCACTTTGACGCAGTTGTTAAGTATCTAGTTCCTTTCTGTTTCTTATGATGATTAAATCTGTTTTTAAATTTTCTATTTTTGCCTTTTAATTTCCTTAACCTCCAGGAAGAACCTAAGAAAGTCCGCTTTGATTATGACTTATTCCTGCATCTTGAAGGCCACCCACCAGTGAATCACCTCCGCTGTGAGAAGCTAACTTTCAATAACCCCACAGAGGACTTTAGAAGAAAGTTGCTGAAGGCAGGAGGGGTAAGTGGCACTCTTGTAAAACAAACAAACAAGCAACCTTTCCTACTAAAAAACCCTGGCTGCAAGTATGTGAACTGAGATTCCGGAAGAGCCCAAAGAGTAAAGTGCTTTAATGATTTAGCTGTGGACTCGGGATTTTGAATGTAGAAGAAGGCAAACTCTTAAGTAGATGCCCATCTGAAATGGCATATCTGGTTGGAACAGCCTTAATGTCTAAGTGGGTCAAGTTTATTTTGACAAAGCTGCCTGTACTACTTATCCTATGCATATAGGAACAAACAGCTTCTTCCTTGAGCAGGTACTGAAAACGGGCCAAAGAAATGCCCCTGCCCAAGTTTCACTCAGAGAACTAATGAGCTACTGCTGTTACTTTTCATGAATGTAGTTAATTTAAAGTCAGCTGAATCATCAAAATGGGCAACAACTCATGAACTTGGTTTCCATGGAGCTCCCTGGTCAACCCAAGAGCCCCTCTTCAAGGGTCTCCCCACCCTGAGCAGTTGCTCGCAACTGCTGGTAGGACCTTACTGAAGTGTTCATGAATCTTGTTCTATGAGTGTCCTGAGTCTCATGCATCTCCTTTTTAATTTATTTTTATTAGATATTTTCTTTATATACATTTCAAATGCTATCCCGAAAGTTCCCTATACCCTCCCTCCTTCTGCCCTGCTCCCCTACCCACCCACTCCTGCTTCTTGGCCCTGGCATTCCCCTGCACTGGGGCATATTTATATGCAATACCAAGGGGCCTCTCTTCCCTGTAGTTTTGTGTCCATGAACTTAACATTTACAAACTCACTGCTTCTGAATATGGTTCACATCACTGTAAACTCTGCCACAGGGCTGTGTAGGACACAGTGCATTATTTTAGAATCATATTTTTCCCTTTATAGATCATAGACAACTATTTTGCTAACTGTAGGAAAGCATTGGACACTGCAAGGAGAAGGTACCCATCTATATAATTGTGTGACCATTGTGTAAACTTAATTGTGGATTAAGTAGACTCATTCCTTTTGAGCCAGGTTATACCAGGTTTTTTTTTGTTTTGTTTTGTTTTGTTTTTTGTTTTTTTGTTCTTTCCCCTGAACTGCTAAATATGTATTTGAAGCTCTGTAGATGATATGTTAAGTAAGTATTGAGAGCCACCATTAGAAACAAGGAAATGTATGTTCCTGACAGAACAGATTTTTTAACATCTTAAAATTTGGAATTCATGAAGTTCTTAGGCAAATGGATGGAACTAAAAAATATCATCCTGAGTGAGGTAACCCAGTCACAAAAGAATACACATGGTATGCACTCACTGATAAGTGGATATTAGCCCAGAAGTTTAGAATACCCAAGATACAATTCACAAACCACATGAAGTTGAAAAAGAAGGAAGACCACCATGTAGATACTTCAGTTCTTCTTAGAAGGGGGATCAAAATACCCATGGGAAGAGATACAGAGACAAAGTTTGGAGCAGAAACTGAAGCAAAGGTCATCCAGTGACTGTCCCACCTGAGGACTCATCCCATATACAGTTACCAAACCCAGACACTATTGTGGATGCCAACAAGTTCTCACTGACAAGAGCCTGATATAGCTGTCTCTTGAGAGGCTCTTCCAGTGCCTGACAAATACAGAAGAGGAGGTTCACAGTCATCCATGTGACTGAGCACAGGGTCCCCAGTGAAGGAGCTGGAGAAAGGATCCAAGGAGCTGAATGGCTTTGCAGCCCCATAGAAGGAACAAAAATATGGACCAACCAGCACCCCCAGAGTTCCCAAACCAAAGAGTACATATGGAGGGACCCATGGCTCCAGCCGCATATGTAGCAGAGGATGGTCTTGTAGGACATCAGTGAGAGGAGAGGCCCTTGGTCTTGTTAAGACCCCAGTGTAGGAAATTCAAGGACAAGGAAGCAGGAGTGGGTGGATTAGTGAGTAGGGGGAGTGGGGAGGGGATAGGAGCGTTTTTGGAGGGGAAATGCGGAAAGGGGATAAAATTTGAAATATAAATAAAGAAAATATCTAATAAAAGAAAAGAAAAAAAGTGGAACTTCATTGCTTTTTGGCATTTTGAATAAGAACTAATGTAAAAATGGGGAATTGGTATATATTTATTAAGAAGTTGTTTTTAAATAATCCTTTTAATTGTTTTAATGGTTATAAAGAGTATAGTATAGAGGTTACTTATTTACCTGTGATTATTCCCATAACAGTAACTTGGTCTGCCTTAAATCCCAACCCGGTTACTAGTTTTCATTTTATGAGGATAGTGCATTAGGCCTCCTGGATATGCTGTTGGATAGGTAGCTGAAGTCTGTGGATTATAGGACTTGAAAGCATCAGGCTAATGATCCAGGCTATAGGGAAGGGTAAATATTACATAAAATGTTTTAAAACAGGCCTGTAATCCCAGAGTGTGGAAAGATTAGAGGTCAGAGAGGCAGTGCCACTTCCTGGGAAAGTCTCCTATTGGTGTTGGCGGCTTGTTCTACTGGGGTTCCTTTCCAAGAAACCTCCAGTGACCTTTGGCCTCTAGCTTCCTTCTTCGTGTTTCTCCAAGTAACCTTTGAAGCCCATGGATACTTTCCTATTAGGCTTCAGATGTGTCCCAACAAGTTCAAAATGTGTGCTATGTGGGATGTTCCTTGTGTAGATCATTTGGCTTGCTTAATACAATTTAAAGAACTGATTCCAGTGAACTTTGTTACAAAGTAAAAGCTTAAAAATTCACTTGTTAATCCATAGATTCTGCCTTATATGTGCGGATAAAGTTGCCTGCTATGAAAATGTTTGAAGCATTTATAGACTACTAACTAGTTTTGGCTTGGATTAGTTTTTAACTGGCATTGCAATATTTGCTGTTGTCTTAGTGTTAGTGCGGTCTAAAAGCTACAGACTTGAACCATTTTGTTCTTATTGAAATCTTTCTTTTCATATACTTTTTTTTTTTTTAAATGGGTGTGTTTTAGCAGACATGGAGGTGCTGTGTTCATTTCTAAATACTACATTAATATATGTGGCAGATGTGTGTGGGCATTCTACCCTTAAAGAAAGAGAACTGAGACCTTCCTTCTGTGTTCTATGTAATCGTCACATAGAGCTTGCAGCATGAATGGCCGGTCTTTATTTGAACCTCATCTACTTGGGATTCCCTTTCACTGGAGATATTTTATGATGCTTGGAGTGTAGGTGTATAAAACAGATGAACAGATGAGGAGCTTACTGATAACAAGTTATTTTTTATTTTTATTTTTTTGCTTTTTCATTAGATATTTTCTTCATTTACATTTCAAATGCTATCCCCAAAGGCTCCCCTCACCCTGGTCCCTAACCCACCCACTCCTGCTTTCTGGCCCTGGCATTCCCCTGTACTGGGGCATATGATCTTCATAATACCAAGGGCCTTTCCTTCCACTGATGGCCGACTAGGCCATCCTCTGCTACATATGCAACTAGAAGCATATTTTAAGACAGTGACTCAGAATGCATGTAATTTTAACAGTTAAATAAGGACCATGTAAACTTTGTATATTGAGACAAGGTTTTTACATGAAGAATTGAATCTTGGCCAAATGGTTTGCACTAAAGGACTTAGACCATCTTCAACATTTTTCAGAGTAATGAGTATTGAAAATGCTGCTTAATATAAATATTATAACATTGCAGAAATATGTTTAGGTCATTTCAGAAATTATTTCAATTCTGCCTTAATCTCATACCCAAATCCATTATATTTTTAAAGATGAAGCTCAAGTCAGTAACTCAACTGGCAACATTTCCCTACAACACAATACAATGCAAATATATCAGATATATTAACTTGACATGATCAGAGGATACTGTTTTGATTTTTTATTAACTAAATCATTTTGTTTTAACAGCAACAGGAAAATGTGTGTGTCCAGTGAGACCAATGCCATTTATATCGTTTCAGACTAGAGCTCGGTGGTTTTGGGCTTTGATCATTGGCATTGTGTACAGTGGTGGTACTCGCAATGCTGAATACACGTTTGTATTCAGGACTACAGGGAAGCCTTGCCGTTCTACACAGGCCAATGCTGCCAAAATCACCTCAGATTCACTATGTATTTGATTTTGCAGTAATTTTTGTCCTTCTCACATCAGAAACTGTATGTGGCTATGTGCAGGTATGGGAAGGCTAGAGGGTAATGTCTAGGCACTTTCTTCAATTCTCTACCATTACTTATTTTATGTTGTGTGAGTGACTTGTCCACATATACGCCTTTGTTTCATGTATGTGCCTGATATCCATAGAGGTCAGAAGAGGAAATTGGATCTCCTAGAATGGGAGTCAATGGATGATTGTGAACTATCACATGGTTGCCAGGTCCTCTGTAAGAACAAGTGTTAGACACTGAGCTTTCTCTCTAGCCGCTCTACCTTTCTTTTGAGATAGGGTCTTTTAAATAAACCTGGGTTCACTGGATTTTGTTAGACCAGCTGGCATCAAGTACCAGGGGTCATCCTGCGGTGATCTCTTAGTACTGGGGTTGCTAGCTTGAGTTCTTGTATAGTTACTGGGGATCTGAAGAGCTTGAGATTTGTGCTAGCTCAGCAGTCCCAACTGTCCCACCTCCCCAGTTCTAAAAACTTTTTTACAGTTGTCAAATGTGCATGGTGCAGACTTTCAGTTACCTGACCCAGTGTGGCTTGCCACCCGCAGTTTAAGAAGGTGGGGAGCAATCCTTGTTTGCCTCTGTTTCTCTTTCCCTTTCTTTCTTTAATGCCAAAAGCACACAGTGCTCTTGGCTTTTCTGGAGATCAGAAAGGTTGCTGTTAGAGCTGGAAGCCTCTTAGAAAATGCCTTTCAGCTCTGGGAAGAAAATGATTCCAAAGAACTTTTTGCCAGAAGGATCTTGAAAACTTGCAGATTATTTTCTAAATAATTTTCAGACCTACAGCTCTGTGTTTAATTTCCCCCTCATGAGTAGATTTACTTTTAAATATATCTATTTTCTAAACTTTCTCAAAGAAATCTTCATGTACATTTCCCTGAAAAGAAAAAACACCTTGTGGTACTCCACTGAATTTGACCCTTAATATCAAAGGTGTCTTTGCCTTAAAAGAGGAAAAATGCCTTTGGATTTCGGCATCACCTTCTGAGATGATTGAAATACAGATGATCTTTTAAAATAGACCCAGAAGATAATTTCCTCTAAATGAGGTACTAAATGAGCAAGTAGAACTTGCAGGGAACAGTGGATTTGGTTTAGACCTAGTTCCTGCCAAGCTTTGAGTTACAGTGTATATTTATTATAGTAAGGGAGGAAGTTCCCTTATTTTGAGGTCTTTTGATTTGGCAAGGACCCTCTACCCACTATGGCGTAGTACCTCCCTGTCCCAGTGAAGTATTTCTGGTTCTTCTTGTAAAAAGGAACTTATGATCATTTCTAAATCAATCCTAGAATTGTGGTGCTCAGAATGCTGGGATTAAAGGATTTGTGGTGCTGAGAGATGATTTTGACTCACTTTTCTTTTGTTTGATACTGAAAAGGGATGTGTTAAGGTTTGTGGTCTGTCAGTGTCAAACACTGGATTGAAAAGCATATTAGCATTCCTTGCGGGTTTCTGTAGCACAGGTATGTGTCAGCTGTTGTGTGTCATACATCTAAAGCTGTCCTTTCTGAAGAGGTGTGGTACAGGTTTGTATTTAGGCAAACTCTGAATTAGGTGAAAGCCCTATTTCTGTTATCATCTAGCCTAAGTGTGGACTCTGAGGTTCTGTTGTGGAATAAGTGTTTAGGGGCTATGGAACCATGCTGAGCAGCACTGGAGACCCCAGAGTTCTGGTTTTTTCCTCTTGAGTATATTCTTGGAGGATCAGCAGCTGCAGACCACTTTTATGCTAAACACTTAAGCAGTTTGCAGGAAAGGTTTGTTATTCTCGTAAGCTATTGGGTACTGACATGACGGTGTGGTGAGCATTGCTGTAGAGCAGTGATGGACATATGTTGGTTGTGTGTAATGGTTGATCTGCATTGTCCTTTTCCTCAAGGAATTTATACTCTGCCTGATTGTATTTTGTTGGCCTAAAATTTAATTTTGGATTTTTTTAGAATATCAGTTTTAAAAGATTTGAGTCTTCTTTAGAAAAATTAGTGACTCTTACCATTGTTCTGAATTCTCAATTTTTCTCAGATTAAAGCCTCTTAAAAGCTGTTTCCACTTAAAGGAGATCATGTGTATTCTATCCAGCAAGGTGGTTGTATCCTTGTGTTGGCATGACAGACACCCTAAAAGTGGTCAGGCATCTTAGAACTAAATTTATTTCCTACTTGCTCCATTCTTTGGCCTGTACACCAAGCATTATGTCATTCTTTAGAGGCCAGTGGTTGGGTGCTAGCCTCTTTCTCTCCCACTCTCCTTCCCTCTGTCAACTCTAAACTCGTTGTTCAGGCTATTCCTGAACCGCTGGCAAGCAGCTAACTCTGAGGGCTGAAGCATTAAAACTAACCACAGCAGTTGTTAAAGCCAGGGTTTCTATAGGCAGAAATCCAATTCTGTTCAGACACCACCTGTTTCAATAGAACATCTCCAGCACCCATTTGGCAAGAATTGTTTGAGAAGACATGGGGAGCATGCTTCCAGTCTGTATTAAGTCTGCAGCATAATGCAGTCCTGGTTCTCATTGACAGTTACATTTCTATATGATCTGCATTTATGTAAAAAAGTTAGAACTTCTCTGAAATGCTGTTATCATGAAGTGGACTTCCAATAAAGGGTTTTGCTTGTTAAAGGGCCAGAGGGATCTGTGATGCAGAACTTTCCCTCCTGCAGTTTTATCAAGCCTTCTGAACATGCTGATGTAATGTCAGGTCTGTTATTAACCTAGGTACGGCCATGCTGTATTCTCTTTGTAGGGTGTTAGGGAACTCTTTGGGCATCTCAGCTATAAATATCCCTCCTCCCATCCTGCTTATAATTTTTTGAATAAATAAACAAACACCTTGTTACTTATAAAATGATATACAATGAGCCTACTTGTGGTCACTAGTAATACTAAAGCAGTTCTTGGTGATTGAGGAAACTAAATTTCTATGCTAGTGGGATAAATTCCTAGGAATACTGTCGTAGATTCAAAGCACAAAGGGGAATTTAAATTTTGATGGCCGTGCACAGATCTCTTGTTAAAGAGGCCCTGCTTCTCCGTGCTTGCAGCAGCAGCCTGTGCAAGTACTCATTTCTGCATGGTGATTTATTACCCCCGCCTTGGTGGGTGGAAATAGTATCGCATTTGTAACTCGCATTGCTCCTGTGAGTGACGATGAACAACTTTTCATATGCTTAAAAAGCCATTTCCATTTCCTTTCAGAGGCCACACTTTAATGTATTTTAAATTGGAATATTCTAAGTGTTTCAGTTTTGACTTAAATTTATGAGTATTCTTCCCACATACTTAAATTTGGAAAAGCTACAAGAGATACGGAAGCCTTTTTAACCGAGGTCTGTGTTTTCAGGCTTTCTTCAATTTGTAACAAATTATGTTCTTAGGGATTGATTTGTCAAGACTTTGGCTTCTAAAAATATAAGTGGCTTTTGTGGCAAAGTCATCTCCACCATGCCCAGAGATGAATGGCTGGCTTCTGCATATGAAAATGATTCAAAGAAAGTAACACAGAGATTATTTTACTGGCTGTCACTGGACAGCCCCATTGGACTTTGTATATTTGTTTTGGAACAAATGTGGCTGTGTTTGTAATTTTCTAACATATAGCATCCTGCAACTGTCTACCTCAAACGATAAAAGAATGTAGCAGTTGTTCACTAGCACTGATAAAGAGTGATTTATTTGCATATATTTAAGATTAAACAGGTGGCCTCCTTCATTTTGGTGGTGTTTGCAAGTTAATTTTCTCACATCAGGTTTTTTCCCCCCATCTATATGTTTGGCTGCCTCTTTCCTAACTCTGAATTAAATCATGAAAGTGCTAACTATATATAAATCATTAGTAGGATGTCAGTGTTGTGAGCCATAATTCCTGCTGTAACACAGATCTGAGTTCTTCAAAGCGTGGTCATTAAAGGAGAGCTCTTTATGTCATTCAGCATAGTTAGTGGTTTTCTGGTTTAGTGTCCTCTGAATGTTACACAAATTGAAGGTTACTTCCAAGCTTTTGGAAGCACACACACAGAATAATCAGACAATTGTCCCAGAGAACCATCCCCTTGCCTTTGTGACTTCCTTTTAAATGCAGAGGGAATTTAAGTAGAGACAGACTGCTCATGACCTTCAGAGTTCATATGTTCAGCTAAGTACTCAGAGAAAAAAAAAATGGAGGCCGGGTGTGCCCATGGGGTGCGTTTCTGAGGATGCAGTCCATGGTTTTGGACGGTGTTCTCCGTTCTTACGTCAGACTTCCCAGGAGCAGAAGGTCAGCTGACTGGATGTCTAGCATTCCTAATGTAGCCTCAGTTTGGGCTTGAAAGGTCTGCAAAGGGTTCTGATGTATGTGGAGGAAGTGGTCACTCATCCCTGTTTTCTTCCCACTCCCCTGCCCACCCCCAACCTCCAGGATACAAAAAGCTAAAAAAGTGAGAAATGTGCGCAGAAGAGAAAAAATAGCTAATGTGAACACCAGAGGGTTTTCTTAAAATTAAAAGAGGAAAAATTTAAAATACAGAAATACTAAAGCTGAAACGAGTGCCTCCGTTTCCCTCTCCTGGGCTGACTCAGGATGCACCACCTCAGAGTGGTTCGTCCAGAGATTCTCACGTGACTGGGTCTCATCCCTTGCTGGGATAAGAGAGAGTAGCTAAATGCTCGGATTGTTCTCGGCAGGCTTTTTGCCATTGTTAATACTCTGTAATATTAGGTGAAAGCAATTTGAGAGTCGGGGTAACATGGGAGAGAGGCCTTGCTTTCTGAGTATTCTATCCTGTGAGTTACAAGGAAGCCCAGCAGTGATCAGGATCTAAAGGTCACAGCTTAAATAAATAAACTTCTGAGATTCTTGACATAGACATTTCTGGTTTATTTCTGGGGAATGAGGATAGATGATACTTCATGTAATATAATAATCTTTATTACCATAAAGGACACAGACATGGGGTGATAGAATATTTCAACTGATACCTGAAGGCATAAATTTAGTTCTGGAATCTGCTGTTAATTTGCCTTGAAGTTTAGGTTAGTATAAATATAAAAATAAGTGTAATATCTCCCTACTTCTTAGTCAAGATTACTAAATGCAATGTGTTATATAGTTAAATAGCCAGCAAATAAGTTTTTAAGTTATCGAATAAGTTATCGAAATGACCTTCCACTTTTTGGGTTAAGTCATAGTTTTTACTAGCTGAGAAAGGGGGAAATAAAAAGGTTTTCATTGAAAATATTTAACATAATGGTAGTATTCTACTGGAAAGAACATACTTTAGCTTCCAGGAGTATATGAGGGCATCTGCCTATAACTCCAGCTCTCTGGAGACTGAGGTAGGAGGAAGTACACAGTAAGACCCGACCTTAAAATAATAATAAAATAAAAATTAGAAAAGAATGACTTAACTTTCCCTCAAAGTTAAAATAAATATGTACTAATTTTAGAGAATGTGGATCTTCTGGAGCTGCAAAAGAGAAGAAAACCTGCTCTACTTGCTTATGACTGTAGCCTCCAACATTCTACACTGGTGTGTATGTGTGCATGCTCATGGCATGTGTGCACACGTGTGTGTGTGTGTGTGAGAGAGAGAGAGAGAGAGAGAGAGAGAGAGATCTCATGGGATGTTTAAACTATGTGGCTCTATGCTTAAAACACGTATGTATGTGTGCATTCACACATACACACAGACACACTCACAACCTAACACTTCTAGAGGTTGATATAATCTTGTTTTAGAGCTGATTAGAAATATATCCTGTACCTTTGTATTTACTTTCTCCCTCGGCTCTCTACTTCCTAAAATTAGAGTTACAAGTGTGATAGTAATATTAAGAATAGGGAACTGGGTTTGCAGGAACTTGAGATTTTATCTTAATGATTCTGACAATAAGAATTATGATCACTAATTTTGAATCATAATAAAGTTCTTGTATGTGACAAGATTTTGAAATCTCTGGCTTGCAGCAACGCTCTTATCTGAACTCCTGGCTTCTGTATCTTAAACCAGTCTTAGACATTTTATGGGTATCTATGGATGTTTGATGATGGATTAATAAACTAAGACTAGCTGTTTTGGAAAGATTCATTTTTTAATATAGGTTATTGTAGTATGTATTTCAAAAAATAATTTATCTCTGTCAGTATCATTTCTGCCTTTCCTTTCATTGTAGGCTATTTCAAGGCCTTTGGTATTGTGGAACGAGGAAGTTTCAGATAGTGCTTAATGGAAAGACTGCAGAACGTAAAGAAATCCAGTCCGTAGAACCAACTGGTCTGGCAGAGTGCGAGTTAAATGAAGGTCTAGTAAAAATGTAACTGCCCTTAGGAGCTTCAGCTCTTGGTAGCTCAGGGCGGGGTTGTTAGTAATGAAAACAGAAGAATGTCCACCTCCCTGTGGTGTCTGTGGTATCTTTGGCAAATGAAACACAGCTATTCCCACTATCTCCATTCCACAGACCCCGCCCAAGAACCAGGACATAGCGGGATGATTGCAGTGGAATCTTAAGTCGTCCTCGTCCCACCGCGTGCAGAGACAGTTTGGCAATCATAAACAGTACAATTAAAATTCCGTGGGAAAAGATGGGTTTGTTATTAAACAAAACTATTCTGTCTGAGAAAATGTAGATGGAAATCACCTGTAAAAATATTAGGTAAGATTTTCTTCAGGGCTAGGGAGGTGGGAAAGTGTCTGCCGTGCTCTCACGTAAAATGCTGGGCGCAGAAGCAACACACACTTGTAAGCCCAGCACTGGGGAGCCCAGCACTGGGAAGCAAGAGGATCCTTGGCCATTGCTGGCCATCATCATTCTGGCTAAATTGGTGGGTCCCCGGTTCTGTTAGAGACTCTGTTTCAAAAGCTAAGGTGGAGAGTGATTGAGGAAGACACCTGATTTTAACCTTTAGTCTACACACCACCACCATAGCCACCTCCATTGCTGCCATTGCCACCACCACCACACTGCCACCATCACCACAACCACCACCAGCCCCACCACACCACCACCCCTAGATTTGAGTTGTCTGGCCTTATTCTACCACTCTGTTTTGTGATGTTTAGCTTAGAGTAACCACTTTCGTACATTCATAGGTACTCATCAAGGTCTGGCGTAAGTGCAGAAATCTTAATCTTTTAGTAGGACCATTGTGGCAGCTAGGGGTTTCAAATGGCAGAGAGTATGAAACCAGACTTAGTCTTTGAAAGATTATGGCTCCAAAACCGGAAGACATTAAGTAAAGTATCATTTGCTATACAGAGTGTCTCTCACGCACACAAAAATTGTGATTTCTTACTTTATTTTGTTTGTTAGTTGAGACAGGGTCTCTATGTAACCCTGACTGTCCTGAAACTTTCTGTGTTGTCCAGGCTATCCTTAAATTCATAGAGATATGCTTGTCTCTGCCTCCTGATTGTAGAGATTAAAGGCATATTCTACCACACCCTGCTATTTATTTATCTCTCTCTCTCTCTCTCTCTCTCTCTCTCTCTCTCTCTCTCTCTCTCTCTCTCTCTATCTATCTATCTAAAGTGAAAATTTTCCTTTTGATATTTTAAACTCTGAATTCATAGGCACCATTGAAACTTTCAAGTCACTATTGATGTGTTTCCAGCCTAAGATGCAGCTGCTCAGAGGTTCTGGAACTGGGGGCTGGAGCTGGGGCTGGGGGGCTGGAGCTGGGGCTGGGGGCTGGAGTTGGAGACTGAGGCTGGGGGCTGGAGCCTGGAGGCTGGGGCTGGGGGCTGGGGACTCGGGGCTGGAGCTGGGGACTAGGGGCTGGAGGATGGGTCTGGGGGCTGGAGCTGGGGACTGGGGGCTAGGGCCTGGAGGCTGGGGCTGAGGCTGGGGGCTGGAGACTGGAGGATGGGGGCTGGAGCTGGAGACTGGAGGCTGGGGCTGGGGGCTGGGGGCTGGGGGCTGGGGGCTGGGGCTGGGGGCTGGAGACTGGAGGATGGGGGCTGGAGCTGGAGACTGGAGGCTGGGTGCTGGTACTGGGGGGCTGGGGCTGGGGGCTGGAGTTGGGGACTGGGGCTGGGGGCTGGAGCTGGGGACTGGGGGCTGGAGCTGGGGACTAGGGGCTGGAGGATGGGTCTGGGGGCTGGAGCTGGGGACTGGGGGCTTGAGGATGGGGCTGGGGGCTGGAGACTGGGGGCTGGGCCCGGAGCCTGTTCTTGCTGAATTGTTTTCCTTATGCTCTTACTGGTCCTTCTCTTCCCAGATTTCCTTCTTATCTCCTGATAAGGAAAGTTTAGTTTCTATTCTTTACTCCCAAGCCAGGGCCAGGTCTCCTGAGTCCTTAGCCCTGTTCCCTTTCCTGGGAACTTCGTAGCTGAACTCTTCTGCTACTGCCTTTTCTTTTCTTTTCTTTCTTTCTTTCTTTTTTTTTTCCTTCCAGGATATCCTTGTGATTTATATACATAGTCTGAGTTTGCCTTCAGTTCTCTTTTATTTAATTAAAAAGGAGCTATAATTCTATCTTTGTTCTGATTTATGTTTCCTTAAGTGAAAATACATTCAGGTCAAAGGTATATGTACCTCTGTCCTGAAACCAGCACCGGCAGTAAAATCTCAGACATACTGGGTGGAATGCTCCAGAGTCGTGGCGGGTAGTAAAACCCGCAGGAATTGTTGATACATACAGTTGCTTTCTGTTGGTTTCCTGCACACCTATGCTCATTTTTGCTGATTCAGTGAATGTAGGAAGGAAGGAAGAGACCCAAAACAGACCCTCTAGTGTTTGGTGTCTGGACACATTACTAGTTTCTGTCCGACTGCTGATCGAGGCTGACACAAACAAGACTTTTCAAAATCTGCTGGGATGTAGTCATTGTGGGGATGGGTGGAACTGATAATACAAGAAGAGGCTAATACCGTGACTACCTGTCACCAGCTTTATCATTAATACAGTTAGATCTTAGACATGTAAGTCAGTGCTCATTTTCATAGCTTTGAGGGAGTAAGTTCTATAGACTCTCAGCAGAATAGACACTCTCACACAATGGGCCAAGCCACCCATCTTACAGATGAGTACAGTAAGGTATCAAGTCTGGGATGATCAGTCACCCAAGGAATGCTGGTTAGGGATTTCCTTCACTGGCCTTCACTGCTTTGGCCCCAGCACAGTATAGTGCACACTATCTTTTAGAAATTCATAAAAGAGTTAAAGCAATCCTCCAGGGCCACTGGCCAATAGAAGAGTCTTATGTGAGTCCCTAGGGATAACCTGCCAGATCAGGTGACTCGCCTGTCAGCAGAAGCCTTTGTTCCGTTTACTTCTTTTAGACTCACATCTCTGTGTGTGCTCCGGGTCCCTATATTTCTTTTAGTTCTGAAAATACAGTTTAGGTAGAGAAAAATGGCAACTTTCTTCCAACATTTTTAATATCAAATGTTTATTCTTTAGAAATTTAATCTCTGTATACAATATACTTTGATCATCATATTCCCCTCTAACTCTTCTTAGTGCCACCCTGTAGCAACTCTGTGTCAACTAAAAAAATTAACTCAGTTGTGCTGTACATATTCATGGGTGTAGGGGGATGCAGTGCTCATACCCTTAAAGGAAAAAGACTGCCTCCTCTAGAAGGTCTCAAATATCAGTAGCTCCTTAGCGGGGGGTTTGGGACCCATATCCCCTTTCCCCCTCCATAATGGCATGTTGACTAGCTTAATCTTGTATAAGTCTTGTGCAGGTAACCAGTTGCTATAAGTTTGTGAATGCAGTGGTTCTATCATATCCAGAAGGCACTGTTTCACTCTGCCTCCCAGTCTGGGGTCTTGCAGTCTTTCCATCCTCTTCTGCCTTGGTCTCTGAGCTCTGGCGTGGAGGGGGGGGGGTATGTGATTTGTGGCTAAGTATCCCACAGGGACTTATATCTACAGTTGGACCAGTTGTGAGTCTCCGTATTACTATCTACTGTATTACTGTTACTGTTCTCTGATACACTAATCTACCCACAAACATCCTTAAGCCACCATGAGCCTACCTTCTGGGGACTGGTTTCATTCCCTATAATCTAGAGACAAGCATGAACGGGGGAATGTCTGAATTAGGAAAGAAAGTGAGCAGCAAGTATGAGCTGCCGTTAGAGGTAGTTTCCCCTGGCATCAACTGCCAGGCCTTTTATCAAAGGCAACAAGTGGCTTTGTGGTCACCAGATTTTTGAAGGGGAGATGTAGATGAGTCTTCAGTTGGTGATGATTCTCTGAGGGATTCAGTGTTTCCCCCTCAGAGTAGGAGGATAATGTAGCCGTGGGTAGTAATACACTCTGTGCTAACCGTCCTCTGAATGCTTTGCCACAGCTTGGTCTCTGTATAGTTATAGTCACGCTTCTTCTTACACAATCCAAAGTCAGATGTGGAATGAGTGTGGTAGGGAATATTCACAGGCCAGGGCAATCAGGCTGGGAAGGTGCATGATGCTTTCATGCTTCAGAAAGAATGTTAGACTCCTTCGTGGGTTTGTTTATTTTTTATTTGAGCTTAGTTTGAAGTACCCTGGATAAAACTGCCTTCCCTTAAGTTTGAGAGGAGGACCACTCTCAGTGTTTTTCTGCCCCTTTATATTTTCGGGTACCATCCATCCTTCATCCCTCCTACCACCCAAGTAGGAAGCTGAGTGTTCAATAAGTTTTAACATAACAAAATAAAATGTCTTCCAGGGTTGTTTATTTTTACAAAAGAAACGGAGCTTGTCTTGTTGAGGGAGTCTTAAGTATTTTTCATTGAAAAATATTTGAGTACCTCCCTATGGGTATAACGTAGCAGCAGACTCTAGGTTTGAGTGAACACTGAGTTATTCTTTCTGTGAGACCCTCACTGTGTTCTATTTCCAGGGAGTAGTAACGTCTCACCCTCCCAGAACTCTAAGACAGTACAGCTCAGTTTCCTAGAAAGAACTGTTCATGCCCAGTAGTTCAAGCTACATTGGGGTGCTTAAAGGAGTAAAGCCTGTGGGACTTTAAGACATCCCATTTTATGGGAAACCACCCACTCCTTGTCTCACCAAGGTGTTCTTGGAGCCCCCAAGAGACCAAAGGCACAGAACCAATAGTGCCTTCCATTTTGTAAAACTGGTCTTTTGCCTAAATTGCGAAGGTGAAAATACAATTTTGTTCGGTTTCTGCAACAAACCCTACCAAGTAGAGCTGAGTTTTCCCAGTAAGCCATGTGAAAGTTATCACACACTTCTTTGGATTTATATTACAATTCTACAGTCTTCTTCGGCAGCAGAGGAATAACTTGTAGTTGAAAGGAGATGGGTGAGGACTCTGCATCCCATCTGAGGTCTGTTTGCCTGTGTGTGATAGAGACTGCAAGCTTACTTGACTTCTCTTTAGAAGCAAACCACACTGTGGCTTTTCATGATAAGAAAGCCTTGATTTCATGGATAAGTCTGATTTGCCCAAGTTAGTCTTGCTTTCCCTGGAGAATGTATCTTTGATTCCTGTTAAAAGAGTGTGGCACTTAAAGAATCCGCTTAGTATGTTTATGGTTCTCAGAGCAAAAGGTAAATGGAGTGAATTTCACTGGACTTGATGACCCTTCTTAGCAAACTCTGACTTAAGTGGCCTTCCTGTGTCCTCTGGCTCAATGTCCATAGACTCAAAGTCTATCTTCATTATGTTGTGACTGTGAGTAGATATCTCTTCAGTGAGCTACAGTCTACTAGGATGAGAACATGTTGGGAGTCCATGAGGCACTCCCAAATACCATCACTTACTTATTTTATAATTAAATACTCTCAGCAGTATCCTCAATTTTTAAAAAAGTCATAAGCTCAATACAAAGAACTTTTGCTCTCCTGAACAGTAAGTCGCCATAACATTGCTCCATTGTCGTGAGTACTCTGGGGTCTGTTTCCTGAAAACAAGGAGTCTCACTGACGTCACAATACAACAGTCAAAGTCAGGAATTAGAACCATTGCACTACCCTCAGATCCCATGCATTTTTTTTCCTCAGGTAGTTCCAGTAAAGGATCCAGTGTTTTGTCAGTACATAGCATTTCCCTGCCAGGTCTTAGCTCCCATCCGCTAGGATTCTATTCCTCTCACACTTATGTACTTGAATTTATTTTTAAGACTTCAGGCCAGCTATTCGGTAGGTGACCCAACCTGAGCTCACGTGATAACTTCCTCATGACTGGATTCAGGTATGCGTCTTTGGGTGAACATCATGAACTGGTGGTATGCTCTTTCTCTTTTTGCATGCCACACAAATTGGGATTTTTCCTTTTATTTTTATACCTTTGACACTCACATTGATTGTGGTTGTCTCATTGCTGTCACATTGATGTATTTCATTGGGAAGCATTTGAGAAAATACATTATTCCACTATTTTTTAATCTTGAGATTATTCTTCTTTTCATTATGTTGTGACTATGGGTAGATTATCTCTTCAGTGGGCTACAATCTACTAGGATAAACATTTATTTTCACATTTACATTGCCTTTAATCACTCATAAGAGTGCTTTAATTTCTATATCTAAGCAGGGTTATGCACTTTCTACTTAATTGCTACAAAAAGATGTTCTAGGTTTAGACCTATATTCAGCCATTTCGCCAATGAACAAGTAGCTGTGGTCCATTACCCAGGAGCCTTTTCTCCCATTGCCCTTCCTCCCGTCCTTGTCTATTTTGTTAGTCTCTACTTAATAGCTTTTGGGAATTGAATCATTCAGAAATAAGGACTACACTGTTTATTTTGATTTAATGACTTGTGCTAGCTCTGTGTGGATAGGTAGTATGACTTATCGGATGTGACATCCCCCAGAGTCTATTACATATAAATGCTCAATAAGTTACAGAGTCATTCAAAGACAAATACTTGTTATGCACCTATTAGGGGTCAGTCATTATTCCAGACACTAGAATACAGCAGTCAGTCAAATAAAAAAGAAAACAAAAAGTAATAGTGGAAATGGCATGAATTAAATTTATGAAAATAAAAACATGTATTTATAGGAGATCTGTGAATGTTACTGGTTCATTGTGAATGATGAAAATACTTACATAAAGCAGCAATTTCAGTTAATTCACATTACGGTGTGCTTAAGGATGAAATATTTGGCTTTGCATTTTCTTTCTTGTGCTGTTCATGGAATAGGCCCTGTGTATTTGCACTTTGAAAGAATAGGTATGTATGTGTGTGTTTATGTGTGTGCACATATATGCTCATATGTGTGTACATGTGTGTAGAAGTCTGAGTTCAATGTTGCATATCATTCTCAAACACTCACTATCCTGTTTTTTGAGACAGAGAACCTAAGGCTTGCTGATTCAGCTATACTGTCTGGCCAGTGAGCCCCAGAGAACCACCTATCTCTACCTCCCAGGGCTTGGATTATAAGCATTCACTTAACATTTTAAACCTGTGTTCTGGGGGATGCTCAGAGCCTCATGCTTGCATCAAAAGCACTTTACCAATTGAGGTATCTACTCAGCTTGAAGCTAATTTTTCATTAGATTGTACAATCTAAATGTGTTAGGGCATATTTTCCTTTTAATGATTTTTTTTTCTTTAGATAGGACAGTTCTTGCTGTCCACTGCAGAATTTAGTGCCTGAAATAGCTCTAGTCCTTTAAAGGGCAAAACAGAAATCCTAGCAATGTGTTTTATATTACCGAACACCACATTATAGATTATCAGCTCCTGTGTATTTGATTAAAGATAGTTCCAGATGAAAATGTAATTTGAGTGGTTTCTGTTATTTCATGTGTATATATATATATATATATATATATTTCATGCTAGCCTAGAACTCATAGCCGTCTTTCTGGCTTAGCCCCATGTGTTGTTTTTATAGGTTTAAGCTACCATGACTGGCTCTGCTATAATTTTTTAAATTGTTTATTTATTTTATTTTATGTATATGGGTGTTAAGCTTGCATGTATGACTTTGTGTGTGTGAGTGTGTACACTGGCCATGGAGGCCAGAAGAGAGCATTAGATCCTGGAACTGGAGTCACAGAACAATGAACCATGCTTTATGAGTTCTAGAAATTGAACTTGGGTCCTCTGGAGAGTAGCAGGTGCTTTTTTTTAAAAGCAATTGAGCTCTCTCTCCTGTCTTATATATAAATACACACACACACACACACACACACACACACTTTGAAAGAATTACATGAACATGTGGATGTGTGACTGTGGGTTTATGCACGTGAGTACAAGTATCTGCAGAGGCCAGAAGAAGGTGGCAGATGCCTGAAGCTGGAGTCACAGGCATCTGTGAGCTGCCTCCTATAGGTACTGGGAGTCAAACTTAGTTCTTTTACAGAAGCACTAAATGCTCTTAACTATTGAGCCGGCTTTCCAGGCCCCTCTGAAATGTTATAACCAAGCATCTACATTTCTTTAGATTCCTGTAGGAATTACAATAAACACTATAAAATTGAGTTCTTTGTCTTCTGGCATTAGAATGTTATGCAAATATGTATTTGTTCAGCATACAGTGGATTGCCTGTTCTTTTTCAAGTAGCATTTTTGTCTAATACTGAACTATTTTCATATATCTAGAATTCACCTCATGGAAGGTATGAGCTAAGAATTTAATTTACATTTTTTCCTGTGTTGGGACTCCTGTCCAACATTTTTTCCTGAGTTGTCTATACTTTCCCTAATAATCTCTCCTGTCAGACACTGGTTTTCCTGCAATTGTCTCTTAGAGAAAGTTTCCCCCAATTGGTCAGTCTGTGTTTTCAGCACTTAGCAACAATGTTAGAACTAGAGACACTTTACAGGGCTCCCTACTGTGGGGCCTGGCAATTTTAAACTCTACAATTAGTTTTCTGTACCTAAGTTTTAGGATCAATTTAAGTTCTTGGGAAGACTGGAAGGGTTTGTATTGAAATTTCAGTGAATCCACAGGTGAAGGGATATCCTCATTTGTGAACCTAATCTATCCTTCATCCAGGCCTTTTTCAGTACATCTAAAATGTTAATTAAATTTAGGGAAAGGTTTTTCCATTTGTAAGTTTTATTTCTAGGTACTAATTGGGGGTAAGGAGGGGGAGAGAAAGTTACTTTGTTTTACAAAAATAAACATTTAGTCTCTAACAGTTTCATGCATGTATGCAGTGTGCTTGTGGTCACACCCATTTCCCTCTCTTAACACCTTATGCTTGCTTTGGACCTCTTTTTCCATAGAGGTCCCTTGGAATTTCAACCCTCCCTCCCCTTTCCCTCCCTCTCTTCCATCCCCCTCCCTCCCTCCCCCCTCTCTCCTCCCTTTCTTTTAATCATTGTTAAGGTCTCACTGTGTATAGGATTGGCTGTTCTAGAGAGCTGCCTTCTGAATGTTAGGATTAAAGTTCTGTCTATCTGACACATCTCTATCACTATCTCTTTCTCTTTCTTTTTTTATCTATCTCTCTTTCTCTATCTTAATCTCTTTTCCTTTCTCTTTCTCTGTCTATCTTTTGCTGCCCCTCTGACTTTAATTTTGCTTGCTTCCATGGGCATGGGTAAGAAGGGGTTCTGTATTGGAGCATGGCAGTAGTTATAGCACTGGAGAAAATGATCCCCTACCCCCGGCAACATCTGTAGCTGCTCAGAGACTGGTGAGCAGCTTGTCGTGTGGAAAGGTCCACAGGCTTGATCTTGTGTAGGTCTTGTGCGGGGAGCCCCACCTGCTTTGTGTTTATGAGTGCAGTTGTTCGGTGACCACCCAGTGCCTCATGGCTCTCCTCACTGTCTGGTTAGCCTCATTCCCGTGTTTTGTAGGTTTATTGCTGCTGACATCAAACATGCACTTCGTCTTTGCATCTGATATTCTGGTTATCTTTTTAAACTTACTAATTCAAGTAATTTTTTCTTTTCAGGTAATGGCTATTTCTGTGTAGATACACATATGTGAATGTTGTCCTGTCTGTCAGCTGTCTGATCACGTGTCAGTAGAAACGTCAGTAACAAGTTTGTTTCTGGTTATAAAAGGACCAGTTCTAATGATTTGCCATCGGAAGTGTTGTGTGCATGGGAGTTTTGTGACTGCTCTTGTCAGTATGGGGATAAAGTAATGACTCCATTTTAATGGCAATAAAATCTCTCATCCTTAGCCATATGTGAGTGTCTTTAGTCCTAAAACATAGATTCAAGCTATTTTGACATGTTCCACCCTGCAAGCCGTTACATGAATTTTTATAGCCACAGAACAAGAGGAAGTCATAAGTAAACACATTGGTAATCACATTGGTGGGTACATGAGGAAGACAGTAGAAGTGGCGAACCAAGGTAATTTCTTTCATAGGCTTCCGGCATGATCTTTTAATATTCTTACCTTCAGGATTGGGAGAGGCAAGAGATCTGTTCATCTTAACGGCTTGTTCTGAGATGTGTTATCTATTAGGAATGAGACTGTTGGGGCAGCTACCAAAGTTGGGGTATCTGGCTTTTAAAGGGTCAAATAGAGCCCAGGATGATTTTGGCTCTGGCTGTCCACCACATTCCATCTCTGCTTAGTCACAATGGTCCAGTCAGCCAAGACCAAGCAGCTGGGGGATTTTAATATGAATGCTGTATCTTTAGAGAATGTCAGTTCATATCAAATTAAGAAACTTTTTTTTAATTCATGGATGGATTTTGATTTTATTAGACAACTTTTCAGAATTACTTAAGATAGCTTGATGGTTTTGTTCTTCTTCAGTCTTTTACTGTGGTCCTTCACAGGCTTTTGTCTTGGTAAACTGCTCTTGAGTGCTTGAATTAAGCATAGATTGCTTCTTTAGGAGTTCTTCACTACAATTGGGTTGATTGTGCTATTGTATTCAATTTTTCATCTTGATATGTCATCAATAACTCATTATTGAGTTAGATTAGTCTGTTTATTTTACATTCTTGGCTCACATTGTTGCTTTGGTAATGTTAACAATATCAAGTCGTGTTTTTTCTCCTCTACTTGTGAGAGACTTTCTGTACAATTCAAATTATTTTTTTTCAAGAACTTGGTTCTAAAAACCTTGGTTCCAATGTTGTGTTTGTAGGAAGGTGAAACCACTTCCCTGATATTAATAAAGTTCCATTTCTGATTACTATTTTAGGATGGTAGGAATCAGTTTTGAAAAGTCACACTTCCTTAAAATTTTACTTTTAAATTTGTTAAAATAAATTTTTTTCCTGATTTATCTGTGTTGTGTTTTCAGGTGTATTTATCCCTTTTAATTTTCCCATTGTTAATTTGCATTTTCTCTCTTTTGTCTTTCTTGGTTGTTATAAAAAAATTGTTTTTACCTCCTGAAACTCCTCCTTGTTCCTTCACACCTCCCTACTCTCCCAACTTTACTAAAGTTCTTTCTTTCGCTTTCAAAAAATAATCCAAAACCTTACAAAAATGAAAATGAAAACAAGCAAGCAAAAGATCAACAAGACAAAAATGTGGCAAAACAAAACAAAAACTCTACACAAAATACCACTGAGTTTGTTTTGTATTGTGAACTACTGGGCATGGTGCCTGCCCTGGGGTGTAGTTAATCTATCCGTGTCTACTTCATTGGGGAAAAACTTATTTCACCTTTTCCTGCAGGCATCAATTTCAAATAGCCTCTTCTTTAGGGGCTCGATACTGTGTCCACTTTCCCTTCTTAGAGCTGGGACCCTGTTTGGATTGACCTGCACAGGTCTCGTGGGTGCTACAGCAGTCTTTGTGAGTTCATTGAATGTCAGTACTGTTCTGTCTGGAAGACAGTGCTTCCCTGAAGTCAGTCCATCTGCTTTAGCCCTCTAGCCCTTATTATCTTTTTACCTCTTCTGTGTAGATGCTTGAGCCTTGGGTAGTACTTGCAGAGGTGGGGGTATGTATGGAAACATCCCATTTGGGATTGAGTGCTCCAAAGTCTCTCACTTTCTGCCCATTGTCCAGTTGTGGGTCTCTGTGTATGCTTCTCTGATGAGAGTGGATGAGGCACAAATGCATGGTATAGCAGAATGTCCTTAGAAGTCATTTACTGCTATGTTCACTTAGCAGAATATTAGCAATGGGATGGGTCTAAGAGGGAATCACTTTTGTATATATCATTATTTTGATATTACTATTTATGTGGATTCATGGATTTTGGAAAATCTTTCGTCATTGGAACTTTTTATATTTTTACTCTTGTTGGGTCTTTGCTCAGGGTCTTGTTCTTTTCATTTCATTCTCCAGATATTTTAAGAGATTATATAATTTCAGTTTTTGTCTATCGGTGTGCATTTTCTGACAGGTTTTCCTATCTGTCTTTTAGTTTACTAATCCTGTTAAGTTGTGCACAGTTTGCCATAAGTTACTGTTTTCAACTGTAATTTTTGAAAATTTCTGTTTGGTGCTCATATTTACCTATTTCTTACTGTTCAAGCATTTAAATAATTCTTTAATTTTTATTATATAAAGTTATATATCTGAAATTCTTATGTCCCCTTTATCTCGGACCATGGTGACTGTTTTATATTTTGGGTATTCTAAAACTGTGTGTTCATATTGTATTTAGATAACCTTTTGGAAAGTTCCCACTGTTATATTTGGAAAGGGTTGAGCAGATTTCGATAGGTCCCATGTTGGGTCTTGAGAGATGCAGATGAGGGTGTTGCTCTTGGGGAATCCCACTTTTCAGGCTTGGTTGTGATTCACTAGACATTTTACATCCTTGCTCTGACTCTCTTCCATAGAGGTTTGATTCGTACAGTTCTCCCTTACTTACTACAGGCTCAGGAGTGTCTAAATGTGCCACCCCCACCCTGGCCCAGTATACTAGATACCAATGGGAGGTGTCTTCTTCTATAGTGTTCTACATAACTTTTAAAGACCAACTTTCTCACTGAACCAGTAAATACCCATTTCAGCTACCAGGTGATCAGTGAGCTCCCAGGATCCACCTGGCTCCGGCTCCCAGTGCTGAGCTGAGAGCTTATAGGCATGCTTCACTGAGCCTGGCTTTTTATCTAGATTCTGAGGCTCTGAATCAGGTCTCTGTGGTTGTTGAGCAGAAACTTTAGTGTACTGAGGCGTCTCTTAAGCCCTGAAATGTGGTGTTTTAAAACTGAGCAATAGTTTTAGTTCCTTTGAGTTGTGACTATAACTTATTTGGAATCTTCTACTTGCAGTGTCAAGTTCATACTCAGAACTCCCTCAGGTGGGTTGTCAAAACCTTTCTGTTTTCTGAGCATTTATGATTTAAGATTTGGGGGATTAGATCAATGAAGCTTTTACACACAGAGACACACATATACAGAGGGAGAGTATGTTCTATATTAAACTTATTTAGTCATAAAATTAAAATAATATATATGTATTATATGAACATGTATGAAATATTTTCAGTTTGAGATTTTTTTACAGGCATTTATTTCTGTGGCTTTAAAATCTATTGTGTTTTCCATTGCCATTTTGTTTCTGAGCTAAATCTTTCAAATTCCTGTCCTATCAATCACTTCCTATATGGGATCTTGTAACATGCTCTAGTTATCTGATTCTACCTTACGTTTTGGAGATGGCTATTTAGTATTTGATTTGAGTTACTATGAAATGTTAATTGATACAACCTACAGGATTTTAATTGTATATTTAACTTAGTTGCAACGCAAGAAGTATTACAGAAACCTACTAAATGCAACTCTTCTAATAAGTCTGTTAGCCTTAAAATATTTGACACTAAGTGATCCAAATTCAACATTCTCCAAGTATACAGAGGAACTATCTCTGATTTCAAAATAACTGATTTGCCACCTACCTACCTTTACCAAAGCAAACAAACAAACACCAAACACCTGCCGTCTGCCCTGCTCCTGGAAGTAAATGTTACTTTATTGATGTTTCTGATGACTACAGAGAGTTCACCATTGTCTCAGACTCAGACACTGAGCTCTTACACTTTTATCCCCATCCTTACACTTCTTGTTCAGGTCAAGGCTGACAGGTAGGTGTGGGGGGGGGGGAAGGGAGGGAGGGAGGGAGGGAGAGAGAGAGAGAGAGAGAGAGAGAGAGAGAGAGAGAGAGAGAGAGAGAGAGAGAGAGAGTTAGTTTTGTTTTTTATTAATGGATTTATTGTGGTGTCCACAGAAATACAGTAGTTAAGACTACAGGCACTAGAGTCTGCTACTTGATCTTGAATTTAGTTCCATCATTAATTTTGTGTGTGTGTGTATACATATAAGTATATCTTTGGGTACATTTATATCAGTGTCTCAGTTTCCCCATTTAGAAGCTGGCCTAATAAGCATTCATTCAGTAAGTTGTCACCACTGCCATCCCAAGCCCTATCACCACAAGCATAGTCCTCTGGGTGGCTGGCTTTCTTGCCTTGCCCTCTTCTCACTTTAACCTCTCTCCTACATTGCTACCATTTGGTTTTCCTAAAGTGAGCAGTTTGGAGGGGTGGACTCTTTAAGTTCCTCATCTCTTTGCTTTCCACATAGAGACACTCTTTGTGGCTACTCTCAAGTTAGACTGCTATAATGAAGAAGTGGCAGAGCTCAGTCAAGATAGCTGAGGGGAGTCTGTCTTGTCAAGATTCTCTCTCTGGGCAGTCAGCATCATTTCCTCCTTCTCCTGTTGCATGCTGGCTTGTGGATAACCAATATGATGATTGCAGCATCTTACATGATTTGTGCAAAGTTTTGAATCTACATTTCTATAGCTGTGCTATATCTGTAATGCCTGGGTATCTTACAGACTCTGGGACATTGAGAGGCTTAATGCATTCTACAAAACTGCCTGCCACCTTTTCCAATCAAATTTAGAAAGGGCTGGCTTGCTGGATTTGTTTGGTTTTCATAATATCTATAGAGTAGAGTTCTGGATGAGTCTAAACTTGAAAAGTAGAACACTATTAAAATGTCAAAGCAAGTAGAACCCTTAGGAAAGACCTACCTTTCATATTCTTTTTGTATTTTGGCCATTCAGATTGTAGCTGAAGGAAAGACTCCAGTTGCTCTTCTCAAATGCAACCCCTCTTCCAGGTCTGCCATGTTCTTTTAGGCCCCTTGCCACCCACAGAGAAATGCTAAATTTTGAAGCTTATTGGCTCTTGTTAGTCTCAGTCTTTAAATTACTTTCCTTGTTTGAAAGTACCACTGGCTGTTAATGCATTTTCTACCTTACCATGCTGAATTCTACATTGCTTGATACTAACACAGCCTGATGCTTTCTGTTACTTGTACTGAGCTGATATCTCATGCTTATCCATTTGTTTTAACCTCTTTTTTCTTTCTTTTTCTTTTTCTTTTTCTTTCCTTTTTCCTTTTTTTTTTTTTTTTTTTTGTAATCAAATGATGCTAAGTGTTTCACGTAGCCTGTATGTGACCTTAGCCCTGTCTCACGAGATGCCAGTGGGAGGCATAATTCAGTCCCTCAGGTTTGATTCTGAGTGACTCTCTGTGCATTGTTTATACTTGCTAATATTTTATTTTCCTTAATTCTACTTATATGTTAAAATGATAGCCTGGTTGGTCCTACTTTCTGCTATTTGATGTGAAACTTCTGTACATTCCCCTGTCATTATTGACAGTGATCTCTTTCAATACTTTATTATAACATTTTCTTCTATTTCATATCAGAAAATTCACTATCTTTTTGTCTCTTCCTGCCATTCATAAATTTCTGTGTGGATAATTTGGTTTTGTGATCTAGGTTTCTGCTATACCTCTTCTGTGTCAATAATTAATGTGTTCATATGATTTATCGTCTGTTTAGGTTTAGTTCTTTATAGATTGCAAGGATTAGACTCCTGTGTTTGCCCATCGCTATCTTCCCTGTGTAGAAAATCTGTTCTCTCATATGGTGAGTTTTTGACTAGAGCTGGGGCAATGGCCAGAAGTATCTCTAAATCACTAAATATCCGCAGATTCTTCTTTCCCACTGCCTGTATATGTGATATTTGCATTCTCTAGCTTTCTCCTACTACCCATAAGTCTACATTTGTGGTTTCCATTATCTGCAGTGAACCAAAGTGTAAATCTGTTACCAATGGAAATTTCTAGATATAAATAAAACTTTAAATTTATTTTAGTCTATATTATAATCTTATAGTCAATGGTTATTTATTATTCTTATACTATAGATAATTTATAAACTCTCACAGGTATATGTGTGTTTAGAGAAAAATATACATAAATGTCAGTGTTAACTAAGATTAATAAAGGGTAGATTCTGTTCTGATTTGTTGGTTTTTTGTTGTTGTTGTTGTTGTTGTGGCTTTTTCCTCCCAGGCATCTACATGGTATTTTTATTATGTTCTATGTCCTTGTGTTACAAATGAGAATTCTAATGTCAGTAGATTCGTCCTACTTTTAAGTAATAATCATCTTTGGTAACTTGCCAGTTCTTTAATGCTTGAAGTGTTAAGATTTTTCTAATGGACGTGAATACATTTGACTACAAAGGCCAGAAGATGGCATCAGGTGTCCTAGAGCTGGAATTCCAGATAGTGGTGAGCCTCCTGACATGCATGTTGGGAACCAAATGCAGAACTTGTGGAAAGACAGCACAGGCTCCTGACCACTGAGCTATCTCTCCAGCTGCACATCCATGCAGTTTAGAAATCTCAGCTAAGGTGTGTAGGCGTGTCTTTCATCACTCATTTCCCTGGGGTGTTGGGGAACCTGTGAGCTCAGGATGCAGACTTTTCTTTAGCTCTTAGAACTCCCGTGCCACTCTCTTCCTTCTGTAGACTCTTTGAGAACTTTTTGCATGGCTCGCTAGGCTGCCCCTTCTGTTCTTCAGCTCTCTTATTTCCCTCTGTTCCCTTCTTGTGTTTTTACTTTGCTGTGGGCTTCCTTCTAACCCTTCTTTCCTGTCACAGGCTCTTGTGTTTCTCTCCTTGCCCTTGACATAGGGAATTATTCAGGTTGATAATTTTAATTTTCAGTTTTAACCTAATTTTAAAAGCTTTAGAAATTATTACTTTTTTATTAGTCTTGGTTATCTTTAACTTAATTGTGTTTTTAATGTTTTAAGACTTCATCTGTCTTCTCCAGATCATCTATTAGGTCTTCATTTCCTAGTTCTTCCCCACTTCTTAGATGCGCATTGGGGCTCAAGTAAGGGACTCGAGGTACAGGCACTTCAGAGCACGTGGTGGTGGCAAGCATGTTTGCACTTTCCTATCTATGTCTTTATGCATCTATTTGCTTTCCTTGCATTCCCTATCCCCGGGAGTATAGTGGGCTCTCTATCCTACTGGATATTCTGGCCCCACCGTGCACTTACCTACATGTGCTAAACCCTTCTGGGGCTAGCTTGAAGCTAAGGAGGTCCTGTGCTAGCCCTTTCTCACAAGAGTCCCACAAACCTATGGCCCATCCTTCAGGCTCCCCCTGTCTTCTGCCTCCAAAATTCTCTGGCTTAAGAGGAGTCAGTTGGGTTGGTCACACTTTAAATCGAAATATGAAAGGTAGATCGAATCCAAGGCCTTTTCCTCTCCCTTGCAGAACATTAATTTTTATATTTTATTCATATTCTCAATTGGTATCCTCTTCATTATTTGCTATCTTTTTGGAAGCTTATTTTTTAATATCATGGTTTACCTTACCCCTTCATATGCACAATTTGAAGCACATGCAATTCGTAAGAAATATCCTGCTTAAATGTTCGGACAAATAAACTCACCCAGGATAGTTTACTGGGTTTGGTCATCTTTATTTGTCCAATTCAAGTTCCATCAATCTGAAAATCTCCCACAGTGTAGAAGACTGGTTAGAGCGGGACAGAAGAAATCCCAGGGGAGGAAACAGGAAGAGAAGAATCAGCATTGAGTTGTCAGTAGGAAGAGGACAGGGAAACGAAAGCCACCCGTAATCAGAAAGCCCTTCTATGTCCAGTTCTTTTCTCACCTCCTCTCTCTTTCTTAGGCTATGTGCTAGAGTTACAGACAAGTCCCATTAGATGGAATTGCACACTAAAGAGACCATTCTGCCCCAGAAAATTAAAACAAAGAAGCATTCAGTCGAACGGCATGGATGAAAACGCTGTACCGTAGCATCCCAGGTTGCAGAGTTAGCACAGATGCCTGCGAATTCATGTTTAAATAGTCATTTGCTTTCCGTATTTGAGATTTGAATTATGCACGTGCTCTCTCTTTGGATTACTTGATACTCAGTTGCTCTTAATCATCTTTAGGCAAAGAGATTTGAATTATACAACACGTGTAAGCCTCACCTAGAGTGGTCATCCGTCTGCGCTGCTCAGTAGCATTGGACGTTGAGGTTGATGATTCAGAAACAGGTTTTTAAAGCCTGACTGCATTCCATATATATGAGGCAGATCAGCTCTACTCTGTGTCAGAGGCAGTTGGGTGCCTGTGTGTCTAAGCTACTGCTTTACGTCTATTATGTGTCGGAGTGTACAGTCTGGTGACATGTATCTAAACTGCTGTTTGCTACTAGTCCAAGCTAAAGGACGTGCTCCTGAGTGTAGGGAGACTACCTGTGTACTTTTGTTACTTTCTGAATTTTGCCATGGACATTGTTATAGGAAGTGTTTGTCTTCAATTTGACTTTTTGTACAAAGAAGGCTTTTAGAAGTAATTATTTCATTTAATTTTTAAAAGAGTTATTTCTTTTATAGGTCTGATTATATTGCCTATGTGTGTGTCTGTGCACCAGGGACATGCAGTATTGGTGATTCCCCTAGAGCTTGTCAGGTCCCGTAGAACTGGAGTCTGAACCATTAGGAGCTGCCATGTAGGTGCTGCGAATCAATCTCCCATCTTCTGCAAGAGCAGCAGCTGCTCTTACCCACAGCGCCATCTTTACAGTCCTTACTTGATTTTTTTTCAAGATAGGGCCTCACTATGTAGCCCTGGGTGGTCTTGAACTTGTACTGTAGTTGAAGGCTAGGCTGACAACGAGATGTGCCTGTCCTCCTGAGTACTGAGAATTCTGGCCTTTGCTGTCACACCCAAGAAAGGTTAGTAAGGTAATAATGGTAAAGGGAGAAAGAGCGAGACGAGTGAAGCCATTTGCTTGTTTGCATTGATAAAAGAGTACACTAAATACCAAGACTAGCACAAGTATATTTCAGTATTTCTTAACTAGTGTTATATGCATGGGATAAAGACAAGAACATGCTTTTCTATCATATAAAAATTTGTATCTAGCTTTACTGTGTACTGTGATTATAAATTTGTATTCCATTGTGTGTATGTGTGCATCACCCGTGGAGGTCAGAGGGCTCCTGGTGTGTGTCTGTTTTTGTCTTTCTACCATGTTGGTCCTGGGGATCAAATGCAGGTGGCTAGGCTTGACAGCAAGCACTTTTACCTGCTGAGCCATCTCTCTGACCCACCACTGTGTACTTTATTAAGAATTCCTGTTCTACAGAAAGATTTTATTAATAAATAATTTAAGTTCCCCTGTAGAGGTCCCCCTCCACCTCCTGATGTTTATTGGTTTTTACTATGTAACATTAGAAGTATAACTGATAGTTTAAGAACTTATATTTTTAAAATATGTGCAATACTCCATATAGATCTAACGTTTAGTACCAGTGCTTGGGTGTTCTGCAATATTGTTAGTGAACTGGTTGCAAATTGCTAGCATTCTCAGTGAGTCACCAAACCAATTAAAAAAATCTTAAGGATATTAGATTTGAAAATGTTCTTCCTTAATTTAGTTTGTCCATTATATGTTATTTTAATTATTCATAGTATTGCTTAACATGCCAGGAAATGTCCTGTAATAGAATTTATTAAATAACAAAGTTTCAATAATATGAATTCTATATTTAGTAACATGTTTTAAAGTCTCAGATTAAAATGCTTTGTCAAGAGTTATTTAGCTGGTTTGAAGTAAAAAAAAAAAAACAGGTCTTTGCTTGGTAGCTTTATCCATTTTGTAATTTTGAAACCAAGTGCTCATTTCAGAAAAAGGATAATTTGAACTATTTTTCAATACATAGAGGACAGTTGATTTTGTAGGAAACAAAAATTCATGTCCCCACTGGCATAGAGCTTCAATGTGCACCTAGGGTGTTGTTTTCTGATGTGTATCAGTGAACAAGATATTCACTTCTCTCCTCCTATAGATGTAATAAATAGAAGACTGCTCATTTTGTTGAAAGTCCCTACATATGTTCTCTTTATCTTGTCATCCCAGATATATAAGGGCTATCAGATGGGTTTCCCAGCATTGGGCTTAAGTGAGTGAGAAGTGAAGGACCATGAGCCCAAAGGTGGAAATTCTGATTGGGATTTGTCTTTGGGTCTATTAGGAGGTTGAAGCGAACATGAAAGAACTATTCTCTTAATATTGATGTGGATTTTTCCTAGCCAAGATCACCTGTTGTTTCTTATTTTTGCTATTAATAGTAAAGATTCACAATTTAAATTTTGCTTGTAAATAGATTGTATAGAGGTTTTATGCATAAATGGGTGTTTGTGTGTATATATTTTAAGTTTTATTAATTTATGTGGATGTTTTTTCCTGAACAAAAATGGTTTTTCATCATGTGTGGTTTTGCATCATGTGTGTACAGTGTCTGTGGGCACCAGAAGAAGGTTTCAGATTTTCTGTAACTGGTGTTATAGAGGGTTGTGAGCCACCATGTAGATCCTAGGAATTCAACCTAGGTCTTCTGGAAGAACAGCCAGGGCGTCTAACTTCTGAGCCATCTCTCCAGCTCAGGTTGTATGTTTTCAGGTATCATGATGAGTAGGAACACTGGTCACATTTAAAATATAATAGGAACCATTGCTCCTTCTCAGGATTGCTGAAGATCCTGTCCATTTGGGAGTTGAGACCTTTGATGTGTTCCGTTACTTTCTACCATTTTTCTCTTGTTCTGAGTGATAGAAAGATATTCTTAATTGATGAAAAACCTGGCTTCAAAAAGAGTTTTCACTCACACTCAGAACTATGTCTCTTGGTGGCTTTATGGTGCTTTGTGTGGCACAAGTGTTTAGGGTTTTATGTAACCTGGCTTCATGATGTTATCTCAACTACTTTTCTCCTTTTCTCTCGTTCTTTGGCTAGATGCTGCTGTTCAAATGCAGTCTGTGTTTTGTTTCCTCCTTGTTTCAGTTTATTTAGTTTATTGATTTTGGTCAATCAGTGCCGTCCATTCTGTTTCTAATAGCAGTGGTCTGCTTATGCTCTAGGCCCTAGTTTACATGGAGGGTTTCCTTGGAATTGGGATGTATTCTTTTCTTCATGTTCTCGGCAAAACTAAATAGCCCCCTGGTTTTATGAAGTTTGTTACACACTTCATAGGTAGTGATTTTAATACCCATCAATCATAGATATGCCATAGCTATTTATAGAAGGGTCATGTGCTATCAATTTTTTTATACCTTCTAGGACAAGTTTATTGTTAGCATTTGCTCAATATAAATGTTTTAAATGATTAAATCCTTCTAATGATTGAAAAGACAGCTTGTCTCATTAAATTCTCTGATCATAGTAACCTTTCCCCCTGGTTTTTACATACATTATTTCCACCTGTTGAACTGAAGTTAAAATATTTGGTATATTTTAGGAATGAGTTGAGAACAATAAAAAGGGGGGTGGGACCACTTTATGTAGCTGGAGCTCACAGAAGTTGACTTTAGACCATCAGTTCTCACCTTGTTGGTGAAGGCCCATTTGGGGGGGGGGTGTTGCATCTCAGAAATTTGCACTAACAGTGACAAAATTACAGTTATGATGAAGCAGTGAAATAATCTTATGGTTGGGGCCACCACAGCATGAGGAACTGTTTTAAAGGGTCACAGCATTAGGAAGGTTGAGAACCACGGTCTTAGATTTCTCTGTACCTATTTTGTTTTGAGAGTGTAATTTTCTTCTCCTTTTTCCAGGACCCTAACAGGAGCATTCATACCAGCAGTAGCAGCAGCAGCAGCAGCAGTAGCAGCAGCAGCAGCAGCAGCAGTAGTAGTAGCAGCAGCAGCAGCAGCAGTAGCAGCAGCAGCAGCAGCAGTAGCAGCAGCAGCAGCAGCAGCAGTAGTACCAGTTTTTCAAAGCCTCACAAATTAATGAAGGAGCACAAGGAAAAACCTTCTAAGGACTCCAGAGAACATAAAAGTGCCTTCAAAGAACCTTCCAGGGATCACAACAAATCTTCCAAAGACTCCTCCAAGAAACCCAAAGAAAACAAACCACTGAAAGAAGAAAAAATAGTTCCTAAGATGGCCTTCAAGGAACCTAAACCCATGTCAAAAGAGCCAAAAGCAGACAGTAACTTACTCACCGTCACCAGTGGGCAGCAGGACAAGAAGGCGCCCAGCAAAAGGCCCCCTGCTTCAGATTCTGAAGAACTCTCAGCCAAAAAAAGGAAAAAGAGTAGCTCGGAGGCTTTATTTAAAAGTTTTTCTAGTGCGCCCCCACTGATACTCACTTGTTCTGCTGACAAAAAACAGATAAAAGATAAATCTCATGTCAAGATGGGAAAGGTCAAAATTGAGAGTGAGACTTCAGAGAAGAAGAAGTCAACGTTGCCACCGTTTGATGACATCGTGGATCCCAACGACTCAGACGTGGAGGAGAACATGTCCTCGAAATCTGACGTGAGTAGCCTGGTGCCTCCTCTGTCCCTTTACAGTATCTGGGTTTTGCATTAGATAGCTTCATGGTGAGAAACAAGAAAGGAACGTGGATTCTGTCCCTACAGAATAGAAGGTGAAGCCTAGAAGTGAATGTCCTTAGCTAACGGGAAGAAGGAAATGAAGTCATTAAGGAATCTGCAGAATTTTTTAGGCTGTACTGAAGTTGTTAAGGGAAAGATATATTCCACAATGCAGTTAAGGTTGTTTGAATAGCAACAGAAAGATCCAGTGCCCTTGAGAGCTCTGTTACAGTGCTCTGGGCTGATTGCTGACTTAGGGAAAAGAGAGCAGTACACTCAAGCTTGAATACAATGGAAAAGCAAGGTCAAAGAGAAACCTACGAGGCACAGTGCAACTTGTGGTCATTCTAATAAAGTAGGATTTAAAGGTTTTTAAAAGCTAAGTGGGAAATCCGTTACAGTTTGTTGCTTTCCTGTCTGGTACTGGGGACACAACCCAAAGCTTGGCATGCCAGACGTTCACTCTTCTCCTAATATGTACCTCAGCCCCGGTGCTGGTAGTTTTTAAAACAGTGTTATTAAAGTAAAGCTTTGTTGTAACTACATACATACATGTTGAAACTTTGATATTGACGTGCACCTGTAAAACTACTTTCAATGTGAAGATCAGACTGCTTTTTTCTCCCCGGGGTAGCTGCCAGCTGGATGAGAGGGGCGCATGATCTGGTGCATGTTGGTTGGTGGCCAGATTATCTTGCAGGTGCCTACTAAAGCATCTCAGCATGTTATACCCCCTAGCTGTTGGACATCGTGGCTTAGGCTTATAATTACAGTTCTGCTGAGTTGAATGGCAGAGAGTTTGCAGTTACCTGTTTCAACCTTTTACCCGTATAAGAAGTCTTGCATATCTAGTCTAGAACTGTTGGAAGGCATTTGATTGTGTTTTAAAGACCAGATATTACTTCCCTTGAGGTCCCATCCTTCTCCTCTCTGGTTTGTCTAAATTGATCTTTTCAGCTATGTGTCCATAGCCATTAGGCCCGTTATTCTCCTTACTTTGGATGTCAGTATTCGAGACCGTGGTGAGACTGGTGGTTTGCTAAAAATCACTGGCCATTTTAGAGTATGTTTCTCTCTGTCTCATGATGTTTCCTATGGGTGTTCCTTATTTAAATGCTGGTAAAAGAGAGGAGGCCTTTCCCGACCTGACCTGGGTTTGCACTGTTCTGTATAAGAAGCCAGCCAGTGTCAGGACAAGGTGTCAGTACCAATCGTCACTGGTCCAGAGACTACCCCCTCTTTCTGTAAGGCTAATCCAAACTTCTCATCAAAGAGCAGATTAGGAGCAGGTTGGATCATTTGTCCCAGTGCTAGGGAAAGACTGAATACTTAACAGCTTCTAGAGTGAGGATGAGTACAACAAGCTCTTCTGTTCGCCCAAATATTTCCTCTTCCTCGTTGGCTCTGAGCTGCTCCTTGTAGTTTGAAGCTTATTCTTAATGTAGATCTTACCTCTTTTCTGTATTTGGCTTTTGGTTCAGATCACTCTGAAATGCTCTCAGTGTGTGATTAATCAAAATCAGAGTTTGGCAACTTTTTCTATGTTCTGAAATGTTATTATTCTTCTAGAAAAAAAGGGGCTCTCATCATTGGGGTGTGAGTCATTGGTAAGCTATGAAATCAACTTTGCATGTCATCACCAGCATTTGAAAAATTAGAATACATTGTAATTAGTATGAGTAAGTGATGCCTTATGGGATTTTTATTTCAGAAAGAATGTGTTTCTTCAATGATCAGAACTTTCAGAGGCCCCTTTTTAGAATGTTTGCTGATTTATGAAGAAACCAAATGGCATTTGGAAGGCACTGCCGATCTTTGATGTGTCACACATGAGCTCCTCCTTGGGCATTTCTGTTAATTCTCCTTTTGTCAGTTTCTCGTTTTTTCCTCTTTACTCATGGTTTTCAAAACATGGCTTTTCTTTTAATAAATGTCTTATTCAGCTTGGTGTATTCATCCAAATGGATACCTTGAAAGTCTTTTGAAAACCAAGATTTAGAATTGTTAGTTGCTTACAATGGAGATAGTACAATTTTAGAATTATTGTGGCCATAAACCTAGTGATCAAAAAAGGAATTCCTGTCATGTGCTGTGTGTAGAAAGCATCCAAAGATTTTTTAGTATTGCAGAGGTATAAAACTTAACAGTTGGGCAGTGGTGACACATGCCTTTAGTCCCAGCACTGGGAGGCAGAGGCAGGTGGATTTCTATGAACCCAAGACCAACATAATCTACAGAGTGAGTTCCAGGACAGCCAAGGCTGCACAAAGAAACCTTATCTATGTGCAAACAACTTAACAATTGTGTTTTCCTTACAACCCTTTTGGTACTACATGCTTTTATTTTGTTTCTGTTGGTTTAATTATTTTAAGCCATAAATTCAAGAGACTTTGCCCTTAGCAAAGCATGTTGAGAGAACTGGAATTCCACTCACCCAGCAGTAAAGATAGCTATGCTGATTGTCTGTTCTTCTCACCTGTGTTCAGGACAGGAACTGGATCTGGTAGCAGGGAACAGCCAACTTCAGGGCCATAGTTCCCATTGTCTTGGGTATGAGATGTCAGCCTCTGAGTAAAGGTGATTCGATGGCCTGGCTTTTCCAGAGTCCTTTTGAAATTTATTAGTGGATTATTCATGGGGATGGGAGAGTAAGTAATTTTAGACAGAACAGGTAGAGGCCATGGACTCTGGAAATGAGAAAAATGTACATGTCAGATGGTTTATGATTATGAAGGAAGGCTACAGACTAATCTGATGGTGGGTCAGTCTTTAAAGTGCTTACTCCACCAGCATGATGGCCTGAGGTTTCTGTAGTACCCATGTTAGTATCTAGGTGTGGTAGGACACATCTATAACTTGTCTAGGGTGAGGTGTAAGACATATGGGTCCCAGAGTTTGCTGGCCAGCTAGTAGTTACTAAGGTGAACTCCAGGTTCAGTAAGAGACACTGCCCTGACAAACAAGATAAACATGCCCTGAAATAGTGTGTCTCCAATAGACAGGAGAGTATGGAAGGGAGGACTCTCATGGGCCTCAGCCATAGACAGAGAACTATAGGCAACTAAAGAATGTGGAGGGAGGGGGAAATTGTCTTCAGCAGGGAAGAGCCTAAATAGTTGTCCAATAAATACCAAGTGGCCAGCCCTGAAAACATACCTGAACTGAGTAAGTTTCCTATTCATGTGCATGTGTGCATGTAACAACAATTAAAGAAAAGAAAGTCAGTCATGACCTCAAGAGAATACCAGGCGAGTAAGGGACAGAAGGGAAAGAGAACATGAAATAATATTTTAATTTCAAAATTTTATAAAAATAGGTGGAGAGGAATTGAAAAAGACTCCCAATGTTGACCTCTGGTTACTACCTACACCCACAAACATACCTAAACATGTATACATTTATACAGCATACACACAGCAAGGCTGGGAAGAATAATTCTACAACTGATATATTTATAAGGATATCTTGTCTCAGTGTAGCCTTTTTTTTGTTGATATTTGAGATAGAGTTTCTCTGGGCATGCCTAGCTGCCCTCAACTAGTTCTGTAGACCAGGCTGCCCTTGAACTTAGAGATCTGATCAAAGGTGTGTGGCATCAGGCTTGGCCTCAGTATAGACTTTTTAAAGTTAAAGGAAACAGTATTCCAAAAACACTCCTCTGTGACCAAGTTAGACTTGGGTTTGTTTGTTTGTTTGTTTGTTTGTTTGTTTGTTTGTTTGAGGCAGTTTCTCCTTCTATATCCCAGGAGCTCACTATTTAGTCCAGGCTGGCCTCAAATTCACAGCAATCCTACCTTGTTCAGCTCCCTAAATTCTGGGATTCCTGGACAGTTTTTTGTTGTTTTTTTAAACAACAAAACATAGTAAGAATCAGTTCTATTAAGAAGAAGGAAGGGATCATAGCTTGCTGACTCACAGACATCTTCTCGGTCATATTTACATATGTTTTACATATGAGGAAGGGATCATAGCTTGCTGACTCACAGACATCTTCTCGGTCATATTTACATATGTTTTACATATGAGGAAGGGGAAACCAGGTTGCCATCCTTAGTTGTACTGCTTGTTTTCAGAGACTTCTTACTTGTTAGATGGTGAGGAAAGGTGGTGAGAAGTCTGAGCCTGTGTTGTGTCCTAGTGCCATGGGGACTTGGACAAACTGATGTTCAGAGCTTCTGCTCTGCTCTGTGCTGTGGGAGTGTGGTTAAAATGACATCAGCCCAGGTATAGCCAAAAGCACACTTATCAGGAAGAAAATGTTAGCCACAGCGTGCATGTGTATGTATGTGCGTGTGCATGTGAGATGGGTGGGGAGCGAGACAGACCTGGCTTCTGAGGAACTTTGCCGCCTTTCACCTTATGGCCTTCAAGAGACAGAACTTCCCTGCTTTTTCTACTGTGTACCTTTATATGGTTTGTGGGGTGGGGGCAATAAGTGGCACGTGTCACTTTGTTCTGCCTTTTGTCTTGGGGAGATGGCCTTGTCACTGACTTACACATGCCGCATGGTCATGGTGGAAAAACACAGAGGTCAGAGACTGAGTTATTCAAAAGTTCAGACATAATTTCACAAGCTGTTTTAGCTTTGTATTAAATGTGATCAAAGACATTATCTGGCCAGTTGATGCAGTGGATAGGACATTGGAGTCCTTTTTTCCTTCCTTCCTTCCTCCTTCCAGCTTGAATACTCTCCCCCCTTCCTCTCCCCTCCTTGCCTCCCTCCTTCCCTTTCTTCCTCCCTCCCTCCCTCCTTCTCTCCTTCCTTCCATTATTAGAGGAGAACATCCCCAGAAGTGATTTACCATTGAGCTCCATTAATATAACCAAAGGAGTTCCTTTTAAATGTTCGTGATTCTTTAGATACTTTTCATTTTCAAAGGACTCTAATGTCACATGAAAGTTCATCAATAATGTTCCTTGAAGAGGAATTTGGATAGGGGGGAGAAGCTGGTAGAGAAAAGAGGCCTGATTCATAGAGAGTGAACAAATACAGCAAGGCTGTTAAAGGGATGTTTTTGTTGAGAATACTTTACATTGAGGAACCTCTGTCACTCCCATTAGACTGCAGTTTGCAACCTGTGGGTTGCGGCCTTGTTGGCAAACCTCTGTCTTCAGGATTATTTACATTATGATTAATAACAGCCCCAGAATTATAGTTAGGAAGTAGCAGTGAAAATAATTTTATGGCCAGGGGTCACCACATGATTAGCTGTATTAAAGGGCCGCAGCATGGAAGCTCACTGCTTAGAGGAAAGCAGTTCAGGGTTAAGAGTTCACTTGTGATGCGTACTGATGCTCGGGCCCCAGGAACAAGCCAGAGTAACCAGCATCTGTTCTTGCTGGTGAGCAAGCGCCATAACAGCAGCTGAGAAGGGTGAGAGTCTGAGCATGTCATTAGCCACAAAGTATTTATAACTGTGGGTTTTATTAAGCTGCATATACTTTGTTATATTAAAGTCTAATGGATAATAAAAATGATTCACACCTTCTATAATTTCTTAGTAACTTGCTTTTCATATAACTGTTTTAGAGGAACCCTAAAACAGTTTGGGGTTGGCTGGTTGGGGTTAGGACAAAATTTTGTATTCATAGCAGAAAGGTAGGGGAAAAAACCCAGTAAATAAAATTTCAAGATGTCCGTTTATAATTGGATACAGTTACAGTGATAAATTCCTCATCTTTGCTTTCACATCTTTTACTTTGCCTTGTAGAGATTTCATCATAACGTAGAGGTCATGTTCAAAGCTCCATCATCTTTCTTGAAGGTGGACACATTACATCTGGTACGAATGCAACCCTCTCCAATTACAGTATAAGAAGAAGACTTAAGTCACATCTTCCCATGGATTTAGCTGACCAGAATGTTTTCTTGGATAGAAATCCTGAGGGAGAGAAATAAAATCTCATCATATGGTGGCTTGCCCTCCCCCACTTCCCCCAGTAGACAGTAGGGCCAGGACTTCAAACCCCACAGTAGCAGGAGTTTCTTTGAAAAGGAAAAAAGAAAAGGGGGAAAAAAAGAGGCATAAAGAAAATCAGCATCCTGCCTTTTGTTGGTCCTCATTTCCTCCAGCCCCACCCTGTTCATTGCCCTCCTTAAACTGTCTGGGGCTGGCAGTAAATGCCCCGCTGCTGAAGACCTGGCCTTAGGTTTTTATGTGGTGGAAGGGCACTGCAGCAGAGAAGAAGGTCTGCATTGTGTTTTCAAAGTGGCTGGTTAATGGCTTGTCACTCCTGCACAGGCAGAAGCTGTAAAGGCTGTGTTTGGGGAACTCCAGCTGGAGAGGCCATTCATTAGAGGCTGCCTCACTCCAGGGGGGAGCCTCTCATTCTGTGCTCCTGTTTTCTGTGTTTTATAAGTGAAGGTGGAATTACCTGAAGGGGTTACAGTCCTTTCTTCCTCTTGGTAGATTTAGCTCACTATAGAACATTCATTAAAACAATTGGATGAAAGTGAAAATTGTGGTGTGTGTGGAGTTCTTCTTCAGAAGACACCGTTTGCTTCCGTATTGGAAGGCATTTAGACTGATGATGTCCTAGCCAACCACAATGTCATTGATTCATCCAGATTGCGGATTTCAAAAAGAGGGAGGCAGATAAGGAATCACTTAAGAAGATGTTTTTTTTTAATTTATTTTTATTTTATGTATATGAATGTTTGCATGCATGTATATGCACCATGTATGTACCTACTATCCACAGAGGCCAGAAGAAGGAGTTGGATGCCCTTGAATTGGACTTACAGACATTAATAAATTGCCACGTGGTTGCTGGGATCTAACCCAGGTCCTCTGCAACAGCAGCAAGCACTCTCAACACTAAGCAGTCTCATCAACCCCTAAAAAGATGTGGTGTTGCTGGGTCTTTTTCTTTTTTTCTTTTAAAGCAGCTACAGGCCTCTTTCCCTTATTTCAGTATATGTTAAACTCAGTGTGATATCTTAGTTTTAAAATTAAGCAAGTCCTCAAAGTCCATGTTACAAAGGTTGTAAACAGACAGCAGGCTCTGTCATACCATTGGCTGTCACCAACAATTGCCAAAGCAGAGCGCTTCCACTCACATGCATTGGCCCCACATCTTTTCCATTAAATTCTAGACCCTCTTTAAAAGGACTGAATCACCTGTGCAGGGATCTGTTGTTCACATTTTATTATTTGTGTAACTGTGCTCTCTCTCATCTTTTGACACAGCACAGTCTCTGCAGAGCAATGCCACATGGGTACAGTTGAACTTCTAAGTGATTCCCATGCTAATTTCCCTGCCAAGTCTCAACACAAACACAGTTCTGTGAATCATCACAATTGCCATAATTTTACCGACAAGAAGACAGAAGCTCAGAGATAAGACACTACAAAGATTGGCATGTTTAAAAGTTGTAGAAACTACACAGGTGTGATGCACATGTACCCTTAATCCCTTTAATCAGGTGGCAGAGGCAAGAACTTCTGACTCTTACACTTAGAAGCCACCTAAGGCTGTGGACTGTGTATCACTATAAAGTATCTTAGGAGTCATTCAGTTGCTCACAAGTGGTTCCCACTGTATTTGCATGGAAGTTTATGTTCCACAGAGCCAAGCTGCAATTTTTCAAGCCTTCCCAGAAGGTGCCACCGAATAACAAATGGTGCCCTCCAGGTGAAGGGCTCCTTACGTTGGACTCCTCTGGTTCTATTTTGTAAGTTCGTCTCACTATAAGTCATTAGAAATGAAGGGTATGCATTCTTCATATCCGGTGATGGGAAGCCAATGGTTTCCTTTGGTGTCTGAGTAAATATCTAAGCAAGTTTGTGAAATTGTGCTCAGTGGGCAACAATTTATGGCTGTAAGCTTTGAAGGCTGTGTCATGGTCCACAAAGAAACATCTTCCCCTCGGGGATTCTTCCGGTCACTGAAGGTGACAGCGCAATAAACTGCTGGTTGGAGAAAATGGAAAAGTGCTCACTTAAGTGTTTAGAGACAATATTTTTTCCTGGGAAGTCTGAAAACACACAAGATGGGGATGGTGGTATGTCAGGAGACTTGGAGCAGAAAGAGGGATTCTGTGTGACAGAGAGAAAGAAAGTCCCTTCATCTTTCTCAATCACAAGAAGGGAGTTTGTGTTTGGGGCACTTATTATAGTCAGTGCTTACCTGACTTAATGAAAATAATGAGTGAGCAGACCCTAGACTGGGGCATCGTACTTAGAGTTATGTAGTGCTGGTCCTTAGAATTTAAACTGTAGGTACTTGCTTTATTATGTGTTTCATCCACTGTCCTTGTTGTCATTATTGTAGTCTTCTCCTTCCTTCTCTTCCTCCTCCCCCTCCTCCTCCTCCTCATCATCATCATCTTCATCCTGGACTGGCATTGAGCTCTGTACTGACAAGGATAACTTTGAGCCTTTCATCCTCTTGCCTATACCTTCCAAAGACTGAGATTTTGGTGCTGCCATGCTGTACTGGGATTAAAGGGAGGACTTCACTTTGGTAGGCAAGCACTTCGCCAACTGAGCTCTAGACATCTTTCTGTTTGCTTTATAGAGTGTCATGAACCATCATCCTAGGACTTGAGTCACTGTGTATGGGTGTGTGTGTACATGTGTTTATGCATGGTGTGTATATGGATGTGTGTGTACATGTATGTTTGCATGGCATGTTTGCTCTCCATCTTATTTTTTGAGACAGGGTCTCTTGCTGGACCTGGAACTCACAGTGTCCATGACATTGACTGCCACCCTGTCTTTACATGAATGCTGGGCTTCAGACTTGGGTCTAAAAGCTTATGCAACAAACATCTACTCTCTCCCCAGCCCTTGAGGGTTTTTGCTTTTTTGTTTGTTTTAATGTTTTAAATAAAATTATTTTTCTCAATTATAATGTCTTCAGAACTAAATAATGGGCCTTATTAGGACATTTTCATGCATGTATTTTTTACATATACTTTGCTCATATGTCCCAGCTTGTTACCAACCCTTGCTTCTTCTTCCATTGGTCCCCTTTCTCCTGTAATTCTATTTCTCTTTCTCTGCTCCTCTCCCCTCCCCTTCCTCATTCCATTCTCCTTCCCCATCATTTTATCTTACAGAAAACACTTTCTATTAAGCATGTTTTACTGTAATATTTTGTTTATGGATGTTTGATCATCGTTAAAACACATCACATAATTTTTTTACTCTTTATGTGGTGTCATATTAGATTGTACAAATACACAATTGGAATTTAAGCTGCTCTTTCAAGTACGTACGAGTCAATGAGAGGAAGGTATGGGTAGGAGGATCATTAGCGAGGACATTCTTGAAAAGAGGAAGCGGTGTGGTGAAGCTACGTCATCACAGGAATGAAGGCACTGTGGGGCTTACTAAATATTTTTATATTTCAATGTATCGTTAGTGTGTGTGTGCTCAGTTCAAAGGACAAGCTCTGGAATCAGTCCTCTTCTGTCATGGATTCTATAGATTGAGCTCAAGTTCTTGGGCTTGCTAGGCAAGCACCTTTAACCAACGAGCCATCTCACAGGCCTTACTAAATGTCTCTTGAGAGGAAAAGATGTGGTTTAACTCTCCTCATTCTCACTTCCTGGTCAGCTGGTGGTGTTGCTGTGCTCTGGTGAGGAGGTAGGGAGGAGGATGACAGCTGGCTCTGAGAAGGAACTCAGGGAGAGCTGAGATGGTGTCTGAGACATCGGTGCTTCCTGTGCATCTCAGCAGCAGAACTGAGGAGTCTCTCCTAGGGAACTTGTTCATCAGTCTCCTGTCTTCTTACTCGGTTCTTCATGCTGTCTGTGTGAGGCTCCCAATGTTGGACTGCACTACCTAATGCTTATACACATGAAGAGTTAAAGAAGGAGTTAGGGTACCCTAGTTCTGAAGCATAGCCATGCCTGACTGTTAGCTATACATTAGGGAAAGGGGTCTGAGTATGCATATGGTCCGAGAATAATACTCCTGGGATCAAAAGACAGATAGGTTCAGTTTATTTATAGAGATTTGCAAGATGTAGATTTCAGTGATAGTAATTACTTTGTGAGATACAGCTGTCATTCAGGCATGTGTTAGTTTAAGCAAAACTATTATATCATTTGCAAAAACATACTGTTTGATAATTTTATGGATTTTATTCTGTAAAGACCTTGCAGAGGTAGGGCAAAGGCAAAGAGACCCCATAGAAGCCTGGTGCTTGTGTAATCCATGATTGCATGTTTCAGAATTTCTGTATGTATGTATGTGTGAATGCATACATGTGTATGTTGGGGGTGGGGCACATAGGGGAAGCCAGAAGTTGATATTGTTTTCCTCAGCCACTCACCACCCTACCTGTTGAGACAGGGTCTTTCACTGAATCTGGAGGGATCCTCCTGCTCGTGTTCAGGTTTATGGAGCTATGCTGCCATGCCTGGCCTTCATTGCGTGGTGTTGGGCTGCCATGCCTGGCCTTCACTGTTCGGTGTTGGGGAGTGAACTCGGGTCCTCTTACATAGGAAGAACTTCACTGACAGCCATCTTCACAGCCCTCTGTGTATTTATAAAATAGCTGTTTTCCATTTGCCTAGCCCCAGACTTCATCTGAAATCCAAGACGAATCTTTCTGAAACAGGTCTCATTTTATTCAGCTGACAAGCCCCTCTCAGTGTGACCTGACACACTTTCAGTTGACGGAGTGCTCACTGCATTTCCAGCTCCCTTCCTTTGCTCCGTTATTTCTTCCACATTGTTTTAATTAAAAGTGAACTTCATACTTGTTCCAGAGATTACAGTATGATTTTTTTTAGTTGCACTTAGTGTGTGCATGTATACATACATTCCTTCATGCCATACCATGGTCTCCATGGGGGACCTGTGAGAGGCTGTTCTATCCCTACCCCAAGTGGATCTTGAGGATTAATCTTAAGCTGTCAATCAGACTTGGTAGCAAGCACTTTAACTTGCTGAGCCATCTTGCCAACCTAAACCTAAAATATATATCGATTAATTTATTTTGTATGTGTGTGAATGCAGGTATCTGCATTCTGTGACACACTGCAATGGCCATAAGATAACTCTACAAAATCAGGTCCCTTCTGGTCCCTCATGGGAGGAAGAGATTGAACTCAGGTGGTCAGGCCCACATGTGAGAACTTTAACCTGCTGAGTCATCTTGCCAGCCCCCGATAGATTTTTTTTTTTAATGCTAGTTTTCTGATACTCTTAAGTCAAAAATCCAGCCAGACTAACATGCTGTGGCTACTTCCTACCTCCATTGTCCAGCAACTCTCAAGAGACCTGCCATTCACTGCCAGCCCCTCCTGTAGAGGTAAGCCACCCACTGGTCTTGTTTTGTGTAATAAAATCAAAGGATTTCATAATTTACCTCCAAATGCAGAGGAGTGATAGGTGTGGTGTGTTATAGCCACCTGTGTCTGATCCCATCAGAGCTCAGAGCTTGGAGCTCTGTGCTTTCTTTATTCTTTTTAGAAACTGTAAAGGTTAAAAATTATTCTTGGGTATGGAGGTTTATGGTCAAATTTAGAAACCATATTCGATGTCTCTACACAGCTTGTGATATGGCCACTGGGTAACTTTTAGGCAAGAAGAGAATTCAGAAATCTCTTCTCGCTCTTGAGTTTTGGAGAGGAGAGCCGGAGGCCAAGTTTAGTAATTTACTTGAGGCCATAGAACCTAGACCTAGGATCCAGCCCCTCATCAGCATTCTCTTGGCTCTTTACCCAATGAGTCAGGACACCAATGTGCCTACCATTGAGCACTGAACGTGGTCTCTGATGTACTGTCACTGTCAAAGTCTAGCCTCCCACACACTGCCTTAAACCTGAGCTGTTCAGCTGCTGTCACGGGAACCTGTTCATCTGTCTTGGGTGCAGGAACCTGTTGTTTCTTATCCTCAGTAGAACTTCTTCTCTGGGAGACTCTTTTTATGCCTAACTGAGGTAAAGGTGTCCACCAGGTGGATATGACAGACCTAACTGATGAATATTCTGGTAGATTCTAGACTGGTCATCTCTGTGAAATTACCAACCTCAATAACTATGGCTTCATACATTTTGAAGAAAAATCTTGAGGCAAAATAGTGATACATTTAAATATCTAGCAAGTCAAAAGTCTTCATCCTATTTAACATGAAAACCCACAGGAAACATCACAGTCTTCTCCTGTAAATGGAGTCTTCATACTTGAGGCTGGAACTTAGATGTGATGGCTGGTACTCCAGCTACTACTGTGCTATGGAAGTATATGTTAAGCACACAGGAGCACAGGAGGAACTAAGCTCCTCCTCCCTGACCTCTGACCTCATGGAACTTGTGTGCTCATCTTGTCAATCATGCTGGATTTCTCACCCAATGAGAGGAAATCGGACGCCTCAGTCCATTTTCGTCTGTCTTTTAGTGGAAGCTGTGCTTTGCATGAGTTTGCTCCACCCACATCCCCAAACCCATTGGATCTTATGTGGGTTCATATGCAGTCTGCTTACTTACTAGTCCCTGGGCAGTAGTGACAGCAGAGAATAGGATGCATGCATGCAGAGATTACCTTCTGGGGCCAGAAGGAGATGAGTTTGGGCAGTACTCACTGGTACAGTGAAAACTCTGTTCCCTCAAGCCTCCTTCCAGTTGCTTTGGTAGTGTTCCAGATTTGTTCCCCAAATGTCTGTGGACTTTTTACCTCCTTTTCTCTGCTTCATGCTAACAAGCCACTGTTGATGTGGTTCCCTGGCCCTGACCCAGCTCTCCGAGATGAGACTGACTTATTATCACTCATCTTCTGCATCTTTGCCTTTGTCTGTTTTAAAAAAAATTTGTTCCTTGAGCATTTTCATAGAGGTCTACAATGAAATGTCCTATCTATCTCCCAGGTCCCCAGTCACCTCCCTCTAGCTTCTCCCAAATTGTCCTCAACTCAACTGTATGGTTTTTAAACAAATTAATCCACTCCCAGTTTTGACATTTACTTATGTGTGTTTGAGGCAGGGCATGCATGTGCCATGGCCGGTGTGGGAGACAAAGGAAGGCTTATGGATTGAGTTTTCTTTTTTCTTTCTTTCTTTTTTAATCAGATATTTTCTTTATATACATTTCAGATGCTATCCTGAAAGTTCCCTATACCCTCCCCCCTCCCGCCCTGCTCCCCTACCCACCCACTCCCACTTCTTGGCCCTGGCATTCCTCTGTACTGGGAATATAAAGTTTTTTTCTTATCTCTAAGGAGATAAGAGCTTTCAAAGAACAGATCAAAAGCAACAAGATCACCTCTAGACTGCTTTCTGATGCTCATTGCCATCAGGTATCTAGTTACTGAGGAAATTTTTAATAAAATAAAATCTTACTATTTTTTCTATCTTTGTATTATTTGTTTAACTTGGAATCCAAATAAAGTCCCACTTTTATGCCTATAACAATATCTGTAAATTAATCTATAGGTGTCCCCTTCTCTCCTCTTTCTAACATAAAATACAAAGGGGAACGCTTGGTCTTCTGGCCTAAATTGTCAGTTCAGATTTGAGTAATTTCATGATGTGCGTTCTCCAGATGAGCTGTCAGAGGTAGGACTGTGGTCAGATCTGGGTTACACTTTGGTTTTTTTATTTGAGGGGGCACAGGACTGTTTCATGGTGTTCTGGGATCCTGTTGCTCTAACACTACAAGGAAAGGTCGCTGTGTTAACAGCCTTAGCTGTTCTGTGCTTACAGACTTAATTCTTTAAGTTTTAGGGGCTGGAGAGATGGTCCATTGTTAAAGAGCACAGGTTGCCCGTGCAGAGGATAGGAGTTTGGTTCTGGCAGCTCATAACCACCCGTAACTCCAGGGGTCCTCACACTCTTCTTCTGGCCTCTGCAGACACCTGAAGTCTCATGCACATCCCTACAGACACATATGCTGATAAGCACTTTTCCTGTTAAGTTGTAAATTGTAACTATTTCTTGTTGTTCTTTATGTATTGGCCACAGTTCACCCATATTGAGGCACTTCTGTCTTGTGCAGAGGTATAGTTTGTAGCCAGAGGTACAGTTTCTGGAGCGGAAGGAATAATCCGGTTTAATTTTTCTCCTTTACCAGTATTTAAAAGGATGAGTTTGGTTCCTTGGTTCACTTGAGCAGTTTCAAGCACTTTAAATTTTATTCACTCGCTTACTAAACTTAGAGGAGTTGAATGTCTTTGCACACAGAAGCAGGCGTTTTACTACTGAGCCTTCCTTCGGTCCTTCACAGTGTTTTATAAGCCTTGCTCTTTTCCCTTTTAATCTGACTGTTGGCTTCCTCATTTTTCTTTGATCCTCCTCATGTTGTAGTCATTCTACAGTATCAAAAATCCTGACTTCCCCAGGGCAGTAAGTTTGGGTCTTTTTATGACCTGCTTAACGTAGGCTTGTCTGAGTAATCACCTCCACCCCTTCCCCTTCACAGCTTTGTGCTTTATCCAAAAACAGTTCATATATACTTTGAGTATAATTGTTATTTTCTTATATTTTTTCCTAATCAGTTCAACATGTTGAAGACAGATTCCTTAAGTATACAATTTTTTAGATCTTTGCACTGTGTTTGACCATAATAGTTCCTTGGCAAAAGTTCCATAGTGCAAAATGTACTAATACACACACGCACACATACACACACACACACACCCTCTTTACTAACTTATATACTTATAATGGAAGGTCTTAACTCTGAACACATATGAGCAGTTGGGAGCAGTGACATTTGGTCTGTCCCCTCTGGAGATAGAGTAGGTGGTCCATAAAGGTCAAGAGACCTCACTGTATGAATAAGAGGTGTCTTGGCTCTCACACAAGTACACAGGACAGAGTATAAGCCACCCTTGTACATGCAAGTGCATACAGTAAATCCTGGGGTAACTTGAAGGCTAAAGTAAAGAAGGCGTGTGGGTAGGACTGGGTGGTGGCTGCCTTTGTGTTACAGTGCGTGGATTTGGCAAGTGTGAGAACTCTTCAGAACTTCCTGGAAAATCCTTCATAAAACTGCTTCTACCATGGAGAATATTAAAGAAGAAAAAAATAGCACAGGGGGAAGCAAAGACTACAAATTAATCTTTTATTGTGACAACAAAAAGATGTGAGCCTAAAAATCCCCAAACATTTGCTTCTGTGTTTTAAAAAAGCAAATATATTCAGAGAAATTTCAATAACAGGATGTTGAAGTGAAAGACATTTCTGCCTCCCTGTTTCCTATAGAGGACCGTGCAGAGGCCTGATAACACGAGTGTTTCAGGACCACCTTGTTTCGCTGTCTTTGCATGGTGAAATATGAGTCCCTTCCCTCTAATGTTTATATGTGCTTTTGAAATTATCGCAACTGGTAAGATGCCACTTGAATGTAGTACAGAATGCCAGGTCCCTCCACCCCCACCCTGCTGCTGCCTCCTGTTTGCTGGAGTTGCATAATTGTCAAGACAAATTAGTTTAATAACTTTAATTTGATGGGCCAGTGTTTATTCAATGATCATGCTTGCATATCTGCAACCATACAATTAAATGTTTATTATATATGTAGATGAATCAATAACAAAATACAAAATACTTAAGCTCCTCAGTGCAAGAGGCAAGTCTGGGTAACACTGAGTTAAACTGAGCAGTCGTCTGTACGGCAGGAGAGCAAAGGTGAGGCGGCTACAGTTAGTTCCCTTGAAAAATTAGCACCTTAGTGTTATTCATGTTGCCAATGCTGTTCTCAAATACATATTGAATTATGCTCACCGGCAGGCTGTGACATACGTCGGTGCAGTTTTTACCAGAGTCATCATTACTTCTAAAGAACAAAACTTAAACCCAAATTAATGTTTCACCATAGGAGTTGAATCTGTTAAGGGAAAAAAAATTACTATTTTTAAAGAGAAAAGGTTGCCACAACCATCTTTTCATTTTTAAGTGACTGAACTTGATCATATCCAATTCTCCCCGTCTTGTGGACCCCTTCCACCTTCGTGTGCGCATGTTTTTATCTCCTGTAATGCTCTGATTTCATTTAGTTCTGCTTCCTGACCATGGACAACCTACCAGGGACGACAACCATGAAGAAGAATAAACCCTCATCGTCCAGAATCCCCTCAGTTGTTGGGGTGCCATGAGCCCTCACCAGGCTTTGCTGGAATTTTTGACTGACTTGATCATGGTCAGTTAACAACAGCTGCTGTGAATTCATGAGTCAAATTATATCCAGAAAACCCAGCATTTCTCCACACTTCTTATCCATTGGCTCTTAGATTCTTTCTGCTGCTTCTTCTGTGATGGTCCCTGAGCCTTGTCAGCTCAACAGAGATGTCTCACTTAGGACTGAACGCTCTACAGTGGCTTTTTCTCAGCACATAAACTAGTTATGACTCTCTGTATTGACTGCTACCCACTGCAAAAAAGAAGCCTCTTTGACCAAGGTTGACAGCAGCACTAAGGTGTGGGTATAAAAATAAATATATAGAAGGCTGTTTAACAATGTGTCTGTTTAGCAAAACTGGTAGTGGGTTTGCCTGCTTAGGCCTGTGACCTCCTCCATCATGTGACCTCTTCTGTCATGTGACCTCTGTCATGTGCTTTTCTTGACGAGGCTTATGATGCCAGGCATGAGCCTATTCCAGTGGAGCAGGCTTGAAGTGCAGAAAAAAAAACAAAAAACAAAAAACAGATGGTTACTACTATAATAATCATGTCACCATTGCAACTGTAGGTACATCATGCTCGCCAGCATATTCTTTTACATAAAGGTACAATCTCAGAACATAAACACAGAAAACTATTGTTCGAACAGTATCCCATCTTGCATGTCAGGACAGCTGATGGGAATCTTTCCTGTCTTTATTCCTTAGACCTTTTAAATTAGAACCTATGTGCTGCTGGGTTCTGCCCAACTGTCCTTCTTCCCAGACAGGTACCTACAAGTTCTGCACCAGAAGTTAAGTGAAATCTTGTACTAAGAACTGTTCTCACAGTCTACCCCAAAGGTCGAATAAATGCTCCTCCCACCAAAAATCAGTATAGCTATTCCCAAATGATGATTAGTCCTATCTGTAATTACATCAGTTAAATATTATATAAATTTAGTAATGTATACAGCATGTTGTTTCCATGAAAACCAAATTAAGTTTTGAAAGGAGTTCCCTTAGGAAAAAAATTATACTCAAAACAGATAGAGGGAAACATGTTGAGTCTCTTGTGCCTCTGCATTCTATCAACCATGAAGATCCCAGGATTTTTGCTCACAAAAACCAATCCCAGGTCATGTTGAGACATGAATTTGATTTGTATCGGAGACATTTCAGAACATTATTCAAAACCCCTCAGTCACAAATCAAAAGTTTAATGAATTAATGTGTATTAGTAAATGATACTAAGTAAGATATTTAGGTGCATGTGCATTAATGAGCTCTCATGTGTTCCATCTGACAGATCGCCAGCAGCCAACACTGGTGACTGCTCCGTACTCATAACTTGAGGTACCTCCCTTTGTTTCTTGAGTTAGGACAAGCCTTACTTCAGCAACAAGATGCCTTTGACTCTCCACCTTTCCTTTGTTCTGTTTTGTCCGTGATGATCTTGTAGATGCCTCATGTCTGCACATAGCTTTAGGCTGACTCATAGGTTCTTTAGCATTGGCAATGGTGCTCCCATTGCTGTGTGCCTTTCGTGGTCATGTGCAGGCATTCATCTTTTCTTTGTGATGAGTTCAAACATCTTTTCTACTAGATATTTTAAACATACATCTAATTGTCATCAACCATACTTACCCTACTCTGATATGGGATATTAGAAGGTGCTGTTCTTGTCAAACTATATACTTAGAGCCACTGGTGTTTCTTCATTTCTTTCCTCTCCCTTCTGTCCTCATGTTCTGGTAACCACTGTTCCATCGTTTACAATTATGAGATGAGTGCTCTTAGCCTCCGCTATGCAAGAACATGCTGTATTCTACCTTTTGGGTCTTATTTATCCCACTTACTACAATAGTTCTAGTCCCCTCCTGTTATTACAAATAGCAGAATTTAATTTTTTCATGATGGGAGAATAATAATTACATTGTATTTATTTATGTACCATATTTTCTCTGCCCCATTCACCTATCAATGGCGAGATCATGTGTTTTTATAAATAAAGTAAAAAGCTACTGTTCCAGAAGGAATCCTGAGACCCAGTCTCAGACTTGCACTAGTTTTGTGAAGCAAAATGCTTATTAATATCTCTGAGGATTAGCTTTACAGTCTCTGAAATATGCCTACTACATAATAAAGTTGTTCACAGAATCCGTAGGAAATGGTGTGTGGTATTTAGCTGGCTTTGTAAATACTTATAGAGCCACATGTTCCTGGACATTGTCTCTATTGTAATAAAACGGGCATCTAGATAATACACAGCCTCCTGGGTTATATGGCGGACTGTATTTATAAAGGGTTTCCACAATTTTTGACTGCTGATAAAAGATGTTAAAGAGATGCCTTTGTCTGTAGAATATAACATGAAAATGCGGTAGTATGAGTCTTTTATTGTTATAGTTGGCAGTTTGGTTCTGCGTAGCTAACATTTGATAGCATGCTTCTCTTTGTCTTATGGATTTTGTAGATGAAGATTTCTTTTCTTTAATGCACACCTCTATGAAGATCCAGCCACAGAGTCCTGTGTTCAGAAAACCTTGTAGTATATAGCTTGTTACTACAGGGTGGTTTCTTACCGCCCTGACACCTATCAGTAACCCTGTCAGCCCTTCAACAGCTTAAAGACCATAAGTGCACATAAGGCTAACGTGTTTTAATCCATAGGAAGGCACATTGCTATTATTACTATTATTATTATTATACTGCCTTCGTCATATGTAGTTCCACTGCTCCAGTCATCAAAGGAAAGCTTTTAGTTGTTATAGAAAGAACAGCTAAATGTGTTTAACCTAGATTTCTTTCCTGAATGCCAAATATTTTTGAGAAAGAGAGAGAATAATTCTTTTTTTTCTGATTAGTTCATTTACAGAATAGAGAGCACATAGCCAAGATAAAAAGGTAACATGGTTTTGAATTAGATTCATAACTCTATTTTCAAGTAGCTTTTTAAAGCTACCCATAAAATGCCACTTTACGTCTGGCATCGGGTCTGTTAATTTGACTACTATGAATATGTAGGAATATTTTTGAAAACTCCTGTGGTCTTGTAAAGCCTCCAGGCCCTTATTAGCTGAAAAATCCTGCCTTCTGTCAGGGCATGGAGCCAAGGTACGATCCTTAAGTAGATAACGTTTAGCATTTGAAATAATAATAATGAAAGACAAGTCTGTGTGGAGCTTTCAAGTCACTATCCATTGAAATACCCGTCTGGAGCCGGAGGCCGAGGGAGAAGATGAAGCAGATGTCAGGTCTGTTTTAGTGGGATGCCCTGCCTAACCACCTTCCCTCTGAAGAGGCGGATGCCCAGCATCCTGGGGAGCCGGTGACTAATTCATCTGATCCATCTGTTGCCTCGGGAGGCACTGTGGACCAGTTCCTCCAACTGTTCCTATCAGTGGAGAATGTGACCTTACTTTATTCTAGTGGGTCCTTTTTCTCACCTGCCCTCCCTGCACATGGCTCACCTTGGACTGAATCCTCCCCCTGAAAACCTCCTCCCCCACCACAGAAAAAAAAATAAGTGGGATAATTACTTTAATGAACCCTTTAAAAATTAAAAATTAAATTGGCCACAACTTTTTTCTTTCTTTTTTTATATCTCATCTCCTTATAGGCAGAGTTTAAAGGCATTTTCCATATTGGGTACAAGCATTTGTTAAACTACTGTCCTCTGTGACTATAAGCAGCCCCAGCCAAGGTGTGAGCAAGTTACAACTATTTTGTGTTCTAAGTGCAGCAGGTCTCCCTCCAGACAATGAAGCTGGATAATGGATGTGGGCTTCTGTTTTCTTTATGTACCTTGAATTTGCTTTCTAGGGGTACAGAACTAAATAGTCATGATCCCCATCTCTGCATTGCTGTTATATCCTTTTTCTGTCAGCTCTCTATTTCAATTCAGGTCAGCCATCAGCTCAGTGCCTGGGAAGGAAGAATCCTGCCTCTCCAGCATTCCACTTGTCCACTGCCATCTTATGTATTCCTTATGAAAGGAAGGGTTCATCTGTCTTCTCACCTTAACAAGGAGCAGATGTCTGAAACTCTGATTCTGATTCTAGGAGAGGACCCTCCATTCCAGCTATTGACTCCACTCTTTTTGGGATGGGTCCAACTTTGATGTCTCATCCCACAGCCAGAAGCTTGAGTAGGAATCTAGCCAGCTCTTGTCCTAGAACTCTGTGTAAGTGAGAGTTCTAGGACAGATATGCCTGTGTGTCCGTTTCCTCATCTGAAGGGACACTGGGATGGTGTGCTAAATGATTCGGTAGAGTTGCTGTGCAGTCTAATCAGAATGAGATTTTTGAAGATGTAAAGTGTTATTAATCAGTATTAAATATTAAAAACATTTAAATGATGCCAATTGTACCTCAAGTAGGGTCATTACTTTTTCTTACTGGTGTGATATTCTGTGACCTTAAAAGTACATTTAACTGTTACAGTTAAGGTATTTGTGCCCTTTTTAAAAGGCATGAATAATTATTTTATAGATTATTTTTTTCCTTTCAGCTAGTGTTGCTTCCTCAAGGTTAAAAGTTGTTACGTCAAGTACAGCTGTTGTGAAACAGAGGGAAGAAGACAGTGTACACATTTATAGGTCCATTGGTGCTGTAGAGCCTAAAACATTCAGACCTTCATTTAACAATGCCACTCACTAATTTTAAGCCAGCAAAGGCCACAGTTGGTATATACTGGCCCCATTAAGACAGTGTTGCAAATGAGTTGTTAAAAGTGCTTAGGCTTGGCCATAGAACAGCCAACCCCAAGGACAGCAAGAGCCCCACCTTCCCTCATAAATCCACAGATTCCAGAAACCGTCTGTTGGTATATTTAGTGTTTCTCAGAAAACTCTAGAACTGACTTTGAAATATATAGTAAGGAACCGCTTAACAAGATTGTGTCTACTACCAGGTTCTAACTGGTTACTAGACCTAAATAATCTATCTTCTCTGTTTGTAAGGTTGAATGCTGACTACAACAACTCCTGGTACTTTAATGATTCTTAGGACAAAGTAGTAGCATATTTAAGCTGGGAGATTCCTGGTGTAGGACCACACTGATTCTTAAGCTCTTTTAGAGTCCATGAGAACCTTCTGGTGGGTCCATGGGGATGCTTACCAGTCACTCAAAGCTAAGAGGCCCTGTATTCCACCTTCCACAGAATTATGATAAAAAATCTTGGTCAACTATAAATAACCAGACTCAGCTCAAGAACATGAAATTTAAACCTAAATTTATATATGAAAGATAATATAAACACCTTCATTTAAAATGAAGTAACTGTTCCGATGAATAGTAAGGGATGAGGGGAATCAGCCTTAGAGACCGTTTACCTGCAGAGAGGTAATAGTGCAGCTTTTCATAGAGTTTTAGCTGATCGTGAGCCAGATTAATCTAAGACTGCTTAGGAAAATCTGTATGGAAAAGTTCAGCTCTTCCATCAGATTTCATCTGGGTTTGAAGTTTGGTGGTTTGTCTTAAAGATGAAACAGAACAGAAATGTCACTCTAGAGTAATCACCAGGCTCTGGGGCACAGAGAAACCCATGTGTGACTTAAGGGAAGTTGCTTAGGAAGGGACATAGTAACTGTGTCCTTTGAACATCTCAGAGTGTGCTCTGATAGGCAGTGGATTTGGCTTCTTGGAAGGTTAAAGGACTCAGGTGGATAAAGCCACTTGGAGAGGGCTCAGTGAGCAGGAGGGGGCTGTTAGTCTGTAGAGGGGGCATGGTGAGCAGGAGGGGGCTGTTGGTCTGTGGAGGGGGCATGGTGAGCAGGAGGGGGCTATTGTGTTGGTCTGGGGAGGCTTTGCTCGGCCTCATGAGATTACTGATAGTTCCGGCAAAATTGAGCTGATATTTTCCTTCTTGACCTCTTACTTGCCTTTAGTTTTATCTTTCCTTACTACTTTTCTGCCTTTAGTCTCATATAGTACCTGTCCTTTAATGTAAACAGTAGATAACATGAGAGAGTATAAAAAGAAACACTGCTACTCAGGAGGTAGAGACAGACAGAGCTCTGAGTTAGAAGCCAGCTGGTCTACAGAGTTCCCAGGACAGCCAAGGATACAAAGAGAAAACTGTCTCAAAAAAACAAAAACAAACAAACAAAAAAATTAGATACTTAAAAAAAAATCTTCATTTTAAAAAACTTGAATGCTTTCTATTTCTTCATTGGATATCTATGGATGTTTATGTTTTCTCTTTGTTAATTTTGCTTCATTTGCTTCAGAGAACTGTGTTTGACAGTAATGAAATAATTTTTTTTGATCCTACTTTATTTTAGGAAAAACACATTTATAAGGGCAATGCTACTATGCAGCCTCACAAAGCTATGTATAAAGAGAGGCAGAAGTGGAAATAGGTTCAGGGAAGGTACGCATTAGTTTTTGTTCATAGGCCGGTGTGTCTTGTGACATAGATAGGGGTGAACTGGCACAGTCATTCCCTGTGTTTTAGAAGGGTTTCCCACTTCCTGTGCTCACCTTGAACTGCTTGTTACAGCTGCTTTGAAGTCTTTTGGTTGCTGACACTGGTAATTCCTTCACACGATCTACCCTCCTACAGAATGACTCTGTGTAAAGTCAACATGACCCTTGCCAGGTTGGTCCTTTATTTACCACCATCTGCTAGGCCTGTTCTGCTTCCTTCTTCTTTTTCTTCTACACGTAGACGACTAGTCATCTAAATATGATCTTATTCCTCCAGAGCAATTGACCAGTGTCAATGGAATGGCGCTTGCAAAATTGTATAGGAAAGCAGGTAAGACGGAACAGGAAGTCCCGCACTGTGACTGCCATGTCACTGTTCAGAGTGGGCTTGAGGTGAGCTGTGCTGTGTCTTGACCTCCGTGTGTGGCTATAAAAGCATTAACTGAGCTGCTCAGCTTGTTTTGTGTGTTTTTACTACATTCAAGTTACATCTCAATTAACCTATAAAATACCTTGTCTTATTGTAGACATTTTTTCCAACTAATTAATTTATGCTTCTAACATTTTCTTTTAAAAGAAACTGTCTCCTTTTAAGTATGTTAGAAAAATTGCTGCTTTTATGTTTGAAGAATTCTTGATGTATTTCAAATATTAAAACAAAAGGCAGGTCAATTTTTCTTTTTTTACATATTCACTTTATATCCTGCTCACTGCCTCCCTCCCGGTTATCCCTTCCTACAGTCCTTCATCTCCCCATTCCCCCTCTCCTCCTCTGAGCAGGTAGGGGCTGGGTATCCCACCACCTTGGGGGTTACATCATGTATGCAGAGCTAGGCAATCCTTTCCCATTGAGGCCAGAGTAGGCAACCCAGCTAGAAGATCATATATCCCTTGGACAAGCAACAGCTTTTAGGATAGCCCCCACTCCAGTAATTCAGGATCCACATGAAGACCAAGATGTACATCTGCTACATGTGTGCAGGCAGGCCCAGGCCTAGCCCATGAGTGCTCGTTGATTAGAGGTTTAGATTCAGAGAGCCCCAAGGATCCAGGTTAGTTGACTCTGTTGGTCCTCCTATGGAATTCCTATCCCCTTTGGAACTCTCAATCATTCCTCCGTAAGAATCCCCAAGCTGCATCCACTGTTTTGCTGTAGGTGTCTGCATCTGTCTGAGTCAGCTGCTTGGTGGAGCCTTTCAGAGGTCAGCCATGCTAGGCTCCTGACTGCAAGCATAATAGAGGATTATTAATAGTGTCAGAGATTGGTGCTTACCCATGGTATGGGACTCAAGTTGGACCAGTTATTGGTTGGCCATTCCCTCAGTCTCTGCTTCATCCCCCATTCCAGGCAGGTCAACTTTAAACCATATACTAGAGCATAAAATTAGTTTAGGAAGCACAACACTGCCTAGTATGCCAACGCACTTTAGACACATGAAAATATAAGTCAAGGGCCATAATTAATATATATTTAACTTACTGATATTTTTATACAAAGAAATTAACTTAAAATGGACATCAACACGTTTATCACATGTGACCATTGTATAGTTAATTTGTCCTCATTTTCATTTTACATTATTTTTCTTTTTCGGTTATATTTAGTGTCCATTATAAAGCTTTAGGTTTTGCTTTATTTACAAACATGAAGAAAATTAATACTCAATTTTGGGCATAATATTTAAATTTACTACTGTCTCCTCTAAATATCTCAACATATATTTTGTATTTTATAATATGTGTTCTTCTTAATGTAAAACTATCAGATCAATTTGGGTTTTGTTTAGTTTAGTTTTTTTTTTTTCTTTTAATCTGCTGCTTCACATTTTATCTATGGTTCATTAAGATGCTGCCAAATTCACTGTTAAACCTTCCTGGTTGATGCTTATGGCATGTCCACTTATACAGTCGTCTGATAGGCTACCTGGTGCTACCAAATATATGTACCTGGATGTTGTGTTAGTCTTGGGCAGTATAAGGACTGAATCAGCTGGGTGTGGTGGCGTGCTTCTTTCATCTCTGTACTTCTAAGGCAGAAGCAGGTGGATTTCTGTGAGTATGAAGACAGCCCAATCAACACACTGAGACCTTGTCTCAAAAACAAACACAAAACTAAAGAACACAAGGAGCTGAATCAAATTGAGGAAGACAGTGAAATACAATTAGGTGAGCTACTGTAAAATGTTCAATGTTGTCTTTTCAAAAGGCCTTTAAACTGTGCTGTGAAATATTGTGCTACCATTGAGGGAATGTTCTTGAGCCGCATACACGCATTTGTGAGGTAACTCTTCACTAAGATATGCTCATTAAACTTCTTCCAAATATGAAAATCAATAAATAAAAGTCAGCTTTTATTGCAATGCTGTCTTCCAACTTAGTGTAGTCAGTAGGATGGTTGTATTTAGAGCATTACAGCCATCATTATTAACACCAACATATACCCATGCTCCTAATTGTAATATCCCCATTCTCTAGAGACTTAGGCATCCACTAATCTATTGACAGAATTTTCCTATTCTGGATAACCTGTATCCATAGAATAAATTTTAAAAGACGTTGTGTTTTGTGCCCAATATAATTATAGACATGGTATTTTGAAGGCTAACTCAGGACATGAACAAAATTTCATCCCTTTTTTTTTACGACTGAATAATGTTCTATTATGTAAATACCATACTTTAAAAAAGGTTATTAATACTTGATATATGATTATGGTCTGTGTGAGTTTATGTGCACGTATGTGCATTGGTACACTCAATTGTGTTCACGTGCAGATGGCAGAAGAGAGTATCGGGCATCCTCCTTGTCAGTCTCTGCTTATTCTCTCCAGCAATCCTATATCTGTCCACTTTGGATTTGGGATTGCAGCTTATAAAGCACAGCTTTATATGTTACTGGATGTTGTGATCTGAACTCCAGTCTGTGTGATTACAGCGTGTTGTCAAGCACTGGACCATCTGTCTATGAATGTTTGCGTTATTCTTACTGTTGGCCTCTCCTGAATGATGCCCTCATGAGAAGTTAGGGGTCCGTTTTCATGTGGATTCCATGTAGTTTTACACTAGTATCTTACTGATAATGTATTCACCTCTAGTCCTACAGCAGCATTCTGGATTCTTAACATTGTTGGTGTGGTTCCTCCTGTTTCTCTGTGACTTGGAGACTCCGATAGATATTGAACAAAGTGAGTTATTTTTCATTTGGTTACATCATCCCATTGATCCAGTTACTACCAATATTCTTACCACAAAAAAGGTAAGCTAAAGGTCTCAGTCACATTTCTTTGTGTGATAGGGAGAACTCCTTCCTCAATTTGTTGGCCTACAACTTTTATAGGAACTAGTCCCCAAAGAGCTCACCCACTGGAATCATTTCCCCCTCCATTCCTGGTTACTTTCCATGTTCAGCAGTTATATAATTATTGCTGTTCTTTAATGGGAAATTCTCTTAAAGCAAAAATAGATTTAAAAAGAAAGAAACAGATACATCCTACCATTCCTCCTCAATCTTTGTATTTTTACCATTTATTTATTTATTATCCTTAATTAATTTGTTTGCCAGCTGTTTGGTTGATTAGACTAAGTGTTCACAAAAAATAAAGTACAGATTTCTTATTCATCCAGGACTTAATCCTGCTTTTTAACTTGAAGAATACAGATGATTCAATTTAATTAAAATTTCTGGTGTAGAAAAATTTTTTATGGGAGAAAATCAAAGAATTGGTTGATCTTCCTAGGAGTCCATTTGAACTTGGAACTGTGGGCCAATTGACTTGATTGGCTGTTGTTCTTAGTGCTAGTGATATAATAGCCCTTTCTCCCCAACAGGAAAAGGAGCCTGTCCTATATTTCTGTTTACAGACCTTGGACTTTGCAATATCTAAAACTTACTACCCATTTTAAGTGCCCAGCTTATCAAACAGTTAATGGATTGCACTGGCTAAAAGAATGACCTTTGGATAGCTGTCTTGTAGGAATTTGCAGCAACTTAGGATGTTAATAACTTATCCCTTAAATGCAGTTTTTTTACCCCAAGATGTTGCTATGTTAGCACTAATTGCTTATCTGGTAAGGAGTAATTTATTTTATTAATGAGACTTTTATTGGTATTTGTACACATTCAACAACACAAATGATATAAGAACGCCCTCTTCAGGATAATACATCACAGTTAGGTCCTCCACAGCAATTCCAGGAAGCATGGGCAGCAAGGTCAAATCATTGCTCTTTCAGGATAAAATATTGAGTTGCTATAGGACAGTTGCTCTTAAAGGAGCAGAAAATGCATAGCTTATGTGTGGAGTCATTAAACACCTATCTCAAGAAAAGGTCATTTTTATTGGGGAGCTCATATGTTAAATCAAAGCAGAGAAATATGGGCTAACAAAGTTGCCAAGTCTCTTGCCGCTGTGCTAGGTGCCCATAGGTCAGGGAGCAGTAAACTATGACCCAGACCCCAAATCTCATTCGCTGCTCGGTTTTATTAATAAAAATTTATTAAGCACAGCCATAATAATTTGGGCTTCTCTTATAAGATAAGAATTGAGTAGTTCTAGCAGTGATTGTAATGCCTGTGAAATATAAATTTTTATTATTAGGCCTTTCGGAGGTAAAGGTTACCAACTCCCACCATTTAGAGAATGCAAAGTAAAGAGGATTCTTTTAGTCCTCATCCTTACTGAGTAGGATTGTTGGGGAAAGTGACTAATACAGATTTTAAAATAACTCACACACAAAGCAAAACCTACCCCAGTAGAATCACAGGCATGAAAAGGAGGACACGAGAGGCCACCTCAGAGCTTTAAGATGACACAAAGCAGATTATACACATGCATGTGTGCGTGGGTGTGCATGTGTGTACACACTAGCCTGTTCTTCACTATAGCATTAGAATGACCGACATTAATAGCCACTATAGTAGACAATCAGTATCCCCCCCCCCACTGGGACTTGTATTTGGTCTGGAATATTCACTGTCCTTAGATATTCACATAACTGTGTCATTCCAGAACATCTTTAGAATAGGTGAGTGATCAGGACATCCATGGAATGGGCTCTGTCATCTCCAGTAATGTCTGTGGCAGCTGAAAGCTTCTATAAATAGGCTTTGTCCATTCCTGCAAGCTCTGTTCATCTGGAGATTAGGCCTCCAAACACATATTGATGGCAGGACCCAGAAAATCTCCTTGTTGGTCTTCTCCTTAGCTAAGCTATAGACAATGCAGAAAAGTCATTCATAGACAAACTTGGACTCTTCAGGGTTAGCCTATCAGATTTAGAGTTTATTGGCTTCTAAGAGAATAGGTGTAGGACTGCTGGGTAGCACATCTGAATGGTCCTCGTACTCTGGCATTCTGCGTCTCTGCCACTCTTCAGCACAGAGGTTTTCCCTACACAACACAGTGCTGATGTGGCTTTGATGCTCACTGACTCTCACTGCACACCCTCTAGTTCAGATGACATTATAGGAAGTATGTTGTGTCTTTACTTGGTCTGTGTACGAAATACAGAAATGGCAGCATCAGCTGGAAATGGGAGTCTGGTTTCAATCCAGGAAAATGCAGGTTGGTCCACCAGAAGTCAAATGAAGACCAGATCACTTAAGAGGAGAGTAGAACCTAAATTCCTCAGCAACCAAAGAAGACTCTGGTTTGCTCCAAACTGCACTTTAGCATCTGGGTTAGAGAGAGACCAGTGAACGGTGTCTTGTCAGACCAGATGTGTTGTTTTCACGGTGGTCTTGAATTGTAACTTTATTAAAATGCAATGCCAGTTATTTGGTGATGCATGATTTTGCGAGCCTTCTGTAGATGCCACAACTTACTTAGGGTGGTTGTTCTCAACTTGGAACGATCTTTAAATGCACTGGTACAGTTGACTTGAGTGTGTATTTGTTAGAGACTGTGTAAACCCTTACACAGTCTTTTTTGAGTTTGGGTTCTTGGTTGAGATTTTGGCACTTTAGGATAATTTGTTAAATCTTTCTAAATTTTTTCTGGACATAGAGTATTTAGGGTATATTCTCATTTGAACCAAAGAAAATATTTTTGTTTACATATTCCAAACATAAATATAAAATATTTGAAAAGTACAGATTAGTTTTATAAAGACTATAAAGCACTATGGTCCCATCATGTCTTTTGAATTTTTGTATGAAAATAAAATATAATTACATCATGTTCCCCTTCCCTTTCCTCCCTCCAACCACTCCCACGCACACCCTTGCTCCTTCTCAAACTTTTTCTCCTGTTTTCAAAATTCCGTAGTTGTCTGTATTTTTTTTAAATCTCAGGTTAGGGTCCCTGGGTGATTTTCTTCTTCCATTGTGGTTAGACTGTTGGCGGTGGTCTTGTTTAGGTCTTGCTTAAGCAGCTGTGTTTGCCGTTTACTTATCTTCTTCAAGGTTGGCAGTAAATGGGCTGGTCCGTCTGTCAGCAAAACATCGTTATGGGAATCACCTGAGAGGTGGTCAGGTCCTCTTCTCTCTCCCTTCTCCCTTCTCTTTCAGCCGATGCTGCTGTCACATACAGCTGAGAGCTGTTGCGTCAGAAAGTGATTCTGAGTGCCAAGCAGAATCTCCAGCCCTAGGAATTCTTTCTGATATATATATATATATATATATATATATATATATATATATATATATATATATATATATATATATATATATCACTGTATATGTATCATATACATACATATATCAGATATGTATGTATATTATTTAATATGGAAAAAGCTTTTGCAGAACTCTTCATCATTTTTAGCATATGTTACTACGTTGGAGGTTTTTGTTAAGTACTTTATTGTAGGTTTCATAAGTAAATATAAATATTTCATAACTTCCCAGTCTGAACCCACTTTCAGTTCTAGGTGAAATTTTACTTGACTATGAGCTTCCAAAAGTCAACAAGATGGGAAACGGATAACCTAGAGTGAGACCATCACACAGCAGGATCTTCCAACTTCAAAAGCCATGGGAGGCTTTACACATAGCTGGGCATTGCAATATTTTCTGTACTCCTTGTAAGTTAAATTTGGTTTGGCAGAGAATTTGGGGGAGTCGATAAGGCTCTGTAAGTAGAACTTTACAGTTTTAGCCAAAGAAAACAGGCTGTAGATTTGATGACTCTATTTGATTTGTTAGTGCCATATGCATGGCTTTTTGATCATGAGGGTTCAGTAAATGAATGAATTGATATGGATCAGAACTCTGTCATGTGGGAAAGAAATCCTAATTTGCCTGTAGTATTGATACTAACTTAATTATCTAACACCTGCTTCCCATTGATGGTAATTCTGTTACGTTATAGTTATATTAAATTTTAATAGTATATACAGACAGCATTAAGGAGTTTGGGGATTGCACTAACACAGAGTACTCTTATTTCCTAGCTGTATCATTGCTTCTGTTTATAACAGAATCTCCTACTAAGGGAACAGACAAGGATGACACTAGTAATTGTGGTTAAAGGAAAAACAGAAATAGCTTGAAAATAAGGATATCAAATAATAAATTCTCTATGCAATCTTCATTTGTTGGTCCAGCATAGAGGAATTTTAATTGAATGTGAGGGCTCACTCTACCTAGGAATTCCTCTGTAGTACTTTTATAAGTGGCCAAAAACTACCGGGCAGATATTTCTGCCACCACGCAGTCATCATCCTTTTTGTCTTTTTCTTCACAAGAACCAATACATATGGCAAAAATGTCCAACTTTATAAAATTTAAATGGGGGCTGGAGAGATGGCTCAGAGGTTAAGAGCACTGACTGCTCTTCCAAAGGTCCTGAGTTCAATTCCCAGCAACCACATTGTGGCTCACAACCGTCTGTAATAGGATCTAATGCCTTCTTCTACTACAGCAACAGTGCACTCATATAAATATAACAAATAAATCTTTTAAAAAATTGAAATGAACTTTCAACGACAATATTCTGTTAGTATCCTCTTTATGTGGATACTATTCTTGATATTCTTAGAGTCATGTTCTGCTCAGGAGAGAAAGCCCCCCACCCCCCAATCCCACAGTCATGAATCTCACTTCTCTTTTCTGTGAACTCTGAGTAATTACATGACCAGGCATTTCTTGCCTCTAAGTGTCTTCTGCTTGCCTTTTTCTTTAATATTTTAAGGTTTTGTTCCATGTTTGTGTTTTACCTCCATGTAGGTATACCCACCACACGTGTGTCTCATATCCACTCAGGTCAGGAATGGGTGCTTCGGAACTGCAGTTAAACATGATTGGGAGCCACCGTGTTGAGGGCTGGAACCAAATCTGGTTCTTCTGCAAGAGCGGTTAAGTGTTTTTTAAGTGTTTAGACATCTCTCCAACCCCAGCACTTACCTTCTTAAAGATTTCATCTTTGTATCATGTGTTTGTATAAAGTCCCGTTAGAATACCCTATATATGAGACATTGAGGTAGATGTGATTTAAGCTTCCTGCTTGAGAAGTTGGACTCACTCTACTTCTTTACAGTGCTGAGCATATTCAGGAAAGGCTATCATGAGAAAAGGTTGGACAGGCCAACTCAGGGGTAACTTTTCTTGAATCATAATTTCATAATTACTCTTCTTGATGATAAGAGTAGCTAATATTTATCATTTGTTTCATATTCTGCCCTCATCACTTTGCACTGTGTATATACTCAGTCATCAAAATAATTTGACACCATGAAATTCCCTCCACCCCTTTAAAAATGAAGGACGGAGATATCAACAGACTGTATTGCTTGGCTGAGGACCCACAGCTGTGATGTGGTGGAATCAGGCCTGATGCTTCTGCAGCCTGAGTTCCGACGACTCTGGAAGAGTAGTCACGCCTTCTGTATGTTGACCTGGAGTTTTCAAAGTACCTGACATTAAAATAAAATGTAAACCCACGTCAAGTAAAACATAATTATCTTAAGATCCTTTGCCTTTTTTAAAAAATAACATTCCCTTCTATTGTAGAGTGGATAGCCACATTTGCTTTCTGCTTCATGCTTCTTGCTTACTAACATCCAATACCTGTGCACATTTACACCTGAGTAGCCTTGCTGGCATAGTTAGAAGCCTATTGTAAATAGTGACATCTACATTGTCCTTATTTTCTAGTAAGTAAGAGTCCCATTTTTGAATAGGAACTTAAAAAGTTCACATTTCAATATCTTCACCTTTAACACACTAGGCCTTATTTGCATATACAAAAAAAAAAGGGTTATCATCTGTGGTAACTGTCCTGTTTACTGAGTAGGGGTGTGTGCTGCTATAGATAGGAGGGGCAGGTCCCACTCTTAAAGCAGTCATTTGACAAAGATCCTGAAACCCTTACTTAGCCACTTTTTATTTTATTTTTATTTCATTTTTGCGAGTTCATAAAACTACATTGGCAAAAATAGTGGATTTCCTGAAAATGTTGGTGTCAGATTTATTTTAGAAAATTGTGTGGAATTACAAAGTAATGTGGCTGAGGGTCTGGGTGTAGTCGGCGAGAGCTAAGTGTTTGACATCTGATCTCCAGCAGAATGCTTGCTCTCCGTGCATACAGTAGTGTCAGATAGAAGAGGCTGTTTCTAAAACAGTTCAGGGTGGATGTTTGCTTCTGATTAGCCTGTGTGTGCTTGTTGGATGAATGAGCAATTGCAAAGTCATGACCATGTGTTTGCTGTCATTTAAACTGCCAATCCAATCTAAATATACAGTGGGCGCCTAAGCAGAGTTCTTTCCTTTCAAGAGAATAATTGTAACAGCGCTCAGTCCCTTCCTGACACTTGTGAGCCTGGCCACGTCTGTGTTCCTGAGGGCTCCTCTGTTTGGTTTTGAAAGAGGTGAGGATGATTTCTTTGCTTGCTCTATTGCTTGGGTTTGAAGGCCAGCTGTATGTAAAGTTTATTTACCATGACCAGTAATTATATAGTTTCTAGGATGTTACACAAGGCAGTGTATAAAGAGGGTAAAAGTGATAGAACAAAGGTACAGATTATGGAAGAAGTCACAAAAATCTTTCCAGTTTTAGATCATGAATTTGCATGTAGCATGCCTAATCTAATTGAAATGAAATTTGAGAAAGTTTTATGCATAGGCAGTATTTTATAGAATATCACTGTAAGATGGAGCCTTGATAGGTACTTTTCCCCCCACAGAGTGAGTTAAATACAAGAAAAATGTCTTTCTTCTATAACTTCCGGACATTTATAGACATCTTAATGCAATTGATTTCTTAAAATGAATACTAAAGAAATAAAAGCTTTTTTTTTTCTGTTTGAGACTGTATTGCCGAACAAATTCTCTTACTTTCTAAGAGATGCTAAGGTTTAAAACCGCCAACATTCTATCATTCAGAAATGAGTCTTTCACTCAGCAAAGCATAATGCTGTTTTTCCTGTGTTATAATTATGTCGCATGTCACTTTAAGAAGTCCCACTGCTTAGATGGTTTCACTGTTCACATGATTTTATGTTTAAGAACAAATACTGCAAAACTTCACTTCTCTCCAAGAACTAATAACACTCCTGTCATCTAATCATTAGAGTAGTTGATAAAAATTAGTTATCAATGTATGTGGAATTATTTTTCAATTCGTATTTTAAAATTAATGTCTGTAAATTCTTATTTAAATACATATATTTTTATTTTAAAGGTTCCAAACATGTCTTAATGGAATTTGAGTTGACTTTCAGATAATTTGTATGACAGATACAATCTAGTTACAAAAATTAAAAAAAAATATGCTTTCATTGAGTGCCCTTAGATCTTTACATTTAGGCAGTAACATTTGCATTTTCTCCTAAAGAAAGATGAGTTATTGGGTTATGTACTTGGACTATCAGAAATCATGTACGTTAATCAACAGAAGTACTATATTCTGAAAATATAGTCAAGGAGATTTTTTTCCCATGTATATCTGTATAACTTAATCTTATCATTCAGTCACATGATATCCAAATAGTTAATCTTGTATACAAATGGGCTGCATAATTAGATGTAAATGCTAATGCTGACATGTTTTTCTGGTGAGTTGGAATGTGTTGGGTTTACCTACATGTGGAGGTACTTAAAAACATAAAGGACATTTGGGAGTGTTTTGTGCACATGTTCGATGTTTGGTTTTGAACATTTGTTTCCTTTTGAAGTGTTTCATTCTGTTGTGATATTGTAGGGGACCACAGCTGACCAGAGTGAATCATCCCGGAAAGCTCACACTTAGTTTAGAGCAGTGAGCAGAAGGGACCCCTGCAAAGCTGCTGTCTCTCTCCTTGCCCTCCCAACCCCTCTCCTTTCCCTTCCACCCCCGACCTGTCCCCTGCAGTTCACGTACTCAGAGAATTGTGTAGTCTGCTTGGCTTACCAGGACACTCGTGAGAATAATACTATCAATGTTGCTAGGATTCCTCCATGGATTTAGTCTAGAAGGAAACACTACTTTATAGACTAATTTAACCTTAAAGTTTCCAGTTCCAAGCTTGCAGAGAGGGCACAGTTACATCCTTTACATGGTTCATAAGATGAAAACCAGCCAGTCTCTCAGGGAATGTTTAAGACAAAAAACAATTAAGTTAAAAAAAAAAAAGAACTGGTTGTTGTTTGTTTGTTGTTGTATTGCTTTTTACACTGGGTATTTTATGTGTGTCTAGTAGTTTTGACAGTGTTGGAACAAGTTGAAAAGGAATGTTATAGGCTAAATGCCAAAGTTGTAGAATACCACATATATTTTTGAAACATATGTATATTTAAATATGCTCTAAGGTTCATAAAGTTGAACTTTTTCTGAATGATTCTACAGGTACCTATAGGAAATGATCTTGTTTTGTGAAGACTGAAAACAGGGTTTGATTTTTAAATCATTCTTGAGATATTGAAATTAAATGTGTTTCTGAGGATAGATTCAGAAATGCTTGCAAACCATCCTCCAGGAAAGCAGCCAATCCCTTGGGTTACTGCTGTACTTTAAAGTGAGGACTTTGAACCCACATTAACTTGTCTGTAAGGAAGGGAAAATTGAAGTGAGCAAGAGAGGCTGGGAAGACCTCTAGCTGGTATGGTGCTGAGCCACCATTGTTGAAGGACATTCTTTGAGCCGATTTCAGTCCCATTTAAAAAAAAAGAAAAAAATCTATTTGGTGATTAGTAACCAGTGGATAAGAGCAGAAAGCCCATGTGAATAAAGACCATAAATACTGAAGTCTTTGGGATAGCAGCCTATAAAACTGTCAGAAAGCATTGGGTAGTGACAAAAGATAGCCCAGAGTAACAAGAAGGCAATGCTCCATATTCATGGATAGAAGACATTGTTTAGTTTTCTTCAAAATAGAGATTCTCCTTGGATTCAGTACCTGCTCATCATTATTTATTTGTCTTGCATGGAGTCTGTGTATTTGAAATCTGTGGTTGACTGTGTTTGCTGGTGGGAATCGCAATGCTTATTTAAAGATAGCTTGTTTCCAAAATTAGAGCCATGATTCCTGAGACTCATGTTTAGATCCATCAGGATCTACTTACTTGCTGAGAATGTCAAACCTGACGGCAGTGAGTGGGTGGGGCGTGTGTGTGTATGTGTGTGTGTATTTTTAAAAGGCAGATGGTTAGGAAGTAGATGCTGACAAATGCTTTTCTCTTGATTTTTAAAATAAAGTCTAAAGTTCATAATTCTTAAATATTTCTCCCTAAGGGGAAAACATTGTGTAAATAAAAACATAAGCTTGCAAGACTATACTATAAACTGTTCTTATTCTTCTTGTCCGATGTGGAGGTTTGGATGATGAAAGTCTTACTAGCCACACTTTAAATTTGCTGCTAGGTTTCTTCTACTTTTCTAAGTCATCAGAATGTGTAGGAATCTCTGTTGTAGGAGATTTGTTTGGGACTGGGTAGCTTGCTCTACTAGAGATGCTCTGTACTCGAAGACTCCAGCCCATTAGACTAGAAAAGCACATTGTAGATGTATTGTTTCAAGGCCCAGATTACAGGCCCACTTTACCAGTTTAGGAAACAAAGTGTTAGCATCAACCTGGAAATGATATCTGAAGGCTGAGAAATAAAAAAAAAACACTTGGTCTTTACACAAATGAGAAGTGTGATGTATATGTGTTCCTTACATGTGTTGTACTCCTGTAATTTCACATCTGAACAAGCTTGAAAAATCTATACATAAATAAATAAATAAACAAACAAACAAACAAACAAACAAATTTGCTGCTAGGATCAAAGAAAACTGAAGATGATGAAGTCTTTATTCTGAACTCCTGTTGTCTGACCCCAGTGATGGTTAGGTGACATTGAGTGACAGTGTTAGCTATCTAAATTCTATGTTTTACTGATTAAACTTCAAATTTACATGTGTGTTTGAGAGATGATTTCGGTGGATTTAAAGTATTGTGCTTCTTCAAGTGTGAGGATTTTATCAACTTAGGGTATTTGCTTTTCAACATCCTGACTGTGAGAACGAGGCATGTCATTCATGTGAAGGGAGCAGATGTTAAAGGTTCTTGCCCCTGCCTTCCTAATCCCAAACACTCTTTAAGAAGAGAAATGTTCTATTACCCAAATAGGGATCCTTCTGATGGTGAGAAAAGGCGGTAAAAGGCAATAAATCTGCCTTCTCATTATGAAGTGCAACAATAGATTGATTTATGAAGAAAAGCAACTGTTAGGCTTATATAAGTTGTGTGCACGGAGGTGCAGGTTCTTCTGGAGCCTGTCGCAGTAGCAGTCCTACGATTCCTGACAGGAATCTAATATCGCCAATGCAGAATATGTGATTCTGAACTCTACATTTGTAAAGGGCTTCACTGAGAACAAAGCAGAGGGATCCACCGCCCAGTGTTTTCCCATGAGAACAGGCTCCACGATGTGCCATGTTTGTACTGTTTTTTTTTTCCCCCTTTTTAAAAATTTATTTTACATTAGGACAGAGCAGATATCTTTAAAATAGTTTCTTTTTATAGACATTTTGTTTAAACTTGCATTTTAAGTTGAAGATAATGTAAACATGGCGTGTTTAAGTATTTGGCAGTTATAAGGAGTTTTTGCTTCATTACTACTAATTTTTTAACAAACAAGGTAGAAGTAGAGCCTCGCAAGGGACCATGAGAAAGATAATCGGATGCCTCTCAGGGACTGTGTAAAACTCTTCATGTGAAAATATTGTCTTAAGGAATTCTGTAGGCATTTTAAATAAGCTCGTGTCACGTAGTGATATGAAACTCTGTTAGGCTATTTATATTTAATTGAAAATCTTAGAACTTTTGGAGTCTAGGCTGAACTTAAGTGTAAGATGTTGCAAAGTGGGAAGGTCTGGAGACTTTAGTAATTTGTGCTGATGTCACGCCAGTCTTCGAAAGCTGCGTGATGCTCACAGTTGCAATGTGAGTGGTAAATTACAGAACTAAGGCTGATGCTTGTGAGGATGTTAGGGCCCCGCTCATTTCCCTCGGTAAACATTCCGTAAGAGCTATACATTCCCAGTTACGAGAATACCTTTGTACGAACTAACATATCAGGTACAAGGAGATACTTGTAAAACACTGAGTTTGAAAGGTAAGGACAGGAAAAAAAACAAACCATGGGGGTTTTGCCACTTTCTGTTGTTCTTCTGGATTACCTCACACACATTTCCATAAGCACATGTGTGTGCACTCAACACCCAAAGAGTTTGGAAAGGTCTGCTCCATTTAGATAAAGTACAGGGAGTCAGTATGTTGATAAATACATTGCTATCCTAATTAGGAAGATAAAGGGTGTACAAAGAATTAATTAATTAATTAATCCTTGCAACTAGTAATAATTTTGGTTGTATAAATTTATGGTGAGTAAATATTGCGTTTTGTACTTGATTATGATCAGAGAGTTTAAAATCAGTCGCCCCCCCCCCCAGTGGATTTTAGTTATTTAGGAATTCAAAGTGTTGTGGAAATCATAGAAATATGCTCTTAGCAAATAAAATGAATTTTTAATGTCACTGCCTTGATATTAATTACATGCTTCATATTTAATGGGAGATATCCCACAAGATAGCTCAAATATTAAGACTAATAAATGTTGGTTTAGGTAGCCGTTCACTGTAGTTCTGCTAGTGTCGGCCACGTGTTCTATAAATGTCCAGACGTCCTCATGGCCATTGTTTATCTAGTAACTCTGCAACAATCCATTAGGAATCCTTTTGCCACAATCTACTAGGAATCCTTTTTCTTCTTTTCACTCTTTTATGAGGCATTTGACATTTTGTTACTTGTAATTTTTTCTTTTGTAACCATCTTCAAACTCAGGGTGGGAGTGAGGAGGTGGGAGGCTCCACACACACAAATCTTCAGCATTACAATTAAGCAATATGTTTAGTGCCCAAGTGCAAGACTCTACGCACTCTTTGCTAGGATGTTTTTTGGGCATGTAGTTGAATGCGGTCTGTTTGCAGGTGAGTTTTCATACTCCTAAACCTTTCAGCAAGTGAGGATTCTCAGCCTGTAATCTCTCAGTGCACATCTGGCACATACACCATCTTGCAGTGACTGGAGGTTTTGAAACAGCACATGTTCTGACTACAGTAGTCAGTAGCAGCCTTCAAAGTAAGACTGGTGACGAGAGATAAAAGACTTGAGGCTCTTCTGCTTAAACAGAGGAAGCTGAAAGAAAATTACAGCCATCCCTAAGTGTGGAAAAGGGTCTTAGAGAAAGATTTATAGGCCCTTGTTCCCCAAGGCCATTTCTTTCCTAATGAGGTTTTGTGTTCTCGGACAGGGTGTGGGGAGTCAAAGGATGACAACATTTAATAATAACAGTGAAGATGATAATAAGGAAGATAGCAAGTGTAGTTGTTAAGTAGAGATGCTTCAATATAAAGCCAATTAACTTAGCATCCAGAACGATTTTTATGTCTGAAAGTTGAAAATATAATAGAAATAAGGGCTTCTTGTTTCGCCAGCAGTTACTTGAAAGAGTAACTCTTAGTTTCTGGCTGTGTTATCAGAAAATGATGGACACAATAGCCTTTGATTGTGTAACAGTTGCAACATGTGAAATGTGATTCTGGCTTAATGGCAAGCTCATTTAAAGTCTTAAACACAAACAGAGAGTCTGCTGAGGCCACAGACTTGAGTAAGTCATAGTAAAGGTTGTAGCTTCCAGTGGCCTTTTCTTAAGCTCATTGTGTTTTCAAAGAAAATGTTGTTAGTGTGCTGTTTAGAACATTTGTTCTATGATGTTACAAGATTTTGTACTATAAAGTTAGGGAAATAAGCAGATTACCTTTGAAGGCAAATAATGGTGTACTCTATTGTCTGATATCTCCTCTTAACCAGGGCCAGTGTCAAGAGCATGGAGGCCGCTCAGAGTTTCCTGCTAGTGAGGTTCCCAGCCAGGACGCTTATGACTATTTATTGGGTAAACATGAGAAGTCACTGATTGCAGTACACTAAGTCCTGGAATCAAATGTTTGCTTTTACCACTCCTTTGCTTTGGGTGTGGATCTTTAGATGTGTCTTGTAGATAGGGAAAGCTTCTTTCACAGTGACACAGAAAACTTCCCTTGACACTAAGGTTATATGCATTCTGAGTGCTTCTTTAATTAACCTTTTATCAAAGTTACAGGTGTAACAAAAAGAGTAGTATGTGAGAAACCAGAGTAATTGGTTGTAATCTATGTAAACATCATCCTCTGGTCACCTAATTGTGTGGCTTCAGCATCATTGGTTAGAAGATAACCATTAAAAATGCATTGCTATTTCTGTCCTTTACCATAAACTCTGTGGCTCAAACAATAAATTTTGAGAACTTGGAAGTGGAAAACATGGAGCTGAAAAGGGCTTTCCTCTTGTCTTGCAAATATACACACCATCTTGCTTAGGAAGAGACTGGGGTGGGGGTCATTCTCAGATACTTCTTCTTTCAAGGATCCGAAACTCATCATGAGGGCTCATAGCTATGACATCATTATACATACCAGAGGCTTTGTCTCCAAAAACTGTAATGTTAAAGTGAGAGCTTCAGTAGATCATGGGAAAGAACAGAGTTTAGTACCCAAACGTTCCCTTCCTCATATAACTAGTATTGACCCAAAGTTATTTTCATATATTTCCTTGTAATAAAATGTTGGTCCTTTTGAAAGCATTTTATTAAAAATTCTTATGCATATCCCTTTTACAAGTCATTGTATTAATCTTCTTAACCTAAGTCATTTGTCATTTAATTTGGGCCTTTTTATTTACAGACATAGCTATGAAAAAGCGTCCTCTGGTAGTGTAACCAGTAAGATCCACTGTGCTCATGCAGTGCAGAACAGTGTTGTGGCTGTTTAGGAATGGATGTGATGGCACCACTCTTTAACATTAACCATATATTTAAAAAATGAGTGTATAATTTTCAGCTTCTTATAGAGGAGAAACTACATGAGTTAATCTTTTTTTTTTATATTAAGCCTAAAGGTACATAATATATTATGTGACTTATTTTTAATGGAAGGATGAACCTGATAAGAGCCGAGTCTTTGGTCATTGTCATGAAGGGAAATAATGCAGTGAAATGTCACTGTTTCCTTTATTTAGCATTTATCTTCAACATGGTCTTCTGGGTATTTGTGCAATGAAGAAATTATTTTTGTTGAAGAATATGAATTTTCTTTTGCTACATGTAGTAAAAGCTTTGTATAAAACACTGGAATGTATCTGAAGTAATTTCTGGTTAGTTTGTATTTCCTTTTTGTTATTTAAAAACATTTAATTAATTTTATTTTACTTTTTCCTATCTTCTCTGAAGGTAGATACCTGTCCCCTGCTTCCCTTTTCTAAGTCCTGATGACTATAAAGATCAAAGTTGAAATTCTGCTCATAAATGTAGTTGTTCAATAGGACAAAGCAAGTAATGTGTGCTTTCCAGGAGGAAGTCTGTCTGTGCAAATCCCCTGTGCTCAGACTTCATTTCTAGGAGTTATAAGCATAAAGGGTTTTCCTACTTGCCCTGGATATAGGCAGTCCTCTGTAGAGAACCATTACAGGATGATTTTGTGTAGTCATTCACTGTTGACGAGTATATTGCCAATTATGATAGGCCCATTGTCTCATGAACTATTCAGATAGGTCTTGTTTTAAGCAGTACTTGAAGTTTTTGGCCTCTGGCGTGTAAGCACTTACATAATGGCAACCAAATGTTGATTAGTCACCATTAGTGTTTGATAATCCAGGACACCAATACTTTTTTTCCAGTGGGGAGACATTTGAATTTGAAAATCAGGTATCAGATTAGCCCATACAGGAAAGGATGGGAACGTCATTAGCTGCCTTATTTTTATTTTTTGGTATGTCCCTCACAGACTCATGTGTACACAGATAGCATGCAGATTCCAATCTGCCTTTGGGGGAGGGAAGGGAGGGAGGGAGGGAGGGAGGGAGGGAGGGAGAGAGGGAGGGAGGGAGAGAGAGAGGGAGAGAGAGAGAGAGAGAGAGAGAGAGAGAGAGAGAGAGAGAGAGAGAACAAATCTGCTGTTGTATCTTGGGGTCCTATAAAGCTTTTAATCTGCCCAGTTTAAGTTTTTTTTAAATCAAACAATAGTTTATATACTTACCTTTGATTTATGGGGTTTATGAGGGACTGGCAATTGTGATTTTTCTTAAAATATAAAAAATACTTAAAGTAACCTTGATGAAATAAATAGTGTATCCGTGTCTTCTGGTGGCAAAACGACTTTGGGATAGTTAACATCAAGCTGAACTCTGTGTTAGTCAGTTTGTGTTCAAAGTCTGTGAGGATCAGTTTCTGTCAGCTTTTAACATAAGCTAGAGACAACTGAAAAGAAGGAACCTCAATTGAAGGGTTTCTTCCGTCAGATTGGCGTGTGGACATGTCTGTGGGGTATTTCCTTGATATGGGAAAACCATTGCACTGTGGACCATAGCATCCCTGGCAAGCAGTCCTGGGTTGAATCAGAATGGTAGCTGGGTAAGAAAATGTGCCTGCAAACAGAAGAGCTAGTAAGCAGTGGTCTGCCATACTCTCTGCTCCAGTTCCAGCCTCTTGGAAATATAAGATGATAAAATAAACTCTTAACAAAGTTGCTTTTGGCTAGTGTTTTATCACACCAGAAAAAAAAATCAAGCACCACATGAATGATCTTAATAACGTTTTTATTGAGTAACAACCAGAGTCTTTCACAATACATTCTTGAAAAGTCCGTGGAGGAGAATATAGGAATGATCCCTGTGGATAGATGAACACTTCTGTCTTTCCATGGTGTATTCACCTTTTGTTTATATATGTATGTATATATGTGTGCACACATGCACATGAACATGGTCCTGTACTACTGTAGGGAGGACAGAGGACAACTTTGTCTTCCTTCAGCCAGCACCACCTTAGCTTTTGAGACAACCTCTTATTGTCATGGAGCTTATCAAATAGGCTACACTGAAGAGCTAGTCCCAAGGATCTCTGTATCTCTCTTCCCAGTACTTCAGCTACAAACCCTGCTATCTTGACTGGCTGACTTTTATTCTTGACATTTCCAATGCTATCCCAAAAGTCCACCATACCCTCCCCCCACCCACCCACCCACTCCCACTTCTTGGCCCTGGCATTCTGTTCCCCTGTACTGAGGCATATAAAGTTTGCAAGACCAATGGGCCTCTCTTTCCACTGATGGCTGACTAGGCCATCTTCTGATACATATGCAGCTAGAGACATGAGCTCCAGGGAGTACTGGTTAGTTCATATTGTTGTTCCACTTATAGGGTTGCAGACCCCTTTAGCTCCTTGGGTACTTTCTCTATCTCCTCCATTGGGGGCCCTGTGATCCATCCAATAGCTGACTGTGAGCATCCACTTCTGTGTTTGCTAGGCCCCGGCATAGCCTCACAAGAGACAGCTATATCAGGGTCCTTTCAGCAAAATCTTGCTAGTTTGTGCAATGGTGTCAGCGTTTGGAGGCTGATTATGGGATGGATCCCCGGGTATGGCAGTATCTAGATGGTCCAGCTGACTTTTATTCTTAACAGATTTAAAATTTTTATTTTCATTTGTGTATGTGTTTGTCTGTCTGTATTTGGGTGTGTGTACTTGAGTACAGGTGCTCATGTAAGCCAGAAGCATTGGATCCTCTGAAGTCAGAGTTACACACACACACACACACACACACACAGAATTTTCTTAGCTATTTTCCTTTTTCACATAATTAGCAATTGTGGGAATGTTAAATATGTATATAGGTAAGATGCTAAAGGTTTGGCTTTGGCATCTGCATAATGCTTGAAATGGAAGGGTCCAGATCATGGTGGGTAGCTGGGGAGGTGACCTCTGTCTTCCCTATGTTGGATGATTGGTTTGCTTTTGAGGCTGTGTAATTATGGTTGGCCTGGAACTCACTATGTAGACAAGGTTGGCTCCAAACTCATCTACCTGCTTCTTCCTCATACATGCTGGGATGTATGTATGCATCACAATACCTACAGGCATGTGCCCTGACATCCAGCCTTACCTTGTTACCCTGGTTAATGTCATTTCAGCCAATAGTTTGACAGGATGATTATTTAGGTCTAGTGCAGTGTGTGCTAGTTAGACAGTATGATAAAGAAACTTCTCTTTTGCTTCCAAATGATCTCCAGGGCTATTAAAATAATAACCATTTGCAGGCACTTTTCATGGCTGGAAAGAGCAATTTGGAGAGGAGATAGACTACTCCTTGGGCCCTGAGAGAATTGTGTTACAGATGGGCAGTGCAACAAATGTCCCTTCAGTTGTGTAGCTGGCCATTAGGCTCAACCACAGGAGAACCACCTAGCAGGAGTGAAGAGTTCCTCACGTGGGCATTTGCACCTGTAAACCAACTGTTTCGTGGCCTGCGAGGAGCGATGTGTAGGACACAGTACAATTCTCAAATAAATAATGCAGTGGTAAAGAGTCAGTGAGCCGCCTGCTTCTCATTAGAGGTCCTGTCTGGCTCTTTTCCTGCAGAATGAGCTAGATTGCTGACACCTGTTTTCCCATCCACCCTGAGGATGTAAAGTGTGCATCAGAAATGACCAAAAGTGCTTCCTCATGTCCCAATCTAGGGAGCTTGGTGCTGCTGCAAGAAGGGGATGGGATGGGTCTCCTTTGTTGGGAGGGGAGATGAACTCAATGGTGGGAAACTGTTGTGCACACTCAACTGGGATCATTGACTTCATTTAGTGGCTTCTGATTGTGCCTGAACTTGTACTCCCACTGGATTGTGCGTTTAGCAAAGGAAAAGGAGAACATGAGAACACCTTGCATACTTCTGAGATAACATAACTATGTGTTCAAAATTTTGAGGGCATTAGAAATGGGTAGAAATAGTCCATTCTTATAACCAAACACATCACTCTTATTAAATTACTTAAGCATGAACTTAGTCCTAAGATACAAAACTCAAGTATATGGCTGGTGTGGTCAATGTCTTGCACATTTCTTTCCATGCATCCGATGTCAACCCCCTTTAAGCATCATAAACTCATTGTAAAAACTGTTGAGCCAGTGGAGCAGCTGCTGCCTGAAGTCCCAGCTAAGGATAGTCTGCAGTTTGCAGTGCACTATGCTGAGTATGGAGGAAATAACAAGAAGCACATGAGATTTAAAGTACTGGCTGTCTACAACTTATATGGGGAGAACAGAGCATGAGGACTATCTCAGAGTACCCCAGCATCCTAGGAAGAAGATACAACCTGCTTCGTAAAGGTGTTAGTGGTTTAAGAAGGAAGAAAACTGAGTTGAGATGTGTTGGATGTAGGACTTGTTCTGGATACTAAAGGATGCGATCATGGAGAGCCAGAGGTGGCATGTATGTGTGAAACTGTTTCTCTGCCAGTCTGTAAACTGTGAAATCAAAGGATATGTCTTTTCTTTAAATAGTGGCAATATTGTCTCCTGACTTGTCTGTGGGACTTAGATGTTATGAATATTGGCCTCTCTTTGTGAACTTGTGGTAAGTGGGGTTAGCTGGTTCATGGCCTTGGTCCAGAGTGAAATTAACTGGCTCATAAAGTGATTGAACTAATGACCTTGGCCTCATTACTACTGTGTTTGAACCAGTTTACTCAATCAAACCTTGTGGAAAGGACAGTGAATGTAGCCATTAGGAGGTCTGTATAGAGGTGAGCAGGGTGACGTCTCCCTTCACTTAGCACCCAGGGGTTTATCTTCTCGCCCTTGACATCTTGTATGTTACTTTCATCTAATACAAATAAGGCTGTTTAAAAAAAATGACATCATGACTCTCCTGTGTGAGTTTTTTAACAAAGTGATGTGTGCGGTCATTTTTCTTACATAGCATCAGACTTTTTGTAAAGGCATTTGTGGTCATTTTCATCTTACATGTCCTGTATCCCATAAATGTACTGATGATGTTTTTTCTTCTTCTCTGAAGTCAGAGCAACCCAGTCCTGCCAGCTCCAGCTCCAGTTCCAGCTCCAGCTTCACACCATCCCAGACCAGGCAACAAGGTATCAACAGCCCCCAGGCCAGTGAAACCTTTCCCCATAGAACATCCCCATGAACCGCCTTATGCCCTATCTTCTACTGTTTTACCATTTGAATGATAACTTGGCTTTTACAAAGTTGTGTTTATTTCCTCTAGGAATGTACTTGAATGTCATTCTGCTAGAGGAGGCTTGAGTCTAGAAAGTGCTCCCCTCCCAGACCCAGGTTCCCACATCAGGTTCCCATTTCACAAATGGATTATAGACACAACCCACTCCAGGGAGTTCCCAAAGGAAATACTCCAGTAAACCAACCTCAGAGGTACTGGCGCAGATGCCCATTCCTCACCCTTGGACACTTCTCATTTATTTCATTTTATTCTTTATATTTTAGTAGACATTTTACTCAAAAGTACAACTACTAATTTTAAATAACACATTTCTCTTCTTATAGTTGTACATTAACCAAAACTCTGCATACATTAAGCCAGAACATACAATGAAGCACATTTTTAATGTGTGTGTGTGAAATCTCCAAAAGTGGGCTGTTTTATTTTTACACAATAGAACAGTGTCAGAGTGTAACTTGTTTTTTAGTATCATACTGAACATCACCATTCGTATTGACCACACCGAATTCTAAGTGGCCTTGTATGCTTTGAAAGAGGATTAAATTGTTGTGTGTATTTGGACTAAGGCTAAGCCTCCAAGAAAATATATAATAAAAGGCCGTGATAGTTTTGGCTATTCAGAAGTCTTGTTTCATTAACTTTCAAAGAAATAAGCCCACTACAAAAGCAGAGGTCTGTGAGCTTGCAGGGAGTCAGTGCATGTTTTAGAACTGAGTACTTAGTGACAGCTCAAATAGCCGGTCCTAGCACAGATTAGATTTTGATAATTGCCTAATCCAGAGGAAAAATAGCCCTGACTTGATTACCTTTACAATCTCCTGTTAAGATTAAAAGTAGCTATTGTTTTCCTCATATACTGAGTAGTAAATGAAGAGGAAATAACAGTAACCAGTGTGTGTGTGTGTGTGTGTGTGTTCAATTTGTCTGGTCCTAAGTAAAGTTAGTTACAGCTTCCCCACCTCCTCTCATGCAATACTGGATACTTTCTGGATCTTCTGGGCATACGATTTATTACATAGTCTTATTTATGCTAATACATGCTGATATTTTGCCAGGAATTTCTTAAAAAGTAAGATGAAAGTTGGCTACAAAACACTGTGCTGAAGCAAGGTTTGCTGTCCAAGATCAATAGGAAAATGGAAGATAGAATGTTACACCATGGAGTTGAAGGACTTTATAACCTGAGCTCAACTGAAATGCTTGCTTGACCTGAAATTGACCTTGAAATAAAAGGAGCAGCTAAACCTTAATAGATCAGAAACTACCACACAAAGGCCGCACTGCCAAGAACCGGCTACAACCACAGTGATTTATTAGTCTCAGCTTTTCAATACATGGATTAACTTAACGAAGCATCCTGTTTACTAATAGATCTATCTGCCTTTGCTTGTGATTTGGAGTGGGAGAACAGGAAATAAAATTGCACAGAAAAAAAAAAACAGATTCTTTAAAAATTTTTTTTAGATTTACTTTATTTTTAGTGTACCGATGTTTTCTTTTGCTTACCCATAAATCTGTGTACCTTGTGAATGCCTTGTGCCTGGTGAGGTCCAAAGAGCATGTTAGAATTCCTGGAACTGGAGTTACAGAGTCAAAAGATACTATGTGGGTGCTGAGAACCAAACTCAGGTCCCCTGGAAGAACAACAAGTGGACTCAGGTCCACTGAGTCCAGAAACCATCTTGACTGCAATCAAAGTTGCAAAGTCTTAACTGTCCAGGGTAATAATTGTTCTTAGCCAGAGGTCATGGCTGCAGGCACTCCCTAGTGTCTACTCTGAGCAAGTGTGTTTGAGTGTTTGTTTCATTTTCTATGGTTCATGTCATTGCTCAGGTCCTTTAAGGTCGATCATGAAAGATCTGCATTCTGATGACAACGAGGAGGAGTCTGATGAGGCAGAGGACAATGACAATGACTCGGAGATGGAAAGACCTGTAAATAGAGGAGGAAGCCGAAGTCGCAGGTAAGAGAGTCCCTGAAGCAGAGCCATGCTGGTTCACTAGGTAAATCACAAAGACAGGAAACGGCTAAACCATGGCAGCAAACGTGTTATAGCAAAGTCGGTAGAATGTTTGCCTGGTAGCCGTGAAGCCCTGGGATTGATCCTCAGCACATTGCCTGTAATCATAATATTTGGAAGGGAAAAGCAGGAGGATCAGAAGTTTAAAGTCATCTTCAGCTATACATCAATTTTGGGGCCAGCCTGGATAACACGAGACCCTGTGTCAAACGAAGGGTTATATTCCTCTGAAATGGGTATGTTTGTGTCCACTCTTACCAGAAACCAGTTTTCCTTTTTCCTTAAAAGAAGAGAGAATCCCCCTGAAACCTTCATAGGAAGATGCCATATCAGACGTGTTTGCTATCTGAAAGTATATGCCACGAAGCAGGTTCATCTGAAGAGTGGCTGTAGACCTGTTGCTTTGGGATGGAGGGTTCCACATGTGAAGAAATGGCATTTGCTGCCTGTGGTTAGGACTACATAATTGGCTCTAGTGAATTATGTTGTGACCTAATTAAAACGAAATTCACCTGTGTGTGTTTTCCAGCAAATAAATTCCTGTTAAGTGCGCTGACAATTAGGTTCCTTAAGTAGCTTTAATGCTACGAGGCATAATTCGACATTAGAAGATGGTAATTCATGTCACTTAGAATTAATAGTCAACTTGAAATTGCTTTGAGGATTTTGTTTATCATCAGGAAAACAAATAGGCATGCACCCTTTAATGTGTTATGAGGAGAAAATATGAATCTACTTGAACTTCAAATCCAATTACGTTTACAATATATTGCAATAAATCTTTCCCCACTATCTATTACTGTGTAGATGGCCCTGAAATACCTAAGACAAACGTAACCCAAGGGGAACAGACTGTGTGTTTCCTCATTGGCATTTCACTGTTGTCCTTTGAGGCAAGCTGCCCATCCACAGGATGCAAACCCTATCAGACCCTTCAGTGACTCTGCCTTACAAAGCTAGACTCAAGACATCTTCCTGCACCTTGACTCCCAGTGCACCTACCTACATTCCTTTTATATAACTGTTATAGACTTGGCCATAGATGCTGTATTCTTTGACCTGACAAAGAAGGAAACTGGTAGGTCAAAAGGATCTTAATAGGAGTTGAACCTTGGTGTTTAAAGGAACTAACTTGGCCAACCAAAACCCAACCACTGGCTGCTCTCCAATTTAATTTATTGAAAACACACGTGCGCGCATGCGCGCACACACACACAAACATGCACACGCACACACATGCATGTGAGCACATACATGCCCTATTTATATAATTTTTCAAGTTCCTATTTTGCAGATCTGATTGGCCGTTTGTTACCCACTTTCTACCCTGTCCAGAATCAGTATGGGATTAGATCACACACATTACTCATTTGTCAGTTGTCTGACATGAATGTACATCAGGGACATGTCTTTGTTTCCCCACCTGACATGTACTGTTAGCACCACGGCTCCACATAACATTTGATCTTCAGAGCACTTGTGCAGTCTCAACTGTTTAATCAGTTTAAATCCTCAGCCTTCCACTTCAGCTGAGCGGCGTTTAAAAGCAGCGCTTCAGCAGAGCACTTCATTAATGTAATTTAGTTAAGAAAAACAAGTTCCATCAGTTTTTGCTAAAAGGACGTCCCAATGTGTCCTTTTTGTTTCCTATCTTGTATCATGTCTGTCTGAATGTATAATAGAGTGAGGATGTGATTGCCTATTCAGAGTGAAAGAAAAACTCTGCTGATTTCTATAGCATTTGCTATCTCCAAGGAGAATGTTATATCAGGTTACTGTATAGCCAGAGAGGGAGCAGATACTGAAGTGCCTTCCTGAATGAGGGCATACATTCAGATGAGCGGAAGGAAGAACCTTCTCTCTAGCTAGGAAAGTTTCATTTTATTCTAAGAAGAAAAAGTAACTAGAGAGAACGTAGTATTTTTATTTTCTCTAGGTGCTGAGAGATACTTTTTCTAAAACAGTGATGTATGAAACACAGTTTGGGTCCAGAGTGTCGTTCTAGTACATGATTGTATCTGTGTCTCACAGTGGAGACCTCGTTGAATCGTGACACAGTAGGAACGATGAATGGTCGGCTTCCCACATAAGCTCAGGAGGTGGCTGAGCACTAGCCTTGGGTCACATTACCGGGCTTTCAACCCTTGAGCATCCATTTTACATATGCAACCAGAGTTGTGGACACATATGACTAAGTCCTGGTTTATTCTGTTGCAAAACTGGGGACACTGAAACACACAGGCAATGGAATCACCTGAGTTGGTTCCAGATACAAGCAAGTACCAACAGATGCCTGCAGTTGTGTGTTAAAAGCAGCCTTTCCATGCCAATGTTTGTGGTCCTTGCTTTTCATAACACTTGTCTGTCGTCTGTCTGTGGCAGGGCATGTGACTTTTCAGTGTCTCTTCGCAGGGTCAGCTTGAGTGACGGCAGTGACAGCGAAAGCAGCTCCGCCTCTTCCCCTCTCCATCATGAACCCCCGCCACCATTATTGAAAACTAACAACAACCAGGTAAACTGGGCTTTGTACTCAGCAAGATTCCGTACAACTATACATGATCATTTTTACCCAGCATATAAATGCTTTACCTCTTCATTGTAAGCTACGTTCCTTGTTATTGTAAACCCATGGCAATCCACAAGCTTAGCATTAGGCACATGGGGTAAAAGCACTTCTGTGTTTGTAAGATGAGTGTGCTTCCCGGATGTATGAATTAAGACATACAGGAAGATACAGTGACACACGATGTTGCCCGTCCTTCCTAACGTCTGCATAGTCTATCCCTAAGCAGTAGATAGGTGACTCCATCAGACACAACATGATTGTTTTGGGTGAGCCTGTTTGACTGGTGGAGGATGCGCTTTTATGTACCCCAGTTTCTTCATTAAGGGACGTTAGCCCCCTGCCGGTTGTTGGAGGGATGACAGTGAGTTTAGTAAAGGCAGTGCACAGCCTCTGCCTGGCACTCACTGTCTGGGAATGTTCCTTTGACCTGTTCAGCCTCCATTTCTCATTCAAGGGAAGAGCACTGTTACTTGGGGGTGCAGAGAATGATTATCAAGATAGAGAAAAGTGATGATCAACGTGCCACACGTTGGGCTAAAAGAAAGCTTATTAGTTTGATAGTCAACTCAGAATATAGATATTTGGGTAAGATCTAAATAGAATTCCGAAAGCCATGATAAAAGAACTAGTGTTAAATGAGTGAAATTGGGGCATTTCCATTATTTACTAAAATAAACCTTTTGCAAACATCATGAATATTGTAAAAGTCCCATTGTGCATTGAGTTGATACTCATTACAGTAAGTTTCTTATCCCTTTATGTAGACAGATTTCCAATGACCTCTGTAATAATTGCTTATTTCAAGTTGCCATGTGAATATTAACATGAAAATTAAAGAGTTACATTTTCTAAAATTATTCCACTTTATAAGTGGCCTGCTATTTAAAATATCTTGCCCCTGAATTAGTGATCTTTGTTTTAGTTGGAAAATGCTGTATTACAGTTGTGAGGGTATTCTCTTTCTTGTATAAAGAAGCAATACACTCACTTAAAATTTAGAATTCATCACTTATAAAAATTCATCTGCCGTATATAAATCCTGCACTGTTGGATAGGAGCAGCCACCTGCATTGTTACAGCTTAGCTGTAGTCCATGGCCTACCTAGGACTGGAGCCCAGCTTCTCACTCTTAGCCTGACTTTGCTGTTATAGCCTGTCCCGGCTTAGCATCCAGCGATGCTGTTTGTCGGCCATCTCACTTTGTAGCATGGCTACCTTCTACCACAAGCCAAGAAAAGTTCAAGAGGAAAAAGATAGAATTAAGACCTTGACATATTTTATATTGAAACTAACCTTGTAAAGGCATTATTTCTGCTTCCAAGGGACAGTATATCAGAATTAGCATTCTTGCAGTAGGAAGATCAAGATGTAGGCACACGCATCTTGTGCTCTCTGCAGTCATCTTTAGCATGTCTTCCAAGCCCTGTGACCTGATGGGCTGCCAGGTAAACCTGGCTCTGACAAGCTCTTATCTTGCCCTTCCTGAATGGATGAGCAAGCTGAATGACTTTGGTTCTTGGGAAAGTATAGAGCCTTTGTCAAAATAGTTACCTGTCTAGCAAACCAAACCCAAACCAAATAGTATCATTTAATCTGGGAGGGTAAAATATGCTTTCTCTCACTCAATAGTATACTACTATTTTTTGAAGTGTTTATTTAATACATGTATCTTCTTACATGCAAATATCATCCTGCCAGTAATATTCAGTTATGTGTCACTTTCACAGTTGCACCCTTGAGCATAAGAACAAAGTACCTATGCTTTCAGGTCATTATGTACAACTGGCATGTGCAGCTCCTCATACCTATGTCTTGAAGCTTAGAGAAAGAAAGTGGTTTTGAAATGTTATTCAGGGATGATTTTTTAACCCCAAATCACTTGCTGTGGGGTCAGGTGTGGTATGATCCCTTTAAGTCAGTGTTCAAAGACATTAAAAAAATATCACTAGTATTGCTGTGCTACGGAGTGTGACAACCAAACCACAAAAGGTACTTAAATTTCATCCTGGAGTTTTTTTAGTATTGTAGCTGAATGTGGAGGTACACTAGAGAGCTCATGTGTGTGAGTATGGGTGAGATAGTGGTCTCCAAATGTTAAGATAAACTACAAAGGATGAAGAAGACAGGAAATACCTGATTTTAAATGTCCAAGTTTTATTCTCCATACTCATTGACTGGCCTATCAGTTTATTTTATAATGCTGTGACAAAATAGGCCCCTCCTAAAAAGCAAACAAACAATTTTAAAGTAAAAAAGGCGTATTGTTGCTCACTGTTTCAGAGGTCACCTGAAACTTGGTCCAGTGTCACCTGGCTCCCTTGTTCTGGGCCTATGAAGAAGTAGAGCGATGCAGTGGGGTTTGTGTGGTGAATCCACATAAACAGGAACAGTGTGAAAATGCTTCACATGGGCATGAAAATAAGATGTAGGCTCCAGGGACCCACTCTCTTCAACCAGATACCTTGTCTAAATGTCTGTCAGTTTACAAACTGACTCTCAATGGACCTATCTATTGATTAAGACAGAGCCCTTATGAGGTAGTCACTTTCTCAAATCCCCACCTTAGAAACATTCTGTAGTAGGAACCAAGCCTTTGCCACAAGAGCCTTTGCGAACATTTCTAGTTCCAAGCCATAAAATTGCCTTTTCCACACTGGATACTGATCTTGCGACTTTGAGTAGCTTTAGACACCACAGAAATGTCCGCTGCCCCATCTCCCATCTCCCCTGGTCTAAGGAGTAGATAAAGTGCTAATTAAGTCAAGTATTTTCTAACTACTGAAGAAAGAACCCAGAGCCACAAGTCAGCAAAGCAAAGAAGTTAATAGAAGTGTCATTAGGAGTTATTAATAGTGGCTAACATAGGAAATGTGCCAGTAGATAATCCATCTGCTGTATGGTTGACTTGTCATTTCTCACAAAGGGGTTCAGAAAAACACAGTCTGGAAAATTTTGATTCCCAAGCCATATCCTCAAATGAAGAACAAAATACTACTAATTGTAATTGTTCTGTTTTAGAGATTACCATGGCTGTTGGTAGCTTAATTCAGTGTTTGGGGTGTCTGCTTTCCTCTGCTCAGTTTACTGGTAAATAACAAAAAATTTTACCATCATTTAATTCAAGAATGGTTCCCCCCACCCACCCCAAACAAAATGCATAAATTACAAACATACAAACAAACAAAACAAACCCCTATCTTTTTAGTCTGGTATAGAATGGGGAGGGGAGATATAAAGATTCCAGGAGGAAGTGATCCACTCAATTCAGCCAATATTCAGAATATCATAAATCACCTATCCGCCTGCCAGGCATGGGTGAATTTCAAAAGAGTCTAGCCAGTTAAACTGGTTTGAAATAAGCCTGCGGAAGACAAGGTGTTGTACTTTTATATTCTAGATTCAGTCCCTGAAGATAAGAAATGATCATAAATAAAACAATTGTCTTCAGTATGGCTCTGGTCTCTCAGAATGAGGTTTTGACAAAGCTGTTTATTTTGGAGCAAGGAGAGATCAAAGAGGGAAGATTAACTGAGCCCTCTCTGGGCAGCCACTCAGTAACTTGAGGCGGGTCACTGACACCCGGGGCTTTTGTTCCTGCTACCATAGCCTCAGAAGAAAGAAACCAGGATTTCAATGTATTTTGGCCTTCTGTGTTGTTGCACTTTCGGAATGTGTGGGGTTGGATTTAAGCAGCCCAAATGTTCTACCTATTTTCTGCTTTGAAGAGAGGTTGCGGGATTGTCTGAACCTAACTTGTAAAGTCCCTTTGCAAATATAGCATTTCCAGACACTTGGGGGAGAAAGAGTGGGGGATGGGGCCGTGGGAGGGGCAGATGTGATGGGAACAAATTCGGTTCTCTGAAGCACAAGGCAAACCTTCAGGGATGCTTTCTCCTCCCTGCCTCAAATCTCAGCCAATTGTCCCTGTGTGGCCCAGCCAGGCTCCCTTGGCCAGGAGTGCCATCTACTGACCTACTTACTCCAGGTCTCTGTGCTGGTTCTACCCTCGAGGTCTCATTTCCAGCAACAATAAAGAGAAGGAAATTGCAAATGCTGTGGAGATTTTTAGCATATTAAAAATGATTGCCTTGCCTATGTTATTTGGCGATTTTCTTCTGTTGCCAGAAGGGTAGTAGGTTAAGTTCGCCTGGACAAATCAGTCATTTGCTTATTTTGATGTTAAAAATGAAGGCTTAAATGTGAATCTCAGGCAACACTGTTAGAATGTATGTTAGATCCATTATTTTCAACTCAAAGAGAAATATTTTATTTAGGAGTATTCATTTATGCCCGAACCACCATGGCCCTATTATCACCAAATAGAATACTTACTTATTAGAAGCATAAAATTTTGTAGCTGGATGGGAATGCAGACATTATCTTGTTTGTCTCTCTCATTCACTTTTGGAGGCCCTAAGATGTTAAATGAGACGCAAGTCAGCCAGTCCCATGCACTTGTCATCACAAATTAAAGGTGAACCTACTCTTGAGATCTTTTGTATACTATATAGTAGAGAGGACACTGTAGATTGAATTAGGACAGGAAACAGCATAGGAAAGAGTAGGAGGAATATGGGACTTTAAAGAACATCCTTAGCATTTTCCTCTTTGATATTAGTTTCTGATTATGGGATTTAGGTTATAATGAGAGAATATAAATTGCTTTTTATATTTATGCATATTCATAAGCACTCATCGTTAATAAATGCATTTATCCTCAGCCTTTTCAAGCTATGGGCTATTTAAAAATATTCCTCCCAGAACCTACCATTTTGAAGATCATGTGTAGTAAGTCAGTTGTATTTAATAAGTAGTAGTATTCTCTGTTAATTATGACCATAGCTCCCCACCCAAGCTTTGCACAGTATGTGAAGCTACTGCACATGACCTGGGTCACAGTTGATCCAGAAGGAAGAAAAGATGCTTGGCATTGAACATACATAACCACATCATTTCTTCAACCATGGCTGTTTCTGCCATGGAAGGATTCCAGACCACAACTAACGGATGGCCACCTTCACTCCCAAAGCTGTGTCCATCCGTTTAATGGAGTAAGCTCCTAGCATCTGAAAGGCAGGTGTCCCAGAGGGCAAGGGTTCTTTTTATCATCCCTGGCCCACCAACCACTAAGACTCAGGCTGAAGCTGCAGAATAAGCAGGAAAGAAGTCCGCCAGCCGGGATTGCAGTCTCAAAATAACTCAGCTGCTATGCATGTGTGAGTGCTGTCAAGAAAGCAAAGCACCCTGGGAAGCTTAGATCCCTGTCCTTAGCATCAACGCTTTCCTGAGCTCTTCCGCCCTGACCCAGCATTTAATATACCATTTATTTTCAGGGGTTTTGGTGGGGGGGTGTTAAACAAGATTAGAAAGAAGAAAAAATGTATAACAAAATGCTGTTTGGGGAACAGTGTTATTATGCATCTTGAGTGCCAGTTTATATGGGTAGCTACTAGAAGGTGCTTGAAATGAAACTTACTAGTGTTTTCTTTGATCCCTAGATTCTTGAAGTGAAAAGTCCAATAAAACAAAGCAAATCAGATAAGCAAATAAAGAATGGTGAATGTGACAAGGTAGGTTTCCGGGTCGTTCCTGGGAGTACTGGAGCCTGGCATGTGTTGCTTCTCTGTGTTCCCTCGGTCATTGTTGTTTGCCCCTCTTCCCTTCTCCATCAGAAGTAGCTAAGGCTCCCAAGTGAATTCTTCATTGCTGTGCTTTGTAGTTCCTTTTTCCCTGTCTTGCTTTGTTGCTGTTGTTGTTGTTGTTGTTGTATCTTCAGTCTTAAGCATGGCCTTATGATACCATTTGTCAGGATTCCCACATTACCAAGGAACTTCAGGCATAGCACATTGGGATATAGGAAGTTTGTAGCAGAGCAAGTAGAGCAAATCACACACATACATAAATAAGATACCTGACCCCTATGCAGTAAGCTTTCTCAGTGTGTGTATGATGTCACCTGCTATGGGTGGGGTTTAACAAGTCAGTAATTTCCCCCTTTGCCTTTGCTGAAGTTGACCCTGAGGCATGCATGCAGTCAGCTAACAAGGACTCATGAGCCTGGACATATGGAAGAGAGGTTCAGCTACCCTTGAAGGAGAGCTGCCAGGACATAGAACTGATTTGTAGCGATTTCTGCATTTCATAAAATATTCCATACTTTAATCATTGGCTGGCGTCATTTGGAATACCTGAGAACTTTTTTTTAAATCCCTCTTATTAAAAATTTTTCCTAACACAATACTTCCATGTTCAAACTTGGGTGTTTTTCTTTGTCTAAAATTTTCTGAGATTAAAGAATTAAAAATGAAAACAGGAGCTGGGCGTGGTGGTGCACGCCTTTAATCCCAGCACTCGGGAGGCAGAGGCAGGCGGATTTCTGAGTTCGAGGACAGCCTGGTCTACAAAGTGAGTGCCAGGACAGCCAGGGCTACACAGAGAAACCCTGTCTCGAAAAACCAAAAAAAAAAAAAAAAATGAAAACAGCCTCTGCTGTCATTAGATTAAACCAAATATGTAGTCTTGGATTTCCAGCATTCTTTGCAGAGTCCTTGTTGTGGGAGACTGAGTCTGCTCACTTGAATGATGCTGAGAGCAAATAGGCTCAATAATTTCCCTCCCTCATTTTAAGGCACGTTTGATAAAGGTCAAAACTAGGCTTAGAAACATCACCATCAGAACCCTTTAAGCATTGAGCCTAGGACAAGCCTTCAGAGTCTGCCCAGATGATTTTTTTTAAGATTAATTTTATCTTAATGTGTGTATGTGTATGTGTGTCTATATATGGGCATGTACACATGAGTGCATGTGCCTATGGAAGTCAGAAATGGATATCAGATTGCCTGGAGCTGGAATTACAGGCAATTGTGACCCACCTGGACGAGTGCTGGGAACTGAATTTGGGTCCTCTGCACGAGCAGTACATGATCTTACCTGCCAAGCTGTCCCTGCATGTGTGTTCTTACTTGCCAATTGCCTTTTAAAGTTTTGTTCTTTGGGGAACACCCTTCTCTTTCAGGCATACCTAGATGAGTTGGTAGAGCTCCACAGAAGGTTAATGACACTGAGGGAACGACACATTCTGCAGCAGGTGAGAAGTGCTTTTGGACACAACCCTACACCCCCAAACCTCAAGACCTAGTCTGTCCTGGGAAGTGTGGCAGCTCTTGGATGCCGCTGCAGCCTCACGCCTTCAGAATGGGCACTGTGCCTGCAGGGACATCTGTGGAGGACTTAACTATCTGAGGCTACCGGGGTGCCCTTAGGGCTTTCATCCACACTCCGAAAATCTGAGGGCTCATGGAATACTACCAGACACAGTGCTCCTTCCTACCAGTCTGTGGTCCATGTGCTGAGAGGAGGGACAGGGGGTGTAGAAACTTTGGAGACCAGCCTTCTGGTCTCATAGGAAAACAGTGATAAGAATTTGAGCCAAGGGTTGTAAACATTTGTGATTCAATTTGGTAACCTTTTGCCAAAGCTATTCTACGGAAAATAAATATTTTTTTCATTTCCCTTATCTAGTAGCAATAAACGTTGTATTATCATGGACTCAACTGTGGAATGGTCATAGCACGAGGAAACTTCTTTTAGTACAGTGTGATGTTGCGAGAAGATAAGAGGGATGTTTTAGTTTTGGTACAAGTACAGTTCATGCTTTTATTCCTTTCACAGTAGCTATTGATAAGGTAATTTTTCTTTAACTCATGGGGAGGCGGTGTGTTCCAGATTCCATAGTAGATTTGTGCATTCCTTCACTTTCACATTTTTACGACTTTAAAATGACTTGAAATTAGCACCTCATCTCCTTCAGTGGTATAGGAGCTATTCTTTTTTAATGCTGATAGCTGATGGTTGTGTTTATATTCTATGCATATCTCTGCTTCAGTCTATAAACATTTTTCAAATTTTCCAACTGCTCCTGTTGGTCTAAAAAGCTTTTAACCCTTATAGAATTTTAAATAATATACTTTGTCTATAGATCTCTCAATTGTAAATACATTCTATGTTTTTCATTTCTTTTTAAATGAGCATAGATGGGGGAACTGGGTTTGAGTGGCTTTAACTAAGGCAAGCCTAGCACTTTACTGGTAGTCTTTCCACTCACCTCTCATGTTGCCAGACTTAAACACCCTTTGAATACCAAATTCCACTCACTTCCATCAGGTAGAGGAATATTACCTACCTATGTGTACCTTCCATTATTCTAGTCATTTCTGGGTTACTTCTTTTTAAATATTAATTTATTTATGTATTTTATGTATATGAGTACTCTGCCTTCATGCACATCAGAAGAGGGCAGCAGATCTCATTACAGATGGTTGTGAGCCACCATGTGGTTGCTGGGATTTGAACTCAGGACTTCTGGAAGAGCAGTCAGTGCTCTTAACCCCTGAGCCATCTCTTAATCCCCTCTGGGTTACTTTGTATGCCTAATACAATGCAAATGCCATGAAAATCATTGTCATCTTATATGTTATAGGAAGAAATGACAAATTCAATATGGATACATTCCTCCCACCCCCACCCCCCAAGTATTTTCAGTCCATAGTGTGCTGTATCTGAGGACAAAGAATCTGGGAATACAGGGGACCAACCCTCCTTCAGTTTTCTTCTATAGAACAGAACATTGCTCATTGACTAAATGCTGATGGCAGATCTGCTAGTTGGTCTTCCTAACTAGTTCTGCTAGTTGGAACTTCTGTTCTCAAATAGTAACTCTTAAGTCACTAAAGACCAACTGTTAGAAAAAGCTACTGATGTCTACCTATGGATTTCATGGGAAATAGATACAGGTGTTGTCAGGCTTGAACGAGAAGGCTGTTGGGCAAGGTCTCACCTGGGAATATCATCGACATCTCCCATCTAATGTTCTTTATTTTGACCTTTGAAAGACATGTGAGTGAAGGTGGCTTCCTTGAGAATTGTATTCAAGTGCATTACTTTAGTATTCTATAGGGAAAGAGTAATATGTATGAATTCTTAACCTAGCATATAGGTGCCCCAGGACACATAGCATTTCACCCTAATGGCATTCCCAGGCCAGTTGAAAGCTCTGTCTTTGGCCATTTGCCTTGTAATACAACCGAGGCCTGTGGTTCTAATACCATGATGTATGTGCCCTGTCATGGCTTACTGCTTAATTAATTCATACTGTAAAACATTGCACAGTGGAGGCCTGGTGTTATCCTCCACCTTGAAGGCTGCTCATCTGATAAAATGCATTCCACAAAGTCTATGTAACCTCAGCTGTGCAGACCTGAACATCTAAACCGAAACTTCTGTTGAGGCCAGGATAACATCCTTGGTTTCTTCCCAGTGGCTATTCCCAAAATCTATTCTGACAATTTTATTTGCCCCACAAAACTAATTAGTAGAATTATTTTACTCTGGGGGCATACTGCCCTGCCTCTCAACACCTAATTTCATGAAAATAAAGTATTAGATCAGGAAAGACTGTATTACGAAGCCTCTTTTCCACTGGGTTAAAATGTAGTAGACACAAAGCAAGAGAGCGAGTATGTAGCCTGGATTAATAATTTGATTTCCTTGTTAAACTACACACTCCATATTATTTTTCAGAATGAGGCTGAACATTTGTGGCCTTTTCAGCAATTCAGCCTGGGTTTGTATTCTATACATGTGTGGGGGAGGGGGGAGGGAGCAGGTAGTAAGAAGAAAGTTAGAAAAACCAGGGGCTTCCTTAAAGTACAGTTTATCAATTTAGATACCATCTAGTTTTCTTGTAGCACGATCAGTGAGGTTGGAGGGATGAGTGGTATATTGGAGTATTTTTAACAAAACAGAGAACTTTGCCGGAGAAGCAGTCTGCTGTAACTGACTACTTCTGTTTGGAGAATTACCTGCCACACCCGAAAGCCCCCCTGTAGACTAAAACCTGGTCTTTCTGCTAACTCAGGTGGGCCTCCTGTTTTTATGCGCCAGTAAGATTTCCTATGTACAGGTGAAAGACCCGAGGTACAACAGACCAACCCATCCTAGACAGAGAAAACCAAAGCAAAGTTTGTGCATGCCTTCCCACTCAGTAAGCAACCACCATGGGTGGTAAGAACTTGCCCTGCTACTTGAAAAACATAATCAGACTAATTTTTTATAATTAAGAAAATTTTTAATTTTTTGTAATTAAATTTTTATAATTGAAAATGGCTTGAAAGAGGGAGTCACAGAAATAGCAAATAGCTCTCACCCTGTTAACACAAACCAAAACAACTAGCAGCTGTGTGGTAACCCCTCCCCCCTCCCCCAACCCCCCCCCCCCGAAAAAAAAGCTGATGTGACAGGAAGGAAACAATAGATCACAAGAGTAGCCGGCCTCTGAAGAATGGGTGAGGCGTCCACACCCTCACTTTCACGGTCCTGACACCACTGTGTCCTCATGTCCTTTTCTTCTGTGCAGCCTCTCTGGCTTCTGGTGCTGTTGTGCGTGGGCATTGGGACCTCATTGTGCAGCAGCATAGTGACACCACAGTTCAGCCACACCACATCAGCAGACAGGGCATTTCTTTAGTACAGTGTAGTCCTTCACATTGCAGGCCCCTGACGGGAATAGGAACTCCACAGGAAGACCAACAGAGTCAACTAACCTGGACCATTGGGGCTCTCTTAGTCTGAACCACCAACCAAAAAACCTACACAGGCTGGACCCAGGTCTCCCCACACATATGTTGCAGATGTACAGCTTGGTCGTCATGTGGGTCCCAAACAACTAGAGCAGGAGCTGTTCCAAAGGTTGTTGCCTGTCTGTGGGATATGTTCTTCTAGCTGGGCTGCCTTGTCTGACCTCAGTGGGAGAGCCTAGCCTCACAGAGACTGAAGTGCCAGGGTAGAGGGATACCCAGGAACCCCCAGCCACTCAGAGGAGAAGGGGAAGGATGGAGGAATTGTGGGAGGGGGGATTGACCAGGAGCAAGGCTGTGAGCAGGATGTAAAGTAGGGGTTAGTGGTGTGCTTTCGGGACTTGTGGCCTATTTGATTGAAATAAAGCATGCTAATGTTGTGTTTCTGATGATCTGGCATCAGGAGTCCTGAGAAGGAGTGTGTGTTTTTACAGAGCTTCCACTTACTTTAGGACATTAGTGCATGCTCTGATAACTGAAACCATTAGTGCTGTTCCTGTCAGTGAAAGGACCGAACTCTCCCAGATGCCTTTACCTTGGCCGCTGCTTTAGGTATATGTTTGCATCTACCTTGATGTGTTTTCATAACCCACCCCCCCCCCCGAAAGATACAGCGTCTTCTGTTAGCTTCAGTAGCTCCTCTTACATCTGTGTGTGTGTGTGTGTGTGTGTGTGCGCGCGCGCTATAGGCAGGGTGAGACCTGGGGTCAGCAGAGATGGATGATAGCTTGTGAATACTGGAAACCCTTACTATACTGCAGTGGGTTCCCTAGCAGCCAGAAGCTTTGGTTTGATTTAAAATTAAGTGACCTTCTTCTACAAACAACTCTTATCATCTCCTTTTCAATTTATTGCTAAGTGGCATGTAAGTAACTATATAGAGAAATATAGTTAAACTGTATTTTATATAGTTTATATATATTATATATAATATATCTTTATATATTATATAATATATTTGCATATATTTTATATAATATATTTTTATATATTATATATAAAAAACTGTTCTCTTGAAAGGGTGAGTTCCCTGTCATTCAGAACAATAACACAAATGAAATCAGCTGCTGGGATCTCTCCATTGCAGTTTTAGTCACTTTGACAACTTGGCTTCATCTGTTCTCCCACCTTCTTCTTTTTGTCTGAAATTTTTAATTATTAAAAAACAAATTCACTTAGGCCTTTCTTGGTTGTCTTCCCTGCATTTTTATTGTTTAATTAGTTTTGGTGGAGTGAGATGGCTGGCAGTCATGGAGGCTGTAAGAAAGATGCACCAAGTCTGAGAGTCGTGTGCTAGGTACTTCCCCCTACAGGCAACTGAGGGCACATTTCTGTTAATATGGTAATTGTAGCCATAAAGCCTTGATCCCTGTAGCAAGTGGTAGTTGCATCTTCCTTGATCCTCTGACAGCCTGGCAACTGTGTTCCTAAGCCCCATCTTCCAGATGAGGACGTGGTGATGTGCCCATTGTGTACATGTAGTGAGCAGTCAGATTTCCAGAAGCCAGATTCAGGCTCTCCTTGTGATCATCTGTCATTTACCTGCTGTCCGTTTGCTGCTGCCAATTGCCTTCATTGTATAAATTTCTAACTACAGTGGCTCAGAGGAATCTATTTGTTCCTGTTCTGGTCTGATTATTATTATTACTATCATTATTATTATTATTATTATACAGAATCTTGCCATGTCACCCTGCAATCCCTCTGCCTCAGTCTCATGAGTTAGAATGACGAGTGTATATATCACAATACCCAAGTCTACAAGTTTCCACTGGGTTCATTTTTTTTCTATATAATGTAAGGAAAAGATAAGATACTTAGGAAAGAATTCTTTATCCAACCAGCTAATCCTTTTATATATTGAATATCTAACTTCCAGGAAAGGTTTGTATTATGGGAAAAGCTGTTTGTGTCTCTGTGTGTGTGCATGTGTGGTAAAAATTTCAAAGTTCTAAACTATTAACTAATAAAACAAATACATGTCCATTTAAGGTCTTTTGTGTTAATAGATAGCTTTCTTGTTTGTTTGGTTGTTGGTTGGTTGGTTGGTTGGTTGGTTGGTTGGTTGGTTGGTTTGGCATTCATAGAAATAACTGGGGTTTAGGTTTTTTGCTTGGGTTAGAATCTCAGTCCCATATCCTAGGCTGACCTTGGCTATAGAATACTTGTGCCTCAGTCTCCATGAGTGCTGAGATCATAGCATGAACCACCATGTCTAGCTAATAATAAGTTTTTGTTTACTCCCATCTAAGTGATGTATTTTCACAGTAAGTGGGCACATCCCCCCTAATTATCTGATAGATGTAACAGAAGCCTGAATCTCGGGTACTGTGCTCTCAAACATGGATCTTCATTACAAATAAGAAAGGCAGAGGAGGCAGGCAGTGGTGGTGCACGCCTGTAATCCCAGCACTAGGGAGGCAGAGGCAGGCGGATTTCTGAGTTCAAGGCCAGCCTGGTCTACAGAGTGAGTTCCAGGACAGCCAGGGCTACACAGAGAAACCCTTTCTCGAAACAGAAAAAAATCCCCCCCCCCCAAAAAAAAAGAAAGAAAGGCAGAAGATCAGAACCACGTGCCCATTGTCAATGACCTTCTCAAGAATATTCCTAAAAGCCTAGTGACTTCCAACAAGTGGAGCGTAGTGCCTGCCAAGGGCTACCAGTGGCACTAAGGAGACAGGCCTTCTAGCTTGGCATGCTACCATTGTCTGGAAATTGGTAATTTTTTAGAAAGTGATAAATGCATGTTAGGTTCTCAGTTTATAGCATCTGTCACAGTTCCGCAAGCAGGGTGACTTGTTTTGTTACTAAAGCCAGAGTTTTGCCTCCCAAAAATAATAGTAGGGTTCAGATGAGGCAATCAGAGCTCATCTGGAATTGGACAGTTAATTGGGCTGAAGTGTGTGTGTGTGTGTGTGTGTCTGTCTGTCTGTCTGTCTGTAACTGGGAGCCCGATTTTATGACCCACAGGGACTCATTCATAAATGCCTTCAGGATAGTAGCTCTATGAAAAGAAGGTCAAAAGTTTTAATTCTGCAGTTTGCCAACTTAATGTTACATAATTTAAAACTTAACTGAATAAGTCACAGGCTAAATAATTACCATCTTTTAGAAAGGTAATTAAAGAGAATCAAAGAAGAGTAGATGTTGCCAAGTGAACTCCCTGAGAGAAAACCTGTCTTCTTGCTCTGTCTCCCCTCTCTCCCAAAGCCTGCCAAAATTAATCCCCATTCTTTTTTCTACTATGTAGCTTGCTAATTTAGCAATCATACCACCCAAGCACAGCGCCCATTTCTAATCACATTATTACATTACTACTATCTTAATGCTTTACCTGGTAATGGACGCCCTCAAACCCATGACATGATTATCAGTGCTGAACTATGGAAGTGTTCTCTTAACAGCAGTACCTCTGGCCCCACAACCAGCGAACATGTTACCACTGTAAGCTGGAATCAATACAATAAGAAATGAAGTGTGCCTACTTTACATATGGAACAAAGCATTGATTCCTCGTCTAGGTAAAGCTTATTATCCTCCATTATTCAAGAGCATTCCTTCAACACAACAGAGAATGCTACATCTATGTAGTGCTTATGTAACATATGCAGTGTAGTGGATTTTCACAAAATAAATACAGTTTGGAAAGCTGCTCCCAAATTTAACAGCATAATGCTTTAAAAGGAAGCAGAGTTAGTTTCTGGGTTTGTTCTATGTATATCTATATTTTCTAAGTGTTTCCTAATTATATAATAGGAACATTGATTTTTTTAACATTTATTTTTAATTTATGCATACAAATGTTTTGCTGGCATCAGTGTGTGTGTGCGCTTGTTTTATCTGCATGTCTGTTGCCTGCAGAGGTCAGAAGAGAGTATTTGAACCCCTGGAACTAGAGTTACAGATGTTTGTGAACCACCATGTAGGTTCTGGGAGCTAGTGCTCTTCATCACTGAGCCATCTCTCCAGTCCCTGGAATGTTTACACATACACACACACACACACACACACACACACACACACACGTTTACACATACACACACACATGCACGCATGCACATATGTATACACATTCAATTTGTGTACTCTTTTTTTTAGGAAGAATTTATTTCTACCTGGGGATCTTCTTACATCTAAATATAATAATAGTCTTGTAAATCAGGGGCTAATTGCCAAAAAAAAAAGGTCTTGAGCTGTTATCTTTTACTAACTATCCTAGTAAAATGATCTGTTGGTGATGTGAATTGGTTATTGACCATGAACAGTCAAACCAGGTGGTCCTTTGAGGACTTGTTCAGAAGGTTTACTATATCTTTGACTTACATATTGACTAACAGGTAGTTTGGAAATAGTATCGCCTTGTTGTGATTCATGAAAATGATTATCACTTGGTTCCATGTCTGAGCCCCTCCGTTGCCTTCTCTTTTCCATTTGACGTCTGTTGCTTACGGCCCAAACTTTTTCTTTACTTCTTTAGATCGTGAACCTTATAGAGGAAACTGGACACTTTCATATTACAAATACAACATTTGATTTTGATCTTTGCTCGCTGGACAAAACGACAGTCCGTAAATTACAGAGTTACCTGGAAACATCTGGAACATCCTGAGGATACAACAGCTGGACGCATCAAAAACTATTTTTTTTTTGGTTGTGATTTTTTTTGTTGTTGTTGTTGTTGTTTATATGAAAACACTCAGAATGATACAACCAAAAGGGAAAAAAAATAAAAATGAAACAACCTTCAGCTTTATTTTTCTTTAAAGCCAGTCATCATCTCTTGATAAAGGAGAGGTTACCTAAACCAGCCTCAGCGGACACTCCTCTGCAAGGAAATCCCCAGGAAGAATTAGCCTGGATAGCCTTGAAAACAAGCAGACACAACACAAGAAAACTTAAAGAATGTGTATGGTACCGTGGATCTTTCTGTGGTGGTTCATTCCACAGGACGAATGCATATTCAACACACTGCCTTATTACATAACTGATCTATTTATTACCACATACAGATAAAGTTGTGAGGGAATGACACCACCAGACGTCCTAAGTACTCGGTCCCGCGGATGCTCTTTCAATGCAGCGCCCTTGCCGTCCCAAGCCCAGTGACCTTATTCGTATACTGTGCCACTTTCCACCAACTCTTCCCACGTCCTTTAACTTGTTGCAGTCTATGGTTTCCATCTTTGTTTTCCCAGTTCCAGGACATAGTTACCAACTGGGGGGACCAATAGCCACCTTGATTTTCTTCCTTGTGGTCTTCTTTCCTAAAGGTTGAGGCCCAGTCCTTGGCTGTATCCATGTAATGATCTTGGACATGGTAGATGTACCAAATAGGATCATTCGAATTGCTGTCTAGCCTTAGTCAATAAACCTGTAGGACTTTGAACAAAAGCGTCCCCGTGATGTCCACAGCCCAGCAGTGCCGAGCTGTCACCAACACTCGTGTCTCTATTTTACTGTTGCAATATTAGGTGAATATGGAGGTAAAGGCATTCCACAGACTCAGCATCTTAAAAGGGATTCTAGTCCTGTTTTCTAAAACAGCAGTGTAGACATTCTTAATTTGAATCTATTTATTAGTGAGCATTTCACTTGTCTCTAGCAGCCAGTGTGGTACTCATTTCTTCTTAAAAACAAAACAAAAACAGGAATCAGAATTTTTTTGTTTGTTTGTTTGTTCTCATACGACTCTCTTAGACAATTTTATTTTTGAAAAATTAAAACCTTTCTTTGGGGAAAAATTCTTGGTTATTCTGCCATGAGAGACTATGTATTCACTTGTAGATTTGGTAACTTTGTATCTGTGTAGTCTCTTGCTGATGTGTCCAGAAGGATTTCCTGTATAGGTGAAAGGTAAAGGTGGTTGGGAGGGGGGAGTTTCTTGTCCTTGTTGTACCTTTGTTTTGAAACTAGAAATCTGTCCTGTGGCATGCAAAAGAAGGCAAATTATTTTCAAAAGAAAAAAGAAAAAAAAAAAAACCCAAAGGACTTTGGTGTCATTTTTCTACAGTCTCTGTAGTGGAGGAATTCAGAGTTAGGACAGCCAACTTTCCAAGTCGTTACCAGAACTCAACTGAAAAGAAAAGGAATGAAGAAGACTTCTGGATCCAAAGCCTTAAGAGAGTCTATGTGTGCTAACAGCCTAGTGTCCCCCACATCTGTTCCCACGACAGATGCTGTCCTTTCATTCAGAGATTAACTAGTGTCTGTACAGAAAATGGTCTTCCGGACCCGTTCTTTCAGGCGGTGATGTAAATGCAGATTAATAATGGAGCGGTTTCTGCATTTTAAAAAGGAGATTTTTTTACACTGTTTCTTTCTATCCAAAGAAACTATTTTTTTCTTTTTTTAAAAAAAATGATAATACAGCCATGGTCTTTGTAAATTGCGTTCCTGCAGTGTCCTCCTCGAGGACCAGGATACACATTTCCAAGAGTGTTCTGATTCCTCGTGATGATGGGCATGAGCCGTACTTGAAGCATTTGGTGTGTAGTCCTCTTCTTGGTGTGCAGTTGCATAGATACGTATCCTGTCATTTTGGACAGTAGGTGGTTGGTGAACGGTGTGTTTTTAGTTGTGTTTCATTTCTAACTTCACAGGTGAAAAGAGAGACAATGTTTCAACATTCAGAAACCTTTTTAAATTTCTATCTGCAATTCCACATACTCTTATTAAACTAAAACAGTAAGTGGTTTAACTCGTGTATCTGTATAATTTAACTAGAAGCAATGCAGTTTGGGCCATTTTTATTTTTATAACCAAATTGAGTGATGAAATATATGCTTTGGCTTCTTTTATTCCTAAAGTTACAAAACCCAAGAAACTAAGATAAGAAATTATTCCCCCTCTTCATGCCCAAAGAAATAAAATTTAAGAGAGGGGTAAGAAGAAAGGCAGCTATTGTAATGATAACATTAGAGCTAGAAAAATTAGTTAATGCAGATGTCTTCAGTATATCATGAAATGTAAGTTTGTACATGGGTATCAAAATTCAGAACAACTAACCTCTTACCTGGACAGCAAAATCAATTTCCTGTAAACGTTTCCTGGCAGGCTAAGAGTCATGCTATAGAGTCAGTCTTTCAAATGGTCCTCCTGCTCTTAGCATATGATTTGAAAATACAGAAGTCATGAATTCCCTTCAGCTCCATTCAAAGAACGTGCCACATTGCTCCAGCAACAGACCACTCCTGCCACATCTATGTACACTCACTCTTGGACCCTGTTAAGAATATTTTGACACATGTGTACCCTAACAGTGGCTTTGGTTTTTAAAGCACAAAGGGGGAATGGCAGGGTTTAACTTCGTTAGTGTGTGTATATAAATAAATAAATAAATAAATAAATAAATAGGTGTTTCAAATAAAATTAATTGGATGAATGTGAATATGTTTTGAACCAGCAAGAGTATGATAAGCTATAATTTTTTTCTTCTAAAAGCTATATGTACAGACCACACACACACACACATTAACTTTTGACTTTGTGTGTAGTGTGTGGAGGGCTCCTTCTGTTGAAGGATACACTGATCATGTTAGTGAAAATGTATACAGTTACTTCATATTGTCACCGTACTCTGCCCCCTCTTTTAGGTAACAGAACATCTGTGTGAAGATTAGGGAGAACATATAAAAAAATCAGATGAGTTTCAGATGAAAAACATTTTAAAAATTGCAACAAAATCTCTGATCTGAATAATTACCTGTTTTGAGGAAAGGGCCAATAAATTTGGGGGGATTTATTTTTCCTTTACCAAGATCAATTTTTGCTAATACCTTTTGTAGTCCAACCTAATCCTAAAAACAACAGCTATTAGGTCTGCATAACATCCCATTACCATATCAAGCCCTACAAATGTAGTTAACACACTTGTTTAAGAGTGATTTAACTCTTAAATGCTTTAACTCTATCTATGTAATGAGTTGGTTGTTCAGTGTTGAAATGGTCAATGTCTGTGTTTGGTGGCTTGTGTTCATTTTTCTCACTGTGGAAGTGGTCAGCTCTAGAGTAATTTGCTGTATGCTTATTACTTTCCACCTTTAGTGTTTTGTGTACCAATGCTATGTATTCCTATATTTATATATATATACATACATATATTATCAGAATGATCTTGCTCTGGACTGTTGTTCTCAAACTATGGCTATGATGTAGAGATGACAACGGCTGCTGGGAATGTGGCGGAATCAATTCCCACGGTGCAGGTTAATCTTGGGCTGGAAGATCTTTCAACCTCCTCTGTTTTCTATGATGCTTTTTATTATGTAGGCACTGCCATCCTGGATATACCTTGTAAAGATGCAGTCAATTTCAAAGGAAGACAAAGCCACTGCTGTCTGTACACTGTAAATATGTATTTTGGCACTTGTACTCCAGTATTCTGAAAGCAGAGCTATGATGGAAATGCTGACAGAACTTTGATGGTGGCCAAAGCTACCCTGCAAAAATAAATTAAGTAAAAATGTATTCTGAGATTAGCAGTGCAAGGCCAACATGTTTTACAAATCTGTCAGTATCTTTCTAATGGAGTGTGTATGTGTAGTTATGTTGAAAGATACACTGTGTATGTGTGTACATGCTTTTATGTGAACTACAAGGCACACAGAAAATGTATTTCCCATCTCTAAATCCCATGTTGAAATGTTAAGTACAGATGGACAGAAATAGGTGTTTTACTTAAATTCATACCCAATCTATTGTGACTCGTTTTTTAAAAAAAATCTTTACAATGTATAGTCTTACAGATTTGTTTGCTCAGTCTAGCATTGCATAAGAGGCAACAATCCCTTAGCCTTTCCTCATAAAATGATGCTGTTTCTAAAGAAGAATTGAGAGATTGGAGGCTCCATGTCCCTCAAACCACCTGAGTACAGAAGCCATCCTTTGCCTTTGGGTACTCGGTCCCTAAGTCTGTTTCCTTTGTCTGGAAACCAGCACATAATTTAAGCTCTATAATGACTAATCAAGAAACAGCAGGCACAGTCTTAGAATAAACTGAATTATTTATGCATAGTTGTTTTCCATTTTCACTAACTATTCTGTTGGAAGATGCTTTTTATAAACCAAACTATACTAAAGGTAGACAAAGTCAGTTCACAAATTCTAGCATGTATTTAGCATGAGGAATCTTCCTCTGGTTAGACCAGAGGCACACAACTCCAAGGCAGACTATAATGCAGTGTTTAACAAATAACCAAGGAACTAAATGTGATATTCTCCTTAGAAGCAAAAAAAAAAAAAAAAAAAAAAAAAGAGCTCCTCCTAGATTTTAGAAGCTGACTTACTCTTCATTCTGGCTGACAAGCCATTTAGAGCATTATTATGGACTGCATTGGATCTCATCAACCGGCAACTATTCATAGGTGTGGAAGCCTCAGTCCGAGATAGGCTGACTTGACAGCAACATTGTTGAACACTCCTGAAGTGCACTAACTTCTATTCTTCTGGCATGGATAGACATTTGTCTATTTTGAAGTAATAGCTTTGTGTCTTCCCCAGTGTGGAGAAAAAGGAAGTTGCTGTAGATGGCTCCTGGACTGTCCCAAAGACTCATTGAGAATGTGCTGTGCCATAGAGAGGCTCAGTGTGCCTGTTCATTTGCCCCAGAGCTGTACTCCATTTGGGTAGACAAAGATACCGAGATGAGGTTGGAAGATCAAGGCCTACCCCTGCAGCTGGTAATTCAGAGACAGACTGTCCAGAGCTAGTGCCCTTTGTTTTCTTTATTAAGAGCAAAGCAGTTAAAGGTAGTTTATTGGTTTTCTTGGCAGGATACCACCCAAAGAGAAAATGCTGAGCACATTTCAGTGCTGTTGCTTTCTCTGCCACATAACAGTATCCACACCTTCCTGTTTATGCAGTCCCCTTCTTGAGAGGCACTTCCAGTCTTCCCTAAAAGTTCTAAAATTGCCCTTGAATCTTAGCTTAGTTCTCTTGGTCTTAATTTCCCTTTAATTAAAGCAGTGTAACCAATATGGTCTCAAGAGCTAGCCAAAGAATACATGGCAAAAACTAAAATCATTCCCATGATTGTAAGTGGGCCCTGTGGCTGTTCTAAACCACACCCTGGATGGAAAGGCTTTTTTATTCCACTTGTATAATAATGGGAGTGATTACTGGGGCCCTGGGCAGGCTGCACAAAATAGGTGGCTAGGACCAGTGAGAGTCATGGAGCACAGGCAAAGCCACTTGCTCATTTCCCCTGGTAACCATGGCTTCTACACAGTATGCAGCCCCCACCACAAAGTTCTGCACATTTCAAAGGGTAGGAAAGGATAAATCCAGGTCATTAAAGGGAAATAATCAAAGCTATTGAAAAGATAAAACAAATGAGACACACCAACAGGGCTGTCTGTGCGAGTAATAAGGATGAAATGCTGATACTGATTTCTAAGCAGAGCCGCATTCCTCACACATGTGGTTTGTGTATCTGCATCTGAGTGGGTGGTCTGGGCAGAAGTGCTAAATGCGGCAAGATGGCTTAGTCTCTGAGCAGTGGAGGGAAGCTTTGAGACAGGCACAGCCCGCAGCATCTGCAGTCCCTGTAACATAAAGAAGCATTCCCTCTGCTCTGTTCCAGGAGAGAAAGTTTGAAAGTGGTGTTTTCATTAAAGTGAGACTGTACAGAGTCTCTCAAAGGGTAAGAGAGAGAGAGAGAGAGAGAGAGAGAGAGAGAGAGAGAGAGAGAGAGAGAGAGGAGAGAGAGAGTAAATGTGTGAGTGTGCAAGTGTGAGTGAATGTATGTGGTATTGGATGAGTGAGAGTGGGTGTGCCGGAGCACCCCTGCCCTGGCACAATCCTAAGGGTGGCATCTGTGATATGAACCTTAACTTCTCCATTTATTCTTCTGTACCCCTGGGTGGTGGCACATCTTGAAATTTTTGAGTAACACCTTGATTTAGATAAGACAGACTACAGTTTTACACTAAAGGTACATTTGTGGTCCTCAAGAGCCAAAGGAGATGGATTTGCCCCCAACAGATGCCAAGAAAACCTCAGTCTAAGGCAGGTTCTTGAAAGGACTGACCCTCCTGGACTCAGGAAACATATCCAACAATAGCTTTGACAGTCATTAACCATTCCAATTGGGTCACTTCCCAAACGTCCCTCAGAATTCCTAGGTATTTGGGCTCTTATTTTGATTTTCATGAAAACTATTATTTTCCAAATTTCAAACTAGGCTCACTACTGGCTTTCCAGGGCCTGGAACAACTTTAACACAATCTAGGTACCAGTGACATTACATGGAAAGGTGGGAGCATTTGGTAAAGAAATTTTATATTTAATAATTTTGGGGAAACTGCCCAATTGTTAAACCCCTTGAAAACTCACTACTTACTGGTCCATCAAATCTCTGGGAGTCACATACCCCCATGGAACTTGTTGGATCACAGAACAGCATTTCCAAACATATACAACTCAACAATAGACAAATAGGTGATTGATAGATGTTTTGCTTTTAAGGGAAAACTTCCTTGGTCAAAACCACTTTTAACTATATTCTTCACAACTCATTTACAACTCAGTTTGGAATGGTAGTGGTTGAAAAGACAACATAGCAGTGGATAGTTTCAAAAGTAGATGCCTGCATCCAATAGCCACTTAAATTATTCAGAATTGAGACATTTTTAGAGTAAAGTGTGTATGTATGATCATCCTAGACAGCACAAGCAAACTGAAGCTCTTCCACAAACCAGAATACCCGTGCCAAGGAATGCACTTTGAAATAGGATAAACTGAGTCATGCCTCTGGGTTTCTCTGTCCTTTTGGAATGTGTATGAGAAAAGAAGGATCCTATAGGAAATAAAATACCTTTTTTACCTGCTGCCAACTTCATGATTGACATCCCTGTGACAAATATTAAGAGAGCATCACAAATTTACTAAGCCTTTACATGGCATGGAAGTCCTCAGAAGTAACCCACAGGCCCAGAGAAAATTTTATTATGATGATTATATTTGAAGAGTAGACAGTTGTGTAGAAGGGAGACTGAACACCAAGTGGGTTATTCCTAATAGCAACGAACTGAGGGGAACTTAGCAAGACCTTCTAATTCATATACCTCGTGTCCTCCAGCTATTGGCCAGGATCCCTCTGGAACTGTATGTAGTCTTACAATCCACTTTTAAGAGAACGCTTTTTATTACCATGCTTCAGGAGAGAAAGACAAGGATGAAGTCAAAGTGACCCTTTGCTTCTGTTATTTGGAATCCCTGATATGACAAAGTGTCTCATTTGCAGGTAAGGCCTTCTGAAACCCAGCTGCCCTCTATGTGATAGTTTAGAGTGTCTCTCTCACAGTTAAGGGTCCCTTAGGGTTAAAAGTTTAGATTTAAGGGTATTTTCAGTACTGACAAAACCAAGTTCTTGACTTGCTCTCTGGCCATCTCTTATTTCTGCATCCCTGCCTGTGTTAGCTACTTCAGTAAGAGGCGAGATCAGTTCTGACCACCGGTCTTATATTCAAGGAGCCCTCATTCCTTGTTTGGGATCCTGTTTCCAGAGCCTAGTGCTTGTTGAGGCTGTGGTGATCTTTCTTACACTCAACACTTTTGCTTGAGATGCTACATTATCTTTATCACCTGCTGGGTTATGCTGCTGCTGCTGCTGCTGCTGCTGCTGCTGCTGCTGCTGCTGCTGCTAAATTTTGGCCATTGGCAGAGTGCTTGATCCAGCACCACTAGCACATTCTCTCATTGTGAGAGCATGTCCAAGACGTTTGCTGCTCTCTACTCTGTCACCAGGCTATGCTCTCTGATTTCATTTGACATTTTAATGGTTCTCAGTTGCATGAGCATAATTCCCAGCTTAGAAAAAGCATTCAAAGAATGTTGAGCCAATGGGTAAATGGCTTTAAAGAACTTTCATCCTTGGCTTGAGAGACAGTTGCTACCGTGATGGCATTCTCTGCTTTTTCTTTCCCCATACTATCTCCCATATTTTGTTGTTATAATAAAGGTGAGGCAGTGTGGAAACCACAGCCATGGACACCAGAGTCAGAAAAGCCTGGTTTTGCATCCTGAGCTATATGACCGGAGAAGATGCACTTTTGTGTGTGTTGGTTTTCTCTTCTACAAAATGGTATTAATGTGGTTATGAAGAGTAAGGTAATGTTTTGGTTTTGGTGTGTTATGCTTGCTGTGACTGGTCCATAGCAAAGTGCTCAACAAATGGAATTGTTTTTTTGTTTTTTGTTTTCTATTAGGAAGTGGAGTTTTAACAGGAATCTTCTATTCTCCTTTCTTCTGGTTAAACTTTGTCAAATTATAGACTACTTCCCTGACACTTTTTATCATTAAATCTTAAGTAGATTTAAGCCCAGTTGTCATCCTATGGTTATAGGCCCACTATACTAACAATGCCTGTCACTGCCCTTACACACACACACACACACACACACACACACACACTATTGTGGAGAAGGTGCTGTGCAATAGGCTTTTGCCCCTCTAAAGTTGCTTTTAGCCCATCAAAAGGAAAGGGAAACATAAGCAAAATGTTTTGCATGTCTCTCTAATCTCAGAGTTAGGTGACCTCAAACAAGTTCAAACAAGTTGGACACATTTCTACTGGTTAAGTTTGATTGCTAGAGGAGAAAATGGTAAAGCTGAGGTCTGCACTGTCCCCCTTTCCTTTAAATGTCATTTGATACACTGTTTTCTCTTTGTTAAAGTATTATCAGGGTTTCAGTTCTCTAGGGTACAGTCCATGCCCTCACCTCTTCCAGCCTTCCAATTCCTTTCCTCCTTTTTTTTTTTTAAGTATTTTAAATTATTTTTTTAAAAAAAATAGTTTATTTACATCCCAAATTTGACTCCCTTCCCAGTCCCCTCTCCCAGAGTTTTTCACCCCATCTTCCCTTTTCTTTACCTCTGCGAGGGTTCTCACTCCTCCCCCCAACCCCAACACCCCTCTTCCCTAGGGTATCAGGGCTTTGCAGAATTAGGCACATCCTTTCCCACTGATGCCAGACAAGGCATTCCTATGCTACATATGTGCCAGAAGGCTCAGACCAGCCTGTGTATGCTCTTTGGTTGGTGGCTTAGCCTCTAGGAGCTCCCAGGGGTCCAAGTTAGTTGACACTATGGTCTTCCACTGAGGTTGCCATCCCCTTCAGCTCTCATCCATAGTTGAACATATAATCAGACACAAAACAAGCCTTAACAGATACAAGAAGATTGAAATAACCCCATGCATCTTATCAGATCACTACAGACTAAGATCAGACTTCAATAACAGCAAAAACACAACAGAAATCCTACATACTAATGGAAACTGAACAACTCTCTACTCAATAATAAATTGGTCAGGGAAGGAATAAAGAACAAAAATAAAAACTTTCTAGAATGCAGATGAAGGTACAACATACCCAAACTTATGGAACCCAATGAAAGCTGTGTGTAGAGGAATATTCATAGCACTAAGTGACTTCATAAAGAAATTGGAGATATCCTATACTAGCAACTTAACAGCATACCTAAAAGCTCTAGAACAAAAAGAAGCAAACACACCTAAGAAGAGTAGAGGCAAGAAATAGTCAAACTCAGGGTTGAACTCAACCAGTTAAAAACAGAGAGCAATAGAAAGAATAAACAAAACCAAGAGCTGGTTCTTTGACAAAATCAAAGAGAGAAAACCCTTTAGCCAAACTAACTGAAAGGCACAGAGATAGTATCCAAATTAACAAAATCAGAAATGAAAATGGAGAGATAACAGAAACTGAGGATTTTTTTTTAATCATCAGATCTTATTATAAAAGCCTATACTTTACAAAACTGAAAAATCTAGATGAAATGGATGGTTTTCCAGTCAGAAACCACATACCAAAGTTAAATCAAGATCAGGTAAACTATCTCAACAATCCCATAACCCCTAAGGAAATAGAAGCAGTCATTAAAATTTCCCAACCAAATAAAGCCCAGGGCCAGATGGGTTTAGTGCAGAATTCTTCCAGACCTTCAAATAAGAGCTAATACCAATACTCCTCAAACTATTCTACAAAATAGAAATAGAAGAAACACTACCTAATTCATTCTATGAAATCACACTTACTCTGATACCTAAATCATACAAAGACCCAACAAAGAAAGAGAACTTCAGCCAAGTTTCTCTTATGAATATCGATGCACAAATAATCAAGTTCTCACAGATGGAATCAAAGAACACATCAAAACAATCATTCGCCATGATCAAGTAGGTTTCATTCCAGGGATGCAGGGATAATTCAATATATGAAAACCCATCACTGTAATCCTTTTCTTCATCTTAATAACTCACATTGTGACTTGGCCCAATACTTCTCTGGCTCTCATATACTCCTTCCTCTGATTATAACTTAAATTACTTAGGACCACTCAGATAAACAGGAAAAATGTCTCCATGTCAGGGTTAATTTCTACCCCTTTACTATGTAAAGTATTGCATCCATCAAGTCTGAGAATCAGTACATGGCCATTTAGGGGAAATTTTATGGGTTTTGGTTTTTGTGCTCTATAGTTGGGGAGATGTTAAGGTTGAAATTCTTGTCCCTTTAGATATAAGATCTATTAAACTACTTAAGGAGAAGTTATTTGTTCTGCATTAAAAATTAAAGCAATTTGCTATTATAATTGCTCAAGACATTACATTACATTACTGACTATAGTGAAAATTTTGTCAGAAATTAAAGAAATCCACAGGGGAGGCATCTCCTATGGGTCAGTTAAGGTTTTAGCCTGCTGTTAACTTGGCCACTCAGCAGACATTCACTGGGTCCTACCATGTTGTAGCCACTATCCTTGGGAGCTCATGACAATACAGGGCTGGGTCTAGGAATTTCCTTTCCATCCTGTGGAGGAAGAAGAGTCTCTTCTCTCTTGAGCAGCAATGGCAACCTGTGGCTAGAATTTCTCAGAGGCTATGTGCAAATCCTAAAGTGGGAGACAGATTGAAGAGCCCTCCTGGGCCCCTAGCTACCTTATGTCCATACTGGTGAGAAACTTCTCGTTCTGACCTGAGTTTCATGGGCTTTTCCAATGATAGGTCTGGAAATATAGTTCAGGCTTTGTTCATGGAGCAGTCTGGGGCATAAGCTAAACACAAGTCCAGGCCAGCAGTGACAGCCTATTGGGATAGCTGTTCCTTGCTGCTTTGACTTGTTGGGAGAAGAGTAAAAGCTGATGATCCCATCTCCATCTTCTATGACCTCACTCTGTACTGCCAAGTGCCGAGCTGTGGTCTGACTTCATAAGAATCACAGAGAGAACTTTTATCAGCTACATCTATTCTGTAAGTTCTGGCTCAAAGGTTCTGAAGAAGGCATGGGATATTGCTATTCTTAAGTATTTTCCAGATTATGCTAATGTATAAACCAGGTGATAGGATTAAAGAAAAATCCCGCTTTCTCCATGCCGTGGAGTTTGTATTGGAAGGGAACAGAAAGCTCACTGATGAATTTTCTCAGATGGATGGAACATACTGCTATGTTGTAGGCTCTGTATTGGAGACAGTCTCCTTCCACTTCTGTGGGATATTGGTATTCTGTTTCTTTTGTCACTAGTATAGACTTCTGACCCACCATCACCATAAAGCTTCCTGACCCAGAAGCAGATTTAATATTTGCCTGATTATTCTTATGAGATCATAGAAAACACTTTGCTTCAGTGGACAAAGAACATTAAGGTATACCTTTACTTCTCTCAAGCATTTAGACCACAAATTCTTTCTCATGTACACTAATGGGTGGATTTACCATCATCTTCTGAAACTTCTGTGTTAGTGTGTTCCTAGAAAGTGAAGTAGTGGTCCCTGTTAGTAGGTCATCTGATAGTTATCAATGAGAAAGAAGGAGGAGGGGTGAAGAGGAGGAGAGAAAGGAGGAGGAAGAGGAAGAAGAAAGGAGAGGAGGAAGAAGAAGAAGAGGAAGAATACAAAGAGGAAGAAAGGAGAGCAAGAAGAAGAAGAAGAAGAAGAAGAAGAAGAAGAAGAAGAAAAGAAGTAGAAAAAGGAAGAGGAGGAGGAGGAAAAGGAGAAGGAGGAAAAGGAGGAGAAAGAAGAGAAGGAGAAGATGAGAAGAAAGAGGAAGAGGAGTGCGTGCTGCCTAGGGACAAGGCAAATAAAATGCAAATCCATCTGAATAAAAATAAATGAGAAGTAATATGAATGAATAACTCAGAAGTACTGTGAGTGAGGAAGGCAGCATGTTTGCCCTGAAAGGTTTAGTCTGTCTTGATTGTACAAACAACCTCAAGTATACATTTTTAGGTTTCTCTTATATCAGCAAATCTGTAAGCAACTTAAGTGAAAGAAGAAACTGTTTATTCTTGTTTAGTTTTGTTTAGAAAATGCATCATTTTCCAATGTACTTTAAGCCATAGCTAAACTCAACAAGCCCTCGTGTACCCTTCTCCTTTGGTGGCATCTAGTGGCTTTGTTACTCTTAGTGTGATTCCAGTCTGGATCTTCAGGTTTAAGGAGTTTTGTACTGACTCCTTCAAAGCTTCCTCAGAGAGTGTTTACGCAGTACATTTACACAGTTGAACTGTCAGAACATTATGTTCCCATATAACCAAGTTCTAAAACCCAAAGTCATTGCCCTACAAGGCAGCACCATAGTACTGGCAACTGAAAGAAGAGAGCTCAGCTTAGCTTAGGATGCCTTCCCTTCTGCAGACCAGAGCTATGATGAATCTCAGTAACCCAGGGCTAGACAAAAAAACCAATCACCTCAGTTTCCCAGGCATTAAGGCCTTTTCTTGTATTTTTTTATGGTGGCTTTGCACTGACATTCCTCTTAACAAACCCACCCTGTGGAAATGACCTTTTAATTAAATGTGGAAATCATCAAATATTTTCTGTTTCTTCAGAATTGAAAGTAGCCTTGCCAATCAGATGCTTATGGTTGAGAGGCATTTAAAAAAGGTCAACAGATGTCCCCACTTGATGACTACATCTATGAAAAGACATTGTTTTTTCCTAATAAAGTGATAATTACCATAGGAGGAAGTGAATGGTTTCATCACTTGAGAGATCCTGAAGTTGGTAGGACTTTGGCCATACTTGAAATTTCAGCTAATAACATATGGAAACGAAGGCAGATTTCTCAAAAGGCTTAAAAAATTAGATATTCATTTTTTTAAAAATTTCTCCCTTTTAAATTTGAATTGCCTTGATTACTGAACAGAACTGATATATCAAAAATCTAAGTAATCATGGCAAACCTTGAGAACGTCATTGTCTTATCTCAATGGGAAAATTCTTGGCATGAACTCATATGCAAGGTACAGGCAAACCTGTAATTCTTGGAATTTTTCTGCTTATCTTAGACAAACAAGGAAAAATACAGTCCTGTATTGTGAGAAATACACCTGCTTCTTGGAAGATTTATTTTGCACCCTTCTGTGAGATCTTTAATTTGTGTGCCATTAACTTGCCTGAGTATATGTCTTTATTGTAAGCTACATTTTATTTCTATGGTGTTATATATTTTATAGTTAAACTGATAGGAAATCATCCTCCTACAAGGACTGTACCATGGGCATTTCTTCACCTGTGTTGAAGATTGATTTGACATTGGCTTGGCTATAAATTGGCCATGAAGATACCAAATTAAACAAGGAAATTAGTGTGGCACTGAGAGCTAGACAGTATGTGAGGAGAGACATTCCAAAGTTTACAGGACAAGGAGACATGGTGGGTTAGGTCTACTGTGGTTTATATTCTCATATTAATTTGGGTCCCCTAAAAGTGTTTGTATGAGAATCTGCAATAAGACATTGAGAGACCTTGCCCCTAATTAGATTTGATTGGTAAATAAAAATGTCAATAGACAATAGTTGGGGAGAAGAGACATAGATGGGGGTTTAGGTTTCCTGGGCTTGGGACCATGAGGAGGGAGAAGAGAGAGGAGCGCCACCATGCCTTAGATGAGTGTGTGGGAGAGAGTCAAGACCTGCCATGGGAGAGAGAAACAAGGAGAGTGCCCTGGGCTTTAGGCCAAGAAAACATGGCCTAGAGAGCTGACTAATTGGAGTTAAGAGAAGCTAAGATGTAACATGGAAAAGTAGTTTAACGGTAGGAGGTAGATTCTAACAACATGGAAGGTAGGCAGTTGCCCACCTATCGGGCTACGTAAGACATTAAAAGTATAGGCTTCATGTGTCTTTCATTTGGGGACATATATAGCCTGCGGCAGGAAGGAATCCTGCACCGGGAGAGATTTACTAAAATATTCATACTACAGGGGACTGTCAGGGCAAGCCATAAAAACAGCAGGAGAGAAGGTTCACATATAGTTCTCTGTAGCACCAAGAAGGCAGTTCTCAAACCTGGCCAGTCCTAGGCAGCCAGTACAGTGTAAGAAGGATAGAGCTTTTGGGATAGCTATGCTCATTATGTTCTCACTCAAAATTCAGGCAAAAAGGTCAAGGGGAATTAGAAGCTAAACCGAGAATTAGGAAGAGGCCAGACAATGCTCACTGCCATTTAGAAATTCAGATAAATGAGCATCTGTGGTGGCTAGTGAGCTTGGGAGTGAGAGCCACACAGATAGCTCTGTGCTGGGATGTGGATTCTGTACTTCTGCTTCACAAAGAATGTCCACCGTGAGTGTCCACTGACTCTAAGCTTCTGTGCTCTGCCAGGCTCTTAGCACTCCTCTTGGCTATATGCATCTCAGTTGATTTTCACTGGTTACCTGTTTCTATGTAGAAAATTATCCTCAAGTCTAGCAGCCCAAAACATTTTAGCATAAAAATGTCATGTGTTTTTGCTGGTTTGTATGGTTGTTGTTGTTCTTGTTGTTTTGTTTTATTTTCGTCTCCCATTTTTGTGAACTATAGGCCTGTCTAAGCTGGCCTTTCCAGCTCAGGGTCCTCACATGACTATCATCAAGAAATAGCCAAGTAGTGTGAGTGTCTCAGGTTTAACTGGAACATGATCTCTTCCAAATCCATTTGGTAGTTACTGGTAAGGTTCAACCCATCATGAGCTGTATGGCATAGAGCCTTAGTCCTTGTAGCTGCCAAGATGAGTTTGTGCTTTTTTTCTTACCAAGTAGCCTTGCCAACTGTCAGCTTACTCTGTTAGAGCAAGCAAGTGGGAAACAGTCTCCTGGAAGGACAGAAGTTGGTCTTTTGTAGCCTAGTTGTGGGTGTGCCATCCCATCACTCTCCTTTCCTTTTGTGTCACCAGAAAGCAAACCCAAAGTCTTATGCATGCAAAGCATCTACTCCACCATCACAATGTACCCTTCCCTTGATTTTGGCTGGATTCTATTCATTAGGAGTAAACCACTAGGTCAAGCTCAAATAGACAACACCTTTGTTACCAGACCAGTAGCAGACTCTTCACAGATTGTCCTGACAGCTCTAGATAGGCTAGCTTTCCTCAAACAAGGAGTGTGGCTGAATAAAGGATAATATCACTTCTCCAATAAAAAATTCTCTTAATTTTTTATTGCCCACCAAAGTCATAAACGTCAGTCTCAAAACCTCCAAGCAGATACTAGGCATGTGTAAGTTAGCCTGACTGAGAATCTAAATGTGTGTCTGCACGTCTAGCTGTCTGCACGTGTGTCTACATTTCTGTCTGTCTCAGTTTCTGTCTTCCTTACATCAGTATCATCTGTGTGAGTCTTCTCTTTCCCCTCTGAAGCTCAGAGCTCTGTCATACTCCCCTTCACAATAGAGGGTGGATGTCAGCAAAGGAGCCCTGCTTCACCAGGTTTGACTGAGTGTCTGGAATTTCAGATGTGCTTCAGAGAATAAAAAATTCTCTGAAGCACATCTTTGCAACACGTTTATAACTCATCTCTCAGAGTTAGAAAGCATGGGCATCACCCTTTGGTTGTGTCATTGTGACCGAAAAAAAGCCCATCTCATGACACATCTCAACAAGATGTCTTTCCCATTAACAATGAGGTGAGAGATTCAAGCCTGAACTTAACTTTTGTATAGGAGGAGATCTATCCATTTCAGTTTTCAAGCATTCTGTGAGTTTCATGACTCTCTCAAATGTGACTGGCCATACCTTCCCTATAGGTATTTGAAATTGGCTGATCTGAGAAGATAGCCACTGTCTAAATCTGTTCTGAGACAAAATTTCAGTTCCATTCTCAAAGACATTCATTCATTCATTCAATAAAATTATTGAATGGTTACAGTGTCTTGGTACTAGTTAGAGAAACCAAAGTTCTGTGTCTGTTCTCTGCGAGCAAAACCCTTGTTGTTTGTTTTTGTTTTTAAGGCTTATTTGCTTCATTTCATATAATTTATACAAAATGTCTGTCTGGTACTTGTTTTTTGTTTGTTTTTAAAGCAAAGCATTATAATTTCCACTCTTTCTGTACCTCCAACTCCTGTGCCTGTCCCTACTCTCTCTCAACTTCAAGACATTTTTTGTTTTACACACACACACACACAGCATACTAAGCCCATTTAGCTTTGCTTTTATGTACATGTATTTAGTGCTGACCATTTGAAATTAGATAGCCTTCCAGGGTCCCTGCACGGAGAAGACTGAATCTTCCTTTCTCAGCAGCTGCTGATTGCCTGTGGTTCCTCATCTAGTGATGAGGCCCTGTGAAATTCCCCCTATCTGTGATAGCATATCAACTGGCATTGTCACTGGTCACCTTTCTGCACATAGGGTGCTCATGTATAGAATTCTTACAATGAAAACCACTGTCTAAACAGCAGCATCAATAGCAACTTGTTCTTCAAAATACTGAAAATGCGTGTGCTCTGGTCAGCCCTGTGTGTTGATGCTATGTTTATATTTAGAGAAGGATGAAGTTGATCAAAGTGAAGAGTAAAGAGGTGGGGGAGCCAATGAGATAAGATGACTATGCACAGCAGATTCCAGATCTGCCCCCCCCACCTCTGCATTGCATTCTTACACCCAATCTCCATGTCAGCTTCCCCACTTTGATAAAACCCACTTCAACTTCATGAGCATGAGAAAAATGTCTGTCACATGGACCTCTTTGAGTTTGAGGAAGGGGATATCAAGGCTATTATGTTGTTATATATTGGTTCTATGGTTTTAACTTCCATTTCCAACTGTAGACTGGAGGTGACAAGTACCTTAATTCACTTTCTTATTAGAATTGTTTTGAAAGTACTGTTCTAGTCCCTGAGGGTTTAGATGTGTATAGTTTGGAATAGGCAGTATGTAATCATAGCTCAGGTCAGGGGAGGGGAGGAATGGAGAAAGAGTGAGATGAGTTTAGAAGACAGAGCATGGAGGTAAGAAGTAGTGTGCCACTGGGAAGGTAACATTTGAATAGGAGAGAGAGGGGGAGGGAGAAGGAGAGGGAGAGGGAGGCGAGGGAGAAGAGGAGCTAGTGCAATCCTCAGGGGAGGCAGAGCACTTCATTCTCCATTGGAAGGAACAATAAGACCAGTGTCTTAGTCAGAGTTTCTATTCCTGCACAAACATCATGACCAAGAAGCAAGTTGGGGAGAATTCAGCTTACACCTCCACATTGCTGTTCATCACCAAAGGAAGTCAGGACTGGAATTCAAGCAGGTCAGGAAGCAGGAGCTGATGCAGAGGCCATGGAGGGAAGTTACTGGCTTGCTTCCCCTGACTTGCTCAGCTTGCTTTCTTATAGAACCCAAGACTACCAGCTCAGAGATGGCACCACCCACAAGGGGCTCTCCCTGCTTGATCACTAGTTGAGAAAATGCCTTACAGCTGGATCTCATGGAGGCATTTCCTCACCTGAAGCTCCTTTCTCTGTGATAACTCCAGCTGTGTCAAGCTGACACACAAAACCAGCCAGTACAACCAGCTAGAATACAGACTGACAGCCACTTAAAAAACATGGCTGAAGGGAAGGACTTTTTGTGTGTGTGAGAGAGAGATGGGTAGCAGTGGAGGGCATTGGCTGGGAAGGCTCAGCATCAGACTGAGAGTTTCGGAGTCGGTTAAGTGGACTGATGCTCAGGAAGCACACGAAGCCTGGAAGAACACAACCAGCTCCAGCTCCAGACCGCAGATCTCAACGCATCATGGGCTGAGAAACACACTTTCACATACTGTTGCTTTTCCAAACGCGACAACTTATTTATAGAATGAATGGGTATTTTATCTCTTTGGAGAACAAGAAGGTGAATAAATGGTTAATGAGACCTTGCTAATCAATGTTTCATAGTACAAAATGCTAGCAGTATGAAAAGAAGCCTTTGCAGAAGTTTAGAGCATGCTACGCGGGGAGCAGAGGACACTCTGGGTAAGTTTTGGTAATGATTTTGTAGAGGCTGATTTTTTTTTCGAGACAGGGTTTCTCTGTGTAGCTCTGGCTATCCTGGAACTCACTTTGTAGACCAGGCTGGCCTCGAACTCAGAAATCTGCCTGCCTCTGCCTCCCGAGTGCTGGGATTAAAGGCGTGAGCCACCATGCCAGGCCGAGACTGATTTTTTAAATGTCATCTCCCTTTCTCACTTAGGAAGTCCAGGTGGCTTTGAGGCACAGAAGTAGGAGAAACTTGAAATTGATGGAGGGAGAGGTCTTTCAGAGCAGGTGAGGTGTGGAGAGCCGTGCTGCGAGCAATCGCCATTATAAGATGGTGCTGGCCTCTGCTGTGTCTAACTAGTAAACAAGCCTTGTGTGCAAGTGCGAGAGTGAACTCTCGCCTAGTCACTGCCCATCTTGGGGCATAGTAATGGGGTGATGGGCGAGCAACAAATCAGGAGCTGACATGCCACATCAGGTGCTGAAACGTCATGGCTGAGGGCTATATAAGCAACACCATTTTCTGGGGTCTGGGTCTTCCCTCCTGAAGAAGCAATAAAGCTTTTGCTGCAGAAGAATCCGGTTGTCCGAGTGTGTTCTTGCCAGCAAGAATGATAGCTCGGGACAGTGAGGGAGCCATCTTGGGTCCTGGGTCCCTCAGAGACCAGTCTGCACAAGTCAGCTTGCAAACTGCGAAGGGTGAGCTTGTGGACTGCAGAAGCGACACAGTTTTGGGGAGAGACCCCATTTTGGGCTCCAGACATCCAGGCACCTTCCCTGCCAGAGGAGAGGTGCCCACCCAGGAGGGCTCTGACCACCAGAGCAGGTGAGGGAGCCATCTTGTGTCCCACATCCCTCGGAGACCAATCTGTGCAGGTGAGCATGCAGACTGCAGAGGCAACATATCTTCTGGGACAGGCCCTATTTCGGGCCTTCAACTTCTGCCAGGAGGCAAGTCTGAATGCCAGATATCTGTGCACCTTCCCTGCAAGAGGAGAGCTTGCCTGCAGAGAGTGCTCTGACCACTGAGACTCAGGAGAGAGCTAGACTCCCAGGTCTGCTGACAGAGGCTAACAGAATCACAGGAGGTACAAGCTCCAACCAGAGACAACTATAACAACTAACTCCAGAGATTACCAGATGGCGAAAGGCAAATGTAAGAATCTTACTAACAGATGGAGGGAGAGGCCGAAGGATAGGTGTGAAGATACTGTTAATTTGGTGTCAATAGTACTGGATGTAAATGCATTTGAGTGGAGACATGGAAGATCAAGGCACATGCTAGCGCTTTCTTCAGAAGACATGCTGCTCAATGGATTGGGCTGTGAGTGGAAACTGTAAATGATCACACAGGAAGAATCCAGCCTGGAGAAGGGTAACTTGGTTGCTGGCCTTTAGTCTCAGAGGCAGCTGTGGGGGACCTTAGAGGAAGAGAATTCTGATTTACAAGTGAGTTTTTGCAGTGTCTTGGCAGTTCAATCCTTCCCAAGTGAGCATTCCAAGAGAAGGGATGAACAGAGAGTTCCTGGAAGCACCATGTATTCCATAGGTTTGGTGGCATCTAGGGAGTTGGGCAACAGGGCTTTTTTTTTTCTCAGCCTTTTCTGTAGCATAGGAAGGATCTCCAGGACATATGGGAGCCTAGATGTGGGGCAATGGGCTGCGCACAGACAGCCTGGTCTCCAGTAGAGCAAAGATCTAGAACCCCAAGGACCCGATGGGTGGTGATTTCTACCTACATGGGATGGAAGGTGTTCAATCATGTCTCCTGGTCCCCTGGCTCCTGTCAAAGTTACCGCCCCCAAAGCCCCTGCAGGAGAGGTGTGTGATTATCAGTCACGAAGATAATGTCCCAAGCTTCTGGCATTCTGGCTACATTCCACCCCTACAGTTACCTGACTATAGCCAGGTATGCTCCTCCCCACAGTTACCTGACAACAGCAAGACAGCCCAGCCCACTATAAAAGGAGCCGTTTGGCCCCTCCTAACTCTCTTTAAGCTTTCACCTTTTTTACTCTCCTCTCTAGCCCTCCTTCTCTCCCTCCCTTCCCCTTCTCTCCACATGGCCATGGCCAGTGTCCCTCTTTCTACCTTCTCTCTTTCTCCCTGACTTTCTACAATAAAGCTCTAAAACCATAGACTGTCTCTGCTCATCAAGGCACACCATGCTTGAATGATGGGATAGGCTTTCCCCTAATGAGCTGTGTCTAACCTCCCACTGGAAGGCCTTCCTGTGCTCCATCCACGGACAGGACCAAGGACTCTCGCCTGTGTGGGAACCACCCAGTGCCCACTCTCCCCCTGCCCTTTCCTCCCTTTGGCCCCAGGGGCCTGACGGAGCCATCCCGGGGCCCCCATTTGTTTTCAGCTCTTCCACAGTATCCAGCGTGGGATGCCTGAGACTGAGAACTTGTTATCTCTGGCCTCCACGAGGCCCAGAGACCTAGGACTGCCCCTTGTCCACCCCCCACCCCCCGCAGATCTGGGGTCCAATGGCTTCTCACAGCCAGACACCCACCCAGGGCTGCATGGAAAGCATGCGTCAGTCCTTCCGAGTCTGCCCACCCAGAGAACCGGAACTCTGGTGGAACACTGGTTTTCTTCCACTCTCTTTATTGCCCTGGCGCCCACTGCTCAACATCTGGAGTTCTTGGAAGACCAGTTAGCCTTTTCTAACCACCTTAACTGTAGAGGTGATATGACGGCCAGTGTTTTAGCCAAAGTACAGTGTCCTAAAGTTGAAGCAGTGAGCCCGCAAGCCCTCTGTGCCTGTATTCTCTGCCTCCCTCCCCTCATGCCTTCATTTCTGTACCTCTAGGTCTCTCTCGGTCTCTTCTTCCTTTTGTTTTTTTCCTTGCCACCAACTGCTCATTTTGGTTTGCTTTCTTTACATGACATTCTTTCATACTGTCTTTTCTCCTTACCTCCACCGAGTGTGTGAGGCAGCTGATTAAATTGATTAAAGGGCTGATCCCTGTCATAACATGTCTTCATCATGAGGGGAGAGATAATAGAGAAAGCTTTGGTCTCATCCATGGAAAAGGACAATTTCCAGAGGGTCCTAAGGGTATCAACCTCCCATTGATAGTAATATAGAAGGCAGAGATTTGCCTTTAAAGCTTTAGGGAGCTGTAGAGGGCAATTTATAATCCATGAGGGTATTAAACAGAAAATAGGCAGGTTCAAGGGTATTGCTGTAGATCACCTAGACAAGATGAAAAGGTAGCACAGCTTAAGACGTGTGTTTACAGATAAGAGGAAAGTTTTAAAAAGTTATGAGCATGGAGACTTTGATTGGTTACACCCACTAAATAATGCATGTGTGAGTGTAATCCAGCAACTATCCACATTGACTAACAAAGCAACAATGAATAAATACAGCAAAAGAAGAAGGCCCAGCAATCTCTACAACCCATCCAACTCACTCAGTTGCTTACATACTTGGCCCATGATAAGTTCCATAGCACTTACTCATGGCCATGACCCTTCCTTCTTGTGTTCCCACAAGGATACTGGCAGCTGGAGAGAAGGGTCGACTCTTCTTCTATTCCTTCACTTACTACCCACACAGTTGAGAATTCCTCTGTGTCACATTAGGTATATTTAGGAGAAAAGACTCTACCTTGCGCATAAAGGACTTTACAGGAGATAGAAAGGAACACTCCCAAGTAATAAAAGTAAGATGATGAAAATTTCTTAGACTGTGATGATTAATCTTTATTGTCAGTCTAACAAGACTTGGAATCTCCTAGGAGATAGACCTATGGACATGTCTCCCAAGAGTTTGCAGAGAGGCAAAAGGAGGGAACATCTACCATCTCACAGGCTGCAGACCCTGATTGAATCAAATGAGAAAAAAAAGGAAAACCCAGCCGAGCACCAGTATTTATCCCTCTACCTTTTGACTGTGGACATAGCATGGCCAGCTACATCATCTTCCTAAGTCCATGATGTCTCTCCCATGTTGAACAATACCCTCACACTGTGACCTGAAATGAACCTTTCTCTAAGTTACTCTTGTCAAATATTTTGTCAGCAATGAAAGATGTAACTGATACAGAGATGTACCGAAAGTGTAATTTCAAAAAAGGGGAACAAAGAGAGATCGATATCTCAGTTTGGGAGATTCTTTTCAGTGTAAGATTTTGTAGCTCCAGTTTGGATGTAGAACGTTGCTCCCCACCTCTGCATGTTAAACTCTCTATTACTTGGCCCTCCTGGAGGATGGGGAAACATTTAAGATAAGGGCCTTGAGGGAGGTTGTAGGTATAGCCACCTTCTGGGGGCTTAGATTCTGGGTTAGGGCAAAGGATTGGCTCCAACCAAAGAAAGACAGTTTGCGACATGGAGGCAACTGCTGTTTTCAGAATTACGGGGCAGACAGTTAAAAATCTCTCCGTCATCTAATTCATTTCTATTCCATTTCACCTCACAAAGAATTGAAGTCACCCAAAAAAGTCAAGGAAATTCATATCTTAAATGACCATATTCCAAACATCATACCACACACAGAGATAAGATTAGCAATTTTTCCTTGTCTGGTTGAGATACAAACATGGCTCTTTCTGTCTGCTCTCAGTTCTCAGGGTGTTTTGCCATCCCTTAGTACAAAGTATGGGTCTTCTGCACACAGTGCTTTGGGCTGGTGCCCAAAAACGTACCAGTATCTGTTAGGACACTCCCGCTAACTTGTGGGAACCTGTCAATTACAGTGCCCCTTGTTTTAAAAACTCAGAAGAAAGGCACACTAAGAACTCTATTAGGAGTAGCCAGGGTGGGTTTCTTGGAAGTATGAGTAGAGAATTTGCCTACAGCAAATGACATCAGTGTGGGCATGCCCAGAAAAATATCTAAGTGGAGGTGGAGTAAGTGGCACTTGGCAAGATGCCCTCTTGCCTAGTCTTGATGTAAAAATGCAGCTTGTTAACTTCCATTATGAGGAAGACGTGGTGCGAATGTGAGCCTTCCCAGGACAACTGACACAAGCCTCATCTTCTTTGGCTGCTTAGGCATGGCTGGTGGGAGAGACTTCACTTTCAAGAGTGATCAGACTTCAGGGTGAAACTGTCTTCTGGCTTTCCACACAGAGATGGCCTGGGACATAGCCCTAGGCTGGCTGGTGTTTCCTGGCCTTTTGGTGTGCCCTAGTGTAAGGCTAAAACTAGAAACTGAGTAACAGGCAGAAGTTGCTTCCTAAAGCTCAGTGAGATGGGAGTTTGGTTACATCGAAAAAAAAAAAAGAAAAAAGCCACCCTTAGTCTTTCTACTTTGCTGATGAATTTAAAAGTCACACAAACATGCTTTTATAGTGTTAGACTTAAAAGAGACCTGGATGGAGAGACATGCTGTTTTTAAATATCTTCTATCTTACTAGCTTGGTGAAAGCAGCTAACAGACAGTTTGTGTGCTGCTGAATTCCAGCCCTCAGCACAGAGCTTAGCTCATAGAGCCACTCAGTAAGCTGTTGAATTAATAATTGATCTCCACCTTAAATTTCTTGTCTGTAGTTGTTAAACTCATAAGCATTCTAAGAAGTTTCAAAGCACTGAATGAATATAGCTTGTCCAAAGCAAACAAACATCAACAGCGCTGCTTTGGATGCTCTCGTTTATCACCTTCTATGCTGCAAGTACTCATTAAAGGGCTTTCTCTCTCTCTCTCTCTCTCTCTCTCTCTCTCTCTCTCTCTCTCTCTCTCTCTCTCAGGTGTGCATTTGGCTGGAAGTGTGTAAGTGGGTTCTGAGCCTAGCTGAATGCCCTCTCTCTTCTGTACTTGAAACCCTATTCTACTGAGCTGAAGAGTAGATGACTAGGGGGACTGTGACTCATAGCAAGTGTTGTTCTTAAATCACCTTGAAGTGTCTCTTGTCAAAGATAACTCCCTGCATTGTAGAAACGTCTTTGACAAGAGAGGATTAGGGTGAAATTGCAATTACCTTGACAAAAAGGAATGAATTAACTTTCCAACTTGCATTTTTTTGCAAGGCACTGATTCAAACTGCTTGGAATATAAACACAGAACACATTCACAATAGCTCCGGGCACTTGAAAAATTCAAAAGATGGGCAAGGATCCCTGAGATGCTAGGCAACTTCAGAGATTCCCTCACAGCCAAGGGAATGCCTGCCTGAACAGAGACCATTGTGTAGTGTCTGCTCACCATCATGTAGTTGAGGGCACAGCCAGAATTGGGCACAGTACAGCTCCTAGAGCTGGTACACAGGGCATATTGCAGGAAGCAAAGTAATGCTCTTTCAAGATTTGACTTCCCAAACTGCCTATTCACCCATTCAGCAAATATTGACTGAACACTTCCTATACACTGGGTTGTAAGCTCAGGCAGACAGTTCTTGGCTGTCGGGGACTTTCGAAAGTCAGACATTAAACAAATCAAATGAGCATGAACCTCTGAACAATTTGTGTGCAAATATAAGCAGTTTTGTTTGCCTTTTTTTTTTTTTAAATCAAAGCCGCCTCTCATCTCTCATCCTGCCTGGGCAACATGAGATTCCAACTAGGCCCTTATGAGGATTCTGGATATAGAAAAAGAGCCCCTTGCTTCTGGTCCATTATGGCCCCAATAGATACCCTACGTTGCCTAAGGCCTTAGATGTGTAAGGTGGCTTATATTTCAAGGCAAGCCTGCTTGGAAACCTGTTCTGCCCAAACATCAAATCCTTGACAAGGTTTGACTTCTTTGAGTATTCCACAGCCTTCCCACTGAGACCTAGTCACAGATCTCTGCAAACTGCCTCACTGAATACTGTGTCTGAGCCACAGACTTAACATACGCTGTTCACTTCTATTTATCATACATTCAGCTGCATAGAAACTGACTTAATTTTCTATTGGTTCAAGTTCTAAATTCCCCAAAATGAAAATGGGAGTAGTCCTGTTTGAGTCATGTGTGCACACTTCATCCAATCATCTATGTCCATGGTGAAGGTGGCAAACCCATTTGGAGAAGGGGAATTTCCAAATGCGGAGGGACTGGGTAAGTGTTTATTACAAGGACCATTGCCCAAGAAGAAAGGTGTGCTCTGGATTGGATAGCCTCTGGAACTGGGCTGGGGTATAAAACATGGCTACAGGCCAAGCTAAGCTCTCAACTCACCAGCAGAACCCCTGGGGCTTATAGCTGGCCTTCAACCAGACACCACCATCTGGGTGTGCACTGCAAAAGGAGTAACCAGAGAATTCACCCTGCTCTAGTTAAACTTGTAAAATCAAGCCTCCCACTTCACTAAATGATGTGTGATTCTGCTATGCAATCTGTGCATAATAATGGTCAGAATTTATTGGATACCTAAAACGGGCCAGGCACTCTACTAAGTGTTAAGAGCAATCTAATGCTCATAATTCCCCAAGATCAATGTTGTTGCTTAGCTTCATCTGTTACCTCCACGCCCTCCTACACTCCCTAATCTCAAGTCACAAGGTAAAAGGACATCATCTCATCTTTCAGCTGATTAACTGGACTTTGATAGGAATGCATGCAAGTGGTTTAAACCCAGAGAATTGTAGTGTGAGGTCTCCTTTCCATTCTTCTGCCCCTGTTGTATTATTTCCATACTGAAGGCAGTCACAGGCACTGGCTTCTCATAGAAATAAAAATATGTAGATTCCTTTTTCAGAAATTGTACATTATTCTTACCATTTAAAATAATGCACATGATATCTCAGAGGTTTTTAGTTATTATCAGTGAGTGATTTTTGAATAACTTCTTTGAAACTTTAAGATTCAATTATTAAACCAACACTCACAGATGGTTGTTCAGACTACTGCTAGTCCTTCGCTGACATAAACAGCGCTGCCAGGATATCTTTGAGGTCCTCTATCCATGCATAAACACTAGTATTCATAGGACACATTTTCAAAAGTATAACAGCTTAGCTAAAGTGTGTCTGTAGCCTTTATTTTTTTACACGCTCAACTTGTCCTGCACTAAGGTTGTATCGATTTATAATCCCAGCGGGACATGCTTTCAGTTAATGTCCTCAGGCACAGACACGGTCTCTTTAAAAGACTTTGATTCTTGATAATTTGAAATATGAGAAATGCAGTTTATTTGTTTTTTATTAAATACTTTTCTGAATATTCTAATTTTATTTTATTTTTTGCAGTGCCTGTGTGTCCAGGAGAGTGTGCGTACCTATGGGAGTGTAAATGTGATTGTGAATGCCTGTGTGCTTCCTATGCAGGTCCTCTGCCCTAAATAGATTTTCTATTGTGTGGCTTGGGCCTCTTTTTAACTGACATGCATGCTTAGATATATTTAGATAATCAAACCTTTGTTATGTATGTTACAAATGATGCTTAGCTATCATTGCCTTTTGATTCAGAAGGGATTGTATATAATTTTATGAAGTTCAGTTTCATAATTTTATTCATTATGGCTTCTGTGACTTTTGCCCCCACAAGTAGATCTCTCCATTTCTAGGATTACAACACCATCACTCCATGTTTTTATGCAATTTATGCTCCTGGGGAATTTGCTTTGATCTGTAGGTGGATTTGGTGGTCCTGCTTTGGATGTTCCTATGGGATTCCTTCACTGTCTCAACACCATTTGCCCAGGCCCTTGCTTTGCACACTGTGTGAAATGCTGCCTGTGTCACATTGTATATCATCAGGGGTTGGAAGCTGCTTCTGGGTTTCAGTTCTTAAGCCAGTACTATGATGGTTTTTATTATTATTATTATTATTATTATTATTATTATTATTAGGTATTTATTTCATTTACATTTCTAATGCTATCCCAAAAGTCCCCCATACCCTCCCACACTCACTCCCCACCCACCCACTCCCACGTCTTGGCCCTGGCATTCCCCTGTACTGAGGCATATAAGGTTTGCACGACCAATGGGCCTCTCTTTCCACTGATGGCCAACCAGGCCAGCTTCTGATACATATGCAGCTAGAGACACAAGCTCAGGGGGGGTGGGAGGGGGGTACTGGTTAGTTCATATTGTTGTTCCACCTATAGGGTTGCTGATCTCCCCAGCTCCCTGGGTACTTCCTCCAGTTCCTCCATTGGGGGCCCTGTGACCCATCCAATAGCTGACTGTGAGCATCCACTTCTGTGTTTGCTAGGCCCGGGCATAGTCTCACAAGAGACAGCTATATCAGGGTCATTTCAGCAAAATCTTGCTAGTGTATGCAATGGTGTCAGCATTTGGAGGCTGATTATGGGATGGATCAGTACTATGATGTTTTAATTGCTCTAGCTTTATGTTACACCAGCTGGTACAACCTGTCTCCCTTTCTTGCTTTTCTCCCCCCTCCCCACAGAACTTTTCTCAATATTCATGTTACTATATATTTTCCACCTAATGTGAAATATTTAGTTAGTGAAAAAAGTTCTAGTATTTTCAGTGGAATTGCATTTAAAGTTTTTATTGCAATTTATTATTTATTTGGGGTCTGTCTGTCTGTCTGTCTAAGGGAATACACAATTACCATTGTAATGTAATGCTCCAATGTTACCAATGTTCCAGTTAGCATGCAGAAGTCAGGAGATATACAACTTGAAGAAGTTGCTTCTCTTCTTCTACCATGTATGTCCTGGGATTCAAACTCAGGCTGTCAATTTTGGCTACAAGTGCCTTTACTACCCATGACATCTTGGTTTTTGTTTTTGTTTTTGTTTTTGTTTTTGGTTTTTTGGTTTTTTTCAAGACAGGGTTTCTCTGTATAGCCTTGGCTGTCCTGGAACTCACTTTGTAGACCAGGCTGACCTCGAACTCAGAAATCCGCTTGCCTCTGCCTCCCGAGTGCTGGGATCAAAGGTGTGCGCCACCATGCCCGACGCTCCCCATGCCATCTTGCCTGCCCAGAATCAGATTTCTTATATCTATCTCATTTCTGAGATTGCTATTGTATATGGAATTTTTTTCTTCTATATTTTCTAATAGATTTTCTTTGTTTCCATTTAAGATTTGATCTAAGGCTATTGGCTATTCTAGAACTGATTTTGAATATAGTTTTGTCTTTGATATTTCTTTCTCATCTGCCTAGCTTCCTTATTCTCCAATTATCCTTCCTAAAAATATGATCATATAATGGGATAAGATTGGTGAATTTGGAACTCTGATTTGTTCTCTGGAGTAGCCTCAGTAACTGAAACATTCTTGGTATGTATTTGGCACATAGTAAATGTCTGTTAATTTTCTGTCTTAATTTCTTTGTAACTGCTGTATACATCAGTGTGTACCCATTTCAGTAGTGGAAAGTAGCAGGGCATAGAGAAGACCTTGCCTCGATAGTAACTTCAATAGGAATGTTCTTGGTGACTGTCCATTAAGCTTGACCAAGAGTTTGGGTGATGGGTAATGGTGTTTCCTGGCACTTTGGCATAGGACCTCCTCTATGGCTTTACACAAGCTATCCCATCTCTACTCTCCATGAGCCTCTTTAGATGTCATCCTCCGCAGAGAGTCCTGAACTGTTAGGCTGTTCATCTTTCTCATTCTTGATTTACCTTCTCATGATATTGTTCACAATCTCTTCTGCGTCCCTCCTGAAGCTATCATCCCCTTCAGAGTAGGCACCATGCTTACAGCTTGCCAGGAAGTCAACTGGAGAAGCAGCTCTGGAAACAGGGGTGGTTTTGTTCTTTATTCTTTATTTTATTTGTTATTACTAGGTGTTTGCGGGGGGGGGGGGGGAGTTATACATGTGGAGGTCTGAGGACAACTCTGGAAGTCAGTTCCCTTCTTTCACTGTGGGTTCCAGGAATCAAACTCAGGTTCCTAGACTTGTGTAGCCAGCACTTTAATCCACTGAGCCATCTTGTCTGTGTCCAGAAAGTGGTTCTAATGGGCAACATTTGGCACACCACCTAACTTAATCAATGCTCCTTTCCCTTGTTATCCCCATGCTCTTAAATATGTCTACAAGGCAGTGGTCACAAAGTCCACCTTGTGCTTAACTGCATACTGAGGAAGTACACCCAACTCCTGACTCTATGTGTAAAAATCCAGCCCATGCCACCTGATGTGCATATCTAAAACAGAGTCCTTGGTTTCCACATCCATACAAATCTGTGGCTGCCTTCTGTCTCTTAGTGCCCCATCTCAGTGAGTGATACTGGAGTTGACGCTGTTCTTCCCTGTTCCATAGACTGCCCTCCAGGACGCATCCTGATTAACTGCTCATCACTATCTCCATCACTACTGCAGTCACAGTACAAGCCAGTCTTATGCTCTGCTTAGATTCCTGTAACAAATCTCAAGGGTATGTCCACTTTCTGCTCTTTTTCCCATAATAATCCGTTCTCCACACAGTAACTAGCATGATCTTTTAAAAGGGTAAACCGGATCATGTCACTTGCTTTATTAATCCCTTTTATGGTTTCCCATCACACTTAAAATAGAATTTAATCTCTATCATATCTATCAAATCTGCACTGCCCCCCTCCCCATTCCATTCTGCTGCCATCCATCCTTGGATTTCTTTGCTAGTTCCTCACTTCTGTTTCTTGATGCCAGGTGCTCCTCTTGGCTTCTTCATTGGGTGTCGTCTTAGCCAATGTGTTTTCCTCAAGTCTTTGCATAAACAGATCCTTTTTATCAAATGGATCAAAGCTGGGTTACAAATAAACATCTACACCTTGGCAAGGCAGGGTAGTTCCTAAACTCTGAATACTCTGAACTCTTAGCCTTGGGCACATATCTCTATTTGAGTTCCCTCATTGAAACGATCACATCTGAAAATCTTCTGCAGATGTGTTAATTGTGCATTATTTTCCCTCCTGGGTTACTAAAATCTAAGCCCCGTATGATATCTGATATCTGGTGATATCTGATTTGTTTCAGGTGCTTCAACAGTATTTGTATATATTGGGTACTTAATAAAATTTGCTGAATAAGTAAAGTAGAAAATACAGATTGTGTTGATTAACGTGGGTACCTGATGATTCCACATGCAAATAGCATAGTGGGAAGGAGTTTTCTCCCTTGGTGTAGCAGACAGTATCCTGAAAATGAAATGTTAAGAATCTCTTCCAGTGCCCAGTGAACATGGCTTAACATTTCCCTGACAGGCACATACATACAGTTTGCACTATAAAACTGAAGTAAACCTGAGACCACTCAGGGGACAGTGGTGTGAATGTGGCAGTCAGTCAGTCATGATTCTGAACGTATATAAACCAGCACAGTGCTGTTTATTGGCGATGAGTGAATTATTTTATTGCCTAAAGTTGAAACTCTTTAATCTGTTCCTTAACCCTAAGGAATGGCATGGCTTAAAATCAAGTCATGGATGAGAAGGAGGGAAAGAAACAAGAACTCTAGAAAAGAAAAAAAAATGAGTATTTTATTTTGCTAATGGAGGCAAGGTATATAAATTAACATTTGCATATAATTATTATTGAATCATTTTCCCCATCTCCACTAAATAAATAGAAAATAGCTAATGAACACCCATGCAAAGTGACAGCAGATAATGAACAGGCTGCTTCAGATCCTCACACACTGGCTGGGGCCTGCCTGCCTGCCTTAGGTGCCTGTGTTTCCCTCATATCCTCTCCTGGACCTTTTAGTAAAGGCTGGTGTTCAGGTTCCATTTGTGAAATGAAAGGGGCAGGTGAGAGCCCGGAGTTTTAATTTGAACCAAGCTATAGTATATGTACTCTCAGCACAGAATTCTCTAAGGAGGCTGCTTCATGGGTAAAGCACACTGTGTGCCCTAAGGGCCCTGGAAGAGTCTTCTAGAGCAGGAGAATCAGATACACAGAGCCCTGGCTTGTGTTTACATTACCTCAGACCAAGCGAACAATGCTGGCAAACTCCATTTACAGCCTTTCTTCCAAAGCTTGAAATCTTTAAAACATCTCTCAGGCTGTACTGGAAATCTCCGTGTAGATGCATTTAGTGTAATTAGATTCAGCCAGCCTTGGTGACTCTGGTATGTGTGATGTAATTAGTAAAGCAATGAGCTGAAATGCATTTATGCAGGCTTCCAGCTCCACTTGGGAGGAGGTGAGCTGCTGACATACTGTTCGGAGACTGCATGGCTATAAACATCGTCTGGGTCAGTTGTGGAAGGAGGGCACGTTCTAATTAAGACTGCTCAGTGGCCCCCTCTCTCCAGCAGAGCTGATTCTTTTTCCTCCGGAGCTGAAGCTTTCAAATTTGGGCTCCACTCAACATAAAACTCAAGTTTGATGTTCCTAGGTTTGTCGGGGGTACATGGATTAGACAGTGGTATTCTTTCTTTCAATATAAAGAGGCAGGCATTATTTTTTTTAATTGCGCAAGAGGTGTCTACAAAGTGCATACAGAGTCATAAGAATGAAGTCATTCCAAACCAGAAACACCTGGCAGAGTTGGTCATTTGCGGAGGTGGAAATGATAGTTGTTCTTTAACAAGCATGGCAGTAAATCTCCCATGGTAAAAAGCTGCTGCCAAGAAAGGGCTGCCAGGAGAGGAGCTGTGTGTGGCAGACAGAGTAATGGCTCCCTAAAGATAAGGCATCTTACTTGCAGGGAACCAGGCGCATAGGTTAACGCAGGAAAGGGGAATCACAGTTGTAGGTAAAACTAAAGGCCAAGCCATCTGACTTTCTACAAGGAAGGTCTTAGATTATGCTTTTGGACATTAGGGAGATGGTGAGAAAGGGAGACTCAAGGTTCTCCTGGCAGTGGCAGTAGGAAGGAAGGGACAGACAGAAAACCAAAATGGTGGGAAGGACACACTCAGGGGGAGGTTGGGTGGCCAATGGGGCTACTGCCAGTGGCAAATATTGGCCCACTGCAAAGGCTACTGGGCAGAGATCAAATCTGTTTCCAAGTCCGAGTTTTTCTGTGATAAAGTCTACCTCACTCACAATGACTTGATTTTTATTCCCAAGTGTTAGCTCATTGACATGAACATACTAGAGATTTTGTATGTGATTGCAATTTATGTGAACTTTGTTAATTACATGAAACATACTATTAAAATATAACATTCAGAAGAAAGAGCCCTGGTTCCCCGACACCAGGCTGCAGCTGCATTGAGCTCTGGACTTGGGGCTGAGAGAAGGGTGCTGATGAAGTTTACCCTGCCAGCAAGGTGACTGACTCAAGTATAGAGCAAAGTCTAAGTTCCTTGTAAACCGTGGGCTCTGGATAGCTAGCCTGGTGGGATGTCCCATAAGGCTTAAGCCTCTCAGACAAGTCACCTGTTTCCCCTTGCTCAAAGTTTCCTTGAATACTGGATGAGGCTGTTGGATTGGGTGCTACCTTGGAATCACCAGCCCTTACTCCTAGATAACACTATCTAACTTTTGGGAAAAAAATCAAACAAACAAACAAATAAACAAAAAACATCAAATCTGATCCTACTGGCCACGTTGGGCATGGCTGACTTATAAAATTAGCAGGAAGTCCATTGTAGCAGGGAGGCATTAACTCCCCACAGCCAGGGTCCAGGGACTGTGTGCAGAGGTCACTCTTACTTCTCTCTCCAGCCCCTGGGATGTCTTGCACCACAGGTAGGAGCTGGGGCATACAAATCATTGTAGAGTTGGACTCAGGGGAAATGGCTGCCCTTACTCTCCCTTAGGCTCCATATCTGTCCTGGTGCAGAATATGTATGATTTTCTGAAAAGAAGGAGTGGCCAGATGTGGATGGCTGTGGTGTTGAAGGAGAGACAGTGGCCATGTGAGTAACCCCAAAGCCACCAACTCTGCAGGCTTCTCTAGTAAGGCCCACATTCCAGCCTGCCAAGCTTTTCTTTTTCTTCCTCTGCTCTAAGCTTGTTCCAGATCAAGGCCTTTTTGAACCCATTCCTAGTTGTTTACCTGTCCAACATGCTATTCACACATTTCCATGTACCTCTGTCCCACACTTGGGTTTTGGGTGTCAGTTTTTCTGGGACTGGTGCCTACTCTTACTCTCGCTATTCACTTACAAGCGTTATTGTCTTAAGGTTGCAGAGACATCTTTTCTCTCCTTCAGATCTTATCTGTCTCACTCAGTGCCATGGCTCCACAGCCTGGATGCGAGCCTAGACACTAAGTGCTCAGTTCATATGTGTGGGCTGCATTCTCATTGTGCATTCCTCTGGGAGCACACTGGATTGTGAACAATGCCAGACAACTTCAGGAGGAACATTTTGCTCTCCTTGTTTTATAGATGTTTCAAGGGAGGCCCAGAGGTATGGAGTTGCTCAAGACACTCTAGCTGGTAAATGGGAAGCCTAGGATTGGATCTAGTGCTAGGAGAAGTTGCATCATTCAAAGCGGCAGCATCCAACTGTGAGCATGAGGACCACACACAGCCTTGACTCAAGTGAACTTGTGACCACAAGTCTTTTCAGGACCTTTAACTTCACGAGCATCTGACCAGTGGGTGCCAAGGGTCTACAAGTCTCACAAGCGCCAATGCTACTGGGGCCAAACTTTCAGAGTTTGAACAGAGTTCTCTAATATGAGGACTGGTTCAGAAATTTACAAAACAAAGGCAAGACAGGAGGGTCCTGCTAAATTTTATGGTGACATCAACTGATACAGCTGAACAAAGAAAGCCAGTTCTGGTCCCCCTTCCTAGGAAAGAATGGATGTTATCCCAGCACCCTCTGCAGCCGGGTCAGGGACTGAGTCAGGAAACTAGGGTCTAGCGTGTGTCTCTGAACCAAGATTTGGTTTCCAGTTGTGTAGCACTTGGCTCAAGGCCAACAAAGGGACTGAGCCAACTGCAGAAAGCCACACCTCTACCCTAAGTGTTCCTGGCCCTCCTCTCTCTCTCTCCCTGGGCTGGATTCCACTCCTGGACCCCAAATATAGTTTGTCAAGTCTAAACACTAAATGAGAGGCTTGTCTGGGTTCCAGGGCTTCTAAGAATGGCTACAACTTGGCGGGGGAGGGGTTTCTTTGTTTGGACAGCAAGAATAATCAGTTGCCGTGGTGGACCGGTGTTGTTTACAGCTTTGAACGCTCAGGAGCAGTACTTCCCATCAGGATTAGGACAAGTGTTCAGTAGGTTAGTCCCAGTGTTAGACAATACTGACCAAGAATGAGAAGGTTACTCTCGCCTTCTAATTGATTGGAAGAAAGCCTCTTGTGGGTGCTTCTAGATCTTACATTCTTTATAACTCATAATAGTTTTTGTTTTGTTTGAGTAGCAAGTAATTGGGTTTAACTAGAACTCAATAATAATAACTTATTTTCCCATTCATTTTTGTGCTTTACTACCTGCGTCAAGTGATAAAGTTTTTCCATTTAAGATAAGTAACTCTTGCTTGTAAGGTAAATTTATGAGATAAGGTAGCCTCTTTTTAATAAGGACTAAAATTATATGTTGAATGTGGATATGCTAGAAGTCTTACAACAGCATTTTAAAGAATGTAAGTGGGCATGCCTTAGACTTTACCTGTGGAGAAGAAGCATGGTACCTGACATTGCCACCTAGACACGGCCCTACCCAGCCAGGAGTGTTCCACATAGATACCTGGTGGTTGGTAACTCCACAAGAAGGTCCAAGAGGTTGGAGATGGGAGTGGCTACTATCCCTCTATAAAGATTTGCATCTGAATCCCAGCCAAGGGGTGGCGGAAGCCTTTTGTGGTCTTTCTCCATCCTTGGAGACCTTGGGAGAAAGTCAATGCGCTGGCTGGATTAAAGCCCATCAAGTTATATATGCCTGCATTGAAGACAAATCAACAGCTGTGCTTTGAGTTACTTTGTTTCTTGTGGTTAAAATAGCTGTAGAGACTGAGAATAGATGTTGTCATTTGTGTAGTTGTCCTCTGAGTCCCTAGAAGACTTCCTGAATTATAAAACAGCTTGAAAGAATAGAACTATGCCAGCTTCTAGTATCACAGATTTGGGTAAGAATTCTGCTCCCGCCATTATATGGGCTGAATTGTTTTCCAGCCTAGTGATGCTAAGCCTGATCTCAGACTTCTGGCCTCCGGTGAAGCTCCAATACTGAGCTGTTGGTTGGATGTTGTTATGGTAGCAAGGTTCTCCAGCTACATACTGTTGGATTTCCAGACTCTAGAACGCAGTGCAATGCTTTAAGTGGGGCTTAATGGGCTATCCTAGTAGGAATGTGGAAGACATTGGTGCTGAGGGTAATTTGTACTATTCAAATCTGGCCCAAGAGGTTTCAGTGGAGAAGAATTTCAGTATGTGGCCTAGAGACTGTTTGTGGTGTTTTGGTGCTGGGGCTCCTTTCTGCCCTTGTGTGAAGAGTCTACCTGAGGTTAAGGTAAAGAGATTTATTTTAATTACATTGACAAAGGAAGTCTCAAAAAAGCCCAGCAGAGACTTTGTTCTCTGGTTTAGTCTCATGAAGAGCATTTTGATTAAGCACAGCACTCTTAAAAAGAAAAAATACAAAATGTATGGTTCAAAGAGTAAAGGGGCAGCAGGAAGTAGAATGGAGCCGAAGTCTATGTTCAAGGAGATAAACAGATTAAGGGAGTAGCGACCTTCAGGCAAGATCCCACCCAGCTAAGCTTATTGTTTATGCTTTTGCAGTTGAACAAGGTTATTGTTTTCCTTTGGACTTTTAATCTAGAATGAACTACAATCCAGAAATAGAGGACACAGGCTTTTGATCCAGATCTTGAGGAATGGTGGCCATGAAAAGCTTAGTCCCAGGCATGGTGGTACACATATTTAATCCCAGGAAACAAAGGCAAAAACCAAGCAGATCTCAGTTCAGGACAGCCTGGGACAGAGCAACTTCTAGAAGAAAAACTTAAATCCATGCCTTTAATCCCAGCATTCAGGAGACACAGTCATGCAAATCTCTGAGTTCAAAGTCAGTTTCCAGAGCTAAAGGCCAGCTAAAGCTTAGGTAGTGAAGGATGTAATAGAACAAGGGGAGTTGGGGTGTTCCAGTCCCAGCAAGCAGCAGAATTTGGCAGTTTTAACCATGTGGCTCTGGCTTTAGAGTCAAGAATAGAAGGGACTACTTGGACAATTGATGCTGGTTAGCTGGAGCTAAGAAATTAGTGGTGATTAAGAGACCAACATCATTGAGGTGAAATCTTTTGAGAAGTGTTTTCTGAGAGCACATAGATGCTGTGTTCCAGAGATAGCCAACATTGTACCTTGTTTTTCACTTGAACTTGGTAATGTGTAGGAATTACCCAGGTGGTACTGGTTTTGATGGCATGAAGGGGTCATGGAGAACAGCTGAGGCCTGGCACTGTGAGAAGCCATGGAAGGCCATTGGTGAAGGTGCAGTGTCAGTTGCAGTTGATGGCCCAGGACTAAATGGGTTATGCAAAAAAGTTGTGGCTTGGCACCATGAAGAGAGCCTATGAGAGGCTATTAGTGAAGCCTAGTTGCAGTGGAAGACCCCAGCATATTGGAAATGCTATTATCATGGGACAACCACCAAGAACAGCACTGGCAGTAGAGTAGAGTCAACCTGAGCTTAGAGTACAACAGAGGGCAGAGCTGAAGGTGTGACTCAAGCCTTTTGGAGGAGCCCAGAAGATCGTGTGTGGTTCCCAGACATTGGAACAAGAGGTTGTGAAGCTAAAGTTGACTTGGAGACCCTAAGATGTTAAAGATGCCGGAGCCGTGGGATATCTGCTGAGGAAAGCTGCTAACAGGGAATAAAACCAGACCAAGAGAAAAGAGTTTGTTGCTGCTGAATATCAGATCTACCAACAGCAGTCAACAAGGATGTAACCTTGAGGTCAGAACTAAATAAGTTCATTATGATGTTAGGGAAAGGATCATGTGTGTGAGATTGTATATGAATATATTACACTTAATGGACATCAAAAAGAAAAATAGAGAAAAACAAACTCTGACAAAATCTCGGCTGCAGTACAGAGATCAAACTTGAAATCTTTGTTCTCTACCATATTAGGTGTTGTGTAAGAGCTTCAGTGTCCTGCCTGTTCTCTCAGGTGGAAGAGACCTCTGGGGCCCTGTCTCATTCTTTTTAATGTAAATGACAGGGAGTATAATAGTGTTCCAGTGGTGTGTGTGTGTGTATCTGTGTGTGCACATCTTAGTAAAAATGTTAAAAGTAAAGTGGTAAGAATAATTCTCTTAGACAGGTAAGAGACAAGGTGCTATACAGCCTTTTGAGGAATAAGTTTAGAAAAATATACCAACTACTTTAAAAATATGAATTACCTTTGAGTCAATCATTTTCATTTTGGGATTTTATCCAAAGGAAATAATTCCAAACAACTGGAAAAATACTGTGGCTAGACGAGATGCTATCTGCACAGGATTTCACTGCTAAGTGAAAAATTCCACTTCAGGGCTTACCATGTGGGAAATAATTGATTACATTAATGTTGGTGAGCCCCGCCATGATACCCTCCTTTCCAATTAAGGTAAATTACAACTCCTCCAAAGACACAAGCCATGAAACAGAGGATTGCTAAGGCAGAATGCTCTAAATGACAAGAGTTCTGTTCTGTGACAGGCAAGGGCAAGAGCAGAAGACAAGCAACTGCCTGGAAGAAAATGCTGGCTGGTATTGTCACATATTGTTATCCAAAATAGGAAAAGACTCTTATTGGATCACTAATACAAAACAATCTACTTAAAAATTGGCCAAACAGCTTAGCAGACACCTCACCAGATAAGAAATAAGGATGATAACTAAGCATAGGAAAACAGGCAAGGAGTCATGAGTCATCGGGAAAATGCAAATGAAAACAAGAATGAGATAGTCTACCATATAACCAGTCAAAATCCGAGCACCACAACTAACAAATGTCAATGAGGACCAGAGAAACCAGGACTCTTGTTTAGTGCTGGGGGGCTGGGGGGGGGATGCAGAATGACATAACCACATTCAAAGGTAGTTTAGCTGTTTCTTAATCTCTTGAAAAACCTATCATGAAGCTGCTACCTGGCTTCAGGAATAATGGGATCACAGTCACCACTATTTACTAAAAATACTCTTATCACATGATGCAGCTACTGAGCTCATTGAGATGTATCCAAAGGAGCAGAAAGGATGTATCTATTGTACCTATGCAAAAACCTGCACACAGATGCTAACAGTGGAGTCACTTGTAAATGCCAAAACTTGGAAATAATCAGGATAGCTCATGCTGAAAAGAAATGAGCTGTCAAGCCACAAACAGACACGGAGGAGCCTTGAATGCCCATTACGATGTATAAAAAGACAGTCTGAAAAGGCTACCAACTGTGAAATTCTAAGTAACTCTATGACATTCTAGAAAAGCAAGCTGAGGAGATGCTGAAACAATTTAGTGGTTTCCAGAGGCTGGCGGTGCAGAGAAGGAAGGAAGGTCAATAGTCAGAAGACTTTTAAGTCAGTGGCACTACTTGGTATAAACCTTCTGCATGATACCACAATGGCAGACATGCACTAGCATAGAGTTGTTGAAACCCATATTGGCACAACACTGAGAATGAGCCCTGGTATGAACTATGAGCTTGACTGACGTTGGTAAGTCAATGTGGTTTCATGTTCCAATGTGCCACTCTGGTGGGGAGGTGGGGGGGTGTAGACAATGAAAAGGGAAGGGACCATACATGTAGGAGTACAGGGACTGTAGGAGAATTCTTTGTGCTTTTGATTTTGCTGTGAACTTATTTTTTTAAAAGAGTTCTATTAAAGAAAAACCAACGTAGGAGGAAATGCTCTCTGTACTATACTAAAAGACCCTGGAAATAAGATGATGAGCCGGTGGTAATGACTGTTTTGTGGAAACACACAGAGAGGTGGGGAAGTACCTCTAAGGCACCTCTGAGGGCTCGGCTTGTGGGTCATTACCTTCCTTCTTATATTTTCCTGTGTTTCCAAAATTGATCCTTTTACAATTAAAAAAAAAAAAAAGGTTCTCCAGCAAGAAGAAATAAGAAGCATTTTGCCTGTTCTCAGCCTACAGTCTGGAAAGGAGACTAAGGGTGTATTTGCTTGCTTCCAGTTCATTAACTAGGCTCCTCTTACCTGCCCAAGCAACAAGCACTCAAAGCACAGCAGCGTTTACTCTTGCTTGCTTGGAGAGCAACTGGCTTCGTGGCCTTTTCCTTGTGGAGAAGAGGTAAAGGAAGGCTCTTTGGGTTTTTAATCCCCTCAGCTAATTACCAGAACTTTCTAGTGGTTTTACTGAGGCTCTTTTGACTAAGTGGGTGGATTTACACTGTTTGTGTTTGTGTGTTGAACTTGGATTATGCCTTAATGTGTCACCAAGATGACAGAGGGGTTTGCAACAGCAGGCGAGCTTCTCTGCTTTTAATAGAAAGCACATTCCATCACTCTATCTGTCATGCATAAAGTACTTAGAACAAAGCATTGCCCCTAAGACATGGTCCCCAAGAGTCTTTAATAAGGACCAGACCTCTGCGAAGGTATTAATTAAATATTTTAAACAGAATGGCTTTAGCTGGCTGGGGTACTTTTACGAGAGGAGGGAGTACATTTAAAACCAGAGCTGTGTAATAGGAACTGTTCTGAAGGCAATATTCTTGGGTGGGACCCTGTGGGTACCAGCTGTCAAACCTCTGGGCTAATTTGATGTCAAAAACAGACATTCTGAACGGTTAGCAGTCCTTGAATTAGGTCCTTGCTGTACAATTTGGACATAACTCCAAAGACTGACTTTCACACAAAGAAGAGACTATTCAGGGTCTGTGAATAAGCTATGGGCTTCTTGAGGTTAATTTTCTCACAATGATTGTGTGAAAGAAGTTTCACAAGGCCATTTTACAGGAAAAACAATGAAGTGATTAGCTTCATTTTTAACTACATATTTTGATAGAGGAGTTGAGACCTAAATTCAAGTCTGACTACCAATCTTTGTATCCATCCATCCATCCATCCGTCCGTCCGTCCATCCGTTATCACCTATCTATATCTTAAAATACTGTGTTCTTTCTTAGATATTACATGAAACAAAGGTAAGTTTAAAGTACAGATTCTGGTCCAATTTGATTTTTTTTAAAATTGTACTCTTCATTGCAGAAGCCCACAGCTCACTGATTTATCTAGAAGTCAGCATGGTAAGGAGACCTGAAATAAAAGATTTGTGTTTGGATCATACTTAGCCATTTACCAAACTCTCTAACGTTGAGCAAGGTCCACTCCAGAAGGTTCTCTAGCCTTCAAAATTAGAATTGTGCCCCTTTGCTTGTGCTGACAGAGTGTGGTAAGGGCTGAATTGGGGTGACAGCAGAGAGTGTAGCCCAGTCCATGACCTGTTTTAGATCTTCAGCAAATAGAGGTTCAATGGGGTCCTGAAGGGGGAATATATATTTCATATATATATATATATATATAGTCATTTTGTATCACTATCCAAGGAAAACAATTTAAAGGAGGAATGCCAGTTCAGGACTATGGTTGCAGAGCTTTTTGTGTGTGCTTCTGGCAGTTTGAATGAGATAGCTCTCTGAGGTTCATATATGACAATGTTTGGTCCCCAGTTAGTAGAATTATTTGGCAGGATTAGAAGGGGTGTATTCTTGTTCAAGGACTTGTGTCACTGGGGTGGGCTTGGAGATTTTAAAAGCCCATGCCATTCCTAGTTAGCTTTCCCTGTTCTTCTTTCTCTTCCTTCTATAGTTTCTACCACTTCCCAGTAGCCCATTCAATTTGAATACATCAATTAATTAATCTTTTGATTGGACTAGTATCCTCACGATCCAATCACTTTCCCAAAGCAATGCCTCTGACAATTGTGTTGAGAATCCTGTCTTCAGCACAAGTACTTTTGGGTAACATTTGCATAAAATCCTCCAGCAGCTTCCTGTCTAAAAGGACCAAATGACAACATGAAGCAGACACATTTCTGAGTAGGATACTGGGGTCCCCAGGAGAGTGAGCACTGATGCTCCAGTGTAGCCGGAGTTTGACAGGGAAGGACGGGTGCTGCTGGGACTGCTTCCTGAGTCCACTCAATTCACTGGGGAGTGCATCAACCTAGATCCCACTTTTTATAAGCTTACTTGTGTAGTTCAAGGACACTTCCTTTCCCCATGTTCCCAAGCTCTATGCCCATGAGTTATTCTGCCCCATTTATGGAACCCGTGATTCCTTCCAAAATTATTAAAGCGTGCTTGTCAAGATCCTGTGTAATCTGAGACCTAGGGTTGCCCACGTGGAAGAGCTAATAGACCACAGGCTGTCCTTTTGGGGGACTGCCCCATTCTGCTCCCATCTTCTCTACTATGAATCATCAGAAACCCATAGGCATTTTCATCACACCACTGTTGCCTCTTCAGCACAAGACCTACACGTTTTCTCCATTTTGCACTACCTATACACCCTGATAGGCAGAGCATCCCTCAGAGTTATGCACATGGCCATGAACTCTTGCTTCTGCATGGGCCTGTGGATCAGCTTTAAAGAACTGGAAGGCAAACAAGCTGTGTCTATCCTAACCAGATGACCAGAGGCAGGGAGAAGGCAAAGCAAACGAGGAAGGCGGGAGGCGGGAGATCTCTCCCTTCCTCATCTCTCTGTGCTTTAGATCCTCATCTATGAAAAGAAGACAATAACTTTATCCTTCAAGGCAGTCTTTTGAAGAGTTAAATGACTTGCTATACACGAAGTGCTTAGTGTGATGTCTAGCAAGTTACTGCCATCACTGCCATGACTGTCATGGGAGATAACTGGAAACTGGGTGATTTGTAAAGAAACTCTGAAACAGCAAGTCTAGCTTTGGATGTCAGCTCTTGCTCACTTTAGCATTCACTCACATTAATCTCTTCAAACCTCACTTTCCTTGTCTTTATAGAGATATGATAATCACCCTGTATGGGGCTGGGAGCATACAAGAGTTCTGTCACTGCCTATCTCAAGCTTCATCCTGAATAAAACTCCCCTGGTTTTGTAGCTGTCTGGCCTTCTGTTGCTATTTGCCCCAGAGCACAGACAAATGCTGCACCATGTAGACTTTACCTCCACTAAGGCCTGCAGTAGGAGGCACATAAGACTGACAGATGAGGGGTAAAGCAGGAATACTGTCTACTTTAACTGACAGTGACTCACATGTCTGCCCACACTGCTAAGAGTCTAGGCATTTACCCAACTCTGGGAGATGGTGTGTAGGGGTGAGATGGGTTTTTAAGGAAAGGATGTTCTGTTCTGGAGACTATAAACACATGACAACATGCCTTCCATAATCTAAAAAGGCTTGGTTGGAGGCCATCAACCTCTAACCAAGTCCACTGTGTGGACAGTACTCAGCCTCCTCTGTTATCAAATGTGACAAACCCTGGTCATGTCTCAGAGTAAGGTAAGGATTAAATGAAATAGATATGTGACTGGAATAAAAATAATGATATAAAAATCTACACAGAGCCCAGAGCATACACAGAGAAACCCAAATATTAGCTTTTCTTTTCTTTTCTTTTCTTTTCTTTTCTTTTCTTTTCTTTTCTTTTCTTTTCTTTTCTTTTCTTTTCTTTTCTTTTCTTTCTTTTTTCTTTCTTTTTCTTTTTTTTGTGAGACAAGGTCTCATTATGTAACCCAGGTTGACTCACTATGTATACCAGGTTGGCTTTGAACTCGCAGAGATCTGATTGCCTCTGCCTCCTGACTGCTGGTCTCAAAGGTGTGCATCACAATGCTCAATGTGCTCGTATTTATTAAATGTAAAATGTCTTCCTTTCCTTAATATAACATTCTTGTGCCATTTTACAACCTCAACTAACCCCAAGTTAGGTTGGTGTTTTAGTCTGTTTTCTGTTGCTATAAGAAATTATCTGAGACTGGATGCTTTATTCTTTTTATTAGATATTTTCTTCATTTATGTTTCAAATGCTATCCACAAAGCCCCCTATACCCCCCCTGCTCCCCAACCCACCCACTCCTGCTTCCTGACCCTGGTATTCCCCTGTACTGGGGCATATGATCTTCACAAGTCTAAGGTCCTCTCCTTCCATTGATGGCCGACTAGGCCATCCTCTGCTACATATGCAACTAGAGGCACAGCTCTGCGGGGTACTGGTTAGTTCATATTGTTGTTCCTCCTATAGGGTTGCAGACCTCTTTAGCTCCTTGGGTACTTTCTCTAGCTCCTTCATTAGGGGCTCTGTGTTCCATCCAATAGATGACTGTGAGCATCCACTTCTGTATTTGCCAGGCATTGGCATAGCTTCACAAGAGAGAGCTATGTCAGAGTCCTGTCAGTAAAATCTTTCTGGCATATGCAATACTGTCTGGGTTTGGTGGTTGTATATGGGGTGGATCCCCTGGGTGGGGAAGTCTCTGGATAGTCTTTCCTTCTGTCTCAGCTCTGAACATTGTCTCTGTAACTCCTTCCACGGGTATTTTGTTCCCCATTCTAAGAAGGTTTGAAGTATCCACATTTTGGTCTTCCTTATTCTTGAGTTTCAAATGTTTTGCAAATTGTATCTTGGGTATTCTAAGTTTCTGGACTAATATCCGCTTATCAGTGAGTGCATATCATGTGTGTTCTTTTGTGGTTGGGTTACCTCACTCAGGATGATATCCTCCAGATGTATCCATTTGCCTACGAATTTCATGAATTCATTGTTTTTAATAGCTGAGTAGTACTCCATTGTGTAAATGTACCACATTTTCTGTACCCATTCCTCTGTTGAGGGACATCTTGTTTCTTTTCAGCTTCTGGCTATTATAAATAAGGCTGCTATGAACATAGTGGAGCATGTGTCCTTGTTACCAGAAAGAAGGTCTTCTGGGTATATGCCCAGGAGAGGAATTGCTGGATCTTCTGGTAGTACTATGTCCAATTTTCTGAGGAATGGACAGACTGATTTCCAGAGTGGTTGTAATAGCTTGCAATCCCACCAACAATGGAGGAGTGTCCCTCTTTCTCCTCGTTTTCCCTGGAGAAAGAGGGACTGGATGCTTTATAAAGAACAAAATTTCTTTTAACTTATGGTCTTAGGGCATGATAGCCTCTGCTCACCTTCTGGTACACCTCAATGTGGAAATATCTCAGATGAAGCAGACAGAGTATAGTAGTGTAGTCTGTCTTCTTATTAAGCCACTAATGCCATCATAGGGCTCACCTTAGAGCTGTATCCAACCTTAGTTACTCCCATAGAGTCTCATTTACAAGACGATCAACACAGGGGTTTGTGGATTATGTATCTGATGTATGAACTTAGAGGGCTTACATTCAATCCACCAAAATGGGCTTTTGAGAAAGCAGTTGTGGCAACATTGATATTGTCCTGATGTCATGACTTTTTAAATAACATATATTGATCTACTTTATGCTTTATATTGATATACATTGTGTGTGTGTACACTTATATATTTTACATTTCATTCATTTATATTTATACCTGATCTAAAACGGGTATGTTTGAGTTGCAATTTGTTAGATATCTTAGTAGGGTGATACAAATGCAGTCTCAGGTTTAAGGAGAAGAAGAGGGCTTATGAAAAAAGAGAAATATGACCTGCATCCTGCCTGCTGTGATTCCATCACCAATGTGTGCCCAGGAGGTGAGGGTGGAGCCTTGTATCCTTTGTGCCTGAAACCTAGTATTTATTTGTCCAGCAGACGTTTATAGAAAGAAACAATAGCTCTTGTGAAGTGGCCAACTTCTCTTTCAATGAGGACATGTTTTTCCCATAAGAAAATCAATATGTGATTTCTTGTGTCTTCAATAGAACTCAAGGGGCCCTGCACAGACTTTTCTCTTTGTACAGAATTTTTTTTCTGCACACATCTTAAAGAGCCATTGACTGAACTGACCTAAAGAGCTAGCGCTTTGAGGGATCGTTTGAGTTGCTTTGGAGATGAGGAGAGTGCCAGGTTTTTTGAGAATGCAGCAGCAGCTCTCACTGGGGTGCCCAGTTAGATTGAGCAAGTTAAAATGCTTCTTTCATGGAGATATATAAAAAGCATCCCTCCAGAGGATGGGTGGTTTTCCAATTTATCAGCAATAACAGAGACCAGCAGTGAGGTGGAGAAACGTGGCCAGTTTTTGAGTGACTCTTTTCCTGACCTCTTTGAGTCTGGGGAAGGGATACTGTGAGGAGACATGTCACGACAGGGGGCAGTTAAGAGGGATGCACTTTGCAAAAATAGTATGCCTGTGCCTGGCTGTTGTTATTACATTCCACTAGGGAAAGGGATACCTCAAAATCCAGGGCACAAACCATGAAGACAATGGCCTGATAAAAGAGTTAACACAGCAGATGCTGTGCTCAGCAAAACACACAAGTGGGATTCTGCATGAGTTTAAGGATGGGTTGGCCAGTGAGGGCACAGTGAGGTGAGAGCAACTTTGAAGAAAACCAGGACCTTGTTCACAGCTCCTGGCTGACTGCATAGCATTCCTCCTTCATAGAGTCTGAGAGCTTGGTTGACATACTAGGTGGTGTTAGACTCTAACCTCTGAGAAAAGGGATAGGAGGTGGGCATGGAGGTCATCTATGGGGCTTTGAGCATCTTTAGGAGAGTCACTTGTAGGGAAAAAAAACTGTCTACAACAAATATGTGGAAGAAGGAAGACATTGTGTGTGTGTGTGTGTGTGTGTTTGCACATGCGTGTGTACATGTGCCCGCACCCGTGAGGGCCTGTGAAGGTTCATGTTCATATGAGTTAAATTCTTAGCAAGTATCAGAGGCCAACACAGATGGGCAAGGGTCATATTTATATTCTGTGTGGATATTCCACCTGGAGAAGAATATATTCACATGTAAGCCTGAGGGCTGGAAAACTTCCTCCATTCCCTCTAACCAGAGAGAAGGTGATTATGTCATTTTCTGGTCAGGAAAGGCAAGTGACTTTCTAGAAGAATCCACAGGCTGTGGAGGTCAGTTGACCTCTCACTTTGAGTCGGGGAATCTTGTAGTTACTGTATGGCCTGGTGTGTGAGTCACTTCTACATTGATACCAAATCCCTTCTGTCTCCTGGAGAATTCCCTAAGATAGAAACTGAGGCATGAAGGGAAAAGAAGCTGTCAGGTCAAGAATTGAGTCTCTTAGATGATGCCTTCATTGAGAGTCAAGCTTGGCTTTCTTGAAGTGGGACAGGGAAATATAGAGTGATAAGAATTTAACATAAACATGAATTCCTGAAGAACCCCTGCTGCCAATATTTCAGGATATGACCTACTTTGGAAATAAGTTTGTTCTAGATGTGTTGGTTAGAAAGAAGTCATACTAGACTAGAGCAGGCACGTAATCCGACATGACTCGTGTCCTTATAAGATTTACAAGATACCCAGAATGCTGTAGAATGACTAAGGCACCTGCAAGCCAAGGATGTCAAGAGTTACCAGCAAACAACTAGAAGCTTAGAAGATACAATGAAGAATTCTCTTTCAGGTTTCAGAAAGAGAGTGTGGCTATGTGGCCCCAGACTGGTAGAACATACTACTATCACTCAAAGCCATCCAATTTGCAGTTCTTTGTTCCATTTGCCTTAGCGTACTAATACAGGAGATGCTGTTGTTTTCATATGGGTTGGGTGTGTCCCCCAGGGTTTCACATATTGAAAGCCTGGTCCTTAGTGTGGCGATATTGGACCAGTATGGAGCCTTTAGAGGGTATATGGGGACTTAGCAGTACAGTTACTTGGTGCATCTTCAGAAGGGAGTATGGGTTCTGGGGAGATGGTTCAGTGGGTAAGAAAGAGTACTTTGCAAAACACCTGAGTTCAGATCCCCATGTGCAAAGCCAGATATAACAGTACCCCTGTGACCCAGCACTGGGGCATACAGACTGTAGAATCCTAGGAGTGGCTAGTCACCCACGCTAGCTGAAAATATGAGTAGTTACTAGTCCCGTGAGAGACTCTGCCTCAAGGGAATATGGATAGTGGTAAAGAAGAACACCTAAGGCCTCTGGACTCATCCCCACTCCACAGATCCTATCGCTGTCCATGGCCCCCATTCCCCCAATCTCTTCCCTACCCTGGCCCTCCAGAGCTTGGGGGGCATATTTCTGGATTCCTGGCCCTTTTAGTGTCAATGGGACATGTCTGTGTAATATAAAAAATGCTTTTTCCGTGTTCTTTATGCTCACAGTAAAAGCCTACAGCAGCCACAGGTAGGACACTACATCAGCTCAGGATCCAAGAAATCCCTTCCATCCCCTAAGGTGTGAAGCTTTCTTTCCCTGTGAGCAGATACTGTTTGCTATGCCTTTGTAGACCTGTAGTCAGAGGTATGTGGCTATTACTAACTGCTTAGAGAAACCGGCTGGCCCAAGAGGGATGAGGGGTTAGTGGGTTCTGATTATGAACAAGATGAGATGCATTTGAAACTGACAAGAAACTGTATGTCGGAAATCAGAACAGCTGTGGGCTTCTCCATGCAGCAGATGGGTATGCGGGGAATGCTGTGTAGCCTTAATCACATTTAACACGCCTGTCAGGGAATTGGGTTCATCTCCGTATTAATTCGGGTAATAGACATTGTTTGCTTGACAGGCTTTGGCTGTCTCCTGATACACCCAGCATGGCTAGAAAAAAAATGGTTGAGCCCATTTCTGTGGAAATCACCTAGTTTGCTCTACCAGAATGGTAAAGGAACAGGTTCCTTTTCAGGTTGGCACAGTATAAAGTGGGTACTGGAAGGGATTCCTCCAAGGCTAGATCAGGGGCCAGGGCAGATCCTCAAAGAGCAGGTACCTTAGTCCTGGCTTTGGATCAGTGGGATGGCACCAGTTTTTCTCTGTGTGTGGTTGTGCTTTTCAAATATGGATTTTTTTAAGTGCTTCTATCAGTCAGAGATCCAGGGGGACACAGGAAAACATCCCACCATTTTCATTCTGGGGTAAGCAGTCTATTCAATATTTGCCAAGCAAAGTTCAACTTGCTAGCTCCACTTAAGAGTGAGACAGGAAGTGGACAGATGGGAGCTTGTCATTGCTCCATTTATTCAAAATGGTCAAAGCATTGTGCTTCCGGAGTCATGATCAAGCTAGCATTTGGTGATATGCCGTTCTGTGCCTGGCGATGTGCAGGGTGCCACACATCTAAGAGTGACATCCTGTAATGATTCTGCACTATACAGAGGTAGGACGTTTAATTTACACTTCCTAAATTTGAAAGCAGAGGTCATCGACCTTTCCAGGAGGTAGGAGAACCTAAGAGAGAGGAGTTGCATTGCAAGCCTGCGGAGAGCTGTGCTTGTGAACAGACGGCTCCGTTGTCAGTGATGTGGCTTCCTCGCCTGTAAAGCGGAGGTGATGCAGTTATCTCTTCGTGAAATTAAAGAGTGATGAAAGAAACCCTGGGAAAACTTGGAAGTAGAGCAAAACACAGTTATTGGTTTTCTGTGGGATCATGGAGGAACAGGCTGATTCAGTTACTGTGGCTGTGTAACAAATTACCCCTAAAAGTCAGTACGTTGAGACAATGGTAATGTATGCTACTCATAAATCTACAAAGCAGACATGGATGTTTAGGAACGTCCTGTCTACTCCACTTGGCATCAGCTGGGGCGATGAAAGGCTGGTGGCTGAAGTTATCCAAAGGCTTTCTTGTCTGGTGGCTGATCCTAGCTGTCTGCTGGGACATTTTCTGTGACTGTCATCTGGAACATGGCCTCTCCAGGTGGCTGAGCTATAGAAAGAGTGTAGGGCAAGAGCTAATGAGAGTGAGAAAGAGAAGAGACAAGACTTCCAGGGAAAGAGTTGTGCTAGGCAGCAACTGAAGTGTGGTCCTGCCTTTGAAGGATCCTCTCACTGTCCATAGCTTGGAGCAGCTGTCCCCACTCCAGTCCAGACTCCAGGGTTGGGAACAGTCCATATTTCTCAGCAGGAGAGATGCTTTAAATCACATTATGAGAAGAGCAAAATTCAGGGCTTTGGAAAATATGAACTGACATGCAAACCAGTACCTGCTCCACACAAACCCTCTTCCTAGGCCTAATGTAGATCATAGCAGGGCACTCAGTTTTACTGTCCTCCAAAGGTTGGGCAGGTGACACCTGAAAATTGTTAAGCCCTGCCCTTTCATGATTCTAAAATCGTCTCAGCATTTTTCTGACAAAACCTTTGAAGACTTCTAAAATCAGTGTACATTTTATTTCAAAGATTAAGTTTTAGTTTTGGTTATGTGTGTCCCTGTGTGTGCATGCCCCATGTTGTGTGTATGTGCATGTGCATCTCTGTGCATGTGTGTGTGTGTGTGTGTGTGTGTGTGTGTTTGTGCGCGTGTGTGCCTCGGGAGCTCAGAAAAGGGCATCAGATCCACAGAAGCTGAACTTCCAGGCTGTTGTGAGCCTCACTGAAAGTAAAAGTCCACCACTTTCAGGTAATCTGAGCTAGAAGGAACTGACATGGAAGAGATTAACTGGGAGAGATGAAGAGACAATGCTGGCATCCAGGATGCTTGCTTCAAATCAGCGGGGGCAGGGTACATGTGTTCCCCAGTGTGACGCTTTGATTATGGATTGTCTCCTTCCTGGGAGTTGTGGTCCATGCCTATGTCCCAGCTATGTGGGGACTGACATAAGGGAACCATTTGAACCCAGGGTTGAGGTCAGCATAAACAACACAGCAACCCCTCAACTCAAGAGAAAAACAAAAAGAATAAGAAATTTCCTTTTTACTAAGCTTAGTTCTGGGAAATATTTTTCTCTTCAGCTTACATGGCTTTAGATTATTTCTATAGAGGAGGCTTTTAAAAATAATTTGTGGAAGGTGCTTGCTCCTGTTTGGGAATTTCTCCCAGGGTGTAGTAATCTCTCCTGTTTTAGAGGGATTTTTCTGCTTTCCACCCCAGCTTCACCTGGGAAACAGGTTATAGCCTAGTACACAGTAGTGCCTGGGCAGCCTGGAGGCAGGCCCAGCTTTGCCCATCCACTACTGCCACCCCTCACCCTCACCCCCATCATCTGTTGGCTCACATTTGCAGGCTGAATGAGGGTTTTGCTCCCAGCATCCCCAGGTCATGGGTAGCCTGGCTCGGCAGGAGGACCAGTGCCTATATATTCTTTGTCCTTCCTGCTGCTGAAGCTGAATCCCAGAGGAGTTTGACTGTCTTGAAACCAGAGCAACATCTCTCAAATGTAGCTTACAAGTCTACGTGGGACCTGCCCTGGCATATTTATTCAGGAAACTGGCTTCCGGGCCTCTGCTCCCCAAGTGGATCTATATCCGTGGGGTGATATTGAGGAGGCAGCATTTAGAGCAAGGCCCTGTGTTTCTGAAGCCCACAGATTTCCACCTGTAATCCGATGGTAATCATACTCAGGGGTGGGTGGCAAGAAGCAGAGTGGAGTTAGGCTGAGCATACCTTGTGTGACCTTAGGTAAGCTAATTTCTCTGTCTAAACTTTGCCTATGGGGTGTCCAGATGTTTTATTCAGGATGGCCTTAACTTGTGCCTTCTCTCCTTCTGTTATTATTGATAGCAAGTGCCATGATTTAAATTGTAGTAGGTGTACACAGGAGGAGCCACCGTGAGCACTGCAGGTTCCCTACTCTCAGTCAATCTCTTCTCCCCCAGTTTGGCTAACGTGACAGATCCCAGCCTTCCTGTTCTTGCAATCCATGGACTATCTACTGAGCTTTAAGCAGGAATTCTGCTTTTCTGTACTGTTTGTCCTTCACCCTTCCTCTTCCTCCTACCAGAGCAGCTAAACGAAGCCTGATGGAGCCAGGATCTGATGCCTTATCTGGCCCTACAGCCTTTTCTGCATTCACTTCACACCAGAAACATCGCCTCTGAACAAGTCATGATGATGATCTGGGTTTTCTGCTCTGGGCAGCCAAAACCGATCACATTGAAAGAGAATCACACGCCCCAACCTCCAGACAGGGTCACAAGGGCAAATCAGGGAGTGAATGAGAAGGACATTGTACTGTGTTGGCATGAAATGCTTCGTATATGACGGCTGAGATCAAGCAGTTTCCTCTTCTCTCTTAGGAAGGACGTTGTGTTGGTTATCTCTGAGTACCATACCAGAATTTCACAGACCAGGTATCTGAGATTACTCAAGTCTATGCTCTCTTTGTTCTAGAATCTAGAGTCCCAAGATTAATGAGTGGACAAGCTGCGTTGTCTTTAAAGGCCTCAGATTGGCTTGCACACCTCACTATGTCCTCCTCTGGTGTGTACTCTCTATGTGTGCATGCTTGGTGTTTCTGTATGTTTCCAGGTCTTTTCATTGTATAAAGACATCAGTCATGGGCTGGAGAGATAGCTCAACTAGTAATGTGTTTGCCTCACAAGCTTGAGGACATGAGTTTGATCCCCAGAACACATGTAGAAAGCCAGATGGAGGTGTAGAGACAACTCTTATCTCTCTTATCTTGTCTACAGGCTTAGACTAAAGCAGTGACTCGTTCTTAAGCCTTCAGATTTGGACTAGAGCGAGGCTGCCTGCTTTCTCTAGCTGATAGCTTACCAGCCTCTCCTCTGCATCTTGAGGCTTGTAGCCTCCATGACCATGTGAGCCAATCCCTTATAATAAACCTCTCATGTACCAAGACAACGTATCTGCACACATGCGTGCACGCTCCTGACTGTTTCCCTACAATTAATGTAAGGCCCTATCCCATAATAGTTTCCATAGTGGTCATACAGAGGGCAAGGACATCCCATAGGAATCTGAGGGTGGTACAGTCTCGTCTTAAACATGGATGTTCCTACCTGCTTCCTTGATAGAAAGCTCCACCACCTCACCACCTCTCCCCCACCCTTCCAGCTCCGTCTTCTCGTTCAGGTCATTTGAACCTCCTGGTGTTGATGCTTTATACTATAGCATTGATCTGCAAATGCAATTAGGTTTTCCTTATCTATAACATTGAAAACTAGTGATGTAGCTGGGCTTTGCTTGTTTGTGCAAAGGCAAGTGGAGGGAAAAAAAATGAAACACCTTGATAGGGATTAAAACAGAAAGCAAATATCTGTGCTCGTTACATGCCATCCTTAAGAACACAGTGCTTTTGCTTCTAGGGAAAAAGACAGATTCGGTTTTGGACCACAGCCTGCCCCTCCCTCTCCCCACCTGGCTCTTTGTAGCCCAGCCTTGGTTTATATCCTCAGTTACATACTTTCAAATTTTCTCTGATGCTTACCAGCAAAAATTTATCTTCTGCTTTTAAAATCTTTGCTTGCATGGTTATTTTCTTGCTTAGCACAAACACTGAAGCTGCTCTTCTGGCTTTGATTCCTGGTACCTCAGCTGTTACCAAAACAATACCTGAAAGCACTTGTGGAATTCTATAGAAAAGTTGAGGCTTTCTTTGGGGGTGATTGTTGCTGATTTTGATTCATGAATGAAGGAGGTTCTGGCTATTTAGACACTTCTAGGTATAAAATCTGCATAGACTAGCTAGTGGAGGGCTGGGGTTAACCTCAGAGTGCATTTGCATCCTGCCAGAACTTGAACAGAATCAGGTCTCTCTACTGGCAGTTCTCCACCTGAACTCTGACTCAATAATCTTGTTTTGGAACTCAAAGGTCTGCATATTTAGGATGCAGCCAAGCACTCTGACACAGGCGATCAGAAGGTGGTTCTCTGAGAAACACTGACATCGAAATGGAGAGGTGCATGCGACCAGTAAGTATGTGCTCAGAGCCACTGGAGTTTAAAGAAATGTAAGTGAAAATTCTAAGCGTTTCTAAACCTATTCAGCTGGTAAATATTTCTCTCAATGCTGCTATCCAGCAGGACTGAAGATACAGCAGGTGGTCACTTCCTTGCTTAGTGGAGCAGGAAGGGAAGATGACTTACTGGAGAGGTGAGCAGTGAGAGGAGGGAAGGGCTTGAATATGGATCTTAAGAATTTTAATACTTCAGTCTCTTTAACTCTAGGGGATACTTGAAGGAATTTTTCATGAATGATAACAGGTGTGTGAAAAGTTGTAATAATACAGATACTGTTCAACATATCTTACTTATTATGAGAGAAAATGATTTAAATGTCCAGCACAATAGATACTTGGTTAAAAATGAGGGCCAACTTAGCCAATGAGGTATTATATAAACATTAAAATGCTATGGAAGGATATGTAAAGACATAAGATATTCATAAAGTAATATTAATTGAAAAATAAATGTATCTAGAAAATCTGTTTCTTTAGTACCTTTCTATATTTTTCAAAATCTCTATAAATGAGTATGTTTTTAATTGTAATAGTTGGGGACAGTGATTAATGCTACCTGAAGGGGCTTCCTTTGGCACCTGTCACCCTGGGGTTTGCATTTCTATCAATGACAGATTGTGATGTGAGGCATTAATCTCTCCGTTTCAGATCCCTCAACTGTAAAATCAAGTAAATGTTAGCAGCATATGGGTTGTCATGAGAGCTAACAGAGATATTTATGTAAGCACACTTGACATATTGTAAGAGCCTATGAATGTTGGATATTGTCTCTCTATTCTTCTTTAAATATTTGGAATTGTAAAGAGTACTAAATTTTGTAGCCAAGGATCAATGAAAAGAGATTTATTTCTTTTACACACACCATGGGATTCTGAGCTGTTGCTGTTGGCTCCATTGCTGGGAAAGCTCCTTGTGGCAAATGAAACACTTGTAGAAGCAGGCGCTGGAGTTGCAATTGGCTAAGTGTAGTCTCTGTTCTTACTTACCTCTCCTTTGACCATTTCAACAGTTTGGGAAATTTCAAGACTCATATTCGTGTCTGCCTTCAATTTTAATAAAAGAAAATTCTACCACCCTGTCTCCAGAGGGACCAAAACTCAGATGTTAACACTTTTGCATCTCCTTAAAACCTCTGGAGTCAAAAGAAGTTCCAACTTGTAATAAGGACACATGCTCCACTATGTTCATAGCAGCCTTATTTATAATAGCCAGAAGCTGGAAAGAACCCAGATGTCCTTCAACAGAGGAATAGATACAGAAAATGTGTTATGTTTACACAATGGAGTACTACTCAGCTATTAAAAACAATGAATTTATGAAATTCGTAGGTAAATGGATGGATCTGGAGGATATCATCCTGAGTGAGGTAACCCAATCACAAAAGAACACACATGATATACACTCACTGATAAGTGGCTATTAGCCCAGAAACTTAGAATATCCAAGATACAATTTGCAAAACACATGAAACTCAAGAAGAAGGAAGACCAAAGTGTGGATACTTCAATCCTTCTTAGAATGGGGAACAAAATACCCATGGAAGGAGTTGCAGAGACAAAGTTTGGAGCAGAGCCTGAAGGAAAAACCATCCAGAGACTGTCCCACTTGGGGATCCACCTCATAAACAACCACCAAACCCAGTCACTAGGCAGATGCCAACAAGAGCCTGCTGACAGGAGCCTGATATAGTTGTCTCCTGCGAGGCTCTGCCAATGCCTGGCAAATACAGAAGTGGATGCTCACAGTCATCCATTGGACAGAGTACAAGGTCCCCAATGAAGGAGCCAGAGAAATACCCAGAGAGCTGAAGGGGACTGAAGGCCCATAGGAGGAACATCAATATGAACTAACCAGTACCCCCAGAATCCTTGGAGCTATGCCACCAATCAAAGAAAACACATGGTGGAACTTGTGGCTCTAGCTATATATGTAGCAGAGGATGGCCTTGTCGGTCATCAATGGGAGGAGAGGCCCATAGTCCTGTGAAGGCTCTAGGCCCCAGTATAGGGGAATGCTAGGACCAGGAATGGGAGAGGGTGGGTTGGGGAGCAGGGGGAGAGAGGAGGGGATAGGAGATTTTCAGAGGAGAAATTAGGAAAGGGGATAACATTTGAAATGTAAATAAAGAAAAATCTTAAAAATTAAAAAGAAACAAAAACAAAAACAAAAAACCCTCTGGAGTCCTAATCCATTTCTAATTGTGGAAAAAAATGAAACCTAGGAATAAATCTAGTAAAATATACACAGGATCATAACAAAGAAAGCTATCAAACATTGAGAAAAACAATTAAAAACATCTAAGTAAATTAAGGGATTTATGATGTTCATACTTTGGAACATTTAATACTATATAGACATCGATTTTTCTCTCAGATTAACCTGTATGTATATGTATGAGTAACTTTCGTGCATTTTATAATGTTTACACTAGCACTGGTTATAAAAGTTGCAAATTGACAACAACGCAGATACCCATCATACATGAATAAATAAACTCACTTTTATTTCAATATGAAATGCTACACATCAGTGGCAACCAGCAACCTATGATTGCATGCAATGATACGGGAAAAGCTTATCAACATTAGAATAAACAGAGATACATTCAAAGGAATGAATATACCATGATTTCATTCATTTAAAGTTCAAAGCCACGCAAAATCAATCTACATAATGAACAGTCAGTGTTGCTGTGACTTAGTGAGTGGGAAAGAGAACAGACAGAGCTTTGGGTGCTGGGTCTGTACTGCTCTTGGTCTGTTTGCTGGTTACTGGGTGTGTGTTCCGTTTGTGTGGTTTGCCAGGGTCTAGCCTCAAAATATATCTGTGTGTAATCACACTTGATATTTCAGTAAAAATGTCTGAAACATTTTATCTAAGAGAAAAGATACAAATAAGACAATCGTTATTTATTGGTCATTGCAGCCTTCTAATCTTCAGCAGCAAAGCGCCTACTGTTCCTTTGGGAGATGAAAGAAAGGAACCTCGGCTTCAGTGCTGAGGTTGACAGTGGAAAGGTAGAGTGAGACTCTATTGCAGAATGCTTTGATTACTGCCAAAGCTGATGGGCGAGGTGGGACAGTGACACATGATGAACAACCATAACAGGTCAATCCCCAGACTCCCATGGAAGAAGCAGGACAGAGGCGAACAATGATTCCAGGTGAATTCCCACTCTCTCTGTTGCTTTCATTCTTACATTTTCATCAAGCCACACAACAAAGCTACAGAGTTAATTCTACATACTAGAAAACTGACACTCCTGAGTGGTTTATCGACCAGGTCAAGATGAGAGAGAAGCGCATTAATTTACCATGGTTGGTATAACAAATTGCTACAAATTGATTAGCTTAAATAATAGAAAGTTTCTCTCTCACGGTTCTGGAAGCCATATGCCCACTATCAAGATGTCAGCAAGCCTGCACTCCATCAAAATATATTAGAGAAAAGCTTGCTCTTTGTTTTACACTGCTCTATCTTCAGCTCCTCTGGCCTCCAGATCTCTTCTGTCCAGGCTGTTATACTGACACTTGTTGGATTTAGGGCTCAAATAGAAATGTAGGATGATTGTGTCTTAAGATCCTCAGCCATGCCTGCAAAAACATTTTTTTTCTAAATAGCATTACTCCCACAGTTTTTAACCTTTAGGATAGGAGTTGTCCTACTAAAACGAAAGCTAGATTTTAAGTAACCTTGTTCACATTGCTGTGGAAGAAACAGTCCCAGTCACTACAGAGAACAGAAAAGCAAGACAAATGAAAACCACAGATATAGTACAAGTTTCTTCCTTTTAGTAAATAGCTACCACTGGTTTTTACAAAATCATCCAGGGAAACTTTCTGTGATGCCCCAAACACGTCTTAAATACACCAGGGTACAGCAATGAAAGAAAATGACACAGGAATGTCATTTCCCAAAGAAGGTACCCATCTTTCCTGCTTCTAGGAAGAGTTGACACTGTGTATGTAGCCCAAGCTTACCCTGCTAGTGTCCCCTGTGAGCCACTGCTGTATTGGCTTTAACAGCTCACAGCACCGGTTCCTTCAATCCTTTGGTGGGATCGAAGCCTGTGATACAACCCCTATTCTCTCACCTCTTGTCAGAACCAACATTTGATAAAAGGTAGCAAAGTTGACACCTTGCTACAAAGACCAACACTATAGTGTAGTACATAGGCAGAGCTCCCTGTAAGACCATACCAAAGCTATCTAAGCAGCAAGCAGCACCCTTAATAAGTTTCTTTACACCTCTTTTGCGTCTACTTGTTCCTTTTATCTTGATCCTTATTTCCCCCCCCCCCCCCAAATTACATCTTTAAGAATCCCCACCTCACTAAGATGATGCTTCTGTTGACAACAGCCTGTCTTTCCTTCCAGGTCTTGCTGTGTAGAGCCCTTCATTTGTCTGCAGCTGTGTGCATGTGAGGATTTCACTGACAAGATCATTTAGGAAGTTTAATACCCACATCCTGACCCTCAACATCCCTAACATAAACAACTGAAGTCTTTGATTCCTGGACCCGTGGTCATCTATGTACACGATGGAAAGAACACTTCTTTTAGTGCTGGAGAAGAAATGATCAGTTCATTCATCCAAAGAAATGTGATTCATTTTCCTAAAATGTGATCCTGGCTTCCTAATTACACTTCTTAGAAGGAAGCTAGAATTTAGAAGCTTTTGACATTTAGTTCTATGAGCCAAGTGAGCTATTAGTCTGGTTGGAGTGTTGACCAGACAGTTTGGTTAAAAGTGAATCAATAACTGAATTGCTAATGGATTACAAAATCATCAACATCAGCTCCTTTAAAGGCAGCCTTTTTTTTTTTTTTTTAAGGCAGACACAGAATTGAGGCAGACACAGAATTGAGGCAGACACAGAATTGAAAGGTATTTATTGCCACGAAAATGTTCTTGGAGTAAAACAAGACTGTCTGTAAACTTGGCATGCTTATAGAGACATTAAGAAAGCCTTTGATGGCCCATAATCAGAGTGAGGGAGTGAATGTCCCACGGAGAAGAGTGCCTGGTGCTGTATTGTGTGCTGTATTGAGTGTGATCTTATCTCTGACTTGAGTTCAGATCTGTGGAGCAAGGCTAATTGCCACCAAGGCTTGCACCTAAAAGCAGATACTTCAAACCCAAAGGGGGATGCAGCCTGGGAGTAGGAGGGGTTTATGATCCTCCTTTCCACCTCCTTCTGAAACCTCCTCTCATGTGAACCCTGGCCTACTGACTTTGTTCCTTTCTGAAGCCTGCTCTAGTACTAACTTGTCACAAACCTTTACTCCGTTCTTGCTGGTGTTATTTCTTAGCTCTGTTCCCAGGAAGGGAATCCTACTGGGCTCGATTACCCCTGAGTGTCTGGCTGTACTTTTACAGCCAGCTTTTCTACTCAGTGACTTGGATTAGGCGCCCACCATCCCCAATCTTACCATCTAGGATCTGACAGGGGCGGAGGTTGAGGGAGAAAGTGACTTGTTACAAAAGACAGCTGCTTAAGGGCGGCTGCCTTCCTCACAGGGATGTGACAGGGGCAGGCACAGTGACTGGCTTGTGTGGTAATAGCACCCAAACTTCTGTACTGTGGGCTGCTCATCCCACAGTGTCGGGAAGAGGCCTTGGAGGGGGCAGAGTTTGTTCATCTCCCAAAAATCTGGAAGGATAAACAAGTCATGATCTCACATCCTTGGGAGCTTAGAGGGATGAAGCCTCTTATATCTCCATTGTGGCTTAGGAAAATCCCACCCAGGCTCACACCAACCCTACAAGTAGAATGAAATGGGTCCTACATACTTTCAAGCCTGCTCACAGTTTATATTACCTACTTTTCTTTCTGAAACAAAGATACTTGGGGAGTTGCTGCAGGGGAGTCTTATTTTGGCTTTCAGTTTCAGAATGTCCAGGGAAGGTGTGACAGCTGGAGGGGGTCTGTCAGCAGCTGCCCCTGGCATGGCAGAAGACCAAGAGGAGGGCAGGGCTGTGCCCATCAAAAAGCCCTTCCTCAGTGACCTACCTCTGCCAGATGACTCCTGTCTCCCAAACAGGACAATTTAGAGAACCACATGAGCCAGTGGGAGACATTTTATATTCACACCGTGACATGGTGGTTGATCGCACCCTTCCTACAGACTCTCTTATACCTGCATACTCTCCTCATCTGTAGTAGTCAGGGGAGGGAAACGGATGTGGCCGGTAGTCTCCCCTCTTCCCTGCTAAACCCCGAAAGTTGATTCTCTGTTCAGCAGCCAGATGCATTAGCTGGGTCAAACCATTCCTTTAATTAAAACTCTCTAAAGGCTTTTTATCTTACTTAGAATTAGAGCCAAAGTCCTCCGTGTGGCATAGAACATATTTTGTAACTGGATCCTTCTCCCTAAAGACCCACATATCATCCCTTAAAACCATGCTCTACAGAAGGGCATCCCTCTGTGCTTCTAGCCCTTTTCTCTCCTGCTGGAGTTATGTTGTGGTTCCTGAAGGCACCGCTATCCATCCTTCATTGTTCTCCATCTCTATTAAGAACAGGAGTTTTATGTTGTCACCCATATTCTCAGTGCTCACAACAGTGTCTGGCGCATGCCTGTTGACTGAATGTTGGAGTCAGTAGATGTTGGGAGATGCAGATGAGGAAAAGTAATTTTTTCTTTAATCACTCAGCATAAGGCTCATGGCTGACATACCTATAACAAAACACAGACTAGGGCGAAGAAAATATATGACATATTGTTTAAATTTTATCTGACATGGGAAATTTCAAGAGATGAAGACCCGAGCAAAGAGGAAAAACTGTGGTGAAGCATTCTCAGAAAAAGGGGAACAACCCATCACAACAATGGGGGTACTCACTGTTCCAAACTTTATTGACTTACATTTTCATTTCTTTCTTCTAGGTGAAGCAGGGTGCCTCATACTTGAGACTCTCCTGAAGTGCTTTCTGGGGATGAAGGTAGAGGATTTTCTTAAGCCTTAAGATGGAGGCTTGATCAGAGAAGACCTCTCAGTTCCTGCTGTCTTCTCAGTTTCTAGTGTGCTATATTTGGGGGTACATTGTAGCTCCAGAAGGAAAGGCTTGTTTGGTTTACGGTAACCATGGTAGGGAAGGTCTGTTTGCAGAATCCACTTTTCTCCTTTGCTCTCTTTCTCTTCTATTCAGGACAGAGCATCAGGGAAACTTTTTCAGGAATGCCCTGACAGATGTCCATAGGCATCTCCTAGGTGATTCCAAATCTTGTAACACTGGCCAGGAAGATCACAGGCCATCACAGGCTATCACAGGCCATCACAGGCCATCACAGGCCTTCCTTCTTCCACTGTAGAAGTCAGAGAAGATGATTATCTTCTTTCCTCCTGCAGCCAGGCCCAACTTACCAGGTCCCATCTGGGGCCTGGGGTTCAGTGAACTAAGGGTCCCCAGTCCTCACAACAACAGGGCATCATGGTAAGCACCATGGCCAGTCTCCTGTTGCTGTTCCTAAGAGTGCCAGCATTCTGGGAGCTTCAGATGAACTTCTTCACCCTTCTGCTGAACAGAGCCAGATAGGTTGGTAGAACTTGCAACAAAGAATGTGCACTAGAAAAAGAGGCATTTCCAGTCCTCCAGAAAAGACAGCCATGTTTTTCCTTCTTTTCATTGTTAGAAATTGCCTAATCAGTCTGTCAGTTTGTTTCAAACACTGTTTTTCCGTGCTTACAGGAGATATCTGTAACAGAATCAGAAGTGGTAATTCATCGTATTCTTGGCCTACCTTAACAAGAACAATGACCATATTAGATTGGCTCTCTCACAGATAAATCAGTGTTATTCTGCTCTATAGTCTCAGGCAATAGGAGAACAGAGCTTAGAATACTGCTTAGCAGTCCATGTACACTTGTGGGAGCCCATGAATGACATACTGGACAGGCCTAACTTCCACATGGAATGAAAGACCAAGTCATGAGACGCCTCTACAACAAGTATCCCATCTTGTGTGGTGATTATAGCAACAGTCCCTCTTAAGCACCTCTCTTAAATGGCTAGGTGTCTTGGTCTGTAATGACACTTGATCCTTTTATAAGGTCTCAGAAAAGACTTTTTCTTCTGGTCTCAATGGCTGTGCTTTTCCTGAATTACTGAGAATTTTAAATTTTGGATTCTATGAATCACTCAAATTCACCATTCTCAAAGCTAAATAATTGACATTTTGAACAAATCTTTCCGTGCCATAGTGTCTTATGGACCATGAGATATTCATCATTCCTGACCTCCACCCAACAAAATGAAAGAAACATCTACAGTGTAAATGTGTCAGAATGATCTCTCTTCCCATTCCAGTGGGTGGCACCTAAAGCTGACAAAATTCCCTTTTGCTTTGGCTGTTAGGAAGGTCAGGGACAAATTTGATTAAATGCATTCAGAAACTATACAGGACTTCAGTCTATGAATATAGAACTTCAACCTGCACAAGGCCCTTGGTAAATATAAAAATAATAAAAATAAAAATAAAGGAGGAGTTACAGTGGATCTTATATCAGTCACATTTCATACCATCGCTACAGGTTATCTGAACCCTCTTTATTGTCTTTTATTTGTCTATATTTTGTTCCTTTCCACATGTTACATGCAACTTTCAAGCTGCTTTAAGATTTAATATTTTGTAAACAAATTGAAGTCCAAGTAAACAAGATTATTTGGGTAGTCATGGTGATTGTAGATGAGTTCCTTTTGCCTGTGACATATGTACCAGTCCCTTTCTTGAGCTCTTTCTTCCTAAGATGCTTTGAAAATAAAAGCAGTTGTAGAAACACATCTGATCTGATGTTGTTTGTCTACAGCACCTAGAGACGATGTGAGAAGGGGCCATCTGTTTGCTGATAAGCTCAGTCAATTGACTCTTTGGAGGTGATCTGTTGGGTATGAGCAGAGGAAATATAAAAGGAAATCTTATCAAAGAGAGAAACAGCAGCATCTTCTGGTGGAGACTGCTAGCCCAGGAGGAGAGGGAGAATAAAGACGGAGTGTAACTCTCAGAGCTGCGGGGGAGCATATACTGGCTAGGATGTAACTCCCCAGACATCTGTTGGTGACATCTATAGTCAGACATGCATCGTTGGAGGGATCTGTAAATTATACAGGGGGCAGTTTAATGATCTGCAAAGCACTACATCTAGCCAGCTCAGATAACATCTTGGAAATAGGGCAAGAGAATTAGTTTGGGGGTGGGGGAAAGAGAGTGGAGAAATGGCTGATGGAGAAAGGGGCTCTCTAGAAAGGCCCACTGTGAGGCAGTAACCTGAATGGCCCGGTGGGATGGAGGGAAGCAGGGAGCAATGTGTTGTGTATATTAGAGAGGATTAAGCAGGAGACAGGGAAGGAGCCCAGCCTAGGGAACAGAGGAGGGAATGGTCCTTTTACAAAGAGAAAATTTGAAAGGAAACTGGAATTCAAAGAACAGAAGTCTGCTCCCCCCTATCTCCCATTTACTGAAAGGCAAGAATTTAACAAGCTGTTATGGCTGGCTCTGAATGTTTGCTTGGAATACTCTGAAGGGCTGTGTAAGATGGCTCCGTTGTAAAGGTGCTTCTCACCAGGGCTGAGAGCCTGCGTTTGATCCCTGGGAACGATAGAGTGGGAGAACAGAACCAAATCTGCAAGTTGTTCTCTGACATTCACACACACACACACACACACACACACACACACACACACACACACACCATGCATACAAACACACATACATAAATGCAGTAAAAAGTTTGAAAAATATTCTACTCTAATGCTTGAGCTTTCTAACTTTCATTGTGTTGAAATATTTTCGTTTTCCAAATGAAGTTTATGAAGTTCCATCAGAATGTGAGCCTCATGTGGGCAAGAATCTCTGTCCGGTTGTTCAAATTTACATCCCCAGAGTCCATCACAGAGTTACACTCAAGAAATATTTGTTGAGGGAACATGCAAGACCTTTAGCTCCCTTTCCAACAGATAACTTACTTGGAGGAAGAGTCTGATTTTAGATAAATACATTGATAATTCATTTGTGTGTGCCTTTGTCTGTCTGCATATGTGTCTGTACATTTATTTTCTATAAAGAAGGGAGTTTCTGGGAACAGAGAGGCGAGGACCAACTAGGAGTCAGTGCTGAAAGAGGAGGAAAAGGCAGAGCGGTGGGAAACTAGGTATTTGAGCCCAGGACCATGGTGTAGGGGAGCCATTACTCAGATAGTCATGTACCCAGGCTAGACCTGCGTACATCTCATTGCCTTGTCTGTCTACCTGCCCTCCAGAGGGATTGGAAGGCTCATGGGTGTTTTACTAAGGGAGAACTACAAATGTGTCTGGCTTGCTCTTGCTTCAGTCCAACGCCAGTACCCCTGCCAAGCCAGATGTGTGAACACTGAAATTCATGACTCTTGCCCAAATCAAGTGACTTCCCTATCCTCAGTGATTTTCTAAGGTTACTTGCAAATACTCAAGTCACTAAACATGAATCTATCTGCTAAAGCCTCCTCCCACCTCCATTTCTTTTCTGAGTAACTATAATGAAAACCCCTAATTACAAGCCCTCCATGGTGGGGTCCTAGAATGCTCCTTCCCAGATAGTCCTCCTTTCATTTCTCCCTCTATATTCCATCTCTTTTGGGTGGTCATTGCCTACCTCAGATAGGGGAGGAGGACCTGAGGCCTTTAGAAGAGGGAGACAGCTGTGCTGATGCCCCCTTCCAAAGCAGCCCCCTCTTCTCCACTCTGCCTAGATAGTAAGGTGGCTAAGCAGTTCTCTCCTGAGTGTGAAAGAGTTAATTCCCAGCCCTAGTTCCCAGTTGGTGCTAATCTCAAGCAGGCAGAGGTGGCTGGGGCAGTTGGCTCCCACCTCAGACTAGTTACTTCCCAGTCCCTCAAAGGATCTAAGCAGCAGGGAATCTGGCTGGGAGGAGAAGCCAGGGGCTAGGCACACCCTGTCAGGCCTGGAGCTGAAGAAGAAATTCCGAGGAGAAGTCTGGGGCGTGCTGAGGAAGCTCAGGGGCATTCACCTGTGTCCCACCCAGCCTTCTCTCTGGGTCTCCAGCCTGAGTTCCTTGCTCCAGGATCCAAGTTCCTCCTAGATGAAGATAATGAAATTAATGAACTGCACCACGTGGCTCATATTGGTGAATCTTTGCCTCAAGAGAAGTTATAGGGTCTTTTGACTCTTGGCACTTCATCTGTGACAGATACTGCTGGGAGAATGATGGTTCAAAGAGCATTCAGAGAGCTACCAGATTGGGGCATCAAACCCCTTGCTTGCAGTCTCCCCCAAGTGTCCCCAGCAAGGAGACAGTTAAATGTTTGTCATATTTTTTTTTCCTTTACCATGACAGAGCCCCACAAAGAAGTGAAGCTGAATGGGGAGCACGGAGAAGGCCTGGCTGGAGTAAATTGGAAAAAGCCACCCCTTGGTACACTGATATGCTTGTCAGTTCCCAGTGGAGTGCCAGCATGCAGTTTGCATATTCCTATCCTATTCTTAGCAAACGGCTTCCTTAGGCTTAAGGGGCAAAGGGCACTCACAGTAGGACTACAGGTCATGTGAAATTAGATGTGTAATTTAGCATCAAATCCCCATTTGCAGAGTGGTGGTAGAGTGCTTGTCCTGTGAGCTTCTGACCATGGATTAGTATTGATACTCAAACACTGGAAAAATAAAAGGCTATTTAATTTAATTTCCATTATAAAATACTACCAGAGATTCAAGCCTACAACTCAAACTACTAGGGAGGGTAAGGCAGGAAGATCATAATCACAACTGTGGCCTGAGCTACAGAGTGAATTTAAGGCAACTTAGAATCTGGGTAATTTAGAGAGATCCTGACTCAAAGCAAAAAGGTCTTAAAAGGCTGAGGTATGACTCAATGGTAGAGCAGTTGCCTAAAATTCACAAGACCTGGACTCAATCCCCAGTTGTGAAATCAACCAAGCAATCAATAAAAAAGAAAGAGAAATCAACCAGGAAATCAAGAAGAAAGAAAGAAAGAAAGAAAGAAAGAAAGAAAGAAAGAAAGAAAGAAAGAAAGAAAGAAAGAAAGAAAGAAAGGAGAGAAAGAAAGGGAGAAAGACAGAAAGAAAGAAGAAAAAGAATAAGAAAACAAACTAGGTTAGTATTTTTGAAACCAGGTCTGATAACCACTTGTATTACCAAAGATTTTTTTTAAACTCTTCTGTGGTTTACATTAACTTTTGTTAGCTAAACAAATCTAAACTTACTTCCTTTGAACTGCAGTCCTGCTCAAGCTTATCGAAGTCTGAATCCCCACAGATGCACAAGTTTGCAAACCCTCATGTGGAGGAGTTATTGCATTTTCCTTGACTTGGATATTCAGAAGAATATAGGTTATATGCCCCATATATCAGCAAGTTTGTGAATATCATTGTTCATAGTGTATCTCCCTCAAGTGCCCTAGAAGAAAACCTATACTGGCAACTTAGCAGATGTATAGCACAAGCTGATCTGCATCTTTGTAGAGTCTAGAAAAGCAGTCATCAAAGCGTGGGGACCAGTTTCTTTACCTTCAGTTCTCCTTTGTGATCAGACATCAGGATCACCATGGCTATGCCTCTGCAATGTAGACAGCAGTGCCTGCTTACCCACTGTCATCAGTTCTCCCAGAAGGCATGAATGAGTCCAGTGTCTAAGGAAGACCTCCACAATATAGACTGAGCCTGTAGCAAGAGCAGAGGCATGCCTCCACACTGTTGGCAGGGTGGCCTGGTTGTCTTCCTTGAAGTGACAGCCCCAAGATAATGGACCCATAGTTGGGATCATGGGCTAAGCCTAGCTGGGCCTCTGTGCTCACTGCTGGAGTTGCTCCTTGCTCATTAAGGGGATGCTTTTCTAATATGGACTCTGGGGTCATCTTGCACTCAGATGGACATAATTCAAAGGTGATAGACCCTTAGAAACCATAACATCACATTCTCTATTTTACACACATGTTAGCTTTATAGGGGTTAGGTTACTCTTTTGGCCTCTTAGGTTCCAGTTTTCTATAAAACAGGAAGAGTATGGCCTGGTGGAAGACCACTAGTATTAAACATGTTTTGTCACACATTGTTTTTGTATTATCTTATCTAATCTTTACCAGGACACTGCAATATAGTATTACTGACTGGGAAACCCCAAGCTGAGATGGCCTCTTGCCAGTACTTCTACATTTACTGAATTAGTAGGTGATAGAAACAGGCTTGAATGTCAATAATATTCTACACCCTTATTCAATTTTGCTCCACTGTTCTACAAAGAAAGAACTTGTTTTAGAAATCCCTAACTTGAAATCATCTTAAAGATGAGTTTGAGGAAGGGAAAGATCAGCTGTTGTAACTGAACCAGAGTTGACTACCTTGAGCTGTAGCTTTTTGTTGCCTTGCCTCAGGTGGATAAAATGAACTGAAAAGGGGGAGAGGGTCGCTTTGTTCCAACTCCTTTACAAGCAGGCATGCATTGAATCCCTTCAATGGCTCTACGATGTAAACATGTTACCTTGTGTTTTTGTTTTTTGTTTGTTTTTTGTTTGTTTGTTTGTTTTTCAGTGTAGAAACTGAGGCTGAGTGGTCCTGTCAAATCTTAGGTCTGAGAGGTGAGTGCCTCTCTGCTCTCCTCAACTGCCTGTGTTAAATCCCAGCTTCTGGTCTCTTGAATTATTTATTGAGCCCTGACAGTTTGCCTTGTGTTGCCAGAGATGGGTCCCTTAGGGCAGACTGTGATAGAAGTCAGATTGGCAGGAGAAAGTAGTAGCATCAGGGCTCCCTTGTCAAGAGTTAGTCAATCTTGACACCTGAACCAGCTCTGATGAGCTGGGCAAGAATGGAGACCATCTAGTGCCCTGAGGCCAAAGTGAGGAGATCTGTATCTCCCAGCCAGATGTGAAGTTTAGTCAGAACCTCCCAGTTGTGCTATATCCTGGAAGGGGGACAAAGGAGAGGAGATAAAGGTTTATTCCATATAACAATAGAATGTTCTGGGTTGTCTTTGTCCCACCAGTAACAAGGGAAATTGTAAAATTCCTGTTAAAGGGAAGCTAGACTGGGAGTTTGATAAACTCATTCTTTTTCACTAGAAAGCTCAAGCAGAGTCATGAGATATCCTCCTCTCTTAGTCTCCTGCCCCAGGTCTCGCTTAACCTTATTGCTGAATATCTTTCCGACCTAACATCAGAACAAAGTGTAAGAGAGGAAGTGCATGTGGATTTTGGAGTAACTTGTGAGCTAGGGAATGGTCTGATTGTTATTCTGTGGGAGAAACCTAGTGACACCATGAATGTAGTCCCCAAATGACTGAGGGCAACTTATGAATCGCCCCATTCCAGTTATCTATCCACTTAGTCAACTCTGGTTTATATAACATATCCCATCCGTGAATATTACTGACATTAACCAAGGACCAAGTGCCAAGTTTTGGGGCTTATGATAAAAATCCTGTTCTCAAGATGAAGAAAAAAAATGAAAGTCAACCTGAGATTCTAGAAAGACACATGTTGGTGGGAAAATGTGTAAACTCCAGTGTAGGCCTCAATGAGAGCACACCAAGAAGAAAGGATATTTTATCAGGGAAAATTTTCATTAATGCTATCCAGGGTGTGGCATCCAGATGGCCCAACATCAAAGAATTTAGCCAGAGGCTGATGTCCAATATTAAACAGGACATAAGCCATGGTGATAGGGTTTGGAGCAAAGACATGACTACTTTTCATATTTTCTGAATTGACCTGAAAGAAAAAAACCCTTTCTGCCAGCTTCAGGTCTCTAGGTAGCTCTGGGGCAAAGCTGTTAGCCAGAATTTTGTGTCTCCTGTTAAATATTTCCTGTCAACAGGACTTTGAGGCCAACCATGAGAACTTCCTTTCTTGGGCATTATGCAAGACACTTGACCAAGTGCCTGGGCTAGCTCTTGTAATTAGCTACCATTATTTAGCTATTATTATTCTTATTTTACAGGTAAAGAAACCTGGCTTCCAGAGGGTATCTGATTTACAAGGCTCTTACAGACAGGGAAATAAGTAAACTCTGGAGTTTACGGTTTCTGAGGCTATGTGGACATCCCCCACCCCACCCCCCTTATTTTAAAGTCTATTCATTTCTAAATATCTGGACTTTTAAAAGTTTTTTTTTTAATCTTATACTCTATTTGCTAGTAATCCATCTTGATGGGTGTACTGCTGACCAATGGGCTGGAGGGATGAAATTTTTAAACTTTGAGCAGAAGGTCAGTATACTCAAAGTTACCACAGCTAGGTTGGAATCAGGTTGGCAAGGCTATTAATGAGCTCACATGCAGAAGCCTTTGATTCTTAGATGTGTGCACACTTTTGTTAGTGGAGGGCTAATAGAAGAGTCAGTCATGCAAAGAGCAAAGTGATGCTGTGTGCACTCGCTTGCCACAGAGAAGTGTGTACACGGCACATGGGTGTGCTGAGGTTTATTGCATCTCTCCCTTTTCTGTTTCCTTTCTTTCTTCCCATGGGTGCCATTTCATGCTCAATGCACATGACAGGAGCACATAAAAATAAAGAGTGCCACAAGCAAGCTTGGGATTCATTAACTCTGGAGGTTAGCCCTGGTTTCTTGGGTAAGGCAGATTCAAGCTTTCCATGGTTATTAGAAAGCCCTCACCGAATGCACAATTATAGAAATTACAAGCCCCATCTCTCCTCTGCGCCCATGAATTGCACGAGTGGCTTTGGAAAGCTCAGCATCGGTCGTAAGCTTCATGATCCAGCCCACAGGGATGGAAAGGACAGTCACCCCAGGAGACAAGGGCAGGATGCAGGAAATGCCAAGTGAGAGAAAGTCCAGTTGATGACAGAAGGAAATCACATGAAATTATGATGTGCAGGTCTTGACACCCCTCGCCTTGAGATGATTGACAGAAGCCAGGCAGGACTCTGCCTGAGTGCACCATGTAGCCTTGCTGAGGGGTCCAAGGAGAACAGGGAGTAGGCAGTAAGGCTATGCCAAACCAGGCCCAAGTGCAGGGAAACCTCACATTCTTTTTCTTTCTTTCTTTCTTTCTTTCTTTCTTTCTTTCTTTCTTTCTTTCTTTCTTTCTTTCTTTCTTTCTTTCTTTCTTTCTTCCTTCCTTCTTTCTTTTTTTATTAGGTATTTTCTTTATTTACATTTCAAATGCTATCCTGAAAGTTCCCTATACCCCCCCCCCGCCCTGCTCCCCTACCCACCTACTCTCACTTCTTGGCCCTGATGTTCCCCTGTACTGGGACATATAAAGTTTGCAAGACCAAGGTGCATCTCCTCCCAATGATGGTCGACTAGGCCATCTTCTGCTACACATGCAGCTAGAGACACAAGCTCTGGGGGTACTGGTTAGTTCATATTGTTGTTCCACCTATAGGGTTGCCGACCTCTTCAGCTCCTTGGGTGCTTTCTCTAGCTCCTACATCCACTGGGGAGAAACCTCACATTCTGAACGCCATTTTCCCAGCCAGCAGTCCTGAGATTTCTACTCAAGTCTTTTCATTGTGAACTCAGCAGTAAATGAAGCTTGAGCTCAGCTTGCCTCACAAAACTGTCACAAATTCTTTGCTACACTTTCTTTCGCACTACAATGCATTCGATGGTTGTTTTTGCCTCATAGATATGACTGAAGGCCGGTTTCTAGGACCAGTTCTTGTCAGGGAGGGGAGCAGCTTCTACTTGCTGGCTCTTGGATTCCACACTGTAAGGAAGCTCAGACTCTCCAAAAGAGGTACATCTGGAGAAAAATGGAGGTCCTTGGCTGGTGGCCACACTGAGCTAACTCACAAAGTGAATGAGATAACTCGGAAGCCAGCACCAGGATGCCGCCCCAAAAGATGCCATGTCTATTAGATATGAACAGTTCCCTCTGAGCCCCACCAAACTGCAAGATTCACCAGGGAAACAGAAGACTGTACATGTAGGTCACTAAATTAGAGGCACTCTGCTGTGCAGTAATAAAGTTAGCCAGAATAGTCGAGCTTGGCCTGATGGGGATGGAAACTAAACATTTTAGTGCTACCCATATTGGACATTAATATTCAGTTGCCAGAGTTTTTGCCCCATAGAGCCTTGAAATCCTCAAGGCAGCTATTATCAGTAGATAAGAGAGAGATTGTAAAATGAAACTGGTTGGCATCTCCAGGCTAAGTGATACTTGAATAGCTGAGGAGGATGGTTTAGAAGCTAGGCACGTTGACCTCTGCATTTGAGCGTTCATTTGGTCGTACTGCACCCTAGGGAGCTAGGGTAATACTTGGTTAGAGGTCAGTTTCTCCTAGTGACTGCCCGTGGAGTGTGGTGTTACTAGGAGGTGGTAGAATTTCTGGTGGAGCTTAGCAGGAGGCCTTTAGGTCATTTGGAAGGAGTGTATCCTTGAGGTTGCTTATGAAATCTGTTCTCCTCACCCCTCCTCCCCTCCCTTTCTCTTCTTCTTCCTCTTCTCCTCCTTCTCCTCCTCCTACCTCCTCCTCCCCCTCCTTCTTTCTCTCTCTCTCTCCCTCTCCCCCCTCTTCCTGCCCCCTCTGTTCTCCTCCCCTCTCCTCCCCTCCCTCCTCCTCTTCCTCCTCCTCTTCCTCCTCCTCCCTCCTCCTCCTCCTCCTCCTCCTCCTCCTCCTTCTTCTTCTTCTTCTTCTTCTTCCTCCTTCTCTTTCTCTCTCTCCCTCCCCCTCCCTCTCCCTCTCCCCCTCCCCCTCTCTCTCTTCCCGTCCCCCCTCTCCCTCTCTTGTTCTCTCTCATTTCCTTGTGGTGAAGCAGGTGGTTTTTGTTACCTTACCGAAAGCATTGGGGCCAAGGGATGCCGTTCAAAACCTCCACAACTGAGGGTCAAAATAAATGTGTTCCTCTATAAGGTGATTTCCTTGAGAATTTTTTTATAGTAATAGAGAGCTGATTAACATGGACGATGAACACTATCAAGAAGCTTGCCGGGAATCTGAATTATGAAATCAGGAGCTGGCACCTCTTTGGTAGTTCCTTAAAAAGTAGTTATTCTTGACTTATTATAGCTTTCCTGAAGTCAGAGATGATGAGTTACTATTCTCACTTTACACTTGAAATAGGCTAATGGATAGTTGGGTGATCATATCCAAGCCATCCTCCTACCAGCAATTGCCTGTTCTCCTGTCAGTCTGCTTAGAGTTTCCTACCAGAGTAATACCCTGTACAATGCCTGGCATATATTGCTGTTGAACATACTTGTTGAATAGATGTGATCAAGGAACAAGGTTAATATTTTTCATTTATTCTCAGTTCTGGATTCAGAACCTGGCACACAGTGGCTGCTAAGCAAATATTCATTGAACTGATTTTCATGGTGTTATTTCCAAAATAGTGGCTTGATGAACAAGTGCCATCTTCCCTCTCCCTGTATGAAATTTTCAAAAAAATCTTTTAATTGAAAAAATATCAACTCCAAACAGAAGCATAAAAGAGTCAGAGTTCAAAGCAAGAATTATTCATAACTTCCAAGTGCCTCCATCCATGGGTTTTAATGCAGTCATTCTGCAGTTGAGAATGTTGTAGTAATTACAGGCATGCTAATATCACTGCCATATGGCTTGAGAGCAGGACTGAATTCTGGAAGCCACTATGAGCAGTTTTCTGTTGTGCTTCTCTGTACTCCATGCCCCACCCCTTGCTTGTCGTTGTCTCTCTTTTGCTTTTGTCTTTTCTTTTTCAGTCCTACCTTCTTCCTCTCCCACACCATTCTCTCCCAGTGGTCCCTCTCTTTCAAGCCCCAAGCCACACATTTTGAAGCTATTCTTATAAAACATTCAGTGGATCTGAGAAGTAATTGCAGGGCTCAGAGGAGGTCATGGCATACCACCATCTGATCCCGTGCAAGAAAGGGAACCAAGGATGTTCTGACCTTCTTTGAACTGACCCAGCCACTTTGTCCCCTAAGTGTGATCACATGATTGAAAGAAAAATAATCCAATTAATCTCTCTGCTACCAGATCACCCCAGTGACACAGCTTTAGCCCTGGATGCAGGGAGAACCACCTGGGGAGCTATTTAAAAAGTACTGATGCCTGATCTCCTTCCCCTGAGATTAGATAGTGAATTAATTGAACAAACTAGAGTCTGGACGTCATTGGCTATAATATTCTCTTGATAGTTCTAATAAGACGCCAAGGTTGACAACCTGCCCTAGGTTCTTAGTCTTGGAAAAACAGCAGTGAGACCCATAATTTTTCTTCCTGCCTCCCTGTTACACTTAGAAATTAGGTAATACAAGTAGTTATCAAAAAAGCAGTAACAACTGCAAGATGTATTTATCCACCTGCAACTATTTAGTCAAAAAAAAAAAAAAACCCTACAGATCTGCTTAGCTCAAAAGCATATTCATGGGTGATCTGATAGTCTCAGGAAAACTCCAGGAAGTGAGCTGGGCTGCAGTGAATGGTTTTCTTTTATAAAGGGTGGTAGGATATTTGAGTCCATGTGCTTCCTCTCAGGATAGTGCTCTTGCTAAGTTTCTAAGGTCTAGGAGTCAAGACTTCTTTATCGTGCCCTGACATTCACACTACAGGGATAATTGCCTTGGGAGAGAAAGCAAAAGTGCTAGCTGGTCTCTCACAATGTTTTTGTTCCCGAGAAGGGAAGCGCCTACAGGCTTTCTGTAGCAAATTAGTTGATGAGATTAGCTAATGATCTCTCTGGAAGGTCAAAGAGCCTAAGGCAATACTGAAAGGGGCCAAGGCCAGAACTGGTAAGAAAGCACCTGCTGTGCAGTCAGACAGAGTTGACAGTGCAGCCCCAAGCCAGAAGGGACCTAGTGTGACAGTGTAGAGTGTGTGTGTGTGTGTGTGTGTGTGTGTGTGTGTGTGTGTGTGTGTCACATGCTGCGGTGAGAAGTAGCTGGTGTGAGTATGAAGGAAATAGCTACTGACTGTCAGTGAAAACCAAAACAAAGCCAGTTCAGTTGCCTGGACCAGAGGCTCAGCCTGCCGGAGCCTCAATATCTTTACCTGTAAAATAAGAATAACCCTCCTTTCTGAACAGGCCATATAGTTCTACTGGGACTCAAGTTGAGGTGTGTGTGTGTGTGTGTGTGTGTGTGTGTGTGTGTAAGTCAAGATACTCTACCTTCATAACATCTTTATTGAAAAAAGAACAGTATGGTGCATTTGAAAGGGTGGTGGACAGAGGATGAAAAGATCTAGTATTTTATCTCACTTCTGTTTCTTGTTAGTCACAGACAAATTGTTCCACTACTTCCTTTTCTGTGGCATAGGACAATAGTCACAATACTATCCTGCGAGATAGAAATATAAATGACAAGTCTCATGTGTAAAGTATAGCACTATTATTACTTGCTGTGTATGTATAAGGTGATATTAGGATGGCCACTCCTATACTTGCCAGAGTCACCTTTTTGAATAAATATATGAGCCTTTAAGATGACCATCAGATCAACTGGTCTTACATAGCAGTCTGTATTTATAACACATTGTCTTATTTTAGCCCATGAAGCTGGCTTCACAACATATGTCTCACTCAAAATATCTTGTCTAAGTTAGTCATAAAAATCTTGTTCTCTTTGCTGGTAACTGGTTTAAGAAAAAGCAGTTGACCCAAACCTGGGCAATGAAGCATATGGCAAGCCCATCAAGGGGCCAGAGGCAGAATGATCCTATTCTATATCTGGACACTCGCTGATGAAAGGCTGTGATACTTGGAACAACATCAGCATCTTGAACTCACAAGGAAAACTGCTCTACAGCATCAAGATGTGCTATGGGTAGCAGAAGGGAAGACAGGAAGAGTTTAAGGTCATTGAGAGTCATTGAGCAACTGAGTCAACTATTATTAAATCCCACTTTTTATTCACTTACAAGACTGAAGTTTTAAAACTTGCTGCAGCAAAGGTGTCTTACCCGATTTCCATTGTAATTTGACTAATCAGTTACGTAATTCTTGACACGTAGTTTTTCTTATTGACATGTTCTTTCTGAAAAACAAAACAAAACAAAACAAACAAACAAACAGAAAAACCTTCCATCCTTTCTATTATAAAGATGGGGTAGTAGATTTAGAAAATATGAAAACATTTAGTGAAGAGAATGCAAATTTCCCTTTCCCTTCTTTCTTGGAGGAAAGCCATGGCTAACATTTTGGCTAACTTTTCTTGGTGCTTTATTTTAGCCTGTTTGTGTTTTCTTGGTGTCTTTGCAGTGATGGGAAAGAATATCTCAATGGGATTTGATGGGCTCATGTACTCTAAAGGGTACTGGGCTAGGGTTGGGGAGAATAAAGAATGGGGCAAACCTGGGGAGTCTTTCCAGGAGAAACATCAAAAGTGCAAAAGGTATGGCAGGAGAAGAGAACAGAGAGCAGTTTCTCATTCCTGTGTAGCCCTCAAGGTCTCCCCAATGGTCAGTGGTGGCTTTTGCTGGCTTTCAGTGCTAGGCAGAAGGAAGGTATAACTTTCCTTCCCCTCCATCTTCTCTCTTGGGCTAAGCCCAGCACAGATAAGGCCTGACCTCTCTGTCTGGCAGAAGCAAACACTGCAGCCAGCTGGCGCCTTTGTATTTTGAACAGCTCATTAAAGGCATCCCAGTGATCTAATTAATTGAGGTGAGAGTTGTGTTTCCAGGAATCAGGCCATGAAGCTTGTACAGATGCATATAATTCAAATGGACAAACATTATAATACTTCATTTATGGTCAAGATTGCCACAGAGAAGCTCCGAGCTGTGTGTGACCTATGCAATCAATTTGCTTAGGTCAAAGATTATTAAAAACCTGGGTACACTTCTAGATTCAGATATCTATCTACCTATCCATTATCTATCTATCTATCTATCTATCTATCTATCTATCTATCTATCTATCTATCTATCATCTATCTATCTATCAATCAATCTATCTATCTATCTATCTATCTCTATCCTCTATCATTTATATCTATCGTCTATCTATAATCTATCATCTATATTTATTTATCTATCACCTATCTATACATTATCTATTTACTCTATCTATCATCTATCTACCAATCACCTAACTACTTGACATGGGGACACAACAGTGTTGAACTTGTACTTCTATATAGGAAGTCATTATATGAGGTCAGTTCTCTACCCCTCAATTCAAGAATGTGCACTTGTAATAGAGCCCATGCTAGTGAGGTGTGCATAAGTACCAATATTCTTATTGTTGGATTATTTCTATGGCCTTTGCTGTATGTAGATGTCAGAGTTCGTCCATTCTTTAGGGCTTAGTGCTGAAGTGATGGACAGCTTTCATCTTTTTGACAGATTAGATAGAGTAATAATGGTTCCTGAAAATATTCCTAGGGTTCATTAGGGAAGATCCATCATTGATTGGCAAGATCTGCACGTGCACCAGATGGGGCTTCTTTTCTTCTAAAGGTTAACCACCAAATGTTTCCAAAAGACCTTAGGACTTCCAGAATGGTATCAGAGAAACAGGGATCTAGGTCAACTGGATTCTGATTCTGTTTTGGTTCAAATATGGAATGCCCCACAGGTTCAAGTATCTGAACACTTGGTTCCTCACTAGTGATATTGATTTGAGTGGTTGTGGAACCTTTGGATGTGAAGCCTAGTGGGTGAAGTCATTCACTATGGGTGGGCTATGGGGGTTATGGACTAGCCGCATTTCGGGCCCATGCTATCTCTGCTTCTGGATCTGCCAAGATAGAACAAGCAGTGTCATATGCTCCTGCTACCATGGACTTTGTGCCATCTGCCATGGCTTCCTCACTACAATAGACTATGGCCTCTTAAACTGTGAGCCAAAACTAAACATCCACTCCCTTTAGTTGCTTCTGCCAAGTATTTTGTCACAGGATTAAAGAGCACCAAGCACGATCACATTGTTTTCTTAGCTGCAAGTGATTTTAGTGATTCAATTTCTGTCTGTATCATAGAGTTGCCATTGTAACCAACTATGGTGTTCTGCACAGAAAACCACAGATAGCATAGCAGGCTATGCCCTTGTCCTCTTGTACCAATTTCATTTAAAAATATTTTTTGGGTCTTATTTATTATTAAAGAATTTTAGAAATTTCCCATAACCAAGATATGGGAAAAGATATGTTTTCTCTTTTGAAGTGTTTTTTTGTTTGTTTGTTTGTTTGTTTTCATTTTTTGTTTGTTTGAGGCAGGGTTTCTCTGTATAGCCCTGGCTGTCCTGGAACTCACTCCATAGACCAGAATGGCCTTGAACTCAGAAATCTGCCTGCCTCTGCCTCCCAAGTGCTGGGATTAAAGGCATGAGCCAACAATGCCCTGCCTTTTCTGAGTTTTTTCTTTCTTTCTATTTTTTTCGGGGGGGGGGGAGGTGTTGATTTTGAGACAGGGTTTCTCTGTATAGCCCTGGCTGTCCTGGAATTCAATAGCAACTGTTATCATCACAATGATAAATAACAGTTGCTATTGATCATTCATGCTTTCTATAGCACATGTCAGATGAATGTTCTTATTCATACTTAAGAAAACCCACAAGGTATTACTGTTCTCAGATTACAGATGTGGAAATGGAGACTCAAAGAATTAAATAACTTGCACATAGGTCACAGCTAATGCTTATTGAATACTATCTGTACCTGGCACTGTCCTAAGCATTGGTTTGCACTGCCTCAGTTGATCACCAAGGCAGCTGTATTAAGTAGATTCTTAATTATTCACATTATTATTTCGTGAAAAAGCTGAAGCTCAAAGAAGTTAATTAACTCACTTAAGGTCACATAACTCATGTGACTCACAGGCAGCCAGACTGACCCTAGTGTTCAGTGTAGTTTCTTGTCTTTTCCTTGAGTACAGGACTACCACACCTGAGCATGTGCCCCATTGTGTTAGTCAGGAGTCTCTAGAGTAATAGAATTTGTAGAATGAATCTCTTTCCATATATATTTAGTATATTATATACTATTCTTATTTATTATATATTTATTATATTATATTATTCATTGTTAAATGATTTATTAGAATGACATACAAGCTGTGGTCCAACAAATCCAACAATTAGCTGGTCTTAGCTGGTCTTCAATATGTGTCAGAATCCCAAAGAAGTAGACTCTAACACCAGTGAAGGAATGAATTTGCTAGTCAGCCAAGATTAAAGCTGTATCTTCTCACCTCAAATATCCAGATTAGAAATGGATCTTCTCACTTCAAATTAAGAAAAAAAAAATCCCTCACAGTTACGCTCCTCCATTTTTGGATTTTAGTTAATTCCAGATGTAGTCAAGTTCACATCTAAGAATAGCCATCACAGCCATATCTGCTCTGCTCCAAGGCAGGCTGTAGTTTGATCCTTTAAAGTTTCTGGGAGGAAGACACCAAGTGCAGAGAAAGTCATAAGCGTAATCCCAGAGGAAATGATAGATTACAGGGTTTTACTGTCTATAAGGCTTTATAGCAACTCTGCCATATACGTGCCTCAGAGAAATAGATACCAGCAATCTAGTTGCCTCTAGTTGGCAAAGAATGAATTCTCAGACTTCTATTTGAGAGCGCTAGAGAAATGCTCTTCTCTGTGTAGGATGTATGTGTCTCCTCAAATTCATACATGGATCCTAAGTCTCCAGTGTGATGGCAGTTGGAGATGAGGCCTTTGAGAAGTAACTGGGCCAGGAGGATAGGTCCACATGGATAGGATTAGTGTTCTAAGGAGAGAAAGGAGAGCTTGCCTCCTCTTTCTTTTCTCTCATATGAGGACACAATGGCCATCTGAAAACCAGGAGGTGTTTGCTCACATATGCTGGTTATGTTAGAACAAGATGCTCTGCTTCCTAGACCTATGAGAAACAGATTCCTGCCATTTAAGTCTTCTCTGCCTTGTATACCTGCCACAGCTGCCAAGTTCATTTTAGGGATTTTTTTTTTTTTTAAATCAATGCCTGTTAAGGCCATGAAGTGAGAGGGAAGCGTTTTTGATCTGTAACTATGGATGTGACATTATGGTTTGATGTAAGAGTCCCTGATGGTTTTTAATACTTGGCACTTGATGAAGCTATTAGCTACAACCCAACAAGCAGCTGCTTAGAATACCCCATCTCAATTTAGGACTCAGACCCAGTTGTAAAGAGAATGTTCACCAAGATTCCGCAGGTAATTGATGTGAGAGCTGGGACCAGAATGTAGATATTCTGTCTGCCTTCTTGTTCTTTATATTATTTACATGTGGACAGATAGGTGGAATGAATCAAGGAACATTTACTGTATGGTAGGTCATGGCATAACACTTTGCATATAATAACTGAAATATTATAGGCATACTGCACAATCTAACTAGTCCCATTTTGTGAATGAAAAACTAATGAAGAAAACAACTAAGTGCTGATAGATTTGGTGTCTGCTGAGTGGGCTCTTCGTAGTCTTTTTTCTAGGGACACCAGTTTTATTCTTGAAGGCTTTTCATGGATGACCAATTACCATTCCCCCAAATGATCTCTCTTTCAATACTGTTATTTAGAAGGTGACAATTTTAACATATGTTTATTGATGCTTCTCAAATTATAATGGAATCATGTCTTGATCCACTGGGAGTTGAAAATTTCATAAATATTTAATGTGCTGAATCTACTTCATAGGCATCATTGTTTAACCACACAGTGTACTAGAGGGTGTTTATCCTTGCAGGCATGGGCCTGACTGCAGGTGAGGCTCACAGACTCTGTGCAGCATACTAAGACAGCATCACAAGGTATAATGCTGGCATAGGAAGAGATCACAATTTGAAATTTAAATTTCAAATTTTTATTTGTGGTTTCTATTGAATGTATGTAAATCTTAGCATCATAAAATGGGAAAAAAAAATCACATTCTGAACCATCTTAAGTTGAACCATTGTGAGTTGGCGACCTTCTATCCTTAGCAGCCAGCCAGCCAGGCTATAGCAGCAGAGGAAGCAGTACTGGATGTATGTGGTCACAGTTTCTGAGGAGGTGGGGTTTGCTGAAAAGAAAAGGATCTGCCAGTGAATGAAGATGTCATAAATGCTCTCGGCAAAAGAGAATGTTATAGAAACATCTTGATTTTAATGCCATTGCTGAGTATTATTTTTAATACAGAATCTGTACAGATTTAATGATTTAATATCTGTATGTCAGATTAGGTATTTCTTAAGTTCAAGATAGGAATTCGCTCAAATTCTGTTTTTGTGGAAGAGATTTCATTTTACATTAATTAGGCATATAGCACAGAAAACAGTACAGGAAACCATGGTCTCTGGAAATTATGGAGGGCTTTTAGTGTATCTGTTCTCTTTATAGGGATAAATTGTAGCTGGCTTCCATCAGAAACATCTGGGGAACGGTGTGGCAGGCTTGATTAGGACTGACACAAATATAGGAAGCACTCATGGGTTTTGATGGTTCATCTTCCTCATCAACTGGACTGGATTTGGAATCATGTAGAAGACACACCTCTGAACACTTTCTCTGTGAGTGACAACCAGAGTTGAGGGGGAAGACTCCACCTGAATGTTGATTGGCTCTATCCCCAGGATGGAGTCACAGACCAATTCAAAAGAGAAAAGGAGGAACCAACAGGGGACCAGCCTTCTTCTCTTTCTTCATTATAACCAGGGATGCAGAGTCACCAGCCACTTCACATGTCACTGCTTTATCACGGATACAAAGTGACCTGCCTCTACCTCAAACTTCAGTTGCTATGTTGTCCTTGCTGAGGTAGACAATGCTCTCAAATCATGAGGCAAATAAAACTTGCCTTCCTGAGGTTGCTTTCGTCTGGTAATGTGCCACAGCAACAAGTTAACTAACTCACCGCCTAGGACACAGATTCTAAGGTGTATTTGTCAATGCCATGCTTGGTTACACAGATAGATGGTACCAATGAGGTGAGGAGTCCTGGGTCTCTTAGCACAAAGCTAAGGCAGGACCAAGTCAGGCACATAAATGCATGCTGTATGGTTATTATTGTTCAATCATGTTGGAGATTGAGTCCAAGCTTGCACCTCACCTCTGAACTGAGCTGCATATACGACAGAGTCAGGAGCTTGCCCCTTCCTGATTTCAGTGTCTTGAACTTAAATTTTCAGACTGATGGATATCTGCCTGTGTTTTTCTGTGGGTTACACTTTACTACTGTAGGCTTCCTGATATATTACATCAATACAACTTACAAAGTGTATTTGTTTCATTGTTTCCTGAGTCCATCATGTGCTGAGTGGTTCATAAAATTAAAGCGAACTTTCTTCCTGGATGAATGCTTATACTTTCATAGAATACTTCCTTTTAAGAAAAGCCAAGGTGAATAATTCCTGAACTGCAAAAACAAGTGTGCAGGTATTGAATTATTTTCACAAGGAGTTATCTTGGAGTTAAAACATATGCATTAAATTATGGAATTGAAACTATTTGCCTTACTAAAATTACACATACATACACATATACACATGTGTGTGCATATGTACCACACACATATACACCACACTCACACACACACACACACACACACACACACACACACATGCACACATGCACACAGGCACAAATACTCACATATACACATTTCACCCTGTAGGAGCTCAGTAAATAGTTGGTGGTGTCATGCATGGATCCATCTCTGACACAGCGTCCGGTGCAGAAGTTCTTGAGTTAATATTTGCTGAATGAATGAATCCATTTTTGAGCTGTAGACTTATTTTCTCAGATTTTGATTAGACATCTCTGCTTTAATAGCCTGTAACAGCCTCAAAATTATATTCCTAGGATCTGATATGTAATCACAGTTTGATAAATTAATTTTTTCTATTTTTCTTATTAAAAATTAAATTAGAGGCTAGAGATATGTAAAAGTATTTGCTGCACAAGCCCGATGACTCTAGTCCAGATCCCCAGAGCCCCATGGTAGTGTGTGCCTATGATTCCAGCACTCCTATGAAGAGCTGGGGGATAGAGAAAAAGAATTCCCCAAAAGCTGGAGGGCCCAGAAGGTCTAGAGCATTCAGTGCAGCAACAAAAAAGATGGAAATCAGAGATTCACCCAAGTTTATCTTCTAACCCTCACACATAAACGTGTACACATATAGGCATGCATGTGAGCACGGGACATGCATATATAAACACATATGTAAGTATTTTTTTAAAAAAGTATTGTTCTAATTTTTGTGACCAAATACCCATGGAAGCAACTTAAGGGATAAAGTCTTTGTTTTGCCTTGCAGTTTTAGGTGATTCCATTCTTTTGTGACCAAATACCCATGGAAGCAACTTAAGGGATAAAGTCTTTGTTTTGCCTTGCAGTTTTAGGGGATTCCATTCTTCATATTGATGAAGGAATGGTGGCAGATGGCTTTGTGGTGGCAAGAGCATTTGTAGATGCATGGTCACAAATCCATTAATCAGTGAGCAGAGGGAACAGGCAGGAAGCTGGACCAGGGTATGGAGCCTGAAGACCTGCCCAATTGATTCACTTCCCTCAGCTAGGAACCACCTCTGGAAAGCTCAAGAATCTCCCCCCAAAAATGTTGCCTTCTGGGGCCACGTGTTAAAACACACGTATTTATGGAGGACATTTTACATTTAACTCATAAGACACAGAACTAAAGCTCTTCCAATGGAGATGCATGATTTTGGATGTGAAGTTCCGTGTGATCCTGGCATCTGTAGCTAACTCCTCTCAAGGTTTACATACAGCATTTCAAACATTTGTGATGTAAACATTAACACACATAACTCTTTCAAAATGTAGTGTGAGTAAAAAGACAGAGAGAGAGAGAGAGAGAGAGAGAGAGAAAGAGAGAGAGATATATTCAACTTGACCTGTGCTTAAAAGCACACCAGTGCTCTGTCATGAGGAAAATAAGGATGGAGCCAAGAGAATCTATACTGTTATTCCATAACATCTTTGCTTCCTATAGGAAGCTTCCCCATCAGAATTTCTCCTTTCATTTGAAAAAAAGGAAAACCCAACACACAAAAAGGTGATAGGATATTAATTTCCCTTTTGCACCTAAGGGGAAGCACATACTTGTATCAAACTCCCGAGACAGACTGTTTGGTCACGTGGAGCTCATACAGAATACAAATGTTCAGTGATAGTGGCCTTCCCCAGATGTCACAGGCAGGTGTAAGTCTGGCAGGATCTCAGGCAAACTGTGTGGGTTCTACAGGGGCATCGGATAGGGATGGGTGGATCCTGGGCCTGGCCTGGGGGTGAAGGCCATCTGGACGCCTTTATCTCTCACAGCTGGCTTCTAGAGTCTCCTTTCTTCTATTCCCAGCGCTGAAATGATCATCCAAGCTTTTGCTTGTTCTTATTCCTTTTAATTGTCTTTTTGAAGTTTATAAACACCCATTTTTAGTGTCTGTCCATAACTGTTCAATGGCTCATGTTTTAACCTGAGTTTATCCTTTCCCCCTCCCAAACCTACATCAGCAGTTCTTGGACACCTACAAACTCATTTGCTCTGCTCTTTTGTCTACAGTAAAAAAATTTGTTTTCAAAGATATTATTCTAGGCTGGCATTAAAATCCCAGGATTCTTCTTCACTTGTTATTTTGTAAAGAACAAAACTGAGAAAGAATATGCATGTGAACGTGTGTGTGTGAGGGAGAGCACTTTCACACCAAACTAAAGTTGAGATCTCTTCAATTACTGATATGATATTTATGTTCCCAAGCATGCTTTAATATTGTCACTATTCTATGTATCCACAAACAATATTACAACCATCTAGTATGCTCTAAATTTTATAAATAATCTCTCATCACAAGGAACAACTATGCCATAATTATAATCACAAGAATGACATGAGGGAGTGAGTATGCCAGCATTGTGTTTATGTGCTTTTCCAATTATGAGTCTCATGAAAAGGGGATTTTAATGCATCTGCACTGGAAATATGGCTGACGTCAACCAGGAGGGAATAAAAGTGGTAATTTATTATTAACTGTTTTAACAATGGGACAGAGAAAAAGTAAAAAGAACCTAACTGCAAGCCCAAGAAGAGGAGTAGTAGAAACACACAAAAGAGGGCTTTCTGTAAGAAAAACACAGATGTTTCTATTGATTTTAAGATATAAAGGTATTTATCAGAGAGATAGTGTCCTTGGTATGTAGTAAAGCCCCCCCTTGACCCTCATACCCTGAAATTTGTTCATTTCATAGACAAAAAAATCTGAACTAAATTGCTTGTATCAACATTTAAATTTCCCTTCCATGGGTCAAAATCTGTTGGCTTACAGAAGAAAGATTTTGGTCTTCTATGCATAGGGAATGAAACTTTCCATTTTGGAAATGGCTTGTGGATTTGTGATGCCCAGCTTGGAATTGAAGGTGGAGTTTGCATAGGTTGTCAGTTAGCAACAGCAGATCAACAGAGAAGACTAGTTCATTCAAACAAGGCCTATGCCTGATATCTTAGTTAGGGTTTCTGTTGCTACAGTCTTAAATACTATGATATAACTTGGGGAGAAAGGGTTTAGTTTATCTTTCAACTCTGGGGTTATATTTCATCATTGAGGAAGTCAGGGCAGGAACTCAGGACAGGAACATGAATGCAGGACTGAAACAGAGGCCACATGACTTCTGCTTACCAGCCTGCCCATTAGGGCTTGCTCAGCTTGCTTTCTTAAGTACCTGTAACCACCTCTTGAAGGGTGGCATTGCCCACAATGAGATGCCCCCGCTCATATCCATTATCAATCAAGAACATTTACTATGTGTTGGTCCAGAGGCCAGTCTGGTGGAGACATGTTCTCAATTGAGGTTTCCTTTTCTAAAATGACTCTAACTTGTGTCAAGTTGACATAAAGCCAGCCAGCACACCTACCCAGGGCCAACTTTTCCCCTGACAAGAAGCAACCTAAGAGTTTGCAGGGCCTTTTATCATTCAATAGAAATAGTGAGTTGGGAAGACAAGGGTGCTCACAGAAAACTCTACGGGGCCCCCACAGATTGCCTTGCTTTCTAAAAAAATATTTAAAATTTCTATGGCAATCTCAGTTCATAGAACATGAAGCCCATTGTTTTCTTCACCTCCAAATTGGTCTGGGGTAAGAATAGGCTTGAGAATAAACTCCTTGGAATCCATCTAAGGAAAACTTGCAAGTGACTTGGTTCAGATTTTTAGTCTATGAAGTGAGCAAAGTACGCTTATTGGATGTGAGGGTCAGTTTTTCTGGCTTTACTACAGACTCAGGAAACTCCCTCTCTGAGTCTTCCTCTTCTCAGTCTTAATATCTGAAAACTTCTCCAGCTTCCTGAGGAGGGTGTGAGGCAGGGAGTGAGATTAACAGGTGGAAGTGTCAAGATGCTCGACAGGCACTGGGCTAGCTACCAAGCTTCATTATGGACACTAATGGGTTCATTCGTATAGCTCAATGTGGATGGACAGAACCAGACCCCAGCCTTTTCCTGCTCAGGCTCAGCTAGACACATGAATGCATTATGCTTCCATTCCAAGGGTCTTGTAGTCTTTTGGGAAAACAGGAAGCTGGTTCCAGGAAAGGGGTACCAAACAAACTATGAGCTCCTGATTCATGGAAAGGGATATCTCTATGCAAGCTTTGATAGTGAGTATATGGATATGATCTACTAGGTATATCTGGCTCCAGATCTGGTAATTTAAAATTCTTATGCAGCATAAGAACCACTGGATTACTTCTCCTCTAGGGAACAGAGGACCCTGACCAGGAAGATGATGCTAAACACACACACTAGCATCCAGCAGAGGCTCTCTCTGCTTTCCATGAATATGGTAAGAGCAAGTCTAACCAAGATTCATCCAAACAAAGTAATTTCAGCCTGCTTAGTCTTCAGGCTCTCTCTTTTGCACACAAATATCACAATATAAAAAGAGAATTGTAGGTAGTTTCCATATTCCAGTTGGTAACACTGTGTGCTCAGGGCATCTGTCATCACCTTTAACTTATGTTCACAGCATCCTTCCACATCCCTTCCCTCATCTTTCAGAGAATTTCATTTCTAATCATATGCTAGCAATTTCTAGGAACCATGACATGAGGAGGGTGTTATATAGTAAAGCCGAGAGTATCAAAAAGACCTGAGTGCCAGCACTGGCTCTGACATCTTCTGACTATGCCATCATTGGTAAACTAATTGACATAAGGGGGCCTCAGTTTCTCTTGTTAAAGTGAATCTTGTGGCTCACTTTTACTTATCACAGAATCTGAGTCCTAAAATTACTTACTAAAATTTTTTTTAAAATGCTTACTAAATTATTGTCCATCATTCAGAGTGATACTATCTATAAAATTATGCTTCATATTCAATAAAGCACAAATGTCAGGTGCTTAAGAAAATACCAGTAAATAGAACTCTTGGGTAGGTTCCATATTTCCTGAGCCCCCATATTAGAAGGCTCCTTCAAGCCTCTGGTGTTTGTAGTTAAGTATCCAGTGGCCTGAGAGTGAGACACACCTGGCTTCTGCTTACTCATTGTGCTTGTCTGTCTCCACCTCCATCCTTCATTGACTGGGGTCTTATATAGCTGTAGCCATGCCTGATTACCTATAGGACTCTACATGTAGGATGTAATAATTAAGAAATCACAGGCACATACCTTGCAGTTGACATAATTATCTGTGTGTCTGGTACTGATGCCCCAACAAGCTTGCTGCTGTGGTCTTCCCTGCAGATGGTTACACTTAACCACAGATGGAAGCAAGCCTCCACTTCAGGGTAGGGATGGCTTATTTTCTTTAGTAGGAGCCTTTCCATTATCAAGGATGTTAGAGTAGTTTAATTCAATTTTTCAGGGGATCTGAGTACATGGTTGTAAGTTTTTCAGTTTTTAGTCCTACAACTTGGACTTGACTGATTCAGATCCAGCTTGCTCAGTGTGCTTCTCATATACAACTGTGAATATAGACAGGATAAATGGACATTCTTTTGGCAGACGGTCAAATGCAGAAGAAAATTTATCTTTGTACATGTTTGTCTTGAAACTCCTAGAATTATACAAGATCTTCCTGTTTTCATGATGTTTTCCTGTTTCCCTTCCAAAACAACACTGTTAGAAATAAATCTAGAGCAAACTCTTCTTTTTATTTTATTTTTATTAAACTAATACCATGTATTTTAAAATATACAACTCAGTATTGACATTTTTAAAGTCATCAAAATAATTTATAATAGTTAAATGCCTCTTAAATATACATGATAGCTTCTGAAGCTAAAAGTAATATGCACTCAACCAGTTTTTAAATCTTTTTATAATATTAAACATGATGGAAGTAGAAGAAAATCTCTTATGAAGTCCTCTGTGAAAGGAAATTGTGATAAGTTCCTGATTAGACAGAAACCATTCCATCTTCAAGGGAGAATATGCAGCTTAACTGTAGCTTCATAGAATGAGTTGGGTCGTATGCCTTCTCTTTCTATTTTGTGGACTAGTTTGAAGAGTATTGGTACTAAGCCTTCTTTGAAGGTCTGATAGAATTCTGCACAAAACCCATCTGGTCCTGGGCTTTTTTTTTTTTTTTTAATGTTTCTATTATATGACCTGTTGACATATCTGTGAGGCATTTTTTAAATTAATGATTGATGTGGGAGGGCCCAGCCCATTGTGGGCAGGGCCATTTCTGGGCAGGTGGTTCTGGGTTGAATACGAAAGCAAGTTAAGCAATTCATAGAGAGCAAGCCAGTAAACAGTATTCCTCCATGCCCCCTACTTCTGTTCCAGCCTTGGCTTAACAAAGATCTATCTATAATAAGGATGGGTAAGCCAAATAAACTTTCTCCCCAAGTTAAAAAAACAAAACCATCAAACAAAAAAGAAATATATCTAGAAATCATTAAACAGCAATTTATGTATAAAGATATTTATTTTAGGCATATTTACCCTTTTTAACAGTATGTCCCTTTTGACTATGTAGACTTGAGGGTAGGCTACCTGTCAGTGTGTAGTGCTTCCCTGCTTTAAAGAAAGTATGTCCTAATTGTTGGTGATGAGAATTTGTTTGATAGCATTTACCACTTTGTGTTCTCTGTGATAGATTCTGATGAGAGCTCATAGAAAGGAGCACTGTGGCATTTAGGAACACTTTAGGATCATCAATTTATTGAGCAACTATTGACTAAACATGTCATAGGTGATGCTAAGTTGGACAAGGAGGCTCCAACAGCATCTAGAGGGCAATCTCTTCCCTCTGAAGTCAGGTTGAAGAAATGTAAATCCACATGTCATTAAAATCAGAGTAAAGTGGGAACACAGGACAAGGGATCCGGGTCCATGGACAGCCCAAGGGGGATGACTGGGCATCAGGGCCTGGATAGATGGTGCTGTTAGATTCAGTGATCCCAGGCTCTCCATCTCCGAAATGTCTCCACTATGTGAGTGAAGTTTCTTTTGTGGTCTTTTTATTCAAGAGCCTCTAATTTTGATAAGGAGAAGCTCTCACATTTATTTACTGAGTACTACTGTGAAACAGAAACCGGGGTGTGTTCTGTAGGTGGATAAGCCCACACACTTCCTCAAAAGCCTGAGGAAGGTGCTGGTATTATATGCTGCCTTCAATATATACATAAGTAAAATCAAGGGACAAAGGGAATATCTTGATTAGGGTTTCCATTGGTGGGATGAGACACCATGACCAAAAGCAACTTGGGAGGATGAGTTTATTTCCTCTTATAATTTCATTCACGAAGTCAGGACAAGAACTTCAGGATCATGGAAGCAAGAACTTATACAGAAGCTAAGTAGGAGTCCTTCTTAGTGGCTTTCTCAGCCTGTCCCTTATACACCCCGTGATCTCACCCCTCACAGTGGAGTGGCACCACTCACCGTGAGCTGGGACCTCCAATATCAATCACTAATTAAGAAAATGCACACCAGCTTGCCTACACCCCAATCTGGTGGAGGTATTTCCTCTATTGAGGTTCCCTCTTCCCAGAAAACTTTAAGTGGTGTCAAGTTAGAAATAGAGAAAGAAAGGAAGAAAGAAAGAAAGAAGGAAGGAAGAAAGAAAGAAAGAAAGAAAGAAAGAAAGAAAGAAAGAAAGAAAGAAAGAGAACAGAAATTAAGGCTTTGATCAAAGTCACACAGTTTTCATGCAGCTGCGGCAGAATCTGAATGTGAACCATGGTCATTGGACTTCAGAGCTGCGGCCTTTAGCTTCTGCGTTTTGCACTGCTTTTCATGAGGCAGCATGCTCTCTGTTGGCCCAAAGGATGTTATCATTTGACATCAGCAGGCTTGAAAGTCATTGAGGATGCATTCTCCTCCCCCACCCCCACCCCATAATCATCTGCTTTAAAACCAGGAACTGAAATGGCAAGACTGATTATTTGTCCAAAGCATAGGGATGGCAGGTGTATTTGTGCTCCTGGTTGGAGACATGGCATTCTAAAGTACCCAAAGGATCACAGGCCTACTATCAAGTGGGAGCTTCCTGGTAAGAAACAGAGATACTCCATTGCCCAATGGTGAAAAGATAATGAGGACGATGAGTTGCAGCTTCTCAGCTGTGCTTCCAGGGCACACACCTGGCAAATACATCTCCTTCAAAGTAGCCATCCTGAGAGCGGAACTGTCCATGCAGATTCAGCCAGGAGTGGATCCTAAGCATGGAGGGCTCAGTTGGAACTCTGGGCAGAGGACTATGCCAGGCAGAGACTAATATGCCAGGGACAAAAGTAGACTGCAGTCTGTGTCCCCTGTCAATAAATTATGACCTCAGTTAAGTCCCCGTGCTCTCATCCTTAGGATAACGGTTCCCCACAGCTCTGTATGTTTCCCTCATGCAACCTCTGAGAGCTCTGACCAGCCTCACAATCTTCTGGAACCCTGCAATTCGGCTCCATGGTCCTCCCTGAGGGCAATCTGACCAGAGCACTGTCCCACAATGGTTATAGTCAACAATATGTCTCTTCATCAAATCTTGATGCATTCCAGAGACTTCAAGAAACAGCATAAATCCTGTTTTCCTTTTTAAATGTAAATCAGGCCAATAGCTCCTTCAGTTATTTCCCACAATGGCCCTCATATTATTCAGTAACACACTCTGCCTTTCTTCTGCACCATGCTCTGTGTGTCTTGTCTGAATTATCTGGTGGAGATCACAAGGACTGGGAAGGTCAGGAGAGGTCTGAGAGAGAGCCCAGTAACCATGTGATGAGCTGTAACTAGTGTAAGAAATAGGTGAAGACAGAAAATGGATAGCAGAAGAGGATGAAAGTAATGGTGCCCCTAACAGCTCACCTATCACCTGTACCCAGGACCAGGAGCATCAGCATACCTCTCTTTTTCCTCTGTGATTCTGCAGTAGTCCCTGTTGCTAGGGTGACTGACTCTGGTTGTCAGTCTTTGGGGCTTGGGAAGAATGTGCATGCTGTCAGCACTGTTCTTCCCCTTCCATTTAGCGTGGAAACAGGAGGGAGCTCCTCTGGAGGGAGCAGCGCTGTCACCATCTCTTTCCCTGGCTGGTGAGTCTGGCTCTCCCTTCCTTTGTCTCGTCTTCCTTCCTTGAGCCACACACAAAGTAGGAGGACCTGCTAGGTTGCCAGGTTGACACCTGGAAGCCAAACAAGATTCTGTCTACCTTTGTATTTCTTTTAGGCCTCCATCTCTTCTTGGGACAGGGACAAGGAGATGCTGTCTCTTGCTTTCTTCTTGGAGCAATGGCAGAGAGTTTCTGAGGAACTTGCTGTGGCAGGTGTCTGTCTTCCAGATGGCTCTTCGATTTCTCTGACCTCTCATACTTATTCCTGCTTTGACTATTTGTTTTTACTTATTCATCTAAATTGTGTATGCCAACTCCCTTCCTTGGAAATCCATGTTCTAGCATCAGTTTCCTCTCTCTGCTTATAGATGAAAGTTCAGCTGGGTTTTCAGTAGACTGACTAAAGGTTTTATGACATTCTTGCCCTAAACCACTCTATGATTGACAATATCAGGGAGCCAAAGCTGAAGGAGAGCTATATCTTGGAGGAGCCAGCAAAGACCAATTACCTTGACTCTGAGCCCTGAAGTTTGATCCTCAGAAAACACACTCTAAAATATCTTTTAGGTAAAGAAAAAGTAGCTAAAGCAATTGTAAATATTACTGCTCCTGAAGCCCTTCAAAGTGTTGTTTAAAAATAACAGTTGAAAATTAGTGAATTGATATTCAAGTAAAAAATATGAGTAAATTCAAAACTCCTAGAGTTCCTTAATATTGCAAAAGGTAAAGATGTGGAGGATAATCTGACTGTTTTTATAGACAATCATCCTCAATGGGCCTTTAGTTTCACAAAGAAAACTGAAGATCCTAATTTGGAAGGGAAAGGGTCCAAATTTGGCTCTGAGAAGCTAAACTGAAACATCTTGTTTTCATTGTGGATAGAATGAAATTTCCATGACTACCTTTTATTTGGGGGGAAATGTGGCTTTTATATAACACAGTATGAGAATATTAACATTAGTTGTTAGTTGGGAGAGTTGATTCAATACGTGTGGGAAAATATTAGGCAACATCATTAAAGAGATCAACCCTTTGGGCATGAGCTCAGGGGGTCATTAAGCATAGTTAACTCCAAGATGGTGCTGACAGTAGAGAATGATGCAGTAGAATAGATTTGTGTGTGTGTGTGTGTGTGTGTGAGAGAGAGAGAGAGAGAGAGAGAGAGAGAGAGAGAGAGAGAGAGAGAGAGAAAGAGGGGAAGAGGCAGATGAAGGAGGAGGAGGAGGAGGAGGGGAAGGGGAAGGGGAAGGGGAAGGGGAAGGGGAAGGGGAAGGGGAAGGGGAAGGGGAAGGGGAAGGGGAAGGGGAAGGGGAAGGGGAAGGGGAAGGGGAAGGGGAAGGGGAAGGAAGAAAAAAAAAACCCCAAGCTGATCTTGAACTCACTATCTTCCTGTCTCCAAATGTGGAATTACAGGTATGCTCTGTCATACTTAACCAAGGCACCAGGCTTGATATAGCATGTTGCTTAGGAGCTTCCCAGCAACAGTTACCTTCAGTTCATTCCACCCAGTTTTCCTTTAGAGATAGCTGACTTGCATAAGAATATGCTCTCTGTTCTCATGATGAAGTTAACTCACACACTGAACTGTCAGGGAACATTCTTAAGGCAGACTGGGGTATTGAAACACAGGAAGGTGAAACAAATAGGTTCAGACCACTAACCTGGATCACTTGTCAGGCTAGTAGAATGGAACAGCCCTGTAGAAAAGTGAGACTGTATACCACCACATACCAAGGCATATCATAAACAAAGCAAAGGTTTTCATTGGCAAAGCACAGTGAGAATATTTAAATGAAACCAGCGGCAGAGTCAACATATCATGTTTATATTTTTCAACTGTTGGCAATATGGTTCGTGATACATGGGAAATGGACTATTTGCAAAAGGCAATGTTTCAAGGGCATTCTGAACCAACTAAGTGTATAAACAGCCTAAAGGGGGCTTAATAATAACACTGAGATGAAACTTAGAACTATAGAATGATCAATGCAATTAAGGTCCTAGAAATAGCTTGGACATTTTGCTCTCATTTGAGGGTGAGAAAGACATCTGTTCAAATAAAGCCTTACCATTAGGCTCCTCCCCTTAGCTCAAACCCTGACATGCTCTAATAGGACGTTATTTTCCTGATATCAGCCAGAGTCTAACTTGCTTACTGAATGTTCCTATTTGTAAATTGTTGGGTTTCTTAAAAGGGTTTGTAAGATACCCTCAGTTGATAGAGATTATGAAAGTTGCACAGGTCCATGCCATATAGAAGCACATATCAGTGATATATTTAAATAAAGACAGATGGAAGAATGTGCATATAGATGACAAGACAGAAATATGAATGTGTGGCTTTTTGATCCCCCATCAGATATTGTTCCAGCTTCATGTCAGGTATATATTATATCCTACCTACAAATATCCTACACACAAACCCCAGGGGGACCCAAAGGAAGGAAATTGCAGTAGGCACACAATTCATCTCTAGCCACCCACCTGCCAAATGTTGGTAGACCTCTTTGGGTCACGATTCACATGTTGTGGACCCTGGGTTTACCTCTCTGGGCAGCATGTGGTTTGGAAGGCTGTGCGTTTACACTCCCAGATCCCATATGTATGTGGTTAGTGGACAACTGTGGTCTCTTTATGCATACATGGCCACAAATCATTACAGATTGAAGCCAGGCTGAGGGACTTGAGCTGAAAACTCTCTGTTTGAGTCCCCTTACTCCCAAACTAGCTAGGTGAGAGGGCTCAGCATTGACAGCCTCAGAATGAAGCCTCCACTCCCTCAGAACACTGCCGTGTGAAGCTGCGGTGGCTGGAGAGAAAGAGAAGCTTTCCTAGCACCCGCTCTTATGTATAAAAAGAAAGAGGGAAAGCGACTTGCAATCTGAGTGAAGATTTTCAAACGTGATTGTTTCTGATTCCTCGTAAGGAGCAAGAATACAGCCACTTCCACAATGGAAGGATTTCCATTCACAAACTCTGCAATCCTGTTTCTTTGTCCTCATCTCTACTTTCTTCAAGTTATCTTTTTCCCATTCCCTTGGCTCTACACACTTGCCCACTACTTTCAATTCAGAAAGGATTTGGGGCTGTAAAGAGAAGGAAAAGAAGAGAGCACAAACTGACCATGGGGGCCAGCCTCATTCATTATTATTGAGTTTCCAGTTAACAAATATTCCTGAAGATCAAAAACAGGAAATAGAGTTCCTGTTTTATTATAAAACAGGAGGAAATAGTTGACTTCTTGGATGTTACTGATTTTATTGGTGTGTGTGTGTGTGTGTGTAATGAATATCACTAATGATTTGGGCCCCTGGAATTGTGCATGCTTGTGATAAAATATTTCAAATGTGTATTTAAGCAGTATATCTCCTAAGTATCTAAAGAAAATTTTAACACAGGACGTATTATTTTCATATTATTCATCCATAATCCTGTGAATGAACATTCAGATTACAAAACGTTTATTATTGCATAGCAGAAAAATATCCTTCCTGAGAAGAAGTATGTAACTCCTAAGAATACATCTAACATCTCAGCACAGTGAGCACACACACACACGCACATACCAAGTACCCAACCCCTCCCTTCTTAGGCTCAGCAGCAAAGTCAGCAAGAAGAATTTCTTAGTAAGATAATCTGTAGAAGACAGATGGAAATAGCACAGTGCAGGACAGGGGAACAGACATAAAGCTGTGGTTTCCCTGGGCTAGCCTCAATCTGTGGTGTCCCTGACAATCTGATGCCTGACTGGGGGTGCTGGGTTTTATTCTACGAACATCATAGGCTTGTTTCACCTGAAGTCAGGAGGTCTGGCAGCCATACTCCTTACTTACAATACTCAGTTATTGACAACAGGACAGTTGGTGGGGACTGGGGAAGGAAAGGGGGAGACTTCCAGGAAATTCTGGTTGAAGTGGCTTCTGCCAGACTTTGGGACAGGACAGCTGTGAATGATCAACAGCTGCCTCAGATATTGAAATCCTGAGCTAGCCCCATGAAGAGATTCCTGGCAGTGATCAGCCGGGGAGGCCACACTTTCTGTCCATCGTGCACAGTTGCATTGTGCGCCCCCCCCCCCGCCCCCATATTCTCCTTGACTCCCCTTCCCCTCTTGCTGCATCTCATCCTGAATTTGAAATCTGCTCTGGGACACAGGCCTCGTCCGGCTGGATCAGCGCCGGGGTAGCGGGAGCGCAGGGTTGCCTGACACCCGCCAACTACCCACGACCCCCGCCGCAGGATTTTGGGACTGCTGGTGAGTGGAGCACAGCTTCTGCTCCAGTCCAATTGCGCGGGACCTGAGACTGCATTAGTTAGGGAAGCAGAAAGCGGCCTGAGTAGGGCCACAGGCCTCATCCGGCCTGATCAGTGCCTGGGTAGCGGGAGCGCAGGGTTGCCTGACACCCGCCAGCTACCCACGACCCCCGCCGCAGGATTTTGGGACTGCTGGTGAGTGGAACACAGCTTCTGCTCCAGTCCAATCACGCGGGACCTGAGACTGCTCTGGTTGGGGAGAGAGAAATCCTGCCTACATAGGGCCACAACCCTCTTCCGGTCAGGAAAGCACAGGGGCAGCTGGGGCGCAGGGTCTGCTGACACTCGCCAGCTACCCACAACACCCGCCACAGGATCTTAAGACTTCTGGTGAGTGGAGCACAGCTTCTGCTCCAATCCAATTGCGCGGGACCAGAGACTGCATTAGTTAGGGAAGCAGAAACCGGCCTGAGTAGGACCACAGGCCTCATCCGGCTGGATCAGCGCCGGGGTAGCGGGAGCACAGGGTTGCCTGACACCCGCCAGCAACCCACGACCCCCGCCGCAGGATTTTGGGACTGCTGGTGAGTGGAACACAGCTTCTGCTCCAGTCCAATCACGCGGGACCTGAGACTGCTCTGGTTGGGGAGAGAGAAATCCGGCCTACATAGGGCCACAACCCTCTTCCAGTCAGAAAAGCACCGGGGCAGCTGGGGTGCAGGGTCGGCTGACACTCACCAGCTACCCACAACACCCACCACAGGATCTTAAGACTTCTGGAGAGTGGAACACAGCTTCTGCTCCAATCCAATTGCACGCGGGACCAGAGACTGCATTAGTTAGGGAAGCAGAAAAACGGCCTGAGTAGGACCACAGGCCTCTTCCAGCTGGACCAGCACCGGGGTACCGTCAGCTACCCACGACCCCCGCCGCAGGATTTAGAGACTGCTGGTGAGTGGAACACAGCTTCTGCTCCAATCTTTAAACAGTGACAACGATAACAACTAACCCCAGAGATTACCAGATGGCGAAAGGTAAACGTAATAATCTTACTAACAGAAACCAAGACCACCCACCATCATCAGAACCCAGCACCCCCACTTCGCCCAGTCCAGGGCACCCCAACACACCGGAAAAGTTAGACACGGATTTAAAAGCATATCTCCTGATGATGATAGAGGACTTCAAGAAGGACTTTAATAACACACTTAAAGAAATGCAGGAGAACACTGCTAAACAGGCAGAAGACAATAAAGAGGAAGCACAAAAATCCCTTAAAGAATTGCAGGAGAACACTGCTAAAGAGTTACAAATCCTTAAAGAAAAACAGGATAACATAATCAAACAGGTAGAAGTCCTTACAGAAAAACAGGAAAACACATCCAAACAGATGATGGAAATGAACAAAACCATACTAGACCTAAAAAGGGAAGTAGACACAATAAAGAAAACCCAAAATGAGGCAACACTGGAGATAGAAACCCTAGGAAAGAAATCTGGAACCATAGATACGAGCATCAGCAACAGAATACAAGAGATGGAAGAGAGAATCTCAGGTGCAGAAGATTCCATAGAGAACATCGGCACAACAATCAAGGAAAATGTAAAATGCAAAAAGATCCTAACTCAAAACATCCAAGAAATACAGGACACAATGAGAAGACCAAACCTACGGATAATAGGAGTGGATGAGAATGAAGATTTTCAACTCAAAGGACCAGCAAACATCTTCAACAAAATTATAGAAGAAAACTTCCCAAATCTAAAGAAAGAGATGCCCATGAACATACAAGAAGCCTACAGAACTCCAAATAGACTGGACCAGAAAAGAAATACCTCCCGACACATAATAATCAGAACTACAAATGCTCTAAATAAAGATAGAATACTAAAAGCAGTAAGAGAAAAAGGCCAAGTAACATATAAAGGCAAGCCTATCAGAATTACACCAGATTTTTCACCAGAGACTATGAAAGCCAGAAGATCCTGGACGGATGTTATACAGACACTAAAAGAACACAAATTCCAGCCCAGGCTACTATACCCAGCCAAACTCTCAATTAACATAGATGGAGAAACCAAAGTATTCCACGACAAAACCAAATTCACACATTATCTCTCCACGAATCCAGCCCTTCACAGGATAATAACAGAAAAAAACCAATACAAGGACAGGAACCACGCCCTAGAAACAACAAGAAGGTAATCCCTCAACAAACCTAAAAGAAGACAGCCACAAGAACAAAATGCCAACTTTAACAACAAAAATAACAGGAAACAACAATTACTTTTCCTTAATATCTCTTAATATCAATGGACTCAACTCCCCGATAAAAAGACATAGACTAACAAACTGGCTACACAAACAAGACCCAACATTTTGCTGCTTACAGGAAACTCATCTCAGAGAAAAGGATAGACACTACCTCAGAATGAAAGGCTGGAAAACAATTTTCCAAGCAAATGGCATGAAGAAACAAGCTGGAGTAGCCATTCTAATATCTGATAAGATTGACTTCCAACCCAAAGTCATTAAAAAAGACAGGGAGGGACACTTCATACTCATCAAAGGTAAAATCCTCCAAGAGGAACTATCAATCCTGAATATCTATGCTCCAAATACAAAGGCAGCCACATTCATTAAAGAAACTTTAGTAAATCTCAAAGCACACATTGCACCTCATACAATAATAGTGGGAGACTTCAACACACCACTTTCACCAATGGACAGATCATGGAAACAGAAACTAAACAGGGACACAGTGAAACTAAGAGAAATTATGAATCAAATGGATCTGGCAGATATCTACAGAACATTCTATCCTAAAACAAAAGGATATACCTTCTTCTCAGCACCTCATGGTACCTTCTCCAAAAATGACCACATAATTGGTCACAAAGCAGGCCTCAACAGATATAAAATATTGAAATTGTCCCATGCATCCTATCAGATCACCATGGACTAAGGCTGATCTTCAATAACAGAATAAATAATAGAAAGCCAACCTTCACGTGGAAACTGAACAACACTCTTCTCAATGATACCTTGGTCAAGGAAGGAATAAAGAAAGAAATTAAGGACTTTTTAGAGTTCAATGAAAATGAAGCCACAACATACCTAAACTTATGGGACGCAATGAAAGCATTTCTAAGAGGAAAACTCATAGCTCTGAGTGCCTCCAAAAGGAAACTAGAGAGAGCACACATTAGCAGCTTGACAACACACCTAAAAGCACTAGAACAAAAGGAAGCAAATTCACCCAAGAGGAGTAGACGGCAGGAAATAATCAAACTCAGGGGTGAAATCAACCAAGTGGAAACAAGAAAAACTATTCAAAGAATCAACCAATCAAGGAGCTGGTTCTTTGAGAAAATCAACAAGATAGATAAACCCTTAGCCAGACTCACTAGAGGGCACAGGGAAAGCATCCTAATTAACAAAATCAGAAATGAAAAAGGAGACATAACAACAGATCCTGAAGACATCCAAAACACCATCAGATCCTTCTACCAAAGGCTATACTCAACAAAACTGGAGAACCTGGATGAAATGGAGAAGTTCCTAGACAGATACCAGGTACCAAAGTTGAATCAAGATCAGGTTAATGATCTAAACAGCCCTATATCCCCCAAAGAAATAGAAGCAGTTATTAATAGTCTCCCAACTAAAAAAAGCCCAGGACCAGATGGGTTTAGTGCAGAGTTCTATCAGACCTTCAAAGAAGATCTAATCCCAGTTCTTCACAAACTATTCCACAAAATAGAAACAGAAGGAACTCTACCCAACTCATTCTATGAAGCCACAATTACTCTGATACCTAAACCACAAAAAGACCCAACAAAGATAGAAAACTTCAGACCAATATCCCTTATGAATATTGATGCAAAAATCCTCAATAAAGTTCTTGCTAACCGAATCCAAGAACACATCAAAACAATCATCCATCCTGACCAAGTAGGTTTCATCCCAGGGATGCAGAGATGGTTCAATATACGGAAATCCATCAACGTAATCCAGTATATAAACAAACTCAAAGACAAAAACCACATGGTCATCTCGTTAGATGCGGAAAAAGCATTTGACAAGATCCAACACCCATTCATGATAAAAGTCTTGGAAAGATCAGGAATTCAAGGCCCATACCTAAACATGATAAAAGCAATCTACAGCAAACCAGTAGCCAACATCAAAGTAAATGGTGAGAAGCTTGAAGCAATCCCTCTAAAATCAGGGACTAGACAAGGCTGTCCACTTTCTCCATACCTATTCAACATTGTACTTGAAGTCCTAGCCAGAGCAATTCGACAACAAAAGGAGATCAAAGGGATACAAATTGGAAAAGGTGAAGTCAAAATATCACTTTTTGCAGATGATATGATAGTATATATAAGTGACCCTAAAAATTCCACCAGAGAACTCCTAAGCCTGATAAACAGCTTCGGTGAAGTAGCTGGATATAAAATTAACTCAAACAAATCAATGGCCTTTCTCTACACAAAGAATAAACAGGCTGAGAAAGAAATTAGGGAAACAACACCCTTCTCAATAGTCACAAATAATATAAAATATCTTGGCGTGACTCTAACTAAGGAAGTGAAAGATCTGTATAATAAAAACTTCAAGTCTCTGAAGAAAGAAATTCTAGAAGATCTCAGAAGATGGAAAGATCTCCCATGCTCATGGATTGGCAGGATCAACATTGTAAAAATGGCTATCTTGCCAAAAGCAATCTACAGATTCAATGCAATCCCCATCAAAATTCCAAATCAATTCTTCAACGAATTAGAAAGTGCAATCTGCAAATTCATCTGGAATAACAAAAAACCTAGGATAGCAAAAACTCTTCTCAAGGATAAAAGAACCTCTGGTGGAATCACCATGCCGGACCTAAAGCTCTACTACAGAGCAATTGTGATAAAAACTGCATGGTACTGGTATAGTGACAGACAAATAGACCAATGGAATAGAATTGAAGACCCGGAAATGAACCCACACACCTATGGTCACTTGATCTTCCACAAGGGAGCTAAAAACATCCAGTGGAAGAAAGACAGCATTTTCAACAAATGGTGCTGGCACAACTGGTTGTTAACATGTAGAAGAATGCGAATCGATCCATTCCTATCTCCTTGTACTAAGGTCAAGTCTAAGTGGATCAAGGAACTTCACATAAAACCAGAGACACTGAAACTTATAGAGGAGAAAGTGTGGAAAAGCCTTGAAGATATGGGCACAGGGGAAAAATTCCTGAATAGAACAGTAATGGCTTGTGCTGTAAGATCGAGAATTGACAAGTGGGACCTCATGAAACTACAAAGCTTCTGCAAGGCTAAAGACACCATCAATAAGACAAAAAAACCACCAACAGATTGGGAAAGTATCTTCACCTATCCTAAATCAGATAAGGGACTAATATCCAATATATATAAAGAACTCAAGAAGGTGGACTCCAGAAAGTCAAATAACCCCATTAAAAATGGGGCTCAGAACTGAACAAAGAATTCTCACCTGAGGAATACCGAATGGCAGAGAAGCACCTGAAAAAATGTTCAACATCCTTAATCATCAGGGAAATGCAAATCAAAACAACCCTGAGATTCCACCTCACACCAGTCAGAATGGCTAAGATCAAAAATTCAGGTGACAGTAGATGCTGGCGAGGATGTGGAGAAAGAGGAACACTCCTCCATTGTTGGTGGGATTGCAAGCTTGTACAACCACTCTGGAAATCAGTCTGGCGGTTCCTCAGAAAATTGGACATAGTACTACCGGAGGATCCAGCAATACCTCTCCTGGGCATATATCCAGAAGATGTCCCAACCGGTAAAAAGGACACATGCTCCACTATGTTCATAGCAGCCCTATTTATAATAGCCAGAAGCTGGAAAGAACCCAGATGTCCCTCAACAGAGGAATGGATACAGAAATTATGGTACATTTACACAATGGAGTACTACTCAGCTATTAAAAAGAATGAATTTATGAAATTCCTAGCCAAATGGATGGACCTGGAGGGCATCATCTTGAGTGAAGTAACACAATCACAAAAGAACTCACACAATATGTATTCATTGATAAGTGGATATTAGCCCAAAACTTAGGATACCCAAGATATAAGATACAATTTGATAAACGCATGAAACTCAAGAAGAATGAAGACCAAAGTGTGGACACTGTGCACCTTCTTAGAATTGGGAACAAAACACCCAGGGAAGGAGTTACAGAGACAAAGTTCGTAGCTGTGATGAAAGGATGGACCATTTAGAGACTGCTGTATCCAGGGATCCATCCCATAAGCAGCTTCTAAACGCTGACACCATTGCATACACTAGCAAGATTTTGCTGAAAGGACCCAAATATAGCTGTCTCTTGTGAGATGATGCCGGGGCCTAGCAAACACAGGAGTGGGTGTTCACAGTCAGCTATTGGATGTATCACAGGGCTCCCAATGGAGAAGCTAGAGAAAGTACCCAAGGAGCTAAAGGGATCTGCAACCCTATTGTTGGAACAACATAATGTACTAACCAGAACCCTGGAGCTCTTGTCTCTAGCTGCATATGTATCGAAAGATGGCCTAGTCGGCCATCAATGGAAAGAGAGGCCCATTGGACTTGCAAACTTTATATGCCCCAATATAGGGGAATGCCAGGGCCAAAAGAATGGGAATGGGTGGGTAGGGAAGTGGGGGGCGCTATGGGGGACTTTTGGGATAGTATTGGAAATGTAATTGAGGAAAATATGTAATAAAAATATTTAAAAAAAAAAAAAAAGAAATCTGCTCTGGGTTGTACTCAGAAGGAGAATTGCTGGGATGTGAATACCTTCCACATCAGCAGATGCTACCCCTTCAAAGCACTGTGATCATCTTCCTGTCCTCCCGACAGCCTGTGCATGTGCTCTTACTGCCAATCCTTGTGAGGGTTTTCAGTTAATCTTCACTAAACTTAAAATTGGGAATGAATATTTACTCGCTGTTAAGATTCACATTTCTCTAATTATTCCTCTAATGAATAATCACGTTTACGACTCAACAAGGCTTCCCTTTCATGACTGGACTGTCCAGAATAATTCACTTTCAGGTTTTATCTTTATTTCTAGAAGCTCTTTATTTATTATTTTCTTCCACTTATGACCTTTTTACCTTGTGGTGTCTTTTGATGTACGGGTATTTTAAAGTTTTAACAAAACCAAATTTCTCTATTATCTTCCTTTATGTCTTCTGTTTATGTGATACAATTATTAATGTTTTTCTCTAATTTGGGTTTGTGTTTGTTTTAATAAGGTAAATTATTTAACAGCTTCCTTATGAGGTCTGTTTTTGTATGTTGTGTCAAGAGAACTGTGCTTATCTTGCTTGATAAAATAGAATCAGAGAGAGAGAGAGAGAGAGAGAGAGAGAGAGAGAGAGAGAGAGAGAGAGAACAAGAGAGCACAGAAGTCCCTGGGACTTAGATATTTTACTGGCAGGAGGAAGAGGAAACAATTGTCTGAAATCTAACACTACCTCATGAGACTTGAGAAATAACTGGAGTGACTGGTTTTGTCTTTTGACCTGGACGGTTCCAACCAGTGGACTTGATGAAAACTTAAGTGGCCCTTCCTTCCGTGGAGCCAGGCTGTGTCTTGCTAAGCTGGCTTCCACTGTGCAAATATATTCTGCATTCTTTGCTTTACTTTAACCTTGTCTATGATTTCTTAGTTTATCATCATTGGTTATAAAACTGTGACTTTCAGAGCCTCAATCACCAACCAATCACCAACAGGCTGGCTCTACCCCCCCCCCCCAACACACACACATATGTAGCAGATGTGCAGCTCGGTCTTCATGAGAGTCCCCCAATAACTGGAGCAGGGGTGTCCCTAAAGCTGATGCCTGCCTGTGGATTCCAGTCCCTTAAGTGGGCTGCCTTGTCTGGCCTCAGTGGGAAAGGATGAGCCTAGCCCTGCAGAGACTTGTGCCAGGGGGATACCAAGGGGTGTCTCCACCCTCTAAGAGGAGAAGAGGAGGAGGATGGGAGGAGGAACTAGGTAAGGGGGCAGTGACTGAGATGTAAACTGAATAAATAAATACATTATTGGGGGGGAACCCCTGTGGTCCCAAAGTTCTTTCCTGCTAAGGCTGAAGACACCCTTCATTACCTTTCCTGGTTTCTGTTGGTGCTAAGGGAGGCTCTGCTTTCTGAAGGCCTTGCTACCCTCTCCTTCCGTTTCCTGCAGGTTCACTGTGAGGTACCTGGGTATGACTTCAGGCTTCTGTGTCACTTTCAAGACTTGAGGGTGTGGTCTCACACTAAGGGTTTATAGACTTCTTTTCACTATGAGAGAACATTTAGTGTGGTTTCAAATCTTCCTGTTTCCTTCTTTCTGCTCCTTCCTAAATTACTGCTTCATGCATTTTTCTCTCTCTCTTCAAATGCTTGAAAGTTCCTCTCTCTTTACCCTTCCATTGCTATTGCCTATTGAAAATTAGCCTCTGCTGTAGTCTTTAGAATTTTTCCTCTCAAACTCAATCTATCAGGAATCCCATTGTTCCAATGAAAACAGACTCAGACAATGATAGCTTCTCCTAGCCTGACTGGCCTCATGACACCAAGATGATCTTTTTGCTTCTTGCCTCTCCCTGGGAGTCAATTATTAACATCTGAAGTTTTGTACCCAACTCCCTGACTCACAGCTCCCTGCCATCTCTGTCTTTTCCGGTCCCCGACCCCCCACACCCCCCCAGGTACTCACCATAACTACTCGCATGACCTCATCTGTAAGACTTTTTATCTGATTGTGATTCTATTCATCCTCTTCACATCAGTTTATAAGTACTAATGATAAATAAAGATTTGTTTAGAAGAGTCAAGATTTGTGTTTACTTTCTTAACTGTATGTGCTCAGCACCTAGATTGTTGCTGCTCATAATGAGAACTCATGTATGTTAAATGAATACATATATTTGAAGGAAGAATGAACTTGTAGACTTGAGTCTTGAGCATTTCCTTTTGAGTTGAGAATTGTTCTGATTAGACAGTCTCTGTTTAGGTAGACAAAAAAAAAAAAAAAAAAAATTGAGAAACTCAAAATACACAATGAGAAAAAGAACCTGACATAGCTTTTAAAAAATGTGCCAGTATTTCAAAGTCTCAGAAGCTCCCAGATCCTCACTATATCTGATGTTGAAAACCAGGGTCTGGTGGCTGCATCGTAAATGAGGAGAAAGTGAGATAGATACACAGAATAAGAGGAAGTAGGAAGGAGCAACCAGACACCCAATCGGAAGCTAAACAAACAAACAGCCAACTGTTTTGTTCCCAGCTTCTGCTGGAGGTGCTGGAAATCACAGGAGACTTTCCTGGGACATGTGTTGTGCAACAAATCCTGACAAATACATGGATCATCAAAGAGATTTCTATTTTATATACGGAGGAGCTTTATGCTCCAGGAAATGGGGAGGCCATCTGGGCTCTGCTTATCCAGATGGAGCTCTGATTGAATATGTGAGAAGATGAGGGAAACTTGGTTGCAGTGAACATGATCTGTTTGGAGTCAGCATGGGGGTGCATCAAAGGTGGTAGAGAAACAAAGGGATTACTTTTCCCACCCAGCCTGTTCAAGGGAAGGCAGTCCTGGAAGTAAAAAGACAAAGACTGAAAGATCAGCTTCCATTTCCTCAAAGTGATGCTGGATGCTGCCGTTGGCCATGTGTCTCCTTGGAATGAGGATTTGGGGAGAAATACATGTAAGTATCATGTTGTGAGAAAAGAAAATTGTCTTTAACTATAGGATTTAGGATGATCCCTGCAATAAAGAAGAATAACTTGCATTTATATAGCATATTGTATACACCTTTTTCAGAAAATATTTGATATATTCAATCCTGTCTGTTAGTCTGAAAATGGGACCTGAGCCATATTTCTGAACTGTTTCCCAGTCCCACCCTGCCAGACTCTAGTATAGTGCCAGATCCACAAAGCATTTCTTAATCACTCTTTATTATATGAATCTAAATTAGCAGCTGAAATGGAGAGAAATAATGCAGCCAAATATCAGCTGGCCTTGGCACAGCTGGAGCCAGGAGCAAGGCTCTTAATTTTAAGTCAATATTCCATCATACGTGTTGCCAAATGTGCCAGCATCCAAGGACCACACTGATGCATGAACAGGAAATACAAGTGTTCTTGGCAATTATCCTGTGCCAAGGGTCATTGATCTTGATGAAGAGTCACTGTTGATTTACCTAAAGTTCAGTAATCTACCAAATGAAAGCACTATTAAGAATTGCTTAATGTCAGCACAACCTGCCAGTTAGGGAGACCTTGGCGCATCTGACATACTGGCTGGAGTGCCTGAGTCCATTTAACTTAGGAAATTTTATTAAAATCTCCACGATTGGCCTAGTTTCAGCGAAGTGATGCCAAAGGAGTGGGAAGAAGAAAGCCGTGCTTCCCACTGCCCTAGGTGTTCACGCAAAAGGACTCACTCTGGGTCCTCCTAAAAACCAGTGCCCACCTCCAACACTGGCATAGGATCCCTTCTCTTGAGGCTTCCACTGTACCTCATACCTAAATGAAAACCCATGCAGCCAGCAGAGCATCCACCTGCCACTGAAGGAGCTTGCCCTTACTTTATTTACTACTGGTGTATACAGCCTTTTAAATGCCTTTCTCTACACGTGTTAGCAATGTGTCTCTCTGAAGCCATTTGTTAACAGAAATGCAACAGATGGCTCCCCAACTTCAATGAGCAATTAGAAGATAGGGGTTTGAATTTCCTTCTCTGTGGCTCCACCATATCCCTATACAATGACAGAGTAATAATTTTCACTACATTTGTTTTTTAGGGACTCCCCAACTTTCTCATTTTCTTAGAGTGAGTCAAGCCATTAGCATGTCAGCACCAGGACAGCCGGCTCCTCGGCCCAGCTTCTTTCCTTGAGATCCAAATCATTCTGAGTCTCCCGAGCCTGAAGCTCTGGCTGACACTGGACACCAACCTGAGACACATAGGTGGAGAATCCAAGCAGGCTGTGCCTAGACTTCTGACCTACAGAAATGGTGAGAGAGAAATATGTGTGTTGAGTGAGATGCTAAGTTTGGCTATATAGAAGGCTACCACAGCTGGGCATGGAGAAACCCACAACTTGTGCTGCTAAGTTTTGTGTTTCTTTGTTAGAGCTAGAGTCATCTGGGAAAAAGGAGACATCAACTAAGACAATGCTTCATTAGATAGTGGGCAAGACCTTAGCTTTTCCTAATGGTTGGTGTAGGAGGGCTCAGGCTGTTGTAGACGGTGGTCATGCACAGGGTTGTATAAGAAAATGCACCGGGAGGGCCATGAAAGCATGCTATAATTTGATGTTCCTCCATGGCCTCTGTTTCAGTTCTTGTCCAGAGCTCCTTAGCTTTTCCTGATGCTGGACTGTGCTCAGTGTGTGCAAGGCAAATATACCTCTTCCTTTCCCAAGGAACCTTTAGTCAGAGTGTTCTATCACAACCCTAAAAAGCAAACCATGCCAGGTCCTGCTTATGGACCTGATCCTATACGAGCTTGAATATGTTACTTTAAAACATTCTGCACCAGTGCTAGCAAATTCCAGGAGACAATTATATGATAGCCACCCCTATTATAACTACTTTTCTACAAACCCGTGAAACCCAAGTATAAACCCCCCACTCTGAGGATAGGCTTTTCTGGGGGCAGTTTTCAGTACCTTCAGTAAGAGTACAAGTGTATGTGGGGGGTTGGTTGTGGTAGTGTCAAGATGTATTTAATGATAGCCATCATAATAATGGGGAGGTGTTAGAAGTCTTGGGGAAAGTAGATTAGAATAATGAAGTCTAATTATTGGCCAGGGACACTGAAGGATTCTTTTGTTTGAAAATCAGGGGTCAAAGCTAAAAGATACTATTGCTAGTTGAACAAATATGTGAGACAGAACCCAGGGATATTTAGATATGAAAACCCAAGCATCAGGTGAATGGGTAGATTTGAAGGTCTGGGGTTGTTGTTGTTGCTGCTGCTGCTGCAGTTGTTGTTTATTTGCTTGTTTGTCCTTTTCCTCCATAGATGATCATTTGCTATTCAGCTGGGGCTAGGCAGCCCTCATGATCCTTGTGCTGCCGTCCAAACAGCTGAGATTGCAGGTATGTGCCATTTTGCCCCTAGATCTAGATTCTAATGCTGGTGGCTTATCTTCTTATGGTTTAGAATTAAACTCATCTGGCATGTCTTTTGAGCTTAAGGCTCAACACTGCGAGCCTCCCTTCACTCCACTCTCCAGATCATGTGTAGAGAAAAAAGGCAAATAGGTTGCCTGATGCAGCATAGGAATAAATTTGGGGTTTCTTATGTCTAATGTCTGTTTTCTTTGAGATTCTTGGGAAAGGGATATAATTGATTTAACAAAGTGCTTGGGGGATACAAAAGTGGAAGGTGCTGAAAGTTCCAGTGAAGACAGAAAAGCAATACAAGAGCAAACAGAGATCAGGCACATAGGCAGGAAACGGCCAGACGTGCTTCAGATTAGAGAAAGCCAAGCCAAAACATCTGGGGAACAATAATCGGAAACAGATATTCTCCAAGTGAGAGCAATCTGGAAGGCAGTAATGTGGTGGGAGACCTGGGCAGTGCTGCTATGAAAAATGGGTTCTCGAAGGTTTGTGCGGCAGCCAAAACTGACTGTGAAGGGTTTAGAAGCCGTAGCTGGGCTGAGTCCATTGTACTTCTGTAAGTGCTCAGATCTAAAAATGTGCACTTCCAGTCAATCCTTCCTGGCTGTGTCTGATGATTCTTCTCGATGGGAAGAACAGAGCTGATGGATGCCTTGCAAAGGAAGAAGAGGGTGGATTCTGAGTTCTCTCAGTTCAGGGCGACTGGGTCTTGAGACGAACAATTAAAGTCCTCAGGTCAAAATAGGGCTATATCAGCACCAAGACTGTTCAACCATCATGACCTGAGTGTATCTACAAGACCTCAGCCTCTAACATCATCTCCATTTTTCTCTCTAAATACTGATTAGCTAAAATAATTGCATATAAAATGTTGCAAATCTACAGAGGAGAGTACATGTAATAAGCTTCTAATTCAATAAGCCAACAAAGTAGGCACAGTCCTGGAATCTTAGCCTACTCGGGGCACTAAATGTCACTGGATTGCAGAACTAGCACCCTTTCGTTGCCATCTCTTTCTAAAAAGTCACCACTTATTCTTGCAAGGTTAGCCACTCAGCTGAATCCTAACAGTATATAACAGGTGTCTCACTGTGAACTTTGTATAAATAGAATAATCATCAGCAATATCTTTGCCTGGCTTATTTGACTCTTCCTTAAATGTACAGGTTTAGAATGTATTGCATGTAGGTTACAGGTTCTTTTTTATCCACTCTGCTGAACACTCTGTGGCACTATACCCATATTTGGTTTGTGCATTTTGTTAGCAATGGCGTTTGGGTTGTGTCCTCGTGGGGCTAACACCAGTAATCTTCTTGACTATTGGTCAACATCTGCATGCACATATTTTCCTCCTTACCTTCCTCCTCCTGTCTTGGGGAGGGGGGAGGATCATTTGTATCTCAGGCTGTCCTAAAACTTACAGCAGTTCTCCTGCCTCAGTCTCCTGAGTGTTTTTGAGATTCCAGGTCTGCACCACCATGCCAGACTTATTTCCTCTAGTCTTAGATAGCTTTAAAGAGTCTTAGCATAATTGTCTCTAAATTTCTTTTTATATACCCAAAGATGCGCTTAATTATTTTTTCTTCATTCTGACTTGGGGAAAAGTTTGAAATTGCAATGATGAATTAGTATTCTCAGCTAAGATACAAGAGCATTTGTTTACTTTTCCAGAAGCATTAGGGAGGCGAACGGAACACGCAAGGCTTCCAAGGACCCTTTGAGAAACCTTTGTTTAAAATGTCCGATAGCTTTGTGTTCCGTGGTCTTGAAAGAGCAGATTGGTGGCTGTCCATTTCACATGTCAGGGATGAAGCCTGGTTGCCATTGCTGTCCAAGGAGAGAGAACAAAAGAAGGTCAGAACTGGGAGCTTTCACCAAATTGTCTTTTACAAACTCCTGAAAAACACTGGCAAACTCCTTCTTGACATTTTTTTTGAACAGAAACATCTGATAGTTCTTCCCTCTCCACTAGAGACGATAGAGTTTTATTACCTGTTTGAGGCTTGGGTGCATATAACACACAAATGTTATGTGCCTCTTTTCTGGCTCCTCTCAACCGGTTCTTGGCTTAGACAAAATTTATTTCCCAAGGAAGACCAACTGTGTCCTCCAGCTCCTATTTGGAAGAAGAGACAAAAGAGAAACTAAAATCAAGTTCAGCTTCTGACAGGTCATCCCATTCTTCCTGGGCCAGCATCTCTCTTACAGCACATGTTTTCCTGAGGCAAACCAGATCCAACATGATGCATTATTTAGAGAACACATTTTGCATTAGTCTGACTGCCCAGGGCACTATTGATGTGGTGAACTAACGTTGCAATGGAAAATGAAAAAGGGAAACAAAACTTTCTTGCTTTGTTCAAATGTCTTTGTGATCTATCATGAAAAACAATTAGATCCATAAATTGAGGCTTTGTCATCCTACTTTCTATACTAGGAGGTGACTCAGGTTAACTTGAATAACAACAACAAAAGGACTTATCAGGTTATCAATGACATGAATTAACAGCCAAACAATAGGATCCCAGGCCCAGGAAACAGTGTGAAAATTTTGCCTGCTTTCTGTCTATGGGACAGACCCATGCAGTTTAGATTAGTGCTAGTGACTCAGTGACCAAGGACTGTGCCTGGGACAGGAGGAGGGTGAGGTAATGGAAGTGAGCTTAGTCTCTGCTCTGTCTCTCTACATCAGAGGTGGGTCTGTTACCAGAGAAGGGGCCAAGTAGGTGCTGGCAGACAAAGGCAATAGCCTCATGCCACAAGGGTGACGGCTGAAGCCATCACCTCACTGATGGGAACAGTACAGGAAGCAAGGAAACGTGGCCTGATAAGGAGGTAACTTGGGTAAGTGTGTTTCAGAAGCCCTGGGTAAGTGACAGTTCCAGAAGCTGGAAGAGCGTTTACTTATGTACATGACATATCAAGGGGTAGATTTGTTCACTATGGCTATATGACTTTCCTACTAAAATCCCTGGGCTCCTTGTTACTTTTATAACATGCCCTTCTTTCATTTCTCTTGCTGTGATGAAACTGCCTGATGAAAAGCAACTTAGCTCGTAACTTCAGGTTAGAGCCTATCAAAGAAGGGCAGTCAGGGGGCAGGAACTTAAAACAGCTGGTCACATCATATCTATAAGCAAGATCAGAGAGAAATGAGTGCACGCATACCCATGGCTCAAGTCATTTTCTTTCCCTATGTAGAGGTCAGAACCTGGATCCAGGCAATTGTGCAGTCCCCAGCAGGCTAGGCCTCCCTCCATAAATTAATGTACTAAAGACATTCCTGCACAGGCATGCCCTCAGGCTGTGCATCCCTTACTTAGACTCTCTTCCTGGGTGATCCTATATTAGGTCTAGTTGACAAAACTAACACAGTTATCAATAATGTGGGGGTTCTTGGTGGTATAGTCTGAATATTTATGCCCCTGATAGAATGTATATGTTAAAACCCTAACCTCTAAGTAAATTACATTTGTGGGGCAGCCTTCAGGAGGTAACCCGTTAAGAGGACCTAGCTTTCATTACTAATAGTATCCTTAGCCCTTAGCCCTTAGCCCTGGAGAGCTCTCTGTCTTCTTCTACCATGTGAGACACGGCAAGAAATGTCTATGCATGAGCATAGGTCTTTATTAGACATAGAACCTGCCACCCTCCTTATTTTGGTCTTCTTATTGTCTGGATCTATGAGAAACAAACTCATATCATCTAGTCAAAAGTATTTTGTTATAGCATCTGAATTAATTGAGAAGGATAACCATTCCAGTGTGGTAGACCAGCTAAACATTCTGGATATAATTTTTGCATATTTCTATATATGTGAGACTGGACTGCAATTTTCTTTTGTCCTATTTTGCTATGGTAGTTCCCAGTATTCTCATTCCTTCACCAAACTTTTTGAATGTCACACTTGTGTGACATCCTTATGGGAATATATGTGCTAGGGATAAGCCAATATGGTAGACAGAGCTCTGGTTTTTTGTTATACTTAGAATTTATCATGGAAGAGAAATAACAAATAGATGACTTACCATGAGGTCTACTCTCAGCATATGATTGTGGACTATAGCTACCATGTGGTATACCAGTTCTCTAGAGTTGACTGGTTTCCTTTGACTGAAATTTTATGCCTCTTGACTGGTCCCTTTCTCTATAGCTGTTCCTTAGTGCCTCAACCAACACTTTGACCTAATATATTAGGTTGTGTTCACTACAGCATTATTTCTAATGTCTAAAATATGGAAACAAACCATATATTCTTAGATGGATGTATTCCATCTAAGATAAAAATATTCTAGTGAGTGTATGAAATGAGATACTATTTAGACTTGAAGAAGTCAGAAATCTTGCTATTTATGACAATAGAGATAAAATTTAAAGACATTATACTGGGTGAAATTAGTAAGTCACAAGTACAAACACTCCCTGATTTCATTTATGACCTATTATAGCAAAGTTCTTAATAATAAAAAAAATAAAAGACAGAAAACCCCACATACCTTAACCTCAGTGTCAATGCCAATTTAAATAGAAAATGCCTGTTAAAACTTTGCATGTTAGGGAAAATTGCACCTGGCAGGGCAGTCCAGTAAGTGGGGACATCTGCTACCAAGCTGGATTCCCTGAGTTTGACCCTCAGGACTGATGTGACAGAAGGAAAAAAGTGAATCTCAAAAGTTCTCTGACTTCCACATATGCACCACGATGCGCAAATGTACGTGCACCTCCACACACACACACACACACACACACACACACACACACAGAGAGAGAGAGAGAGAGAGAGAGAGAGAGAGAGAGAGAGAGAGAGAGAGAGAGAGAGAGAAAAGAGAGAGAGAGAGAGACTAATAATAAGACTACGTATCTTTTTCCTGGTGGCTGCTTTTGAAGGCCTTCTTAGAATATGATGTGTATTTAATAGAAAGATGTGCATTTTCTGTAGTGCCAAGGTAGGCTTCTCATATAAAAACTAAATTTCCATGAGGGCCAGGACAGTCTTGACTTGATGGATTAGTTTACATCTCTTGCTGGAGCTGAGGACTCCCACACTGCAATGTGGACTGGCTTCTTGCCCCCTCCTATTCCCTATAAGCCATCTCTGGGTCTCCCATGTGCAGAAAAACCTGCATAATGCATTTGTCCATCTTTTCTTCTCTTCCTTAAATGCCAGTTAGCCAAGTGTTTCTCTTCTGTCCCTGCTTTCCTGGTGAGTTTTGTTTGTTTGAACCATTTGGTTGGTGTCATAAATTACTTTCTGGCTGCCAGACCTTACTTTCTATTCTGCAAGTGCTGTTATCAGTTCTCTCTATGGGAGGCCATGGGTCTCTCTGTCACTCTGCCAGGTGCAGGTGGTATTAAAACTGCACCCCTAAGCCAGGTGTGGTGGCACATGCCTGTAATTTCAGAATCTGAGAGGCAGAGGCAGAGGCAGAGGCAGAGGCAGAGGCAGAGGCAGAGGCAGAGGCAGAGGCAGAGGCAGAGGCAGAGGCAGAGGCAGAGGCAGAGGCAGAGGCAGAGGCAGAGGCAGAGGCAGAGGCAGAGGCAGAGGCAGAGGCAGAGGCAGAGGCAGAGGCAGAGGCAGAGGCAGAGGCAGAGGCAGAGGCAGAGGCAGAGGCAGAGAGGCAGAGGCAGGCAGGTTTCTGTGAATTTGAGGCCAACCTGGTCTACAGAGCATGTTCTCAGACAGCCAGGGCTACATAGAGAGATCCTGCTTCAGAAAACCAAACCAACCAAACAACAGTAATGAAGACAACAAACCAAAATGCCACCCAAAGCAGCCACAGGTGTCCTCGGCCTTTTGATACTGTGATGATGGGTTTGTTCATCCTGTATGAATTCTAATCTCAGAGCACTGAGTTTTTAGAATTCAGGAAGAAATAGTACTTCCTGGAAACCCTGACAACGAACTTTCCACAGACTTGACTGCAGATTTTAATGTGTTGCAAGAATTTGAGCAGTTTTCTTGCAGGGTTGAGATAGTATGGAAGGGAGCCCATGCAAAGATCAGGGGAAGCATCACTGTAGTAAATTCATATCTCTAGCATGCTTTGACCAAATGTATGCTTTGACAGCCTTCCTTGTTTCTTCCCAAGGGCAATCTTGATGTGTTTGTTGTTGTTGTTGTTTTTGGTTTTGTTATGTTTTTGTTTTTGTTTTTTCCAGAATGAAGTTTTTCTGGATCCTGGTTCCATGGCAGGTTAGGGAAGAGTTGTTCTGCTCTAAGGGAAGTTTTTGGCTTTGAAAGGCTCACGCTTGGGAAAATATCAGAGTTAGTGATCCCTTCATGTTCTGCCAGTCCCAGCATGAACATGGCTGGCATTTGGCTTTGAGGTGTGGTGGGATGTCAAATGAGGGCCATGACCCATCTCAGATCTGATTGGGTTACCAGAGTCTCCAGTCGGAGGGGGTTAATAAATGACGCGAATGATCACTGCTTTCCTCAAAATTCCAGTGGCTCTCCCCGGGAGTAAAGGAAACGGTAGATCCCGGGAAGAGAGGTTTTTAGATCTGGTTAGAGTAAATCAGAGAAGATTTTCTGTTTTCATAGGCGGTAGATATTATTATGTGCAATAAGGAAAGGGGAGAGAGGTTTCCTCCCTCCCCTGACTTACTTGGCTAGGCTTTTATAAAAATAAGTGTTATCTGCATGAAGAATAAAATCAGGAGATTTGTTATTAAAATTATCCTTAAGATGTCAAGCAATTGTTTATAGATGGTGGTAAAATAGCCTGCTTATCTGCTTCTGAGGCTCAGTCACCAAGACTCTGAAACACTCTTGGCTGACTAATTCCCTGTGGGCATTCTATATTAACAGGTTATGCTTGCTTTGCTGGACAGGTGGTACTTTGCTATCGGCTCATGCAGCATTTTTGACACTTTATTGTACAGTGTTACTCATGTCTCTGTTGCATAGTAGAGGATGTGAGTGACAGGCTAAATGATTGGGTCGAACTCCCACAGTGAATGAAAGCTGAGCTGGTGTTTGAATCTGAATTAGCACTAAATACCTAACAGTACTTAGACTGTGGCTGGAAAGCTTCCATTTCCTTGACCCATTCTAACCCCCCAGGAGGAAGTGGGGGGAGCTTGGTAGCCCCCTTGGCGTGGAGGGGCCAGTCTCAATGGAGCATGAGTTGCTCCAAGCTGAAGCACAGTATTCTGGCAACAGGATTGTGACTCCCTGGAGTTATGTTTTGGCTTCTAGGCAGGAGTCAGGGATTCTATCCACTCCGTTTGCAACCAGCCATAGTTGGGCTGTTTTTTCCTTTATTTATGGTTTGTGATCACTGCCAGCAATTTTTTTTTCTGAGGAGTGCATTTAAATATGCCACATTTGTATTACACTATGTGGATGCTGGGCGAACAGTTATGATAAATCAAGTTTTAGGTGCCCTATGGGGAAAGTGCTGATGGAGAAATACATTTGAAGAAAACTTTTCTCTTAGCAGTAGTTACTTGAGGAAACAGGCTCCATTTATCTTTCTGGGGCTTATGTGAGATGAATACAGACCACCCAGAATCATGGGTCTGCATATCAGAGGAAGAAAATGAGGACTGAGCTTAGCTCTGGGTTTCTTCAAGCATCTGTGCTGTGTTATCCGAGCTCTGCTCCTACCTACTTTCTCCCTGCCCGCCCCTGCCCCCAAGCTCTCCACCTCACTTTCCAAGCCAGATAAATACTGCTTTCACCTTGACCTTTCTACCTCTGCCTGGTCACAGCTCTCCTGCAGCTGGAAACCACAGTCTCAGAAACACCTTTGCCTAGCCTTTCTGTGTCCCCAATCTAAAGTACCCATGATAATGATATCTTATCACTGGTTCCCCTTCCTGACTCTGCTTGCCATTTGTAATTGGAAACTTATTTGTGTAATGCTTCCAAGTCTTAAAGGGTTCATATGTCCATTAGTGACCTGACAAGTGTCTTGCTCTGTGGAATGTATTTTCAACATTTTCTAGAGGTGTGTATTCATCCTGGACTTTTTAGGAACTTGCATGTATACATTTTCCCAATTATAGCTCTCATGTTCTCTCTGTCCCTTTTTGGGAGGTGGGGGAATAACCTCACAGATATAAATACTTGAAATCCCCAATACTTCCTATCATGGCTGACAAACAGAAATGTTTAAAGCAAGTAAAATTGAATGGGCTTTGCGTGATTTATACCTGCTCTTTAACAGTATGGAAGAAAACATTTCAGTTCAGTCTAGCTAACATTTAAAGCACCCACTCATGCCTAAAAGTTAGCTGCACCATAGAATCTGAAAGCAAGCTTTCTTTTTGTTGTTGTTATAGTATCATTTTTAAACGTATTGGTGTATCTTCTACTTGGGTTGATTCTATATAGATAGTTCTGAGGATATACAACTTTGTTAGCTGACCCTATCACAATAAAGACATACAAGACAATAGTTACAATGTTGCAAATTCAGTATATAAAATACATATAGAGTAGAGCTGTAGCAAGGCAGTAGAAATCCCCAGCCATGTCTGCAGCTGGAAACTTCAGAACTGGAATTGTAAGATTTGGTGAGCCTAGGAATAGATTCTGGGACCTGAGGAGGATGACAGAGTGTCTCAGTAGAAGGTGGATGCTGCTGAATCCTGAAGTGTGAGGCAGGGAACATGACAGCGAGAGTCTGGAAGGCCAATCATAACTGATCTCAGAGGGCATCGAAGAAACTGTGGTTTTTGTGGCTTTCTCCATAATCTCTGATCATTGTTATTACTGGAATTTTGATTTTGTTTTTGTTTTTTCCCCCATAGAATATATACTGGTCTACTGCTGGAGTTTTTCTTGGCTAGTGAGACTGAGGCTTCTGTTGCAGAATATTTCATTCATTCCTTTGAAGATTGTCTATTTACTCCCCCACTAAGTACTAGGAACTGAGTATAATTAGGTCCGCACAGTGTTTACTTTCAAAGAGGTCAGTAGAATGAGGGGCAGACAGATGAACAGGGGAGAAAACATAAGGGTAAGCATCACAGGGTAAGTCAGCAATTCTCAAATATGTTGATCTTACGACTTCTTTATTCTCCTGAATATTGTTGAATATATTCAAGTATTTTAATGAGGCTAATATATATCAATATTTATCATACTATGCAGTATAAGAGGAAATGAGGAAGATTTACTAGCAGAAAATCATAACCTAATTAATGTTAACAAAAATATGATATAGTTAATATTTCTAATAAAATTTAATGAGGTGATCATTATTGTTTTATAAGCCTTTGAGACTCTTTGTTGGACTCCAGAGATGTTAGATTCTCAGGATATCTGCTTCTACACTCAGTCAGCTGCAATATGCTGCTTTGGTTGAAATACATGGAGTGATTCTGGTTTCCAGTTATGATGCTGGAAGCAGGGGTTAGCTTATTGTTACACTGTCCTCTGAGTTGTCAACTGGTAGTTTTTAAAGTTAGCTGTCATATAGGATCTGAAAACAACCAGGTTTTTTTCTTTTAATCAAGTCACAGTCACAGTTGGTCTGTCTTATTTATACTTTGGGTGAATATTTTAACCAAGCATCTTTGCTAATACCAGATATTGGCCATGTGAAAAATACTGGCTTACAGAGAAACTGCAGGTGCATTTCTGATAATAAAACATCCAATTGTAGAAACATAATGATATAAAATAAAGACACCATCCACAAGGAAAGCCAATAATATCATGTCCAAGCTCACAGGAAGACTCCTGAAGAAGAAACAGGATGTAGCCAGGTGGATGATAGTAAATTTCCATAATTCTAAATTTTGCTTAAACATATAACTTTCACAACCAACAAATACCAACAATTGTTTCTTTAGAGTGACTGGCTCATCTCATTCATTTTCCAGATCTGAACAGCCATCGATAACATGTAAGTTTCTTTTTTTCAAGTACAAAAAAATGACATTTTATGAACAAAAAGAGCTATACAATGTACAGACCAACTGCACAGGTACTTTTCTTTAAGGTATACATGGAAGAGAACTGTGCCATCCCATCTGGATGAAGAGTTCTATGTGCGCATCCCATTTTGCCACCCAGTTAAAAAGTATGTTCTGAAGGGCCAAGTTTACTACAGATATACTTTGTAATAACATAAGGTATGACTGGAACATATTTTTCCTGTGTTCCTACGTTTACCTTTATTGCATGTTTCTGAAGAACACAGAAGCTACCTACTGGCATAGTCGGTTCTGGTACCATAGTCCAGGCTAACTTGTCACTAGCTCAACACACCATCCTATTCACAGCATCAGCACCAATGTTGACAAAGAGACCTAATTATTCCATACTTTGAACATCTCAGCACATCTTGGTGTGCCAAGTGTTCACATGAAAGACCATCCTCAGGAGTGGTTAGTTGGTGTTGCTGTTGGACAATCATAAACAAAATGCTCATATATGTAGGTTCTCTCATGTATGAAGAAAATGTATTGTTTCAAGGAATACATAGTAACTCAGCTTTTATGTTTCAATCCAGTTCTCTACTCCAACAAGGTATTATGTTGCTAGATAGGAGCAGTTCTGTGCATTCTTTTTGTATAGAGCAGGGCATTCATCAATTTAACTGTAGAAAGCCTTATTGTCTCTGGTGTTCTATAGGTTTCTCTGGCTAATGAAATTTAATAGCTTTCCTTATACAGTGCCTTTGGGGGCTCCTTAATTTCTAGTTTAAAAGATGTAAGTAATAATACAGATTATTGAAAGATATAAGCAATTTTTAGCCTTTAGGAACTCATCACACTTATGCTTTAAATATTTCACTCCTTTACCTTTAAACTCAGAATCTTTGCATATATTTTGATGGATTTAATTCAGCCAAGGAGGGCAAATTAGTAACACCAATTTGTTATGAATAGGGGATTTTTGTTTTTGTTTTTACCAGCAAGGGGTTCTGTCCATTTTCACTAAATACGCTTTGCATAAGTACTTAAAAAAATATTAGGGGCTGGTGAGATGGCTCAGTGGGTAAGAGCACCCGACTGCTCTTCCAAAGGTTCGGAGTTCAAATCCCAGCAACCACATGGTGGCTCACAACCATCCGTAACGAGAGATCTGACTCCCTCTTCTGGAGTGTCTGAAGACAGCTACAGTGTACTTACATATAATCAATAAATAAATCTTAAAAAAAAGATATTAGTTTGTGACATTATAAATCTGTCAATTTGTGTATTACCTTAAACCATCTTAGCAGTCAGTGAAGGTATGAGGAATACCCCAGAGTTTGGATTGTGTTGTGATTTGAATCTCAGATATCTTCCTCATGGGCTCATGTTTAGATTTTGGTTCTCAGCTAGTAGTGTTCTTTTAAGAAAGCTTGGGGCGGGGGTTTGAGACCTCACTGATAAAGTAGAAGTGTTCTTCTGGGAGCAGGCCTTTCAATTCCACACCCTCTAACCCCCATCTAGCTGTCTGCTTCACAGCCAGTACCGTGTCACCAGCCTCTGCCACAGTCTCCTGGACCAAAAATTGATCTGATAGCCTGCAATGTCTTCCCCCATGATAGACTTCGGTGACAGCTTCTGAAACCAGGAGCTCAATTCCACTATCCCTCCCTTAGGTCATTTCTGTCAGATTGGTCACAGCAATACAAAAGTAACACAAACTTGGATGGATGTTTTTTTTCCAGATCATGACACTATGCACATTGTCACCTGACACTGAGCCCTTGTCTAGAGTGGAAGCAGTAGTTGCTAGCTCCAGAATGAAGCCAAATACCTCCTTAAGTGACCCTGTCACTGGCCTAAGATATAGCAGACAGTTAAAGCCCACTGTGGTGTTATCTACCTGCAGAGGAGGTTTTAATTGAAGTGGCCTGGACTATTAGGGCAAGAGAGATTTATAGGCTGGCTGCTCGGTAGTGGAAGTCCTATGGGCTTATGTTACAAGCCTGAGCTCACTTGCTAATTAACAGGGGAGCTGAATCAACATGCTAATGCTTTGATATACAGTAGAATTGAATTAGGAGCAATTCCTTTCTGGATGACAACTTCCCTGCCATAAGAACTATACTGCCTAATTTAATTCCATCACAATGAAAGGATCACAATACTGAGACAGGTAATAGGAGAGCTAAGCTCAGTGGGAGGGGACTGTATCCCATCACCAACACTCAAAAGCACTCTAGAGAGTTCCCCTAAAGGAAAATGATTTGCTAACCCTCGCCCCTGCCTTTCCAACACTTCCCCTTTCCTTCCTTCCTCGTCTCCCCACTACCCTTCCTCTTCTCTCCAGCTTTCTTCCTCTTTCTCTTTTACCTCTACCCTCTGTCCTATTTCTCCTTTTGGCTGACACCTCTCTTGTCTTCAGTGTGGATAGGAACTATTATTCTGGAAGCAGTGCAGTTCAATGGTTGAACACGTCTAGAGCATATCTGAGGTCCCAAATTTGGCTCCTAGAGCTGGAAAATGTGTAGTGGTTATTATTTAAGAATATTTCGTGGTATTAGAGTCAATTTTTCTAATACATAGTACTATCAACCTTAAGACTATTCATTGAATGTAATGGAAATCTACTGCAGTTCACCAAAAACTTTAGCACATCTGAGAGTTTTATAAATTGAAATTTTGAATGCAATTTTTAAAAACCTGAAGTTGGAATGCATTTGGGCAGAATACTGTTGCCTTCCCCGTCCCTACCAAGCCCATCCTGTCCATGCCCCGCACCAAAGGGCTTTCTCACAGCTGCACGACACAAACACCTACCTACCCTTTGTTCTTTTTAGGCAATGTAGCTAGACGTATTACTTGTCTTTCTTCCCTCCTCTTCCTTGTCCCAGATCAGTTTTCTCTGAAGCATTCAGATATCACAGACCACAAGCACTCACCGCCCAGCTGGCATTTATAGAGTCTTATTTTAAACATGTATAGTTCAGCAACCCTACCAGCCCCAGCACACCACCCATCCATGTCTCCTGCTTGAAATTCACAACTGTCCCCTCTGGCTGCGCCGTGACTGCTTTTTCCCACCTGGCAAACAGACTCACTGAATTCTGGGTGGTGGGTATTCACTAGACTTCTATACAAACGCTCCTGTTGAAAATGGCACCAAGTTAGGTAAAGAACAAAGACTCGCTGGCTTCAAAGCAGAACCTCCAGTTTCTGCACAGAAGGGGTTTCACACCATTTCAGTTAACAACCACCACCACCTCAAGGGAAGAAAAGCCCACCCTCTCCTGACTACAAAGAAATGCCAAATAAGCAGCCTTCAGCCTTCACTTTCTTTCTCTGGTGTGTTTAGCACAAAACCTGACCAGGACAGCAGTTCTGTGATAATCATTTGGACCATGACCGCTGCCTGTCACACTTCTGCCTCATATATCCGAGCGAGCGATTGTGGAGCTCTGATGGCCTTTGCTCACCCAGGCTTAGAGAAGTGCTGTGGATGGCACACGTGTGTGCACTGCCCCACCCCTCCCCCCATTCACGGGAATCGGTTGGCTAAAAGAAAATTCTGGAAACTTCTTGGAAATTACAGGATGAATCATGAATTTCCTCCCCCTCCCCCTCCCCCTCCCCTCCTCTTCTTCCTCCTCCTCTTCTCCATCTTCCCCTCCCTCTTTCTCTCTCTCCCCTTCCCATTCCAGCCAGCTGCTGAAATGAACCTTTGTCCTAACTGCTATGTATTTGAAGTAGAAAAACAAAACAAAACAAAACACCAAAAAACAAACAAACCCCAAAACAACCCCCCCAAAAAAAAACCCCAAACAAACAAACAAAAACCCAGAATGGTGGCGAGGAGAGAGAAAGAACATATTTTAAAAATTACAAACTTATGTTAAATGTTACCTTTCCCTCTTCCAAAACTCAAAGAAGAAAGTGAGAAGTTGTTTCCAGCTTATTATAACCCTGATTTAAAAAGAAAAGGAGGCAGAGTCCTGTGTGGCACAGGCAGGAGCCGATGAAGTTCAATCTGCTCCATTTCCATTCTTGTTTCTCCTTTATAGTCGATCCCTTTCTCAGGTTCTCACTGCCCCCCCCTTTTTTCTCTTCACCCCAAATATTCAGGCCTTTTCTGTCTGTTTTCTAACCTCTACCCCTCCTGGTTTCAGTTATTCCAGAGGTGGACAGGCTTAGGCTCAGCCAAAGTTCTTTGCCATCTTCTCAGCCACACCAGTTGGTGATGGAAATCTGGCACTGGGAGATGAGGCCATCTGTGGTGACGGTGACATGACATTTAAACCTATTTACCTCCCTGGAAAGCTGGTCAAAGCCTCTCTTTCTCTGTACCCAGTGAGGCTGAAGATTACAAACGCAGTGGGATTAAAGCCATGAGAAATGAAGTTTGGGGCAAAACAAATCCTTCTCCAAAGACAGAGCAGCCATTAGCTGCAAGTGATAAGCAGATATCCAATGTCTGGAGCAATAGCAAGGAACACTCCTGCCCCAACCCACTCTGCAGTGGAAGAAGGAAGCCAATTGGCTGAGTTACAGGCTGGGTCTTGGGTACCAGTGATGAAAAGGAGAACCTGTCACTTCTTTGTTAAATGCCCTTGAAATAATTCTGGCTACTTTTTGTGGCTTGCAAGGTAAATGAAATGCTCCTATTTGGAGAACTGTTCTTGGGTTTAGTTAATGAGCTGCAGAAGAAAAGGACCACACTTTTGACCTCCAAATAGGACCCCACAGCTTGACCAATTACCTAAACCACAACACTGGAGTCCAAAGGGCTTTGGTTGTTTCCAAAACCCAGCCAAGCCTCCAGGCTGCTAGTGAGGCTATTCAGAGAGGCATGAAGTAAGCGCCAGAGCAATGCCAATTGCCTTCGACAATAGTAGCACCCCTGGGCAGAGGCCAATTCACCATGAAGCTGCTAAAGCCGTTAGGCCTCTATTGAGGCCCTTAGAGAGATCCCAGCAATGTGTTCACGGGTTGCATTTCTGTTGCAAAATTTACAAAAGTGGGTTATTTAAGATGCAGTGAGTTCATTGCTGTTCAGCTTGCCTTCTGCTGTATTTCTCCTATTGTATGGGGTTGGAGAGATCTAAGGTGACTTAGAGATGGGTTTAATTTTGGCTTAGTGGGATAGATTGATGAGAATTAAAGTCGCTTCTGTGTATGGCTGCTTTATTCTTGGCTATCTTGCTATAGGAATGGCTTCTAGGTCTGTGTCCATAGCAGGCCGTGTTCACTTACCTGGCAATGTCACAATGAACTGGGCTGTGAAAGAGTCCCACGGTGCTTGTACACACGGGGAGCCAGAGGGACATGGAGGACAGCCAAGGTTTAAAATGTCTGAAGCCTGAGACCTGTTTGTAGAGTGAGTATAACACCCACCTTATTAGTAAGGTTATTAGAAAGATTATATAGAATACAGTGTGTGCCAGTGCTGACCACTGCTTGGGTGGCAGGAGAGGATATTCTTCCTCCTTACTGAACAATCTGAGACATCACTACGAAAAGTTGATATTAGAATCCTTGGTGATTATGATGCTGGAATTATACTTTTAAAAATACCTCCTTATTGACCAGGTTGTGAGGAGAAAGTTGAAGATCCTGGTATTTGGATAGCAGATGATACAAATATTTCCCATTATAAATGATTAAAAAGCAACGTTTGGTCGGGCAGTGGTGGTGCACCCCTTTAATCCCAGCACTTGGGAGGCAGAAGCAGGTGGATTTCTGAGTTCGAGGCCAGCTTGGTCTACAGAGTGAGTTCCAGGACAGCGAGGGCTACACAGAGAAACCCTGTCTCGAAAAACAAAAACAACAAAAAACAAACAAACAAACAAAAGCAACGTTTGGTGGCTTACCTACAATCCTGCCATTTGGGATGTGGTGACAGGATTGTAACATGTTCCAGGCCACATGGACCACAGAATAAGCCTCTGTTTAAAAGAATTTTTAAAAAGCATCTTCGAGATGCCTTACAGTGACATTTATAATAAGAATCAGGACCCCCCCCTCCCCCAAATGTCACTGTCAGAGGCAAAGTCCGTCTGATACTATTAAAAAGCTCTCTGCTTCATTGATTGCACGGTTCTCTGAAAATAGAGAGAGTGAGTGGCTTTGAGTTTAATAATATATGGTGCCTGTCTGGGGACATAGGTGCTCAACAATGACTAATCCTCCTCTCTGATTGCTCTTTTTATTGGCCCTTCATACATGGCCTCTATTCAGTCTGAGTTTTAAAGATGAAGTTGAAATAGACCCACTTATTCTCCATTTGGTATCATTTCTAAAGTAATGGCTGAAATCATCTCTAACTGGGGAGATTTTTTTTTTTTAAATGACACCTTGAACATTTTTGTCAGCTAATAAGCAATAGGCTGAATGGAAACAAGGGAGGCCATGTATCCCTCTCTCCTGCCTGTCCACATTCCATTTCTCTCTTCCTATCTCCCTCCCTCCCTCCCTCCCTCCCTCCCTCCCTCCCTCCCTTCCCCTCTCCATCTCTCTGTCTCTGTCTCTCTGTCTCTGTCTGTGTCTCTGTCTCTCTGTCTCTCTCTCTCTCTCTGTCTCTCTGTCTCTCTCTCTCTCACATACCTTCTAAAAGAGAAAAGGTGCCTCATTTAACTGAAAGCCAATTTCCCCACACTGGACAACCCCTGCTTCATCCCTTTCATCCCACATCACCTTGGTGAAACTTCAAGAATGTGCCCATACACAAAAGAGACCTCTCTTCTGGAAGCCTGTACCCTTGGGGCCCCAGCAGGTTTGCCAGGCCAGCTATAGTTCAGGGATCTTAACTGTGATTCAAAACATCAGACATAATGTCATGCAGGCTCCTAAGTATGAACACCTATGGGTGGTGGATGGCAGGGGAGAGAGAGAGAGAGAGAGAGAGAGAGAGAGAGAGAGAGAGAGAGAGAGAGAGAGAGAGAGAGAGAGAAATGGTCTTTCCCACTTTCACCCACCCAGCTAAGGGAATAAGGAAATAATTCCTCTTTTGTCTGCCAGCTGGCTTTCAAAGCCATTGGGATGAGCCTGCTGGACCTGTCTGGGAAGCTTGTTAAACTGTACCGAGTAAGTCAGGAAGAGGGAGGGGTAGGGAAAAGATTAAAGGGCGAATAACAATCCGTACGAGGCAGTGGCCCCACTCTGAAGAAGCAGATGATCTAAGGAAAGGAAGAGTAACCCTCTCCGACCAGAGACTGCAGGCAAAATGCAAATGACCCGCTCACAGCTGCCTCTGGCAGACAGCCACCCTCCTCCCAGGGAATAAAGTGAGAGCAACAGTTCCCTCCTGAACCCCCAAGCTTAGAGACTTCAAACAAGAAAAAAGAAACCTGACGTTCTCTTGCCCCCGCGTATCCCAGGGAACTCATCCAGCCCCTAAATTGTGCAGATGACCTCATCATACGCAGCTGTGTGCTCCAGCCGCCCACCCTCAATCCGGGAGAATCACATCTGGCACGGAGCTTTGGTACCTGGGGCTGACCATAACTGGCTTTCAGTCACATGATGCAGCCAAGGGGCATGCTTTGCAACGTTTCTGAGTAACAGCCTTGGTTTCTTGCAGGGGGTAGGACAGTAAGGTCAGGGCTGGGTACCTTTTCATTTTTCATCATTACATTCACGTGCGATTATAGACACGGTCTTAGAAATAATGTTTAGTCTCTTTGAGTCAGTTCTGCCTCTGTTTTACCGTGGTTGAGCTAACACTGTTATGCATGTGGCGTGGATAATGGCCGGATCAACACACTCCCTTAGGAATCTGCTCCAGGAATCACGTAGTTCGTGTAGTTTGTAAGAAAACAGTGAAGCAGTTTAAGTACTCTCCTCAGCGGACCATGGATAATTAATTAAGGAACACGAGAACGAGAGAGAATGGTACACGACCTTTTCTGCAGCACATATAATTGATTAAAGACTATCATTGGGTGTATATAAAGAACTACCATACATTGAGAGGAAAGGGCAATCAATGAAAAAAACAAATCGAGTTGACAAAAGAAGTCCAAATGACTATTAAATATGTAAAAGTTTCCTATAACGTAGACATCAGATAAACACAAATTAAAATATGAATAAGTCTACTTTGAGGTATCTGTTGTGTCGGAGTTTTCCTTACTTTGTTGTCTTTTTTCTGTTTTTGGATGTGGTTTCACTAATCTTACTGTTTGCCCTGGCTGATCTTAAAGTCACGAGACTGACTACTGCTTCCATCCACTTCCTGAGTGCTGAGGTTACAGGCATGGCATGGTGCCTGACTGGTGCTAAATGTTCTTGAGGGTGTGGAATATCAGGAATTCTCATAAATTCTTACTAGAACTTACAACCATTTGTGGCAAGTATCTATTATAGAAACATATATCTTCTACACCAGGAGGATTGATCTATATATAATCTAGATTCACGTTCCTAGAAAACTTGTACTCTGTGTGTGTGTGTGTGTGTGTGTGTGTGTGTGTGTGTTAGTTTTATGTGAACCTGACAAGCTAGAGTCATTTGAGAAGAGAGATTCTCAATTAAGAAAATGCCTTTGTAAGACTTGCCGATGGGCAAGTCTATACAATGTCTTGGTTGATGTGCAAGGGCTCAGCCCACTGTGGGTAGTGCCACCTCTGGACAGGTAGCCCTGAGTTGTAGCAGAAAGTAGGCTGAGCAAGCCATGAGGAGCAAGCCAGGAAGCAGTGTTCTGTGGCTTCTGCTTCAGTTTCTGCCTCCTCTTTCTCGACTTCCCTGAGTAACAGGGAGTGACCTGAGCATAGCAAAATGAAACAAAGCCTGTGTGTTTACTCCTTGTGGTGCATACCTGTAACCTCAGATGTTCCGCAAGCTGAAGCATAATCAGAAGTGTCACAAGTTCAAGGCCTGCCTAGGAAAAAATTAGTTCATGGATAGCTTGAGCAACTTAGTGAAACCTTATCTTAGAAACCATGGGCAAAGGATTCGATCAGTGGCAGAGTACTTTCTGCCTGCATGAGGCACCAGGCTCAAACTTTAGCACTGAAACCAACAAGCAAAATATCAAAACAGGATGCATATGAACACATTAAGTTACATGGCTAAAGTTTATCGATATATTTTGGGAGAGAAAACTGAGACGCAAGGAACATACCCATTATCCTATGAACAAAATTGAACAGAGAAACCAAGTTGTGTGATGTAGGGAGGGTTACACAGGTGTGAGGCTGTAAGGAAACAGAGGCTGATGGAAGAGTGGTTGTGCTGGGGAAAGTCTCTCCTAAAGTGTCATCTAACTCAGTCTCGTTCTAGCTGTCTGCTGTTTGCTTTGTGTGCCTTTCCGATGCAGATGGTATTTAACAATATAGTAGAAATTAATACAATTATGGAACTGTAGTGAGAAGAAACTGTGTGAGAGAAGGCACTAGACAGTTGATCAGGAACAGAATCTGGCAAAAACCAAAAACAACAACCAACAACAAAACATTGTTAATGATACAGTCCATGCATTGGAGTTTTCAGAGACGGTTTTATGACAGAGTATTAGCTTTGATTTAAAATATTTCATCTCATTCTAAACCTTCCATAAATTGTTTTAAATGTAGAAATGCTTTGAATAAGATTGATTTCCCTTTGAATGGGAGAAATCAAAGGAGAGCAAGCAGATTACCATGGAAAGAGAGAGAAGTGTGTGTGTGCATTCAGACCAAAGAATTTCGAGTGAGGTGTCACATGACCATAAGAGTGTGAGCACAAAAATACTTTCTTTTAAAAGAAATTTTATCTATCTATCTATCTATCTATCTATCTATCTATCTATCATCTATCTATCTATCTATCTATCTATCTATCTATCTACTATGCGTGTGCATGTCTCTCTGTGTGTACATAGTACCTGAAGAGTCAGAAAAGGACATTGAACCCCCTGGAATTGGAGTTGCAGGTGTATATAAAAATGATTATCAATATTCTGTACATATTAATTAATGCTGAAAATTAATATTGCTGCAGTTATTCCTTAGCCATCTACTTCCCCAATAACCATACAGAGACTTTTTACTATGTCAAAGTTTTGGCCTTAGCTGGGCAAACTCTCATCTAAGTTAACCTGATCATCTTGCTCATCCAGGCACGTGGCTAGCTATACCTTCCAGGCCCGTAGTTATGTAGTTATGTCTATCTCTTCTGCTGTCTCTTAGGTAAAAGCTTCCTCTTTCTTCTTCCCAGAGTTCCTTTCTCCCTCTTAAGAAGTCCTGTCTATCTATCTCTACTGCCCAATCACAGGCTTTAGCATTTTATTAACCAATTAACTTGGAGAGTAAGCTTTGCACATCAAAAGCTGGTGTATGTGAGAATAGGTGTCCTGGGACAACCCTATCTAGGGCTACAGAATTTAGTACCTGAATACTTAGCAGCACATGACCAATGCCAACACAGGTGGTTGCTGGCCACCTGATATGTGTGCTATGAACCTAGCCCTAGTCCTCCACAAAAGCAGCAAGAGCTTTTAAACTTTAAGTCATCCATCTAGACACAACTACAGGAATCTTGAAGAGGGCATCGTGTTATATAGAAGTTTCCTCTGAGAGTAAAACCTTCCATCTTGGAGGGAAACCTCTTTTTTTTTTAATATTTTTATTACATATTTTCCTCAATTACATTTCCAATACTATCCCAAAAGTCCCCCATAGCGCCCCCACTTCCCTACCCACCCATTCCCATTCTTTTGGCCCTGGCATTCCCCTATATTGGGGCATATAAAGTTTGCAAGTCCAATGGGCCTCTCTTTCCATTGATGGCCGACTAGGCCATCTTTCGATACATATGCAGCTAGAGACAAGAGCTCCAGGATTCTGGTTAGTACTTCATGTTGTTCCAACAATAGGGTTGCAGATCCCTTTAGCTCCTTGGGTACTTTCTCTAGCTTCTCCATTGGGAGCCCTGTGATACATCCAATAGCTGACTGTGAACATCCACTCCTGTGTTTGCTAGGCCCCGGCATCGTCTCACAAGAGACAGCTATATCTGGGTCCTTTCAGCAAAATCTTGCTAGTGTATGCAATGGTGTCAGCGTTTAGAAGCTGATTATGGGACGGATCCCTGGATACAGCAGTCTCTAAATGGGCCATCCTTTCATCACAGCTACGAACTTTGTCTCTGTAACTCCTTCCCTGGGTGTTTTGTTCCCAATTCTAAGAAGGTGCACAGTGTCCACACTTTGGTCTTCATTCTTCTTGAGTTTCATGCGTTTAGCAAATTGTATCTTATATCTTGGGTATCCTAAGTTTTGGGCTAATATCCACTTATCAATGATTACATATTGTGTGAGTTCTTTTGTGATTGTGTTACTTCACTCAAGATGATGCCCTCCAGGTCCATCCATTTGGCTAGGAATTTCATAAATTCATTCTTTTTAATAGCTGAGTAGTACTCCATTGTGTAAATGTACCACATTTTCTGTATCCATTCCTCTGTTGAGGGACATCTGGGTTCTTTCCAGCTTCTGGCTATTATAAATAGGGCTGCTATGAACATAGTGGAGCATGTGTCCTTTTTACCGGTTGGGACATCTTCTGGATATATGCCCAGGAGAGGTATTGCTGGATCCTCCGGTAGTACTATGTCCAATTTTCTGAGGAACCACCAGACTGATTTCCAGAGTGGTTGTACAAGCTTGCATTCCCACCAACAATGGAGGAGTGTTCCTCTTTCTCCACATCCTCGCCAGCATCTGCTGTCACCTGAATTTTTGATCTTAGCCATTCTGACTGGTGTGAGGTGGAATCTCAGGGTTGTTTTGATTTGCATTTCCCTGATGATTAAGGATGTTGAACATTTTTTCAGGTGCTTCTCTGCCATTCGGTATTCCTCAGGTGAGAATTCTTTGTTCAGTTCTGAGCCCCATTTTTTAATGGGGTTATTTGACTTTCTGGAGTCCACCTTCTTGAGTTCTTTATATATATTGGATATTAGTCCCTTATCTGATTTAGGATAGGTGAAGATCCTTTCCCAATCTGTTGGTGGTTTTTTTGTCTTATTGATGGTGTCTTTAGCCTTGCAGAAGCTTTGTAGTTTCATGAGGTCCCACTTGTCAATTCTCGATCTTACAGCACAAGCCATTACTGTTCTATTCAGGAATTTTTCCCCTGTGCCCATGTCTTCAAGGCTTTTCCCCACTTTCTCCTCTATAAGTTTCAGTGTCTCTGGTTTTATGTGAAGTTCCTTGATCCACTTAGACTTGACCTTAGTACAAGGAGATAGGAATGGATCGATTCGCATTCTTCTACATGTTAACAACCAGTTGTGCCAGCACCATTTGTTGAAAATGCTGTCTTTCTTCCACTGGATGTTTTTAGCTCCCTTGTCGAAGATCAAGTGACCATAGGTGTGTGGGTTCATTTCTGGGTCTTCAATTCTATTCCATTGGTCTATTTGTCTGTCACTATACCAGTACCATGCAGTTTTTATCACAATTGCTCTGTAGTAGAGCTTTAGGTCCGGCATGGTGATTCCGCCAGAGGTTCTTTTATCCTTGAGAAGAGTTTTTGCTATCCTAGGTTTTTTGTTATTCCAGATGAATTTGCAGATTGCACTTTCTAATTCGTTGAAGAATTGATTTGGAATTTTGATGGGGATTGCATTGAATCTGTAGATTGCTTTTGGCAAGATAGCCATTTTTACAATGTTGATCCTGCCAATCCATGAGCATGGGAGATCTTTCCATCTTCTGAGATCTTCTATAATTTCTTTCTTCAGAGACTTGAAGTTTTTATTATACAGATCTTTCACTTCCTTAGTTAGAGTCACACCAAGATATTTTATATTATTTGTGACTATTGAGAAGGGTGTTGTTTCCCTAATTTCTTTCTCAGCCTGTTTATTCTTTGTGTAGAGAAAGGCCATTGATTTGTTTGAGTTAATTTTATATCCAGCTACTTCACCGAAGCTGTTTATCAGGCTTAGGAGTTCTCTGGTGGAATTTTTAGGGTCACTTATATATACTATCATATCATCTGCAAAAAGTGATATTTTGACTTCATCTTTTCCAATTTGTATCCCTTTGATCTCCTTTTGTTGTCGAATTGCTCTGGCTAGGACTTCAAGTACAATGTTGAATAGGTATGGAGAAAGTGGACAGCCTTGTCTAGTCCCTGATTTTAGAGGGATTGCTTCAAGCTTCTCACCATTTACTTTGATGTTGGCTACTGGTTTGCTGTAGATTGCTTTTATCATGTTTAGGTATGGGCCTTGAATTCCTGATCTTTCCAAGACTTTTATCATGAATGGGTGTTGGATCTTGTCAAATGCTTTTTCCGCATCTAACGAGATGACCATGTGGTTTTTGTCTTTGAGTTTGTTTATATACTGGATTACGTTGATGGATTTCCGTATATTGAACCATCCCTGCATCCCTGGGATGAAACCTACTTGGTCAGGATGGATGATTGCTTTGATGTGTTCTTGGATTCGGTTAGCAAGAACTTTATTGAGGATTTTTGCATCAATATTCATAAGGGATATTGGTCTGAAGTTTTCTATCTTTGTTGGGTCTTTTTGTGGTTTAGGTATCAGAGTAATTGTGGCTTCATAGAATGAGTTGGGTAGAGTACCTTCTGTTTCTATTTTGTGGAATAGTTTGTGAAGAACTGGGATTAGATCTTCTTTGAAGGTCTGATAGAACTCTGCACTAAACCCATCTGGTCCTGGGCTTTTTTTAGTTGGGAGACTATTAATGACTGCTTCTATTTCTTTGGGGGACATAGGGCTGTTTAGATCATTAACCTGATCTTGATTCAACTTTGGTACCTGGTATCTGTCTAGGAACTTCTCCATTTCATCCAGGTTCTCCAGTTTTGTTGAGTATAGCCTTTGGTAGAAGGATCTGATGGTGTTTTGGATGTCTTCAGGATCTGTTGTTATGTCTCCTTTTTCATTTCTGATTTTGTTAATTAGGATGTTTTCCCTGTACCCTCTAGTGAGTCTGGCTAAGGGTTTATCTATCTTGTTGATTTTCTCAAAGAACCAGCTCCTTGATTGGTTGATTCTTTGAATAGTTTTTCTTGTTTCCACTTGGTTGATTTAGCCCCTGAGTTTGATTATTTCCTGCCATCTACTCCTCTTGGGTGAATTTGCTTCCTTTTGTTCTAGTGCTTTTAGGTGTGTTGTCAAGCTGCTAATGTGTGCTCTCTCTAGTTTCCTTTTGGAGGCACTCAGAGCTATGAGTTTTCCTCTTAGAAATGCTTTCATTGCGTCCCATAAGTTTGGGTATGTTGTGGCTTCATTTTCATTGAACTCTAAAAAGTCCTTAATTTTTTTCTTTATTCCTTCCTTGACCAAGGTATCATTGAGAAGAGTGTTGTTCAGTTTCCACGTGAAGGTTGGCTTTCTATTATTTATTTTGTTATTGAAGATCAGCCTTAGTCCATGGTGATCTGATAGGATGCATGGGACAATTTCAATATTTTTATATCTGTTGAGGCCTGCTTTGTGACCAATTATGTGGTCAATTTTGGAGAAGGTACCATGAGGTGCTGAGAAGAAGGTATATCCTTTTGTTTTAGGATAGAATGTTCTGTAGATATCTGCCAGATCCATTTGATTCATAATTTCTCTTAGTTTCACTGTGTCCCTGTTTAGTTTCTGTTTCCATGATCTGTCCATTGGTGAAAGTGGTGTGTTGAAGTCTCCCACTATTATTGTATGAGGTGCAATGTGTGCTTTGAGCTTTACTAAAGTTTCTTTAATGAATGTGGCTGCCTTTGTATTTGGAGCATAGATATTCAGGATTGATAGTTCCTCTTGGAGGATTTTACCTTTGATGAGTATGAAGTGTCCCTCCCTGTCTTTTTTAATGACTTTGGGTTGGAAGTCAATCTTATCAGATATTAGAATGGCTACTCCAGCTTGTTTCTTCATGCCATTTGCTTGGAAAATTGCTTTCCAGCCTTTCATTCTGAGGTAGTGTCTATCCTTTTCTCTGAGATGAGTTTCCTGTAAGCAGCAAAATGTTGGGTCTTGTTTGTGTAGCCAGTTTGTTAGTCTATGTCTTTTTATCGGGGAGTTGAGTCCATTGATATTAAGAGATATTAAGGAAAAGTAATTGTTGTTTCCTGTTATTTTTGTTGTTAAAGTTGGCATTTTGTTCTTGTGGCTGTCTTCTTTTAGGTTTGTTGAGGGATTACCTTCTTGTTGTTTCTAGGGCGTGGTTCCTGTCCTTGTATTGTTTTTTTTCTGTTATTATCCTTTGAAGGGCTGGATTCGTGGAGAGATAATGTGTGAATTTGGTTTTGTCGTGGAATACTTTGGTTTCTCCATCTATGTTAATTGAGAGTTTGAATGGGTATAGTAGCCTGGGCTGGAATTTGTGTTCTTTTAGTGTCTGTATAACATCCGTCCAGGATCTTCTGGCTTTCATAGTCTCTGGTGAAAAATCTGGTGTAATTCTGATAGGCTTGCCTTTATATGTTACTTGGCCTTTTTCTCTTACTGCTTTTAGTATTCTATCTTTATTTAGAGCATTTGTTGCTCTGATTATTATGTGTCGGGAGGTATTTCTTTTCTGGTCCAGTCTATTTGGAGTTCTGTAGGCTTCTTGTATGTTCATGGGCATCTCTTTCTTTAGATTTGGGAAGTTTTCTTCTATAATTTTGTTGAAGATGTTTGCTGGTCCTTTGAGTTGAAAATCTTCATTCTCATCCACTCCTATTATCCGTAGGTTTGGTCTTCTCATTGTGTCCTGTATTTCTTGGATGTTTTGAGTTAGGATCTTTTTGCATTTTACATTTTCCTTGATTGTTGTGCCGATGTTCTCTATGGAATCTTCTGCACCTGAGATTCTCTCTTCCATCTCTTGTATTCTGTTGCTGATGCTGGTATCTATGGTTCCAGATTTCTTTCCTAGGGTTTCTATCTCCAGTTTTGCCTCATTTTGGGTTTTCTTTATTGTGTCTACTTCCCTTTTTAGGTCTAGTATGGTTTTGTTCATTTCCATCATCTGTTTGGATGTGTTTTCCTGTTTTTCTGTAAGGACTTCTACCTGTTTGATTATGTTATCCTGTTTTTCTTTAAGGATTTGTAACTCTTTAGCAGTGTTCTCCTTCAATTCTTTAAGGGATTTTTGTGCTTCCTCTTTATTGTCTTCTGCCTGTTTAGCAGTGTTCTCCTGCATTTCTTTAAGTGTGTTATTAAAGTCCTTCTTGAAGTCCTCTATCATCATCAGGAGATATGCTTTTAAATCCGTGTCTAGCTTTTCCGGTGTGTTGGGGTGCCCTGGACTGGGCGAAGTGGGGGTGCTGGGTTCTGATGATGGTGAGTGGTCTTGGTTTCTGTTAGTAAGATTATTACGTTTACCTTTTGCCATCTGGTAATCTCTGGGGTTAGTCGTTATCGTTGTCACTGTTTAAAGATTGGAGCAGAAGCTGTGTTCCACTCACCAGCAGTCTCTAAATCCTGCGGCGGGGGTAGTGGGTAGCTGACGGTACCCCGGTGCTGGTCCAGCCGGAAGAGGCCTGTGGTCCTACTCAGGCCGTTTTTCTGCTTCCCTAACTAATGCAGTCTCTGGTCCTGCGCGCAATTGGATTGGAGCAGAAGCTGTGTTCCACTCTCCAGAAGTCTTAAGATCCTGTGGTGGGTGTTGTGGGTAGCTGGTGAGTGTCAGCTGACCCTGCGCCCCAGCTGCCCCGGTGCTTTTCTGACCGGAAGAGGGTTGTGGCCCTATGTAGGCCGGGTTTCTCTCTCCCCAACCAGAGCAGTCTCAGGTCCCGCGTGATTGGACTGGAGCAGAAGCTGTGTTCCACTCACCAGCAGTCCCAAAATCCTGCGTCGTGGGTAGCTGGCGGGTGTCAGGCAACCCTGCGCTCCCTCTACCCCTGCGCTGATCCGGCCGGATGAGGCCTGTGGCCCTACTCAGGCCGGTTTCTGCTTCCCTAACTAATGCAGTCTCAGGTCCCGCGCAATTGGATTGGAGCAGAAGCTGTGTTCCACTCACCAGCAGTCCCAAAATCCTGCGGCGGGGGTCGTGGGTAGCTGGCGGTTGTCAGGCAACCCTGCGCTCCCGCTACCCCGGCGCTGATCCAGCCGGATGAGGCCTGTGGTTCTACTCAGGCCGGTTTCTGCTTCCCTAACTAATGCAGTCTCAGGTCCCGTGCAATTGGATTGGAGCAGAAGCTGTGTTCCACTCATCAGCAGTCCCAAAATCCTGCGGCGGGGGTCGTGGGTAGCTGGCGGGTGTCAGGCAACCCTGCGCTCCCGCTGCCCCGGTGCTGATCCGGCCGGATGAGGCCTGTGGCCCTACTCAGGCCGGTTTCTGCTTCCCTAACTAATGCAGTCTCAGGTCCCGCGCAATTGGATTGGAGCAGAAGCTGTGCTCCACTCACCAGAAGTCTTAAGATCCTGTGGCGGGTGTTGTGGGTAGCTGGCGAGTGTCAGTCGACCCTGTGCCCCAGCTGCCCCGGTGCTTTTCTGACCGGAAGAGGGTTGTGGCCCTATGTAGGCCGGATTTCTCTCTCCCCAACCAGAGCAGTCTCAGGTCCCGCGTGATTGGACTGGAGCAGAAGCTGTGTTCCACTCACCAGCAGTCCCAAAATCCTGCGGCGGGGGTCGTGGGTAGCTGGCGGTTGTCAGGCAACCCTGCGCTCCAGCTATCCCAGCGCAGATCAGGCTGGATGAGGCCTGTGGCCCTACTCAGGCTGGTTTCTGCTTCCCTAACTAATGCAGTCTCACGTTCCGCGCGCAATTGGATTGGAGCAGAAGCTGTGTTCCACTCTCCAGAAGTCTTAAGATCCTGTGGCGGGTGTTGTGGGTAGCTGGCGAGTGTCAGCCGACCCTGCGCCCCAGCTGCCCCGGTGCTTTTCTGACCGGAAGAGGCTTGTGGCCCTATGTAGGCCGGATTTCTCTCTTCCCAACCAGAGCAGTCTCAGGTCCCGCGTGATTGGACTGGAGCAGAAGCTGTGTTCCACTCACCAGCAGTCCCAAAATCCTGCAGCGGGAGTCGTGGGTAGCTGGCGGGTGTCAGGCAACCCTGCGCTCCCGCTGTCCCGGTGCTGATCCGGCTGGATGAGGCCTGTGGCCCTACTCAGGCCGGTTTCTGCTTCCCTAACTAATGCAGTCTCAGGTCCTGCGCAATTGGATTGGACGAGGGAAACCTCTTAAGGCAAAATGTTCACAGGGAGGTAAAACAACAAGATATTCTAAGGCGAAGTGAAACACTGCAAGGATGCCCCTTGAAACAGGAAGTAAACAACTCAAAGTAGCTTCAGGAAGTCCCTGAAACTAACCAGATTCATTGGGACAAGCCCAGCTGCCTGAAAGATTCAGAGTACAGTCTTTAGCCCTGCAGGAGTGGAGACCTGCTGCAAAGCCTAGAGGAAACAAAGACCAGTTGAGCTGCCTACAAGAGGCTTAGACCAGCTGAGTGCCCTGTAAAGAACACTGTATGGTGGTTGGAATGAGAATGGCACTCCCTATAATTACATACATAGTCCCCAGTTGGTGAACTGTTTGAGGATTACCAGGATTAGGAGGTGTGGTCTTTTTGGAGTAGGCATGAGCTTTGTTTCAGGAAGTCACCTTGGGATGCACTTTGAGGTTTCAAATGCGCACACCAGGCCCTGTCTATGCTTTGTCTGCCTGTGAGTCAGGATATAGCATTATGCTGTGTGAGCCTCCATGCTGATACTGGACTAACACTTGAAAACTGTAAGCAAGCTCTTAATTAAATGCTTTCTTTCCTAAGTGTTGCCTTGAGCGTGGTCTCTTCACAGGGTGGGCTTTCATGATGCAGGTTTCTTAGAGTCATTTCTGCTCCTGTAAGTGACCCCTTACCCACATTACTGTAAGTAACCCCAATACAAATCAATAGTTCACCAAGTTGGACTTTAATAGTATCTGTGCTTTGCTTTGATCTATTGTTGGTTCCCAAACCCAGGATGAATAGACATTCGGTCACATTTTCCAAGGAAAAGTCTATTACACAACCCATGTGGTGTCACTTAGATTCTGGAATAAGGCTTAGGCTAAATGGGCTTACTTCTTCAAAGAGTGGCATCTTATCTGATGTTTAAGAGATTGGCTTATGACAGAGCTCTCTTCTTTTCATCCTTCTCCATTTCATACAGAAATCTTCCATAAACAGTACATTTTCTTTACTGTATGTGTATGAACATGTACCATGGTGTATGTGTATGTGTGTGTGTGTGTGTGTGTGTGTGTGTGTGTGTGTGTGTGTGTGTGAGGAATCAGAGGACAGCTTTCAGGAGTTGGTTCTATCTTTCCACCCTGTGGGACCTGGCGATAGTAGTCAGATTCTCAGCGATGGCAGCAAGCAACCCTTACCTACTAAGCTATCCTGCTAGCCTCCTGTATGCAAACCTGAACTTGATGCTTCATTAGGTTTTACTGTCTGATTGATCATTCCATAATGTGCTTTATGGATATTTTATCATTTAAAATACATAAATGCTTAACTTGCCTATGATTGCACTTGGTGTTTGGCTGTTCCTCTAGGAAACCAGCTCAGTAATTTTTTTCTGTTAATTACAAATGTTTTGTGTAAGCATGCATTTAATTTTGATATTTATGTACTTTCTACCTTATTCTATTGATTGTGTTCTAGTGCTGAGATTGGCTCTTGGTTTTGTAGTTCTATGTGTGAAGTTAGAACACTGGTCAGGGGAGGCTTCATGGCCACTACATTCCTGCTGCTTTGACTTTTTTTTTCTCAAATACCCTCAAAACCATTTTTGCCACACTACAAAATAAAAGTAGATAAAGCCAAAACACTTGATCCTTTTCCTTTCCTTTAATCTTCCCCTCCTGTCCTTCCTCTCCCTTCCCTTTCCTTTTTTTCCCTTCTCTTCTTTCTTCCTCCTCATTTCCATCTTCTGTTCCTTCCCACCCCCCCTCCGTGGTAAGGGGACACATCTAAACCCCTGTGCATGCTAGACAAGCACTTTAGCACTAAGTTACATTACTATCATTTCCTTCCTTTTTTTCTTTTTAAAACAGAACCTATGTAGCTCAAGTTGTCCTCAAACTCATGGTTCCCCTTCTCCACCACAGGAATGGTGGGATTTATAGGTGTGCGCCACCACACCCAGTTTATTTCATGTGTTTTTTTCTACTGATTATGTGTATATATATGTATATAGATATAAATATAGATAGATAGATAGATGTGTGTGTGTTTTCACCACCTCAATATTTATCATTTTAAACTTGCTTATTTATCAGTTTTAGCATCTAGTGTTAATTCTAAAACTTAACTTTAAAAGATATTTGTTTATTTATTATCCAAAGACCGGCTGCATTTTGATTGAGGGAGGTTGGGTGGGGTTTAACATGCATTCCTTTTTTTTTCTATTTAATGGAGAGTCTTTCCACATTCTGCCACTGAGTTACCAGATGCTGATTGACTCGTGCAGGCTCCCAAGCCTGTTGCTCCTCTGTTTCTCTGAAGATGCTTTACTGGGAAGAGAGGACACTCCAGAGCCCCATTTGTAGTGGAAGTGCATTCACTGACTACTAAGTTATCAAATCTCAAGGTATACTTTGTGTCGTAGTGCTGCACAGGGTAGCAGGGCCAATGTTGCTTTCTTTATTTCAAACCTATTGGCAGCACCTTAAGTTGTTCTGTGCATGATGTCTGCATGTCTGTTTTTGATTGTCTTTGCAAGTTGTATGCACTAAACAAGGCATGCTCATGCCCTGCCACCAGCCATTGGTGCCTTTTGTCACACTGAACTCCATCAGAGATCCTGCTCCTTTTACTTAATTCTAACTTTATCCTTTTTATGATAATCAAATGTCAATTGCCCAAGGCCAGGGATGGCAAAGTACTGTTGAGTGTGCCTAGGGGTTTCTGAAGTAAAAGATTGGGTAATTTATATTTTTAATATAAGTGATTTAGAGCCCGCGGCTTTGATCCAATTAAGTGGAGAATCAAATTAGCTGAAGATAAAATGAAGATGGAATGGAGGGAAGTCTTCCCTACTCTCAAGTTTTCTAAAAGGGGCTTGTTGGAGAGCAGGCATTCCTGCCCTTGGCTGCACATTAGCTGAGCAGCTTCTACCAGTGCAGACAGCCAGGATCCAACCCTGTAGCCTCCAGGGTCATTGGCATGCTCAATGTTCCAGATACCAGACAATTCCAACTCTCCTCACGTGGTTTTAATATGCACTTGTGGTTGGAAACGACATCGTTTTTAATACTCAGTGAGTTAAATATTATCCAGGAGACTAACCTAAAAGTGGAGACTCTAGAGCACTAGCTCCATACCGCTTGGTACATGGATTAGAGTCAAGCTTAGGGATCTGTACTCCTCACACATACCCATGAGATGTGGGCCACACAAAGATGTGGTTCTCTGACCACACATGGCCCCATCTCCACCCCACTATATGATATCAGCTCAGTTCTTGCCATACATTCCATGTACACACATCTTTTTCCAGCTTGAAACATTCTCTGGCTGCTCAGTATGTAGCAAACACTCCTCCGAGGGGCTTCCAGGTCCTCTCCGGCTCTAGCTATATTAGCCATCTCCTTGACTTTTTCAGGTACCCAATTCCAACTCCTTCCTATGTGTACAGCAAGTCCTTTCCAGAGTTGACTGTTGCCCACTTTGACAGTGTTTGCTTAAGTAATTACTTCTCCCTTCAAAAGTCCTTCCTCCCTTTATCCACCCACATCCTGCCCTCCAGCAGCAGCTAAAAACATGCTAGGCCTTCTAACCTGGTCCTTTCACACGAATTCCGTTTATGCTTCCCCTGTGTGCCTCTTGCTACTCGCTTTGCACTTCACTTGCATTTTGCTTGGTTTGATTGATTCTGAGATGTGGAAAGCCAGACCGATCCTATCTCTCTATAAACGGTACATGCTGTCTCCATTGATTGATATCATGCTCCAATAGCGTGCCTAGATGAATCTGCGTGGACTCTTTCAGCTTGAATCCTTACATACCCCACATGCTCATGTTCTGAGTATCTGATGCCATATTAAACGCTGTGGAGCTTTTAGGAACTGTGAATTGACAGGCAGAAGTAAGTTCCTTTGAAGGTTGTGTCTGCCTCTGCTTCCCGCCTGTACGCTCTGCTTCTAGGTCAGCTATGACATGAACAGCCCCTCTGCCTCATACTCTTGCCGCCTTGAGGGAGCTGCTCTGTCCTACCCCTAGCCTATGGAAGGGAATCCTTCCGAGATTACGAGCAAAATTGAACCTTTCCTTTCTTTAGATGGTTTCTATCATGATTTTGGTCACAGTAGAGGATCTTTCTTACAGTAGACGATGCTTAGTCCTGAAGAGATGGTCTGCCAGTTAAAAACCACTTGTTACTCTTTCAGAGGGCCTGACTTTGGTTACCAGCTTGCATATGGCTGGTTCTCTTTTCAAGGACACCCAATTTGTCCATAACTCTCATCTGTCAAAGGAGAACACACTGGATATTCTCTTACTTAACTTCTGATGGATTTATGTGATTTCTTTTTCTTTTTGCCTGAAATACATCATGGGAAGATCTTGGTATCAGACATGTTCTCTGGTTGGCTATATAGTCTGACCTCCCTTTTGGTCTCAGGTGCTTAACTTGGGAGTTCTCGAAAGGAACTGTGCTTCCTTAAATTACTCTGGCAAGAAAGGGCAAGGGTTTTGATTCAACACATTACAGTAAATGGTGTGTCAGGATATTGGGGTTGTAAGAGATTCAACAGTACTGCTTTGAGATAGTCATCTATTCACCAGGATTATGTGTATAAAAGTAGTTTACTTACTGAAGAGAACCAAGAGTTTGCAAACTAATAACAACAGTAGATATTTTCACAAGTGGAAGTGAGAGAACCAAAGGTTTATTCTGTACAAGAAAATAAGTGGTGTAGAAAACATGATGCCCAAGGCTGATCAAGCTAACTTTATGACCTGAAAGATACTCAGTTGGAAATCAAAAAACAAAAAACAAAAAACAAAAAAACCCAAAAAACAAAAAACCAATAAGTGTGAGAGTGTGTATGTGTATTTTCTGCAGATGGACACATGCCAGGGCACACCTGCAGAGGTCACACATGTAGCGGTCAGACAACTTGCAGGAGTTGGTTCTCTCCTTCCACCATGAGTCTCAGGGATGGAACTCAGGTCACTAGACAGAGCAGAAAGCCCAGCAAACGAACAAACACCATTGAGCCCCTCAAATGGAGATTCTTGCTGTTGTAAAACAACATTCTAAAGTCAATTCAGAAGAGTACAGAGAGGAGGGGGTGCGCTGGGTGGAATTTGCTATTGGGTAGTGAGGTCCTTGAAAAACAGCCTAGAACAATAGTGATGTCATTACCCTTGAGCATTTCTGTCCTGTAAGTACTGTCCTACAGAGTGCACACACTCCTCCAGACATTACCAGCTTCCTTTCAACACAAAAATGCTAAGGCTTAGACAATTTGAGCAATTAAACTTCAAGTTGTGCAACTAGTAAATAGCAAAGCTAACATTTGAGTCTGATTCAAGTGTTATTGTGGTTTATTGTGATGTTTTACGTGCCGGATATTTGGCTTATAACTAGTGCAGAAAGAAATGCATGTTTAGAATTGTGTGGGCCAAGTCGAACTTCTTGCTTTGTCTCTGTCTTACTAGCTGTCCCTTGATGGGAAAGTTATTAAACACGCCAGGCATCTACATTTTATAAAGACACGAGTGAAAATGGGCACACTATGTGACATACATTAGAGGCTTTGTAAACGTCCCTTCCCTTATTGAGCTCTTTTTTTCTACTTCAGGTACAGATTAGGGATTGAATTGTATCTATTGAATATATGTAATATGGGGTTAAAGGTTTTCAGTTATTACCTGAAGTTTCACCTAGCTTAACAATAGGGTCAAGATCTAAAACCACACAAGGGCATGCATTTAAGAGGAAGGGACACTAGAATGATTACTTTGACAAAGCAAAGGCAAATCTGGTCTATTTGGGGGTATTCCCAAAGAAGGCCCTGGCTGCTGCTCTTTCTGAGCAGTCTGTATGTTACCTGCCTGATCTCTAGAGATGGAGAGAGAAAGATATGGTGGGAGCGATCTGCAACTAGCTCACTTCACCCCCTTTCCTCTGGCCTCATGCAGGGAGTGTTGTGGGTTCACAAAGCTAAGAACCAGTGTTAACTCTCCCAGGAAACTGCTGGAGAGGAAATTAATTAACCCCTGCCAAGGCTTCCCAGCTGTGGGGCAGGAATTAAGCTGTCATCCCTCTTGGATGCTTGGATCAGACCTGCTTTGGCTGGCTCAGCCTCTGAATGAATAACTGGCTCTTCTCCTCTTGGGCTGCCCTTAGACTGGGAACACTGCTCCAAGCAGGTAAGATGGGCTTTCCCTTTCTGAGGCAGAATCACCCAGCCCCTGCCAATTGTCTCCAGGGTTGAAGACTCAGTAGAAAGCTTTTCCATGGGATTCAGCTGCAGCTACCCATAGCTGAAGTAATGGGATTTGCAGAGGCCTTGAGAAAGTAGCTTTAGCTGTGCACACCAAGGAAACGTTGGCTGTTTGGGCTCCTCTGGCATCTAGACCATTGTTAGCTCTCTAGAGGGAGGCTCATGCCGTGTGAAAATCAAAGCTGCTGTGGGCGCCACTTTTAATGAGATCTTTCAAAGGGATCAGCCTAAATGGTCTGTCAAAATCATAATGTCAGGTGGATTTCATGCTCTAGACAGATCTGACTCTCTCTCTCTCTCTCTCTCTCTCTCTCAAAAAGTAATAAAATAATTAAAAATTCTCTGGGGAGATAGTGATTTATTAATAGGAGCTACTGGTTTTCTGCATTGACGGATCCAGGGACGTTCACTGTATGGTTGCAATGCCTGGCTCTCCCCACCAAGCCTCCAGAGCTCCCAGCCATCAATTTATCAACCTAGGATGACAACTTCATTGTTGTTCTTTGGAAACTCTGGCTTTTCAGAAGCTCTCAGGGTGTCAGGCTCCAAGATGCCTTTGGAAAAGTATTCTTGTGTAGAGTAGAAATCTGCTCCAAGAAATTCAGCATCTTTTGAAAATCAAGATAGAACCTATTTCTTGCTCTCTTTTACCCATAAGAAAGTATCCCCCTTTCTGGAATTTTCTAAAAAAAAAAAATTAAATCTGATGGAAATAAAAACTGTTCAGGTTGTATGGGGCTGTAGGCAGGCCAGATGTTATCACATTTTTGGCTTGTGGAAAGGAATTTTACATTAATGTGAAAAACCCATGAATTTTCCAAAATTGCTGTAACAAATTCCTATAAGTTTGGTGGCTTAAAATAACTTCAATTTGTTCTCCTATAGTTCTGGAGGTCAGACGCTCACCCCTAGGTGCTGGCAGGCCTGGGTCTTTCCAGAGAGCTCCAGGGGAGTATGTTTCTTTACCTTTTATAGCTTCTGGTGGCTGCCCTCATTTCTGGGCTTATGGTCCCTTTTCATATTGTTCTGACATCTCTGTCTGCATTCATGTTGTCTGCTTTCTAGATTCTGACCCTCCCTCTTCACTCTTCATTCTGGCCAGCCTGGTCTCCATAGTATGACATTATCTCAAAAGAGAAGACAGACAGACTGACAGACAGACAGACACACAGACACACACAAGGACACACACACACGCAGACAAACAAGAGGGAAGAGGGAGGTTTGGAGAGGGAGAGAGTCCTGCATTCATAACATGTTAACACTTTAGACATTACTCATGGACTTTAGGGTTAGAATGAAGTAAGGCTAGGGTCCATTACCACGCTCCCCATTCTATTCTTCTGTCCTCGGCTCATGCTGAGCCTTTCAGTCCTGTAGATACTGCAGAAATACGTGTTCACAATGGATTATCTGAAGGCAGCTCATTTTTCAAAAAAGATGCTGAGGTCAGATCCCAGGGCTCCATGAACCAGGAGTGCTGGGCTCTAGACAGGAGTAGAGTCTATGCTTCTGTCTGATTTGGGCCTCTGCTTTGCCACATGAGCAGGACTTCTACAAGGCATCCTTTGGAAACAGGTTCTGACCCTTCTCAGGGAGGAGAAACCAATGCACCAGGCCAAGTAGTGAGCTGGCGCAGTGCCTAAGCCTACAGGACTATGCAGGCACCACATCACTGCTGGAGGTTCAGAGACCAAAGGCAGCCACAATCCTTAAAAGCTTCCTTACAGTCTACCTATTAAAGCAGGCTCCTCACACTCCAGTGAGCAGAGAAATCGCCAGGGAGCTTGTTAAAGTGAACTCTTGGTTCAATAGGTGTGAGGTGGGCTGGAGATTCTGTGTGTCTAACATCTCAAGTAGCAAGGGTCTAGAGAGGGCAAACCATCCACAGGTAGTTCGTTTATAATATGGCTTGAGTGTTTTGCCACCAGTGAGAGAGTAGGGGAATGTATCTAGCCAAAGCATGAAAAGAGAGGATGAATTCTAGGGGGGAATGAACAGTCTTTTTTTTTTTCTTCCCTGAATAGCATCTTGCCAGGCAAAGAGCTGGGGAGAGGGAAGGGAGAGAGACAGAACAGCACATGCAATGGGATGGAGACAAGATCCTGAAAGGGCAGGAATAGAAGCAGGACTGTGGCAGAGTGTACGGTTGGGACAGCAGCATGAGCTGAAAAGCCATTGGGCCAAGTAACGCGAACCAGATCACATGATTGTTCTCCTATGAGCTCAAATGGTTAGACTTGGTAGAGCAAGGAATGGGGAAAATGTGGCCAGAGAGTGGCTTCTTTGCTACCCATTCTGGCAAAGGACTACATAGTTTTTATTGGTAAATGGCAGGTTACTTTAAGGAAGAGAAGGAGATGGACTTTTCAAACAAAGGTTTTGCCATGTATAGTAGCTCACATGTGGTGGCTGAAACAGGAGGATTGCCAGGAGTTCACAGACAGCTTGTGCAACAGTGATATCATGCTTTAAAGCATGTATAGTTATTGATGTAAAGGTATTAGTTAAAGCCCATGGGCCTGCCAAGGCAATGCATATTTGAAATCAGCTGAACTCTACTCTTCTGCAGTGATGACATAAGCCAAGTTCTGGCTCCTTTGGAAGTACTGATGTCTGGATAAGCTGGAGATAGCAGGCCAGGATCAGCAGGGATGGAAGTCTGATTTCAGTGCTCAGCCTCCCTCCCTTCATGCTTCTCAGCTCACTCTGGGCAGTGTCTGGTCAGCATAGAACCTTGGAAGTTGTTGGAAGCTTTGGGTTCCCACTCTCTACTCCCATTCTCTCTACTTCCTCAATATTGGAACCCAAGCTGTAGAAACTGACCTAGGTTAAGGGGTCAAAAGAAAATTACAGACCCAGGACAGTATGGAGCTAGCTAAGATCAATACAAATGTCCATCATTAATTTGATAGTTGGTATATGTCAGACTTGGCACTCGGAGTTTGACATATAAGCATTACATCCTACATTATCTGCCGAGACAGGTATCAGTTTTCCCTTTCTAACACTTACTGATGAGGAAACAAAGATTCAGAAAGAGAATGCTATTTTTCAAGGTGGTATAGCTAGGAATTGAGTTCATGACTATTTGACTCTAAATCTGACTCTACAAAATCACCTGAACCAACAGGCAAAATAGGTTCTAGTTCAGGTAGGTAGTTGTTAAATATTCCACTTGTCGAGCAGTGATGTGGTCCAGGCATGATGGCTACCAGACATCAGGCTCTGCAAAGGTATAAAGAGAGCAGTCTGTATTAGAAAGGCCAGCTGGCCAGTTAGAATGCTCTGGTCAAAATGGACAAAATGCAAAACCGTTACAGAGAGGTGGCCAGAAGCTGCTAGTACAGAAAGAGCAACAGAATGAATCAAAAACTACTTATCTGCAATTAGAGGGGGCAAGTGGAGATGTGTCTCAAAGATAAGGTAAGAGCCACCTTTCTAAACCTGGTCAGGTGGTCAGAGGCAGATAACAACCATCTTAATTAACTGTCTTAATGAAGGGCATACCTCATCTTCTGTTGCCATCACTGGATCCAGGCAAACTTAGATCAACCCTAGGTGGACCTAGGCATCAGGCAAATGAGGACAGGAATATATGCGCATGAGATATGCTTTTTAAATTCTATTTTCCTGTCATATTTATCTTCTCTTCTGCATGTTCATCTTTAGACTATAATCTAGAGCCCTTGTGAATGGTCCACTGTCTTGAAAGTACTGTATCCCATCCAAACTGAGAAACTAAAGAGCCAGGCCTGGCTAGCACATGTATCGAGGGGGAATCACCTCAGGGAGCTATTTTAGGATGAAAAAAAATCTTTGGACACTTATTCTGTAGGACTGATTGGTACCAAGTAACTTTGTTTTAAACTTTTATTTGATAAAATTTGTGTATAATATATAGCATGTTGCTTTTAAAATTTGTCTCTCAGATTAGATAAACATAATTAATACACATATGCCTTATCTCTCTTTTCTTTTTTGGTGATGAGAACCTTTAAAATGTGTCTCTTAGCTATTTTTAAGAATTAAGCACACTGGCATTAGCTACAGTCATCATGTTGTGCAATAGATCATTGAGCTTATTTATCCTGTCTAACTGAAATTTTATATCCTTAGACTATTTCTACCTCTGACCCTGTTAACTTCTATTCTTGTCTCTGCTTCTATGAGCTCAACTGTTTAAGTTTCAATATGTAAGAGAAATCATACAGTATTTGTCTTTCCTTGATTTATTTTATATAACATAATGTTGTGGTTTGTCTCTGTGGTCACAAATGACATAACTTATTTTTAAAGGCTGAAGAATATCAGTGTGTGTGTGTGTGTGTGTGTGTGTGTGTGTGTGTGTGTGTTTTCTTCATTTATTCATCAGTTAATAGGCATTTAGGTTAATTCTATATCATGGCCTGTGAATGATGCTGCAATGGGAGGGAAGGGAGTGCATTTTTGACATTTAATTTTATTTCCTAGGATTTATGCTCAATAACGGGACTTCTGAATCCTATGGTAGTTCTGTCTGTGTTTTGAGGAATCTTCATACTGTTTTCCATAACAACCATATAACTTTCTATTTCCATCAACAGTGCACAAGGGTTTTCTTTTCTCCACATCCTTTCCAACACCTCTCCCATCGCTTTTGACACCTATTTGAACAGATGCATAGGGATGTCTTACTGTCATTGCAGTTTATCTTTCTCTGATCATCAGTGATGTTATGCATGTACCCACTACCCATTGGTTTGCTTTACTTTGAAAAAAAATTTTTTTCAGCTCTCTGCCCATTTTCTAACGTGGTTGTTTTCTATGTTTTGATTCGACTGTTTTAATCTTTTGATATTAACTCCTTACCAAATGCATGATTTAAAAGTATTTTCTCCCACTCCATATCTCTTTGCCTCTCAACTGACCATTGCTATTGCAACATAGAAGCTTTTTAATTTGTCGAGGCTTCAGTACCTTTGAACCCACCTATGTAGGTGGTCCTGAGCTGGCATTCTTTAAATCCCCACCCTGCTCACCTTTGATGTTATCCTGGAGCCAGACTCTCTCCTCCCCTCCCCCATGCCTGCCTCTGACTCTCAGGACCAGTTTTGACTCTGTACACATCTATAGTCCATGCTTTCACTGCAGTGGAGTCCTTCATCTTCTGAAGCATCCTCCATCTATCCTTTGCTTCTCTGGAAATCATCATTCTTCAAGCAAGTACACTCACTCTCTTCATAAATCAGTTTCTGTTAGCAATTCTATGGGAGCTTTTGTTCTCAAAGACACTGGAGAAATGTAATTATTTAAAGTATAAAATGCCCCTGTACTACCACCTTGTCAAAATGGTCAATAGAAAACAAAAGAGGAGTCCTTGTGTTTCTGAAGAAGACAAAGTGGGATGTCTTGCTTCATTCCATGTTTACCCCATCCTCTCTGAGCTTCTTTTTGATATTTATGTTCCATAACATAATATGGACCACTTATATATGCTATGTCTAATCTCTTTCTCATTGTGTAAGCCCTTCTGGGATCTAAAGACAGGTATTACATACAATCTCTTATGCCTCCCCCAGTATTGAGTATCAGTATTGAGACTGATAACATCCTCTGAGGCTGATAATTCTTCTGAATTAAGGAATGCAAACCAGGGAGAAGTACATCAGAGGCTGGGATGACCATGTGCTTCCCAAGACGCAGGAAGAGCATCTTGCTTGCAGAACAAAGATTAAATAAGAGTGTGGTTGTTTAAAAGAGAGTTTCCATAGATTCTTAATTCCTTGTTTCTCACCTGTTTGGAAAGGATTAGGAGGTGTGACTTTGAGATTTTTGGTTTCAAAAGTCCATACAACTCTTCAGTCTCTCTCTCTCTCTCTCTCTCTCTCTCTCTCTCTCTCTCTCTCTCTGCCTGTCTCTCTCTCTGTCTGTCTCTGTCTCTGTCTCTCTGTCTCTGTCTCTCTCTGTCTCTCTGTCTCTGTCTCTATGTCTCTCTCTTTCTCTCTCTCTCCCTCTCTGCCTGTGCCAGCCACTGCTTCAGTACCATGCCAGTCTGCTCCCTGGAATAATCATGGACTATTCCTCTGAACCTGTAAGCACGCCCAAAATTAAATGCTTTCTTTCCTATCACTTGCTTTGGTCATGATGTCTCTTCACATCAATAGAACAGTGACTAAGATGACAGGAGGTGGTAATTATACCCAGTCTGTAGATTCTGATTGTTAATATGTCTAGAACCACAAAGCAACATGGAATATGATCATCAGACTGCATCAATAATGTTCATGGAATCGCAGAGGAGATGTAGGAAAAATAAAGGGTTTCTGAAAGTGCCCTGGGCAAAAATTTGGGGCTGGATTTTGAGTTTTGGAGATATCATTAGCATTTGAAAGTTAAATGGTGGTTCCTAAAACTCATCATTTAGTTATCACAAAGACATACTCCAAATCTACCATCTTCTTCCAAAATAATGAGATTTGGAGCCAGTGAGACAGGTAAAGAGTTGGTAAAGGTCCTTGCCACCAGGCTAACAATGGTCATTCAGTCCTCAGAATCCACATGGTGAAGGGAGTTTGCCCCCCTCACCTCTATACATGGGTGTGCATGTGTTCATGTGTGTGTACATGCAGATAAGCTAACACATGACATACAATTTTTTTAAAGTAAAATAATGGAATTTGAATAAAATTCTCCTGTACATGAAAAGTACTTAGCCTCTTCATGTGGTTAGCACTGATCATATCATGGCTTCTGTTGGCTTCCTGTCCTCACAGTATGTCTTTAAGATGAGCATTGCTGGTGAATTTGTCTCTTATCTGTACTCATAAAAAGACAATTAAGAAAAAATGAAATCTTAGGGAATTCAAGTCATTTGTACCATGTTTTTTGTAAGTAATGGGATCTAGAGATTTTCCTGATAATATCTACACCCATTTCTTACAGCACATCCTTCACAGACATTGTGAATGTTGATTTCAGCCAAATAATCCTGCCATCTCTAACATTACTAACTGGCACACAGTGTTTAAGTGGTACAGTGTGGCATTTTAAAGCATGAAGATAATGTTCAGATCAAGGTAACTGGTTTGTCTGCCACCTCAGATATGTCACTTCTTTGTGGTGGAGTACTCAGAACCCCCTCTCTCTTCACTGTTTTGAAATATTCAGTTAATTGTTGCCAGCCAGCACTCTCTTATTGTTCTACAGAGCTGGCAAAGTTATTCTTCAACTCTCTTCTCTGTGTTTCTTTTTTTCCCTACACCTTTCTCAAGCTCTGGTAACCACTTTTGTATTTTCTACTTTTTCTTTTTGACACCAACTATTTAGTTTCTGGATACAAGTAAAAACATCTGTTGTCCTTCTGTGTCTGACCTCCTATATTTAACCATGTCCTTGTCCTCTAACTCCATCTGCAGTGCTACAAATGACAGAAGGAACCTACAGACAAATGGAACATTTTTCCAAAGCTACAGGGGGACTTAACAGCTCTGAACTTCTAAACAGATTATAAAATTTCATAAAAATATATCTACATTAAAAATAAAAGGGTAAAGTCTTTGAAGGAAGAAGACTTTATATGTGTATTTTTCTCTATGTTAAAAATAAAAGAGAAACACAATGTTACAGGACATCTGGATTATGTATATTCTTGTTATACTTACCACCATAAAAATAATTATTATAAATTATATATATTTTAAAAGGGATAAAAATATGACAAACAAAAAGAGAGACTGAAAAATTAGATGCTAGATTACAGGCCATAGAACAGTGATTAGAGGATCTGGAACCGATAGCTGCAATGGACAAGGCAGTTGCAGATGAGAAAAATCCATAAAGCCGGAGAAATTGAAATGGCAACTCATAGAGATGAAATATATTGAACTAAGAATTCAGATTCTTCTTATTGATACTTCCTTAAAACAGTGTCATACAGTAAAATAAATATACAGTTTGGAGAATTGAGATATGCACATGTGTTGGTGCATCGTGTTAAAGATGCATATTAGAAATTCCAGTGGTCTTCTGCCATAAGTCCCAAGGGAGATGATTCTGAGAATACACGTTTATTGAGATGATGACTGCTTTGGAGGTGCCTTTGATGACCAAAGCTGATGATGCTCAGGCGTATATGTCCATTAGAATATAATAATTTATGAACGTTATGGCAAGAAGCCTATTCCAAATATAGCTTATATTCCTACAGGCCGAGCCATGTAAAAATCTAACAGAAATTTAAAGGAGATGCTCATAGAATAGAGGGGGAATAATAAATATCCCAGGGGTAGATTAAATTATGTTTTGTTGATTTTGAATATTTAAAAAAATCAATAAGGCAGATAATACCAATGCATTTTAGAAAGGACTGCTGAATTTGATCAAACTATAGAAGTCCTAATTACAGAATGGAAGAAAGGAAACATGTTGCACTGGGGAGATTTTACATTTGTTCCAACAAGAAAAGAGAAACTATGTCTTCCATCCAAAATATTGGAAATAAAATTTGACCAAAGAAAACCTCCTGAAGATCTTGACCTCAGACAAGAAGAGGGGGATTGGTAAGATGAACAAGACAGGTAATATATGTACCGATCCTGCAACTTGGAACAGCAGTGAGACTGGCTGAGACATGAAAAAATGTCTATACATAGCCAATAGAGAGTCCTCAAGACTTACTGTGTTATCCTTTCATATGGTATAGATAAAATTTCATATTACAGTTTTGATTTCAATCTAAACTAACTTTAAAAAGGCAAATGTTGTTCACCTGCTCAGACAGAGAGTGGAAAGTCATATTTGTCTAAACTGTACACCTTGCACATTCCATACATCTTTGGTACAGACCTATGTATTACTTGTGAGAAACTATGTTCACAGAAAATGACAACCAAGGAAGCATCCCTGGCAAGATCCACCCTCAAGGATGCTGAGACACCTGGTCCTGCCTCAGACTGTTTTGATGCTGTTTCCTTGGGAGACTTGTTCCAGGATAGCTTTAAGAAGGGTTGCTGATTCCAGATAACCTCACTTCATCCAGCCTTGCAGACTGATCCAATCAGGACTTCACTTAAACCTGAACTTTCTCAGTGTACAGAGATTAGACAAGAAATGCTACGGCTGGCTTTCTTAAGACCATTTCTGCTTTTCTCTTGGGTCCCCCAAAGAAAACTATACCCCCAAATCAATGGGAAGCAATTTTAAGAAAACTTAGTCTTTTTCCCAAGAGGCGGGATGGAGGCATTTTGGTGATTCATTGGATTTTGGGTGTTTGTTGTCATTTAAGAGGAGAGTTATGTTATATCTTCGGTCTTCTAAGTTTCTGGGCTAATACCCACTTATCAGTGAGTATATATCATGTGAGTTCTTTTGTGATTGGGTTACCTCACTCAGGATGAAGCCCTCCAGGCCCATCCATTTGCCTAGGAAAACACATGAAACTCAAGAAGAATGAAGACCAAAGTGTGGACACTGTGCCCCTTCTTAGAATTGGGAACAAAACACTCATGGAAGGAGTTACAGAGACAAAGTTAGGAGCTGAGACGAAAGGATGGACCATCTAGAGACTGCCATACCCAGGGATCCATCCCATAATCAGCCTCCAAACGCTGACACCATTGCATACACTAGCAAGATTTTGCTGAAAGGACCCAGATATAGCTAGCTGTCTCTTGTGAGACTATGCCAGGGCCTAGCAAACACAGAAGTGGATGCTCACAGTCAGCTATTGGATGGATCACAGGGCTCCCAATGGAGGAGCTAGAGAAAGTACCCAAGGAGCTAAAGGGGTCTGCAACCCTATAGGTGGAACAACAATATGAACTAACCAGTACCCCCAGAGCTCGTGTCTCTAGCTGCATATGTATCAAAAGAGGGCCTCCATTGGCCATCATTGGAAAGAGAGGACCATTGGTCTTGCAAACTTTATATGCCCCAGTACAGGGGAATGCCAGGGCCAAGAAGTGGGAGTGGTTGGGTAGGGGATTGGGGGGGGGGGGTAGGGTGGGGGGAATTTTGGGATAGCATTGGAAATGTAAATGAAGAAAATACCTAATAAAAATAAAAATAAAATAAAAAATTTAAAAAAGAGGAGAGTTATGAATGGTTATGGTCTAGGACATGAAGGATATGAAATAGGATAGATTCAGGGATTTCCTTTTCTTTTTTCTATACGTCTTTCTTTATCAGGTAAGGGGATTACGGGTTGAGAAGAAAACGAGGGGATATTCAGAGAAGGAGGCTGCCATGAAAGGAAATGGATCATGAGCATGAGGCCAGGAGAAACAGTGAGCAGGAAGCGGACACATGCCTGGGCTATAAGTTAAAATAGCTCCAAAACTTGCCACAGCTAGACTAAGAGCTTGTAAACAAAACACATGGATTGTGTGTCTCTTCTATGTGCTAGTAAGAATTTACAATTCATTTTACAAATTTCATTCTGTCGTATGAACTACTAACATAGCCAAATCATCAATGATGTCCTCCTGGAAAGGATGGGATCAGTACAAGAATCTTATGATGCTGTGATTGGCTGAATCAACATAAACAATGGAAAGTAATTTATGGTTTAATAGCATTTTAGAAAAAAAATTAGTTGGTCATGTTTGTCCCAAAAATCTCTTCTTGTTCAGTTTTATTCAATAGTTTCTTTTCCTTTTTTTTAAAAAAGCAATTCTTAGACAAGAAATATGAATGAGCTGCATATTAAGTAATATCAGCATACATTGTAATTTTTAGTCTTGTTACCTATTTTAGCCCATTTTATTATGCTAATGCTTTGTGTGCTGGAATGTGTGCTAGTATGTGGAGTCCACAGGACTTTGGATACAGGTCATTAGGCTCTACCTACCTTTTGGTTTGTGTTATTGTTGCCAAGAAAGGGTCTCTCCCTGGCTTAGAACTTGCTAAGTAGGCTGGTCAGCGAGTCCTAGGACCTGCCCTTCTCCAGTTCCCCAGTACTAGAGTTTAGTCCCAAGCACATGTGTGCTAGGAATGAAGCTCAAGTCCTTATGTTTGCAAGGCAAGCATACTGAGCCAGCTACCTAGCCCATCTTGGTTTTCCCCCTAGTCTATCTCATTGCCTTTTCATTAACTTTCAAGTAAAGTGTGGTCTTTCAGGACCCTTTCCCCTTCCCTCTCTTCCTTCCTTCTCATGGAAGACATACACACAGAGAGAAGCTCACAGAAAAAGTACCATGGTTGTGGGAGGAGGGCTCTCCAGCCCCTAAATCTGTTGGTGATGAACTGGGTCCCATCTGGCCACTGAGTATGGCCCATTTTCTCCCACCAGGAAATCCCACCACAGATTCACTCAGAATGACCCCACCTTCTGGGTCTCCTGCACACTGATCAGGTTTGTAGGGCACAATGTTCCTGCACTACAGGGCAATTTGTGAATTACTGTTTTCCAGGCAAGCAAGACATAATTTCCCTGGGCTCAGAGGCTTCCTCCATGACTCAGAATTTCAGTGGTTTTCTAGTCTAGCTGCCCTGTACTCCTAAATTGAGATGATAAAAGATTGCAGGAGATGAAAGTGGTTATAACCCTTCTGTAGGTCTGCCTAAGGAAAAGAATTTTCCAAAATTTTAGGGAGATTCCTTATGCAATAGAAACAGCTTTGAACACAAGGCTGTCTCATTGTAAAGGCTTGGGTGTCATAATTGGGTGGTGTTTATGCTAGGTTTTTTTTTTTTCAACTTGACACAAACTAGAGTTACCTGAGATAAAATAAACCTTAATTCAGAAATTGCCTCCATCACAAGTCCTATAGGCATGTCTAAGGCATTTTCTTGATGACTAACTGATGCACGGTAGGTGATGTCATGCCTGGGCAAATGGGCCTGGGCTATATAAGAACTCAAGCTGAACAAGTCATTAGGCAGACCTCCTCTGTGGTCTCTGCTTCAGTTCATGCCTCCAGGTTCCTGCCTTGAACTCCTGTATTGACTTCTTTCAGCGAGGAGGAACGGTAACCTTAAGATTAAATACACCCTTTCCTCCACTATGTTGATTTTTGCCATGGTGTTTATTACAGCAACAAAAGGTGAACTAAGATAATGCTCAATCAATGGTAGTGGTTCTGAGCATGCTCCAAGGCATTTGAGTGGAGAGCACATCTGCTAACTTGGCTAAGCTTCCTGTGGAGCCTTGAACGCTCTCTTCTTGCCAGAGAACTCCATTGTACTCGCTCATCTTCAAACTCTCACGCATACAAAAGCAGGATCCTGAAGCACTAGCTGTTATTTTGTTTTGTTTGATTGTTTGTTAATTATTGCTTGTCCTTTTTGTTTGTTGAAATGCTGAAGGATCAAATGCAGAGTCTTCCATGTGTCAGGCAAGTGTTCTACCACTGAGCCACATCTCCAGCCCTGTTTGGTTGGTTTTTAGTGACTAGTTAGTTATCTATGTTTCCAGATGTGAGAACGCCTGGTCAGTATTGAAAGGTGGCAGCAAAGTCAGTCTCAAAGAGGCTAGGAAACGCTTCTGAGTCTGCCCTCTGCCCATAGGTATTTTCTTCAGTAATTAGCACTTTCCTATATTGACTTTGCCATATTGCAAAGGACAGCCATAGAAAGTCAGTTTCTGAGAAGCCAAGTGGGGAAAAGCAGAGAAGGGAAATCTACATCCAACCATTGGTCTCATTAAAATCTACTGACATCAGAGAAATAGAAGGCAGCAAAGAGCAAAAATCAGACATCACTGAGCTTTCAGAATACGGTGTGTGTGTGTGTGTGTGTGTGTGTGTGTGTGTGTGTGTGTGTGTGTGTGTGTGTGTGTATGTAGGGGAATAGGATAATGTGTCCTGCAGCTTCTTTGACTCTCAGATAGTAACAAAGCCCTTTGACAGCATAGAGCAGACAGTGTCTAGCATCCCAGGACAGGAGGTACAAAAGACAGTTACAGCTGATGAGCAACGAAACCTGGGGATGACTTCCTATCTTTGGGGAAGCCATTTTTCCTTTTATGCCTGCTGGAAGCCAGTATGACTTTGTCAGGAAGATGTGAGTCAGGGTTCACCATAAGCAAGTCAGTCAGGAATCCCCTGGTCTGATGAGGTTTGTTTTAGTTTTGGAAGTTTAAATAAAGTCTTATGAATATATAAAATATGTAAGTCCATATATTAACAGATACTTATAAAGAATTACAAATTAATTACTACTATTATAAAGAATAATAGTAAATGAAAGTAAAGCATGTCAAATAAGTGATTAAAGATAAAGACCAACGGATGTAATATTTTCTGTGTAGATATATGGTCAAAACAACCTTGCTAATACTTCAAAATAATCACTTCCATGAGCCAATGACTCTTTTTCTTTTTTTTAAATTTAATTTTTTATTAGGTATTTTCTTCATTTACATTTCCAATGCTATCCCAAAAGTCCCCCATACCCTTCCCTTCACTCCCCTACCCAACCACTCCCACTTCTTGGCCCTGGTGTTCCCTGTACTGAGGCATATAAAGTTTGCAAGACCAATGGGCCTCTCTTTCCAATGATGGCCAACTAGGCCCTCTTCTGATACGTATGCAGCTTGAGACATGAGCTCTGGGGGGTACTGGTTAGTTCATATTGTTGTTCCACCTATAGGGTTGCAGACCCCTTTAGCTCCTTGGATACTTTCTCTAGCTCCTCTATTGAGGGCCCTGTGATCCATCCAATAGCTGACTGTGAGCATCCACTTCTGTGTTTGCTAGGCCTCAGCATAGCCTCACAAGAAACAGCTATATCAGGGTCCTTTCAGCAAAATCTTGCTAGTATATGCAATGATGTCAGCGTTTGGAGGCTGATTATGGGATGGATCCCCTGGTATGGCAGTCTCTAGATGGTCCATCCTTTCGTCTCAGCTCCTAACTTTGTATCTGTAACTCCTTCCATGGGTGCTTTGTTCCCAATTCTAAGAAGGGGCAAAGTGTCCACACTTTGGTCTTCGTTCTTCTTGAGTTTCATGCGTTTAGCAAATTGTATCTTATATCTTGGGTATCCTAAGTTTCTGGGCTAATATCCACTTATCAGTGAGTATACTATGTTGAATAGGTATGGAGAAAGGGAGCAGCCTTGTCTAGTCCCTGATTTTAGTGGGATTGCTTCCAGCTTCTCACCATTTACTTTCATGTTGGCTACTGGTTTGCTGTAGGTTGCTTTTATCATGTCTAGGTATGGGCCTCGAATTCCTGATCTTTCCAAGACTTTTATCATGAATGGGTGTTGGATTTTGTCAAATGCTTTCTCCACATCTAACGAGATGATCACGTGGTTTTGTCTTTGAGTTTGTTTATATAGTGGATTACTTTGATGGATTTCCGTATATTAAACCATCCCTGGAATGAAACCTACCTGGTCAGGATGGATGACTGCTATAATGTGTTCTTGGATTTGGTTAGCGAGAATTTTATTTAGTATTTTTGCATCGATATTCATAAGGGAAATTAGTCTGAAGTTCTCCATCTTTGTTGGGTCTTTCTGTGGTTTAGGTATCAGAGTAATTGTGGCTTCATAGAATGAATTTGGTAGAGTACCTTCCTCTTCTATTCTGTGGAGTACTTTGTGAAGAACTGGAATTAGATCTTTGAAGGTCTGATAGAACTCTGCATTAAACCTATTTGGTCCTGGGCTTTTTTTTGTTTGTTTGTTTGGGAGACTATTAATGACTGCTTCTATTTCTTTAGGGGATATAGGACTGTTTAGATCATTAACCTGATCCTGACTTCACTTTGGTACCTGGTATCTGTTTAGAAATTTTTTAAAAATTTTTAATGTTTTTTTATTACGTATTTTCCTCAATTACATTTCTAATGCTATCCCAAAAGTCCCCCATACCCGCCCCCACTTCCCTACCCACCCATTCCCATTCTTTTGGCCCTGGAATTCCCCTGTATTGGGACATATAAAGTTTGCAAGTCCAATGGGCCTCTCTTTCCAGTGATGGCCGACTAGGCCATCTTTCGATACATATGCAGCTACAGACAAGAGCTCCGGGGTACTGGTTAGTTCATCATGTTGTTCCCCCTATAGGGTTGCAGATCACTTTAACTCCTTGGGTACTTTCTCTAGCTTCTCCATTGGGAACCCTGTGACCCATCCAATAGCTGAATGTGAGCATCCACTTCTGTGTTTGCTAGGCCCCGGCATAGTCTCACAACAGACAGCTATATCTGGGTCCTTTCAGCAAAATCTTGCTAGTGTATGCAATGGTGTCAGTGTTTGGAAGCTGATTATGGGATGGATCCCTGGATATGGCAGTCTCTAGATGGTCCATCCTTTCATCACAGCTCCAGACTTTGTCTCTGTAACTCCTTCCATGGGTGTTTTGTTCCCAATTCTAAGAAGGGGCACAGTGTCCACACTTTGGTCTTCATTCTTCTTGAGTTTCATGCGTTAAGCAAATTGTATCTTATATCTTGGGTATCCTAAGTTTTGGGCTAATATCCACTTATCAGTGAATACATATTGTGTCAATTCCTTTGTGATTGTGTTACCTCACTCAAGATGATGCCCTCCAGGTCCATCCATTTGGCTAGGAATTTCATAAATTCATTCTTTTTAATAGCTGAGTAGTAATCCATTGTGTAAATGTACCATAATTTCTGTATCCATTCCTCTGTTGAGGGGCATCTGGGTTCTTTCCAGCTTCTGGCTATTATAAATAAGGCTGCTATGAACATAGTGGAGCATGTGTCCTTTTTACCGGTTGAGACATCTTCTGGATATATGCCCAGGAGAGGTATTGCTGGATCCTCCGGTAGTACTATGTCCAATTTTCTGAGGAACCGCCAGACTGATTTCCAGAGTGGTTGTAGAAGCTTGCAGTCCCATCAACAATGGAGGAGTGTTCCTCTTTGTCCACATCCTCGCCAGCTGCTGTCACCTGAATTTTTGATCTTAGCCATTCTGACTGGTGTGAGGTGGAATCTCAGGGTTGTTTTGATTTGCATTTCCCTGATGATTAAGGATGTTGAACATTTTTTCAGATGCTTCTCTGCCATTCGGTATTCCTCAGGTGAGAATACTTTGTTCAGTTCTGAGCCCCATTTTTTCATGGGGTTATTTGATTTTCTGGAGTCCACATTCTTGAGTTCTTTATATATATTGGATATTAGTCCCTTATCTGATTTAGGATAGGTAAAGATCCTTTCCCAATCTGTTGGTGGTTTTTTTGTCTTATTGATGGTGTCTTTTGCCTTGCAGAATATTTGCAGTTTCATGAGGTCCCATTTGTCAATTCTCGATCTTACAGCACAAGCCATTGCTGTTCTATTCAAGAATTTTTCCCCTGTGCCCATATCTTCAAGGCTTTTCCCCACTTTCTCCTCTATAAGTTTCAGTGTCTCTGGTTTTATGTGAAGTTCCTTGATCCACTTAGACTTGACTTTAGTACAAGGAGATAGGAATGGATCGATTCACATTCTCCTACATGATAACAACCAGTTGTGCCAGCACCATTTGTTGAAAATGCTGTCTTTCTTCCACTGGACGGTTTTAGCTCCCTTGTCGAAGATCAAGTGACAATAGGTGTATGGGTTCATTTCTGGGTCTTCAATTCTATTCCATTGGTCTACTTGTCTGTCACTATACCAGTACCACGCAGTTTTTATCACAATTGCTCTGTAGTAAAGCTTTAGGTCAGGCATGGTGATTACACCAGAGGTTCTTTTATCCTTGAGAAGAGTTTTTGCTATCCTAGGTTTTTTGTTATTCCAGATGAATTTGCAGATTGCACTTTCTAATTCGTTGAAGAATTGAGTTGGAATTTTGATGGGGATTGCATTGAATCTGTAGATTGCTTTTGGCAAGATAGCCATTTTTACAATGTTGATCCTGCCAATCCATGAGCATGGGAGATCTTTCCATCTTCTGAGATCTTCTATAATTTCTTTCTTCAGAGACTTGAAGTTTTTATTATACAGATCTTTCACTTCCTTAGTTAGAGTCACACCAAGATATTTTATATTATTTGTGACTATTGAGAAGGGTGTTGTTTCCCTAATTTCTTTCTCAGCCTGTTTATTCTTTTTTTTTTAATATTTTTATTACATATTTTCCTCAATTACATTTCCAATGCTATCCCAAAAGTCCCCCATAGCGCCCCCCCACTTCCCTACCCACCCATTCCCATTCTTTTGGCCCTGGCATTCCCCTATATTGGGGCATATAAAGTTTGCAAGTCCAATGGGCCTCTCTTTCCATTGATGGCCGACTAGGTCATCTTTCGATACATATGCAGCTAGAGACAAGAGCTCCAGGGTTCTAGTTAGTACATCATGTTGTTCCAACAATAGGGTTGCAGATCCCTTTAGCTCCTTGGGTACTTTCTCTAGCTTCTCCATTGGGAGCCCTGTGATACATCCAATAGCTGACTGTGAACATCCACTTCTGTGTTTGCTAGGCCCCGGCATCGTCTCACAAGAGACAGCTATATTTGGGTCCTTTCAGCAAAATCTTGCTAGTGTATGCAATGGTGTCAGCGTTTAGAAGCTGATTATGGGATGGATCCCTGGATACGGCAGTCTCTAAATGGTCCATCCTTTCATCACAGCTACGAACTTTGTCTCTGTAACTCCTTCCCTGGGTGTTTTGTTCCCAATTCTAAGAAGGGGCACAGTGTCCACACTTTGGTCTTCATTCTTCTTGAGTTTCATGCGTTTATCAAATTGTATCTTATATCTTGGGTATCCTAAGTTTTGGGCTAATATCCACTTATCAGTGAATACATATTGTGTGAGTTCTTTTGTGATTGTGTTACCTCACTCAAGATGATGCCCTCCAGGTCCATCCATTTGGCTAGGAATTTCATAAATTCATTCTTTTTAATAGCTGAGTAGTACTCCATTGTGTAAATGTACCATAATTTCTGTATCCATTCCTCTGTTGAGGGGCATCTGGGTTCTTTCCAGCTTCTGGCTATTATGAATAAGGCTGCTATGAACATAGTGGAGCATGTGTCCTTCTTACCGGTTGGGACATCTTCTGGATATATGCCCAGGAGAGGTATTGCTGGATCCTCCGGTAGTACTATGTCCAATTTTCTGAGGAACCGCCAGACTGATTTCCAGATTGGTTGTACAAGCTTGCAATCCCACCAACAATGGAGGAGTGTTCCTCTTTCTCCACATCCTCGCCAGCATCTGCTGTCACCTGAATTTTTGATCTGAGCCATTCTGACTGGTGTGAGGTGGAATCTCAGGGTTGTTTTGATTTGCATTTCCCTGATGATTAAGGATGTTGAACATTTTTTCAGATGCTTCTCTGCCATTCGGTATTCCTCAGGTGAGAATTCTTTGTTCAGTTCTGAGCCACATTTTTTAATGGGGTTATTTGACTTTCTGGAGTCCACCTTCTTGAGTTCTTTATATATAATGGATATTAGTCCCTTATCTGATTTAGGATAGGTAAAGATCCTTTCCCAATCTGTTGGTGTTTTTTTTGTCTTATTGATGGTGTCTTTAGCCTTGCAGAAGCTTTGCAGTTTCATGAGGTCCCACTTGTCAATTCTCGATCTTACAGCACAAGCCATTACTGTTCTATTCAAGAATTTTTCCCCTGTGCCCATATCTTCAAGGCTTTTCCCCACTTTCTCCTCTATAAGTTTCAGTGTCTCTGGTTTTATGTGAAGTTCCTTGATCCGGTCAGAAAAGCACCGGGGTATCTAGGGCGCAGGGTCGGCTGACACTCGCCAGCTACCCTGTTTATTCTTTGTGTAGAGAAAGGCCATTGATTTGTTTGAGTTAATTTTTTATCCAGCTATTTCATCGAAGCTGTTTATCAGGTTTAGGAGTTCTCTGGTGGAATTTTTAGGGTCACTTATATATACTATCATATCATCTGCAAAAAGTGCTATTTTGATTTCATCTTTTCCAATTTGTATCCCTTGGATCTCCTTTTGTTGTCGAATTGCTCTGGCTAGGACTTCAAGTACAATGTTGAATAGGTATGGAGAAAGTGGACAGCCTTGTCTAGTCCCTGATTTTAGAGGGATTGCTTCAAGCTTCTCACCATTTACTTTGATGTTGGCTACTGGTTTGCTGTAGATTGCTTTTATCATGTTTACGTATGGGCCTTGAATTCCTGATCTTTTCAAGACTTTTATTATGAATGGGTGTTGGATTTTGTCAAATGCTTTTTCAGCATCTAAAGAGATGATCATGTGGTTTTTGTCTGTGAGTTTGTTTATATACTGGATTACGTTGATGGATTTCCGTATATTAAACCATCCCTGCATCCCTGGGATGAAACCTACTTGGTCAGGATGGATGATTTTTTTGATGTGTTCTTGGATTCGGTTAGCAAGAACTTTATTGAGGATTTTTGCATCAATATTCATAAGGGATATTGGTCTGAAGTTTTCTATCTTTGTTGGGTCTTTTTGTGGTTTAGGTATCAGAGTAATTGTGGCTTCATAGAATGAGTTGGGTAGAGTACCTTCTGTTTCTATTTTGTGGAATAGTTTGTGAAGAACTGGAATTAGATCTTCTTTGAAGGTTGATAGAACTCTGCACTAAACCCATCTGGTCCTGGTCTTTTTTTGGTTGGGAAACTATTAATGACTGCTTCTATTTCTTTGGGGGATATAGGGCTGTTTAGATCATTAACCTGATCATGATTCAACTTTGGTACCTGGTATCTGTCTAGAAACTTCTCCATTTCATCCAGGTTCTCCAGTTTTGTTGAGAGTAGCCTTTTGTAGAAGGATCTGATGGTGTTTTGGATGTCTTCAGAATCTGTTGTTATATCTCCTTTTTCATTTCTGATTTTGTTAATTAGAATGCTTTCCCTGTGCCCTCTAGTGAGTCTGGCTAAGGGTTTATCTATCTTGTTGATTTTCTCAAAGAACCAACTCCTTGATTGGTTGATTCTTTGAATAGTTTTTCTTGTTTCCACTTGGTTGATTTAGCCCCTGAGTTTGATTATTTCTGCCGTCTACTCCTCTTGGGTGAATTTGCTTCCTTTTGTTCTAGTGCTTTTAGGTGTGTTGTCAAGCTGCTAATGTGTGCTCTCTCTAGTTTCTTTTTGGAGGCACTCAGAGCTATGAGTTTTCCTCTTAGAAATGCTTTCATTGTGTCGCATAAGTTTGGGTATGTTGTGGCTTCATTTTCATTGAACTCTAAAAAGTCCTTAATTTCTTTCTTTATTCCTTCCTTGACCAAGGTATCATTGAGAAGTGTGTTGTTCAGTTTCCACATGAATGTTGGCTTTCTATTATTTATTTTGTTATTGAACATCAGCCTTAGTCCATGGTGATCTGATAGGATGCATGGGACAATTTCAATATTTTTGTATCTGTTGAGGCCTGTTTTGTGAGCAATTGTATGGTCAATTTTGGAGAAGGTAACATGAGGTGCTGAGAAGAAGGTATATCCTTTTGTTTTAGGATAGAATGTTCTGTAGATATCTGCCAGATCCATTTGATTCACAACTTCTGTTAGTTTCACTGTGTCCCTGTTTAGTTTCTGTTTCCATGATCTGTCCATTGGTGAAAGTGGTATGTTGAAGTCTCCCACTATTATTGTATGAGGTGCAATGTGTGCTTTGAGCTTTACTAAAGTTTCTTTAATGAATGTGGCTGCCTTTTCATTTGGAGCATAGATATTCATAATTGATAGTTCCTCTTGGAGGATTTTACCTTTGATGAGTATGAAGTGCCCCTCCCTGTCTTTTTTGATGACTTTGGGTTGGAAGTCAATCTTATCAGATATTATAATGGCTACTCCAGCTTGTTTCTTCCTACCATTTGCTTGGAAAATTGTGTCCAGCCTTTCATTCTGAGGTAGTGTCTATCTTTTTCTCTGAGATGAGTTTCCTGTAGGCAGCAAAATGTTGGGTCTTGTTTGTTTAGCCAGTTTGTTAGTCTATGTCTTTTTATTGGGGAGTTGAGTCCATAGATATTAAGAGATATTAAGGAAAAGTAATTGTTGCTTCCTGTTATTTTTGTTGTTAAAGTTGGTATTCTGTTCTTGTGGCTGTCTTCTTTTAGGTTTGTTGAGGGATTTCCTTCTTGTTTTTTCTAGGGAGTGGTTCCCGTCCTTGTATTGGTTTTTTTCTGTCAATATCCTTGGAAGGGCTGGATTGGTGGAAAGATAATATGTGAATTTGGCTTTGTTGTGGAATACATCTATGGTAATTGAGAGTTTTGCTGAAGAGACAAGACAGAACCAATCTGCCTGGATGTAAATCCTGCCTTCTTGGTCACTGCTATGGTTTCCATCTGTTACTTTGGAGCCATTCAACAATGTTGAGATGTGAGCCCTTCAAGGAAACTTTGGAGCTTTACTCTTATCAGTGGATTAATCCATTGATGAATTTATGGCTTAAAGAGATATGAGAGGTGGTAAAAATTAGTAGGCGGGGCTTAAGTTGAAAAAGTAGGCCACTGTGGTACCTTGCATAGTTTATATTGTCTCTGAGTCCTTGATGCCCCCTCTTTCTTTGATTCCTGTTTGCCATGACGTGAGCATCCTTGCTGGCTGGCTATAGTCATGTGGAACTGTAGCCACTGTCTTTCAGAGTTTGAAATAGGCCAAACCATGCCCTCCTGAACTGCAGGACTTCCATAGACAAGTCTGTCATTATTCTGATGATTTGCCTTTACATGTGATTTAGGGCCTTTTGGTTGTAGATTTCAGCATTTTTCCTTTGTTCTGAGTGGGTACCATTTTAACTATAATATAGTGTTCTAGAATTCAAGTCTGGCTCTGTTGGCTTAGTGTTCTGAATGGCTTCTATGTATGGACAGCCTTCTCTTCCCTAAATTTGGAAAGTTTTATGCTTAGAATTCGTTGAATGCATTTTCTATGCCTTTGACTTGAACTTCTCCCATATGCCTATGAGTTGTAGGTTTGTCTTTTGATCATGTCCTATAGATCTCATATATTGCATTCATACTTTGTGATTATTGTTTTTGCCATTGTTGGAACATCTGTATCCATCTACCTTGTCTTAAAGTTCAAATATTCTGCCTTTAAGTTGATCCATTCTATTGGGGGAGGCTTTCCATTGGGATTTTAACTTGACTTATTGAGCTTTTCAGTTTTAAATTTCAATTTTTCTTCAGTATTTCCATTTCTTAATTGAATTGTCTTTCATGTTACGTATTGATGTCCTTATTTAATCCAGCTGTTAGCTTGGGTTTGAACCCATTCCGAAGTTTATTCATGTCCTCTGGCAAGGGAGCTTTTGCTCAGCTTGCTTCTGTATTGTTCCAGATGTGGGTTTTGGTGACTGTCCTATGATTTCCTTCTATTTCAGTTTGTAGCTCGGGCCAAATTTCTGCTTTGCTCTACATGGCTCAGTTCATGCAGTTTAGACTCACAAAGTTTCTCCTCTCTAACTGGAGGAAGTCAGCCCAAGTCTCAGAATCTAGTCGAATGGCTCTTACTCAGGGCTCCTGCTCTCTGACCCCATTCAACCATTGCTCTGGTTGAGTGTAGAGAACAAGATTTTCCAGGCACCTCTCCCATATATCCAGGCAACAGCTCTGTGTGGCTTTTGTAATTTTCTCCCCTCTCTTAAAATTACTTGTCAATGAAAGTACAGTGTAGATTTTCTGAGTCTTGCTATTAGTCATAAGTTCTGACCCTCTGGAGTTGCATCTACTTATGCTAGGAGAACAGTGCTCTCTGGCTGGTGCAGGGCCTTCTGGAATGAACTCTGCATTCTCCCCTCTTCTCTTCTGCTTTAAAAAGTGTTTTTTTTCCCTACTATAACTAGTGTTTTTCCAGTGTCATCCACTTTATAAGATAGCTTCTCTCCAGTTATCCCTGGTTTCATACTCAGAGAGTCTTCCAGCAGGGGAATGGGCATTGCCCACCATCTTGGAGAAACAACCCTTTTCCTTTTAGGTTGTCCACTGCAGGTGTTAGGTGTGTGACTTTCAGCAAGTTGTTTAGCATCTTCCAGTTTAGTTTTGTTGCTTATAAAATGAGGATAATAAGATGACTTACTTCTCGAGGTTTAGATGAAGAATTATTAGCTCTCAAACACATTCAGAAGAAGGTTTAGTACCTGTTAAATGTGAATGAGTATCATTCCACCATCCCTGGAGATAGATCTCAGTTCTAGGCACTTCCTCAGCAACAGTGTGGTCTTAGTTCTCATCCCTAGTATTGTGAAATATATAGAACAAAGAAAAAGCTACCACTGTCACATGTGGGACAGTGACAAGGCTACTGATAGGTCTCTCCATCCTCCCCATGCACTTGGGAGAAATGTTGAAAGGTTGACATCTGTTGCATCCAATTTTTAAAGCTTATATTCGTAAGTATATATTTAATAGGCTCTTTCATGATTTTGAAGTTTGCTCCCTCCTTAGCATCTTAAAACTTGAACACATCATAAATTAAGACTCACGATTTTTCTTAAACTAGTGGATAAAATAGATGTCTCAGTAGATGTTTATATACACAGTGAACCCAAAACTGGTGGTCATCAGCACCATCTAACCTCCTTATTTGTTTCCCTGACTGAATTCCCTTAAGTAGAATTTTTATGCACTTCCATCAGAAGTGCTGGCATTCTCACCTCTAAGATACGACACAGTGTTCTAAGCGGTTCCTTTCCAGCCACACCCCCTCCAATGGAGGTAATATCTAGCTGAGATTACAAAAGTTATTTTAATGACTGTAGTACTCAAAGACATTCCTGATTACTCTCCAAAACATCCTTCCACTGCCCTCTCCTTCTATACTTGAGAGTTTAGTTTAAATATCCTCTGGTTGATCTCCAGAGTGTTGGTTGTTTCTCTGTAGTTATGGTTTCACCACCTGATTTTCCTTAACTAAAATCTCTGCTATGATTTTATAGATATAAACAAGTTAACTCTTTCTGATGAAATTAATTAAACCAGAAAATAGTCTTGTGCCCAGAGAAATGGTTCCTTTGGAGTAGAGTGGGCGAAAGAGACATAATATCCCATTCTTAAGTTCTTGTATGATCACCCGAGAGATAGGAATTTCATTGAAGCATCACAATAGAAATTCACCCAGAAGCATGAAAACATTCCCCTTCATCATGGAGCCTCTAAGGGCAGAAGGGCAAGTGCTTGATAGCTAGGAAAATGAGGGACCTCCCTATCTCTCTCTTTTCTCCAAAGTGTGTTCTTGGTTTGCCCTCCTGCCCTTAAATATCCCCTATGTCCTCCTCAGTTCTGCTTACAGTGGTCTCCTGAACTGTCCCCTGAATTTCTCTGACTTTACCAACCCCCTCCCACATTGAAAGATTTACTATATTTATGTGTATGTGTTCCACTTATGGACTACTGCCTGCAGAAGCCAGGAGAGGTGTTAAATTCTGTGAGATGGAGTTGTGACTAGGTGGTTGTGAGCTGCTCAGTACTGGTACTGGTAGCAGAGCTTGAGTCCTCTGGAGGAGCAATAAATGCTTTTAACCTTTGAGCATCTCTTAAGCCCCACTCTTGCTTCTCTTTCAATCGTGAAATGCTCCTGGAATTCCTAGTCCAATTAATTTATGCATCTACCATTTAGTTATTTATAGAGTAACATTCTTGTATTATAAAGGTAAACAAAATGATTTGCAAACTAAAGGCATTTACACTTTAATTAGATTACCACATAAAGTAATAATACAAGTATGGTGATGCATACCTAATACCAGCACTCAGGCAGTAGAGGCAAGAGGCTCTTAAGTTCAAGATCAACCTGGGTTATATAGTGAGACCCTGTCTAAAAGGAAACAGCAACAACAACAATAACAACTACAACTACAAAACAAACTCCTAAAATAGGTTTGTTTGGCTGCTTGCTTATTTTATTCTTTATTTTTAAATTTTAATTTTGTTTTATCCATCATACATGAACACATTTTATTTTTAATCAAATTCACTCTAACTTCTGACTCTAGTCCTTCCCAAACCCTCCCACACATCCTCCTCCCAACTTCACCTCATTTATGTGTACTCGTGGGATATGTTAATGCATGTGCATATGTATATATGGGTGTACACACTCACAGACCTACTGAGACTAAATACTTTGGTTCACATTCACATGCATGTTGATGCTGCTCTCTCTACTATACAATGGACAATCTGACAAGGGCCCCACCTGTAAGGAAAGCAGACTTTCCTTCCCACTGCAGCCACTGACTACCTGTGGCTTCTCAACTAAGAGCCAGGCCTTTGCTTGAATGTAAAACCAGATTGCAATTGTGTAGGTCTTGTATATGCATTCACAGCTGTTGAGAATTCATAAGTTCAATTGCCTGCCTTCTCCAAAAGAGACTTTCTCAGCTGTCATTCCTGCCCACTGGCTCTTACAATCTCTCTGCACCTTCTTCTGCAATATTCCTTGACCTTGGGGAAGAGAGTGCAATATAGATGTCACTATTTAGAAATGAGCACTCCAGGTAACTTATTCTTTGTATTTTGATCATTTGTGGTTCTCTGTGTCAATCTTTGTCCACTGTACAAAGAAGCTCTGCTGATAGAGGATCAGAGATGGACTATGGTATAGGCATAAAAATAAGTGATTACAAGGCAGTTAGATACTATATCGGATTAGCAAAATGATAGTAGAAGATGCCCTCCTGAGGTCTGTGACCTTTCCAGTCATGGGTTCTTGGCCAGGGTGAGAGTACCAAGTATGAGTTCCCTTCTGCTTAGTGAGCCTTAAAGCTAGGGCGATAGCTATTGCTCATGTCCCAAGATACTGGTGTGACTACTGCACCAATGTCCATATTTTGCTGGATGAGTAATTATTGTGGTTCTCAAGATTTACAACTTGATAAAGAAGTTACCCCCTTTTTGCTCTACTGCCAGCCTTCCTGCTTTCTTGTTTTCAACAAAACTTGTACTGGATTCTTTGGATCTTTAGACTCATGGTAATTTCCATTTCTTTTAAGTCATGGAATATTTTTTTTCTTTCTTTCACTTTTCTTTTTGATTTTTAACATTGTGGAAAAATATATACAGCATAACTTTTTAATTTTTTTTGTAAGATATAATTCAGTAGCATTAAATACATTTGTAATATTGGTAATCATTGCCATACGTAATGCCCAAAGCTTTTTATTATCTTTTTATTATACTTCAGTATAAACACCGTTTCCATTAAATGTTAACTTCCTAGTACCCATCCCCTTGTTACCAATAACCTCTTCCTACTTTCTGTCTCTATAAATTTACTCATTAATAATATAATAATATAGTATAATTATATATCATAGAGTATATAACATTACCTCACATAATTTGCAGTATCACAATCTTTGCTTTTCTTTATCTGAAATATTTCATTTAGCATATATTTTCAAGGTCTACTTCAGTGTGTTATTTCATGAAACCACATCCATCCCTTTCTTATGGTTAAGTTATGTCCATTCTATTAGAACATATCTAACACATAAAACTTGTCCATTCATCTATAGAGAGACATGAACAATGCCTACCTTTGAGTTACTATAAGTAGCATTTCTAAAAACATCATGCACCAACATCAGTCTGATATCCAAGTTTCAGTATTCTCAAATCCAGCTCTTGCTGGATCCTATATTTTGCTAGAAATCTGCTGCACTATTTTCATAGTGGCTACATCCCCTCGAACTTCTCCTAACAATGCAGAGAAGGCATGACTTGTCCATATCCCTGGCAGCATGGTATCTTTCTTTTAAAATCATAGTCATCCCAGGAAGTGTGAGGCACTATCTCATTTTTGCACTTCCAGACCTAATAATAATGCTGATTATTTTTCTTATGCTTATTGACTGTTTATCTTGGAAAGATGCCCTTACCTATTTTTGCATTGAATTGTTTGATGATTTGCTGAATTAGAGGAGTTCTTCATATACTTTGGATATTAATTTATTATATATGATCTAGAAATGCCATCTTTCATTTTTATATGAAAGCAGGCTCTTAAAACTGCCTTTGTTCTCTCCTGCCTCCTTGCTCTGGCACTGTCTACTGTCCTCTTGCCCCCCCCCCCTCCATGTGCTCATATCTGGCCTCTCTCTCTCTCTCTCTCTCTCTCTCTCTCTCTCTCTCTGTCTTTACTACCCTCTCAACTCCCCTCCCCATGTCCTGAATAAACTCTATTCTATACTAACAAAAAACAACAGCAACAGCAAACCCAAAACCAAAACAACAAAAAAAACTTCCTTTGCATAAGAATTAATTCCCAGGCTGGATAAATGGCTTAGTTGTTAAGAATACCAAGTGTTTTACCAGAGAATCTGGGTTTGTTCTCAGCATCCACATGATGGCTCACAGCCCTCTGTAACTCCAGTCTCAGGGAATCCAACATCCTCTTGAAATTTTCAACATTCCTGCCCCAATTCCTGAGTGGGATTGGCAGCATGTGCTAATAACTGAGCTAAAAAGCCCTTAATTCTTGATTTGTTTTCTCTTTCACTCATAACTTATTTAATAGGATATTTTGTAATTCTCAGAGAAATGGTCTCTGTTTTATTAATAATCTATTATCTCAAAATTCTAAACAGAAATTGTTTAAAATGCTTATAATTTTTAAAATGTTTTTGTAAACTAAAATGAGCAATTTTCATGAACTGTTGAACATGTATGTGAAAAGGTACATTTTCTATTGTAAGAACATAGAGTTTAATGTAGTCATAATAAAACACATGAAAAAGTCATCATATATTCACATTCTTTATAGTTCTTTTTTGCCCATTTGATCTAAAGGGTCAGTGCTAAGTGACATTAAATTCCACTGCCACTAATATATATATACATATATTATATATATGCTTCTTTTGGAGGTATAGTTTTTGCTATATCATTGTGTATATGAAGGACTTTTCATCATCTAGATGTAAATGTACTATTATTTCTAGAGGACTTTTCCTGATTATAGTCTGAGTAATCACTTATCCGCTGTAGTTATTTGTCTTTTTAAAAGATTCCAATTGTTTGGACATTCTATCTCCTTCAACATCTCTTCTCTCACTTCTTTTTTCTTTTCTCATTTTTCTTTTCTCAGTTATTTTTCTTCTTTTTTTTCTTTTTTTTTATTAGGTAATTTCCTCAATTACATTTCCAATGCTATCCAAAAAGTCCCCAATACACTCCCCCCCCCAGTCCCCCACCCACCCACCCACCCCCACCCCTTGGCCCTGGCATTCCCCTGTACTGGGGCATATAAAGTTGGCAAGTCCAATGGGCCTCTCTTTCCAGTGATGGCCTACTAGGCCAACTTTTGATACAAATGCATCTAGAGAAAAGAGCTCTGGGGTACTGGTTAGTTCATAATAATGATCCACCTATGGGGTTGCAGTTCCCTTGAGCTCCTTGGGTACTTTCTCTAGCTCCTCCATTGGGGGCCCTGTGATCCATCCAATAGCTGACTGTGAGCATCCACTTCTGTGTTTGCTAGACCCCGGCATTGTCTCACAAGAGACAGCTATATCTGGGTCCTTTCAGCAAAATCTTGCTAGTGTATGCAATGGTGTCAGCGTTTGGAAGCTGATTATGGGATGGATTCCTGGATATGGCAGTCTTTAGATGGTCCATCCTTTCTTCACAGCTCCAAGCTTTATCTCTGTAACTCTTTCCATGGGTGTTTTGTTCCCAATTCCAAGAAGGGGCACAGTGTCCACACTTTGGTCTTCGTTCTTCTTGAGTTTCATGCGTTTAACAAATTGTATCTTATATCTTGGGTATCCTAAGTTTTTGGGCTAATATCCACTTATCAGTGAGTACATATTGTGTGAGTTCCTTTGTGAATATATTACCTCACTCAGAATGATGCCCTCCAGATCCATCCATTTGCCTAGGAATTTCATAAATTCATTCCTTTTAATAGCTGAGTAGTACTCCAGTGTGTAAATGTACCACATTTTCTGTATCCATTCCTCTGTTGAGGGGCATCTGGGTTCTTTCCAGCTTCTGGCTATTATAAATAAGGCTGCTATGAACATAGTGGAGCATGTGTCCTTCTTACCGGTTGAAACATCTTCTGGATATATGCCCAGGAGAGGTATTGCTGGATCCTCTGGTAGTATTATGTCCAATTTTCTGAGGAACCGCCAAACTGATTTCCAGAGTGGTTGTACCAGCTTGCAATCCCACCAACAATAAAGGAGTGTTCCTCTTTCTCCACATCCTCGCCAGCATCTGCTGTCACCTGAATTTTTGATCTTAGCCACATTCTGACTGGTGTGAGGTGGAATCTCAGGGTTGTTTTGATTTGCATTTCCCTGATGATTAAGGATGTTGAACATTTTTTCAGGTGCTTCTCTAACATTTGGTATTCCTCAGGTGAGAATTCTTTGTTCAGTTCTGAGCCCCATTTTTTAACGGGGTTATTTGATTTTCTGGAGTCCACCTTCTTGAGTTCCTTATATATATTGGATATTAGTCCCCTATCTGATTTAGGATAGGTAAAGATCCTTTCCCAATCTGTTGGTGGTCTTTTTGTCTTATTGACAGTGTCTTTTGCCTTGCAGAAGCTTTGCAACTTTATGAGGTCCCATTTATCGATTCTCGATCTTACAGCGCAAGCCTTTGCTGTTCTATTAAGGAATTTTTCCCCTGTACCCATATCTTCGAGGCTTTTCCCTACTTTCTCCTCTATAAGTTTCAGTGTCTCTGATTTTATGTGGAGTTCCTTAATCCACTTAGATTTGACCTTGGTACAAGGAGATAGGAATGGATCAATTCGCATTCTTCTACATGATAACCACCAGTTGGGCCAGCACCATTTGTTGAAAATGCTGTCTTTTTTCCACTGGATGGTTTTTGCTCCCTTGTCAAAGATCAAGTGACCATAGGTATGTGGGTTGATCTCAGGGTCTTCAATTCTGTTCCATTGGTCTACTTGTCTGTCGTTATACCAGTACCATGCAGTTTTTATCACAATTGCTCTGTAGTACAGATTTAGGTCAGGCATGGTGATTCCTCCAGAGGTTCTTTTATCCTTGAGAAGAGTTTTTGCTATCCTAGGTTTTTTGTTGTTCCAGATGAATTTGCAGATTGCCCTTTCCAATTCGTTGAAGAATTGAGTTGGAATTTTGATGGGGATTGCATTGAATCTGTAGATTGCTTTTGGCAAGATAGCCATTTTTACAATGTTGATCCTGCCAATCCATGAGCATGGGAGGTTTTTCCATCTTCTGAGATCTTCTTTAATTTCTTTCTTCAGGGACTTGAAGTTCTTGTCATACAGATCTTTCACTTCCTTAGTTAGAGTCACACCAAGGTATTTTATATTGTTTGTGACTATTGAGAAGGGTGTTGTTTCCCTAATTTCCTTCTCTGCTTGTTTATCCTTTGTGTACAGAAAGGCCATTGACTTGCTTGAGTTAATTTTATATCCAGCTACTTCACCGAAGCTATTTATCAGGCTTAGGAGTTCTCTGGTGGAATTTTTAGGGTCACTCATGTATACTATCATATCATCTGCAAAAAGCGATATTTTGACTTCTTCTTTTCCGATTTGTATCCCCTTGATCTCCTTTTGTTGTCTAATTGCTCTGGCTAGGACTTCAAGTACAATGTTGAATAGGTAGGGAGAGAGTGGGCAGCCTTGTCTAGTCCCTGATTTTAGTGGGATTGCTTCCAGCTTCTCACCATTTACTTTGATGTTGGCTACTGGTTTGCTGTATATTGCTTTTATCATGGTTAGGTATGGGCCTTGAATTCCTGATCTTTCCAAGACTTTTATCATGAATGGGTGTTGGATTTGTCAAATGCTTTTTCAGCATCTAACGAGATGATCATGTGGTTTTTGTCTTTGAGTTTGTTTATGTAATGGATTACATTGATGGATTTTTGTATATTGAACCATCCTTGCATCCCTGGGATGAATCCTACTTGGTCAGGATGGATGATTGTTTTGATGTGTTCTTGAATTCGGTTAGCTAGAACTTTATTGAGGATTTTTGCATCAATATTCATAAGGGAAATTGGTCTGAAGTTCTCTATTTTTGTTGGGTCTTTATGTGGTTTAGGTATCAGAGTAATTGTGGCTTCATAGAATGAGTTGGGTAGAGTACCTTCTGTTTCTATTTTGTGGAATAGTTTGTGAAGAACTGGGATTAGTTCTTCTTTGAAGGTTTGATAGAACTCTGCACTAAACCCATCTGGTCCTGGGCTTTTCTTGGTTGGGAGACTATTAATGACTGCTTCTATTTCTTTAGGGGATATGGGACTGTTTAGATCATTAACCTGATCTTGATTTAACTTTGGTACCTGGTATCTGTCTAGAAACTTCTCCATTTCATCCAGGTTCTCCAGTTTTGTTGAGTATAGCCTTTTGTAGAATGATCTGATGGTGTTTTGGATTTCTTCAGGGTCTGTTGTTATGTCTCCCTTTTCATTTCTGACTTTGTTAAGTAGAGTACTTTCCCTATGCCCTCTAGTGAGTCTGGCTAAGGGTTTATCTATCTTGTTGATTTTCTCAAAGAACCAGCTCCTCGATTGGTTGATTCTTTGAATTGTTCTTCTTGTTTCCACTTGGTTGATTTCACCCCTGTGTTTGATTATTTCTTGCCGTCTACTCCACTTGGGTGAATTTGCTTCCTTTCATTCTAGAGCTTTTAGGTGTGTTGTCAAGCAGCTAATGTGTGCTCTCTCTAGTTTCTTTTTGGAGGCACTCAGAGCTATGATTTTTTACTCTTAGAAATGCTTTCAGTGTGTCCCATAAGTTTGGGTATGTTGTGGCTTCATTTTCATTAAACTCCAGAAAGTCCTTAATTTTTTTCTTTATTCCTTCCTTGATCAAGGTATCATTGAGAAGAGTGTTGTTTAGTTTCCACGTGTGTATTGGCTTTCTATTATTTATTTTGTTATTGAAGATCAGTCTTAGTCCATGGTGATCTGATAGGGTGCATGGGACAATTTCAATATTTTTGTATATATTGAGGCTTGTTTTGTGACCAATTATGTGGTCAATTTTGGAGAAGGTACCATGAGGTGCTGAGAAGAAGGTATATCCTTTCGTTTTAGGATAAAATGTTCTGTAGATATCTGTCAGATCCATTTGTTTCATAACCTCTGTTAGTTTCACTGTGTCCCTGTTTAGTTTCTGTTTCCATGATCTGTCCATTGGTGAAAGTGGTGTGTTGAAGTCTCCCACTATTATTGTGTGAGGTGCAATATGTGCTTTGAGCTTTACTAAAGTATCTTTAATGAATGAGCCCGCCCTTGTATTTGGCGCATAGATATTCAGAATTGAGAGTTCCTCTTGGTGGATTTTACCTTTGATGAGAATGAAGTGCCCTTCCTTGTCTTTTTTGATGACTTTGGGTTGGAAGTCAATCTTATCAGATATTAGAATGGCTACTCCAGCTTGTTTCTTCCTATCATTTGCTTGGAAAATTGTTTTCCAGCCTTCCATTCTGAGGTAGTGTCTATCTTTTTCTCTGAGATGAGTTTCCTGTAAGCAGCAAAATGTTGGGTCCTGTTTCTGTAGTCAGCCTGTTAGTCTATGTCTTTTTATTGGGGAGTTGAGTCCATTGATATTAAGAGATATTAGGGAGAAGTAATTGTTGCTTCCTTTTATTTTTGTTGTTAGAGTTGGTGTTCTGTTTTTGTGGCTGTCTTCTTTTAGGTTTGTTGAGGGATTACCTTCTTGCTTTTTATATGACGTGGTTTCCGTCCTTGTATTGTTTTTTTTCTGTTATTATCCTTTGAAATGCTGGATTCGTGGAAAGATAATTTGTGAATTTGGTTTTATCGTGGAATACTTTGGTTTCTCCATCTATGGTAATTGAGAGTTTGGCTGGGTATAGTAGCCTGGGCTGGAAATTGTGTTCTCTTAGTTTCTGTATAACATCTGTCCAGGCCCTTCTGGATTTCATAGTCTCTGGTGAAAAATCCGGTGTAATTCTGATAGGCTTGCCTTTATAAGTTACTTGACCTTTTTCCCTTACTGCTTTTAGTATTCTATCTTTATTTAGTGCATTTGTTGTTCTGATTATTATGTGTCGGAAGGAATTTCTTTTCTGGTCCAGTCTATTTGGAGTTCTGTAAGCTTCTTGTATGTTCATGGGCATCTCTTTCTTTAGGTTTGGGAAGTTTTCTTCTATAATTTTGTTGAATATATTTGCTGGTCCTTTGAGTTGAAAATCTTCATTCTCATCTACTCCTATTATCCGTAGGTTTGGTCTTCTCATTTTGTCCTGGATTTCCTGGATATTTTGAGTTAGGATCTTTTTGGATTTTGTATTTTCTTTGATTGTCGTGCTGATGTTCTCTATGGAGTCTTCTGCACCTGAGATTCTCTCTTCCATCTCTTGTATTCTGTTGCTGATGCTCATATCTATGGTTCCAGATTTCTTTCCTAGTGTTTCTATCTCCAGTGTTGCCTCAATTTGGGTTTTCTTCATTGTTTCTACTTCCCTTTTTAGGTCTTGGATGGTTTTATTCAATTCCATCACCTGTTTGGTCTGGTTTTCCTGCAATTCTTTAATGGATTTTTGTGCTTCCTCTTTAATGTCTTCTACCTGTTTAGCAGTGTTCTCCTGCAATTCTTTAAGGGATTTTTGTGCTTCCACTTTAATGTATTCTACCTGTTTAGCAGTGTTCTCCTGCAATTCTTTAAAGGATTTTTGTACTTCCTCTTTAATGTCTTCTACCTGTTTAGCAGTGTTCTCCTGCAATTCTTTAAGGGATTTTTGTGCTTCTTCTTCAATGTCTTCTACCTGTTTACCAGTGTTCTTTTGTATTTCTTTAAGTGTGTTATTAAAGTCCTTCTTGATGTCCTCTACCATCATCGTGAGATATGCTTTTAGAACCGGGTCTAGCTTTTCCGGTGTGTTGGGGTGCCCTGGACTGGGGGAAGTTGGAGTGCTGGGTTCTGATGATGGTGAGTGGTCTTGGTTTCTGTTAGTAAGATTCTTACGTTTACCTTTCACCATCTGGTAATCTCTGGGATTAGTTGTTATTGTTGTCACTGTTTAAAGATTGAAGCAGACTCTGTGTTCCACTCACCAGAAGTCTTAAGATCCTGTGGCGGGTGTTGTGGGTAGCTGGCGAGTGTCAACAGACCCTGCACCCCAGCTACCCCTGTGCTGGTCTGACTGGAAGAGGCTTGTGGCCCTACTCAGGCCGGATTTCTGCCTCCCCAACCAAAGCAGTCTCAGGTCCCGCGCGATTGGACTGGAGCAGAAGCTGTGTACCACTCACCAGAAGTCTCAAAATCCTGTGGCGGGTGTTGTGGGTAGCTGGCGGGTGTCAGCAGACCCTGCACTCTCTCAGTTATTTTTCAATACCTGTTTTAGTCTCTTCTGACTGGTCTGGAAAGAAGTAGGCTCAATAGTTAAAAACATTAGCTGCCTCAGGGGACCAAGTTTCAACCCTCAGTTCCCCCGTGTTTCATAGCCAAATGTAACTACAGTTTCAGGATGTTCAGTGCTCCCTTCTGGCCTCCACTTGTATCACACACACACACACACACACACACACACACAGACACACACGACACACAAACACACAGATTTTTTAAAAAAAGGCAAGTTATGGGTAACTTATAAATAGCGACACAGCTCTCACACTGTTTTTTAGGACATATAAGTCCCAGATCAATGGGCTGGCTTTTTTTTGGTACCTAGTGATGGTCCCATTATTAATAGTCAAAAGTCTGTATACTTTCAGGTAGCACAGAGGACATACAGACAAATAGATGCCCCCATGTTGCTTTATCAAGGCAGTAGTCCCATTCTAAGTGTAGAGCCCGCTTGCTCTTCCAAATGTACCGCTCTTGTTACCATTGCTCTTGTCCAATTTTCAACATATGAGATGTGGAGACACAGAAGTGACCATGTAGTAACATGCCATGAATTTCATCTTAATCTGCCCACTGCGCAGCTTGTAATTTCTTTATTTCTAAGACAGCCTTTCATTTTTCTTCAAAAATTTCCTAACTGCAATACAATTGAGTCCAACTGTAACTTTAATAATGTTGAGTTTCTTGAACCTTTTTCTGTTTTCAGTTTTAGTTCTCAAATTCTTTTTTTTAACATTAAAGAATAGTGAATTTATGTTTCTATTAAATAAAGAGAAATAATTATCAGTTAAAAATAAGAAATTATGATAGCATTAAGCAAAGTCTATTCTAGATGTTGAAGAAAAATTACTTGATTTATTGTTCAGGTTGGGGAGGAGCAAAGACATAGAAATTAATTCAAACATATATGAAAACCCAAACAATAAAACAGAAAGAAGTGTAAAGTGGAAATAGTAGAAAATTAATTTATATCAATACTTTCATCATAATGAACTAGCTGTGACAAGGAATTTTGAAGGAACATAAGAGGTATCAATTTGATTTCTATTTTATAGAAATCAGTTTGGGATCTATGTAACAATTTTTTAACTGTTTTGTAAATTAATTTTTTTTTACTTATTCGCTTTACATCCTACTCATTGCCCCTTCCCAGTTACCCTCTCTCTCAACCCTTCCCCCACCCCTCCCTGTCCCCACTGAGCAGGTGGCAGTCTCAGATTATCCCTGCCCCTCTGCCATCCCTCCCCTCCCGCCCCTGCCCCTAGCACTTCAAGTCTCTTCCAGGCCAAGTGCTTCCACTCCCATTGAGGCAGCCTTGCTAGAAGAACATATCCTCCTGACAGGCATTTGGGATAGCCCCTGCTCCAGTTGTTTGGGACCCACATGAAGACCATGATCCACATCTGCTACATATGAGCAGAGGTCCAGCCCATGTATGTTCTTTATGTTCAGACTCTGATAGTCCTAAGAAAGGGTCCAGGTTAGTTAATTCCATTGGTCTTCCTGAGGAGTTCCTATCCTCTTCGTGACCAGCAATCCTTCCTCCTATTCTTCCATAAGAGTCTCCAAGCTCCTCCCACTGTCTGGCTGTGGATATCCATATCTGTCTGTGTCAGCTGCTGGGTGGAGCCTCTCAGAGGACAGCTATGCACCTGTCTATATGGTTCAAGAGTCTGATGGAGGTGGAAGAGAGTGGGAGTAGAGTCTAGTTCTCAAATTCTTTTATTTATTTATTTATTCTCAAATTCTTAATCATATACATTAAAGGAAATCTTTCATGCATAAGAATATTTAAACCACTTTGGAGGTCAGTTATTATTTCTTCCTCCCCCCAACCCTTTCTGAGTAGAACAGAACTTTTGAGAGAAATTAATTTCTGTTCACATAATCTTTTTACAGGGTTTTACACTGAACTTTGTTGCTTTGTTGGATTTTGTTCCTAAGCATTTGGTGATGAGGGTCCTTGTTCCAAGAGCTCCTTCCGTAGCACTCGGCTGTGCAGATTTGCTAACAGTGCTGGGGATAAGAGCAGAATCTTCTTTAAAAATAAGATTATAGTTTGTTCCCCTTTATTTATCTCTTTCATTTAACTGCCATATCTCCAAAGGGCACCATATTTCCTGTATTTTTTTTTTCAGAAGAAAAAAATCTAATGCTTTCCTGAGGTTTCTTCTTTCAATATAGTTCATTTTCAAGCCCTTCCCTATAGATGGACTTGTGAAATGTTAAGTCCCAGCTCTTTGTTGAGCATTTTTGGCAGCTAATGCCTCCTTTATCTTCTGGAATGCTCTCCTCTTGAGCTCTCACTTCATTCTTACAGAGCTGCTCATTGCCACCTCATTCCTCCTGCTGAATCACACACATGGGGAAACAATGCAGCTCTGTGGGAATTTGAAAACTGGTTCTCATGGGAAATTTGAAATTTATGGCATTTTCAGGTAATCCTAAATGTGTGTGTGTATAGGCTTAGATTTTTCAAAACCAACTTTGATAAGGGTTCTTAAATGCTTCAATCTCTGATATAGCTCACCAATCAAAGGTAGGAGAAGAAGATGGTTACTAGGTCAGAGGAACATGGACCTATTTAGAAGTAGTTTTCAGGGAAAATTCCAATCTTTGTTTTTAGTAGTCCAGTAGAGTCAACAGCAGCCCCTCAATCCAGAAGAAACCACAAGGCTCCACCAATCAGAATGAGACCATTGACATGGCAATAAGCCACTAGAACACCATCAGAAGTTCTTTGGTGCATTTCTCTCTACAAAGTTATGACTAATGAAGATCAGCAAAGAAAGCAAGGCCAACCAAAGCCAGAACATTGTCCATTGTCTGGCGGGTTATACTTGTTCTCTTTCCAAATATCACATGTTCTCTCAAGCATCTGTTTCAGCAAAATATCACATACACTTTCACCAGAGCTTCCAGAAAAAATGCCACCTGTCTGTTCTCAAGAAAAAGTCCTCTCACACCTCTGCCTTTAGCAAAAACCCTCTCAGAAAGCAGTTTCCAGAAAAATATCACACAGCACAACAACATGTCTTGTTGTTGTCTCCAATAGAACCAAAAATTCCCACTCCATATGTATCAAATATTGTATTGTATATTTCCATTTATTGATCATATAGTTTATCTATGTATTTGATTCAACTCACCATATTACCATATTTCTTCTGTCTTTCTCAGTTACTTATCAAAGATATATGTAATGGATTGCAATGAGTGATTCCATCTAAGTAAATTATGGTGAATCATTCTGTAACATTCTTCCTGTCCTCCTGCTTTGAACAGAAAAGGCTCTATAAATAACTTACTCTATCTTTTTGTTTAAATATAAAAATAATTTATTGGTTAAAAAATCATATATTCAAAACATACCTTACATGATTTTCAAATAATCTGCATAATTTATTTTATTCATGAATACATAGAAACACTGCGTGTTGGAGTCAATGAGACTGTTCATATGTTTGAATACTTGACCCCCCCCCCCCCAGTCAGTGGAACTGTTTGGGAAGGATTAGGAGATGTGACCTTGTAGGAGGAGAGGTATCATTGGGAGTGGAATTTGCAATTTCAGATAACTCATGCCATTCCCAGTTAGCTCTTTCTGAGTCCTTCTTGTGGATCAAGGTGTGAGCTCTCAGCTGTTCTTGCTGTCATGCTTGTGCTCTGCCACCATGGACTCTAACTCTTTGAAACTATAAACCCAATTAATGATTTTTTTTATACATTGCCTTGGTCATAGTATTTTATCACAGCAATAGAACAGTAACTAAGACACATTGAAAATTAGGGGAAACAAAGAACAAAGTATATATTTAGTTGCATGATGGAGCCAGTGTTCCCAGCCTGTTTTCACCTTTTCTGAGACTGGCTGTTGCTATGTAGTCCAGACTGGCCACAAAAACACATAATGATCTTGTTAAATGAATTCACCACCACTCCTAGCACACTCTCGTTGGTTCAGTTAGCTCTATTGACTCGAGGAACAGAGAAGAGTAATTAACTAGGAAAGTTTTCACTTCTAGTATCACCCCAACAGCTAGGGAAGTTTGGGCTGGACACCTAAGGTTCTTTGGCCATGTGATTCCTCAGGAACAGGATAGGAATTAAAAGAAGCCCTTCCGGTCCACTCCAGCACCAGGGTGCCTTGCCAGCGGAGTCTCCAGACACCCGCAGGGACCCACACAGGATTCCCCATGGGATCCTAAGACCTCTGGTGAGTGGAACACAACTTCTGCCAGGAGGCAGGTTCGAACACCAGATATCTGGGCACCTTCCCTGCAAGAAGAGAGCTTGCCTGCAGAGAATAGTCTGACCACTGAAACTAAGGAGAGAGCTAGCCTCCCAGGTCTGCTGATAGAGGCTAACAGAGTCACCTGAGGAACAAGCTCTAACCAGAGACAACTGTAACACCTAGCTTCAGAGATTACCAGATGGTGAAAGGCAAACTTAAGAATCCTACTAACAGAAATCAAGACCACTCACCATCGTTAGAACGCAGCACTCCCACCCCACCTAGTACTGGGCACCCCAACACAACCGAAGAGCTAGACCCGGATTTAAAAGCATATCTCATGATGATGGTAGAGGACATCAAGAAGGATTTTAATAACTCACTTAAAGAAATACAGGAGAACACTGCTAAAGAGTTACAAGCCCTTAAAGAAAAACAGGAAAACACAACCAAACAGGTAGAAGTCCTTAAAGAAAAACAGGAAAACACATCCAAACAGGTGATGGAAATGAACAAAACCATACTAGTCCTAAAAAGGGAAGTAGACACAATAAAGAAAACCCAAAGTGAGGCAACACTGGAGATAGAAACCCTAGGAAAGAAATCTGGAACCAGAGATGCAAGCATCAGCAACAGATTTCAAGAGATGGAAGAGAGAATCTCAGGTGCAGAAGATTCCATAGAGAACATCAGCACAACAGTCAAACAAAATACAAAATGCAAAAGGATCCTAACTCAAAACATCCAGGAAATACAGGACACAATGAGAAGACCAAACCTACGGATAATAGGAGTTGATGAGAATGAAGATTGTCAACCTAAAGGGCCAGCAAATATCTTCAACAAAATAATAGAAGAAAACTTCCCAAACCTAAAGAAAGAGATGCCCATGAACATACAAGAAGCCTACAGAACTCCAAATAGACTGGGCCAGAAAAGAAATTGCTCCAGACACATAATAATCAGAACAACAAATGCACTAAATAAAGATAGAATACTAAAAGCAGTAAGGGAGAAAGGTCAAGTAACATATAAAGGTAGGATTATCAGAATTACACCAGACTATTCACCAGAGACTATGAAAGCCAGAAGAGCCTGGAGAGATGTTATACAGACACTAAGAGAAAACAAATGCCAGCCCAGGCTACTATACCCAGCCAAACTCTCAATTACCATAGATGGAGAAACCAAAGTATTCCATGACAAAACCAAATTCACACATTATCTTTCCACGAATCCAGCCATTCAAAGGATAATAACAGAAAAAAAACCAATACAGGGACGGAAATCACGCCCTAGAAAAAGCAAGAAAGTAATCCCTCAACAAACCAAAAAGAAGACAGTCACAAGAACAGAATGCCAACTCTAACAACAAAAATAAAAGGAAGCTACAATTACTTTTCCTTAATATCTCTTAATATCAATGGACTCAATTCCCCAATAAAAAGACATAGACTAACAGGCTGGCTACATAAACAGGACCCAACGTCTTTCTGCTTACAGGAAACCCATCTCAGGGAAAAAGACAGACACTACCTCAGAGTGAAAGGCTGGAAAACAATTTTCCAAGCAAATGGTCTGAAGAAAAAAGCTGGAGTAGCCATTCTAATATCGAATAAAATCGATTTCCAACCCAAAGTTATCAAAAAAGACAAGGAGGGACACTTCATACGCATCAAAGGTAAAATCCTCCAAGAGGAACTCTCAATTCTGAATATCTATGCTCCAAATGCAAGGGCAGCCACATTCATTAAAGAAACTTTAGTAAAGCTCAAAGCACACATTGCACCTCACACAATAATAGTGGGAGACTTCAACACACCACTTTCATCAATGGACAGATCCTGGAAACAGAAACTAAACAGGGACACAGTTAAACTAACAGAAGTTATGAAACAAATGACTTAACAGATATCTACAGAATATTTTATCCTAAAACAAAAGGATATACCTTCTTCTCAGCACCTCCTGGGACCTTCTCCAAAATTGACCATACAATTGGTCACAAAACAGGCCTCAACAGATACAAAAATATTGAAATTGTCCCATGCATCCTATCAGACCACCATGGACTAAGGCTGATCTTCACTAACAACATAAATAATGGAAAGCCAACATTCACGTGGAAACTGAACAACACTCTTCTCAATGATACCTTGGTCAAGGGAGGAATAAAGAAAGAAATTAAAGACTTTTTAGAGTTTAATGAAAATGAAGCCACAACATACCCAAACCTATGGGACACAATGAAAGCATTTCTAAGAGGGAAACTCATAGCTCTGAGTGCCTCCAAAAAGAAATTGGAGAGAACACACACTAGCAGCTTGACAACACATCTAAAAGCTCTAAAAAAAAAAGGAAGAAAATTCACCCAAGAGGAGTAGATGGCAGGAAATAATCAAACTCAGGGGTGAAATCAACCAAGTGGAAACAAGAAGAACTATTCAAAGAATTAACCAAAGGAGGAGTTGGTTCTTTGAGAAAATCAACAAGATAGATAAACCCTTATCTAGACAAACTAGAGGGCACAGGGACAAAATCCTAATTAACAAAATCAGAAATGAAAAGGTAGACATAACAACAGATCCTGAGGAAATCCAAAACACCATCAGATCCTCCTACAAAAGGCTATACTCAACAAAACTGGAAAACCTGGTAGAAATGGACCAATTTCTAGACAGATACCAGGTACCAAAGTTATATCAGGATCAAGTTAAGGATCTAAACAGTCCCATATCCCCTAAAGAAATAGAAGCAGTCATTTATAGTCTCCCAGCCAAAAAAAAAAGCCCAGGACCAGATGGGTTTAGTGCAGACTTCTATCAGACCTTCAAAGAAGATCTAATTCCAGTTCTGCACAAACTATTCCACAAAATAGAAGACGAAGGAACTCTACCCAACTCATTCTATGAAGCCACAATTACTCTGATACCTAAACCACAGAAAGATCCAACAAAGATAGAGAACTTCAGACCAATTTCCCTTATGAATATAGATGCAAAAATACTCGAGAATAAAATTCTCGCTAAGGGAATCCAAGAACACATTAAAACAATCATCCCTCCTGACCAAGTACATTTTATTCCAGGGATGCAGGGATGGTTTAATATACGGAAATCCATCAACGTAATCCATTATATAAACAAACTCAAAGACAAAAAACCCATGATCATCTCTTTAGATGCGGAAAAAGCATTCAACAAGATCCAACACCCATTCATGATAAAAGTCTTAGAAAGATCAGGAATTCAAGGCCCATACCTAAACATGATAAAAGCAATCTACAGCAAACCAATAGCCAACATAAAAGTAAATGGTGAGAAGCTTGAAGCAATCTCACTAAAATCAGGGACTAGACAAGGTTGCCCACTTTCTCCATACCTATTCAACATAGTACTTGAAGTCCTAGCCAGAGCAATTCGACAACAAAAGGAAATCAAGGGGATACAAATTGGAAAAGATGAAGTCAAAATATCACTTTTTGCAGATGATATGATAGTATATCTAAGTGACCCTAAAAGTTCCACCAGAGAACTCCTAAATCTGATAAACAGCTTCGGTGAAGTAGCTGGATATAAAATTAACTCAAACAAGTCAATGGCCTTTCTCTACACAAAGAATAAACAGGCTGAGAAAGAAATTAGGGAAACAACACCCTTCTCAATAGTCACAAATAATATAAAATATCTTGGCGTGACTCTAAGGAAGTGAAAGATCTGTATAATAAAAACTTAAGTCTCTGAAGAAAGAAATTAAAGAAGATTTCAGAAGATGGAAAGATCTCCCATGCTCATGGATTGGCAGGATCAACATTGTAAAAATGGCTATCTTGCCAAAAGCAATCTACAGATTCAATGCAATCCCCATCAAAATTCCAACTCAATTCTTCAAGGAATTAGAAAGTGCAATCTGCAAATTCATCTGGAATAACAAAAAACCTAGGATAGCAAAAACTCTTCTCAAGGAAAAAAGAACCTCTGGTGGAATCACCATGCCTGACCTAAAGCTTTACTACAGAGCAATTGTGATAAAAACTGCATGGTACTGGTATAGTGACAGACAAGTAGAACAATGGAATAGAATTGAGGACCCAGAAATGAACCCACACACCTATGGTCACTTGATCTTCGACAAGGGAGCTAAAACCATCCAGTGGAAGAAAGACAGCATTTTCAACAAATGATGCTGGCACAACTGGTTGTTATCATGTAGAAGAATGCGAATTGATCCTTTCCTATCTCCTTGTACTAAGGTCAAATCTAAGTGGATCAAGGAACTTCACATAAAACCAGAGACACTGAAACTTATAGAGGAGAAAGTAGGGAAAAGCCTAGAAGATATGGGCACAGGGGAAAAATTCCTGAATTCCTGAACAGAACATCAATGGCTTGTGCTGTAAGTTCGAGGATTGACAAATGGGACCTCATGAAACTGCAAATTTTCTGCAAGGCAAAAGACACTGTCAATAAGACAAAAAGGCCACCAACAGATTGGGAAAGGATCTTTACCTATCTTAAATCAGATAGGGGACTAATATCCAATATATATAAAGAACTCAAGAGGGTGGACTCCAGAAAATCAAATAACCCCATTAAAAAATGGGGCTCAGAGCTAAACAAATAATTCTCACCTGAGGAATACTGAATGGCTGAGAAGCACCTGAAAAAATGTTCAACATTCTTAATCATCAGAGAAATGCAAATCAAAACAACCCTGAGATTCCACCTCACACCAGTCAGAATGGCTAAGATAAAAAATTCAGGTGACAGCAGATGCTGGCGAGGATGTGGAGAAAGATGAACTCTCCTCCATTGTTGGTGGGATTGCAAGCTTGTACAACCACTCTGGAAATCAGTCTGGTGGTTCTTCAGAAAATTGGACATAGTACTAAGGGAGGATCCAGCAGTACCTCTCCTGGGCATATATCCAGAAGATGTCCCAACTTGTAAGAAGGACACATGCTCCACTATGTTCATAGCAGCCTTATTTATAATAGCCAGAAGCTGGAAAGAACCCAGATGCCCCTCAATAGAGGGATGGATAAAATAATGTGGTACATTTACACAATGGAGTACTACTCAGCTCTTAAAAAGAATGAATTTATGAAATTCCTAGGCAAATGGTTGGACCTGGAGGGCATCATCCTGAGTGAGGTAACACAATCACAAAAGAACTCAAATGATATGTACTCACTCATAAGTGGATATTAGCCCAGAAACTTAGTATAGCGAGATATAAGATACAATTTGCAAAACACATGAAACTCAAGAAGAACGAAGACCAAAGTGTGGACACTTTGCCCCTTCGTAGAATTGGAAACAATCACCCATGGAAGGAGTTACAGAGACAAAGTTTGGAGCTGAGAGAAAAGGATGGACCATCTAGAGACTGCCATATCTAGTGATCCATCCCATATTTAGCCTCCAAAGGATGGCACCATTGCATACACTAGCAAGCATTTGCTGAAAGGACCCTGATATAGCTGTCTCTTGTGAGGCTATGCCGGGGCCTAGCAAACACATAAGTGGATGCTCACAGTCAGCTATTGGATGGATCACAGGGCCCCCAATGGAGGAGCTAGAGAAAGTATCCAAGGAGCTAAAGAGATCTGCAACCCTGTAGGTGCAACAACATTATGAACTAACCAGTACCCCAGAGCTCTTGACTCTAGCCACATATGTATCAAAAGATGGCCTAGTCGGTCATCACTGGAAAGAGAGGCCCATTGGATACACAAACTTTATATGCCCCAGTACAGGGGAATGCCAGGGCCAAAAAAATGTGAATGGGTGGGTAGGGAAGTGGGGGGGAGGGTATGGGGGACTTTTGGGATAGCATTGGAAATGTAATTGAGGAAAATACGTAATAAAAAAAAAAGAAAGAAAAAATAGGAATTTAAACAATTAATATTTCAAATAATTGTCAACATTCCATGGGGATTCTCTCAAAAGACTCAGAGGCAGGGAAGTCAGAAGTCTTTATTCCCTCTTCTGACAAGCAAAGGTCTCATTAAAACTTGAGCCATGTGGGAAGCATCAGTTTGACATTCATGGATCCTGCCAAACATACAGCAGGTTGAATACGCACCGCACCAAAGGTATTCCTCCTCTCTATCTGGGCTAATTAATCCCTATTTGATAATGTACCCTAGATCTGGACAATGGAATGTTTCTTCTCCAAGACTCTTCCACATTCACACTAGACCCACCACTGGCTGGCTTGCTGGCTGGTTGTAACCAGTTCATACTCTACTCTCACCATTTGTGCATCTTTTCCCTTCTTACACTTTACTATTCAAAGCCTTCCTTGTTTGCTGGTGGACTACAACTCCAGCTGTAGGGTTTACTGTTCCACAGCCCAAGACTCCAGCAAACCAGCTTCCTTCTGTCATTAATACCATACATTGTAGGCTAGGAATGACAAACCCAGAAAATAAAGGCTTAATGTCAGCTAAGAGTGGAGGAAAGATATTCCATAAAGAAAGGGAAGGACATATATTGTTCTGTTTGATACAAGGTCTATGTAGCTCAGGTTAGCCTCAAGTTCATAGCAATTCTCTGGCCTCAGCCTCTCAAATGTAAGGATACACACACACACACACACACACATATGTAAAACAAAGTAACTTTCTTATACTTAATACTAAGAGAATAGGATAAGACTAGACTAATACACAAATATAATCTAGACATTGATAGAAAATTCAATAGGGAAAAGAAAAAGAAAAACTCAAACCAAACATCCCCTTGGACAGAATTCAGAATGATCAGGAAAGGAAAAGAAAAATTCTCCCCTCTGAATTATGGAGGAAGTTTGGTAACATATGTGCCTGGAATGAAGACTTGATGAATAAAAGATCTGGGGTGGTCTTGTGGCTTCCAAGAAAGCAAGAGATAAAGATGTTGCAAGATGAGCCAGAGGGGAGGTAGGGCTTGTCCCAGAGGGCTAGAGAGATAAGACCTCTATCCAACAGAGCTGACAGAAAGTATCCTGGGACATATTATAGATTCACTGTGTGGTATGGGATATTGGGAAGCTGGGAGGTTACAGCAGAGAATCAAGCGTTTCCCAAGGCTTTGGGTACTTGCTCCAAAGAAAACCTTAGTGTTAAGATTTGTGAAATAAATTTGTTTTGCCTAATTAGGTCACCTAGGAATACGTGGGGTTTGTATGCATTTGCCCAAGTAAAGTTTGACATGAGCATCATACAATATTTTCCGTTAATTAGATTTCACCGCATAGCATTGTGGTGAGAGCACTTGTATTTTATGAAATCTCAAGAGTACTGGTGAGGGAGAATATGCCATCCAGAGATATTTTGCAAACTAATTACCTGAGGGGATTCAGAGGAATTCACGAAGATGGATGTACTACACAAGTAATAATCTTTTATAAAGCATGAAGTAGTCTAATTACAAAGCAATTATTATAATGCATGACAGTTTTTAATTCTCTTCCTTATTTTGTGTGATATTTAGTTCTTATTGGAAAGCAAAGCAAAACATAGAAGAATTTTTCTACTTCTAGTTTCACTTTTTAATTATTCCTTAGTCATCGTGATTGGCCAGCAGCTTTAACTATAAATACCTAAATACTATTCGTAAACAACTTAAATTTGTTTAAAAATTAGTTGCTAATGAATACATATTCACCTTTGAGTCTTAAAACCATGTTGATGACTTCCAGATGAACAAGTTAAAGCTGTTTCCATCTGGCCCTGTGTTTTGTGCAGGTCCTATTTTACTTAAAATTCTCTCCCTGCCTGAAGACACACAATACTCATCACTTACGCTATAATTTTAAAGCTGTTTATTAAATATTTCTTTGAAACTTTCAGACCAATGTAAGCATTACAGAAACCATGCATTCACGACTTTTATTTTGTTTTGGCACTACATCTGAAATGAAAAGGAGAGCCTACGGAAATTGAAAATACAACAATTTTGAGCTGGAGAGATTGGGTCAGTGGTTAAAAATACTGACTGTTCTTCCAGGGGACCTGGGTTTCATTTCCAGTACACACAGTGTGGCTCACAACCATCTATAACTCTGGTTCCTGCTGATCCTTCTGGTTTCCTTGGGCACCGGATACGTATATAGTACACAGACAAGTTTGGGCAAAAATTTCATGTACATTCTTAAACGTTGAGATGCAAACATTTTCTCTTTTGTATTTCCAAGACACTGTTCTGTAAATTTGACCTTAAACAAACATGGAAAGAGGAAATAGAAAAAATTAAAACTGGAAGTGGTTCTGAAATGGTTCCTCTGTGTGCTTGTCAGGTGAGCATGGGCTATGGTGGGCTGTGCTATGATATGTACAGTGCAGCTCCTTTTATTTTAAGTGACACTTGCTAAAAATTATTGGCTCAGTAGAATCACTTTGTGCAATCACTTTATTCTGCAGGGATAAAGAACATGGGATTGAATTTCCAGGAAGAAGGCATTTTACCTGTTCCTTCTGCACAGCCAGAGAACCGCTATCTACTTTTCTTTTCCAGGTAGGTAGAGAAACCATACCCAAATTAGAAACTGGAAATGCCGACCCTTGCTTTCCCGCCAACCAAGGTGGGAGGCTATTTGACTCGATTATGACTATTGATAGGTGTGGAGGGACTGGTTGGAAGGAGCTAGTGGAAAATACTCTCCACAGTAGAGCTAGTGTTTTAACTCTTCTTGTTTCTATGATAAAATATTCTGACAACAGCAGCTGAAAGGAGGGAGGCTTTATTTCTGCTCACAGTTCCAAGTACAGTAAAGTCAGAGAAGCCATGGCAGAGGATTTGAAGCAGCTGGTCAATTTACTTCACCAATCTTAGTAATCTTGTTGATCTAGATAATAGATTAACAATGTGAAAGCATTGCTGGAAGTGAACAGTAGATTCCTAGTTGAAGGGAGTAGGCCACTGTGGACAGGTCTGTCTTGACCTGGTTTTTCCTGTGTTCCCTTTCTTTGCTCCCTGTTTACCATGAGTAAAGTAACTTCTGCCACATGATCCTGTACCTCTAAGGTCTACCCAAATGAGGATATTCTAAAAAGACTCTAAAGACCATTAAAACAATGGCCCTGAAGAAATTAGGGTCCCCAGAATCTCATACTGGGTCGAAGAATAGGGACCCCTGAGGGAGATTGCACATAGTTACAGCAACCTGTCAGAACATCTTACAGAATAAGACTGAAACCCAGACAACAATGGGCGATGGTGTGTGGGATCACAGTTTGACCAAGATTGCTTAGACTTGTACATCCTTGGGCTTCTATTTAAACTTTAACCTTTTAGGACCCTGAAGAGGACATGGAAGAGACATGGGATTTCTTCGTGCCTTTCCCCAGTTTCTCCTTCTTCCTTTATTTGCTTTTTACTATTAATTTAGTTCTAACAGGTTTCTTTAGGGTGACAAGCCAAACTTGGCTAGGGATGCAGACTCTCACTTCAAAGTTTAAGAACATAATCATGGGATCAGCAGAGCCAAGGACTTACCTGAAGCCCAGTTTAATGATATTTTTTCTCACCTTAAGTTGTTTTTGTCAGTAATTCTGATCATACTGATGAATATCTAACACAGGTATGTATTTTCTCTTATGTAGCTGGACTATTTAAATCAGCTGATAAGACAAACTAGTGTGGTTACAGTCCACCCTTGGTAATTGGTTGGCAAAGGGTCTTAGTCACATGGTTTCTTTTTGTCATACTGAGACCCGGGATGCTCTCGCAGCTGTGGTTCCAGAACTTCTGCCACCCCTGTATCTTTTCCCTCTCTAGTGAAACTCTGTAGCTGTTTCTATTCTCTTTTTCTTTTCTTTTTTTTTTTGTACTAAATCTTTTTTATTAGATATTTTCTTTATATTTTATTAGATATTTTCTTTATATACATTTCAAATTTCAAATGCTACCCTATACTCTCCCCACTCCCTGCTCCCCTACCTACCCACTCCCACTTCTTGGCCTTGGCATTTCCCTGTACTGGGGCATATAAAGTTTGCAATACCAAGGGGCCTCTCTTCCCAGTGATGGCCTAATAGGCCATCTTCTGCTACATATGCAGCTAGAGACATGAGCTCTGGGGGTACTGGTTAGTTCATATTATTGTTCCACCTATAGGGTTGCAGACCCCTTCAGCTTCTTGGGTACTTTCTCTAGCTTCTCCATTGGGGGCCCTGTGTTCCATCTTATAGATGACTATGAGCATCCACTTCTGTATTTGCCAGGCACTGACATAGCCTCATACCAGATAGCTATACCAGGGTCCCTTCATCAAAATCTTGCTGGCATATGCAATAGTGTCTGGGTTTGGTGGCTGATTATGGGATGGATCCCAGGTGGGGTAGTCTCTGGATAGTCCATCTTTTTATCTTAGATCCAAACTTTGTCTCTGTAACTCCTTTCATGGGTATTTTGTTCCCTATTCTAAGGAGGAATGAAGTATCCACACATTGGTCTTCCCTCTTTTTGATTTTCTTGTGTTTTGCAAATTGTATCATGGGTGTTCTATGTTTCTGGGCTTATCAGTGAGTGCATATCTACTGACTTCTTTTGTGATTGGGTTACTTCACTAAGGATGATATCCTCCAGATACATCCATTTGTCCAAGAATTTCATAAATTCATTGTTTTTAATAGCTGAGTAGTACAACATTATGTAAATGTTCCACATTTTCTGTATCCATTCTTCTGTTGAGGGACATCTGGGTTCTTTCCAGCTTCTGGCTATTATAAATAAGGCTACTATGAACATAGTGGAGCATGTGTTCTTATTACCAGTTGGAACTTCTGGGTATATGCCCAGGAGAGGTATTGCTGGATCTTCCGATAGTACTATGTCCAATTTTTGGAAGAACCTCCAGACTGACTTCCAGAGTAGTTGTACAATCTTGCAATCTCACCAGCAATGGAGGAGTGTTCCTCTTTCTCAACATCCTCGCCAGCATCTGCTGTCACCTGAATTTTTGATCTTAGCCATTCTGACTGGTGTGAGGTGGAATCTCAGGGTTGTTTTGATTTGCATTTCCCTGATGATTAAGGATGTTGAACATTTTTTCAGGTGCTTCTCAGCCATTTGGTATTCCTCAGGTGAGAATTCTTTGTTTACCTCTGTACCCCATTTTTTTAATGGGGTTATTTGAATTTCTGGAGTTCAGCTTCTTGAGCTCTTTGAATATATTGGATATTAGTCCCCTATCAGATTTAGGATTGGTAAAAATCCTTTCCCAATCTGTTGGTGTCCATCTCTTGTATTCTGTTGCTGATGCTCGCATCTATGGTTCCAGATTTCTTTACTAGGGTTTCTATCTCCAGTGTTGTCTCACTTTGAATTTTCTTTATTGTGTATACTTCCCTTTTTAGGTCTTGTATGGTTTTGTTCAATTCCATCACCTGTTTGGTTGTGTTTTCCTGTTTTTCTTTAAGGACTTCTATCTGTTTAGCAGTGTTCTCCTGTATTTCTTTAAGTGAGTTATTAAAGTCTTTCTTGATGTCCTCTACCAGCATCAAGAGGTAAGATTTTAAATCCGAGTCTTGCATTTCGAGTGTGCCGGGGTATCCAGGACTGACTGATGTGGGAGTGCTGGGTTCTGATGATGGTGAGTGGTCTTGGTTTCTGTTAGTAAGATTCTTATGTCTGCCTTTCACCATCTGTAATCTCTGGAGTCAGTTGTTATAGTTGTCTCTGGTTGTTCCTCTAGTGATTCTGTTAGCCTCTATCAGCAGACCGGGGAAAGTAGCTCTCTCTTAAGTTTCAGTGGTCAGAGCACTCTCTGCAGGCAAGCTCTCCTCTTGCAGGGAAGGTGCACAGATATCTGGAGTTCAGACCTGCCTCCTGGCTGAAGATGAAGGCCCAAAACAGGTCCTGTCCCAGAAGATATGTTGCCTGTGTAATCTACACACTCACCTGCACAGACTGGTCTCAGAGGGACCTGAGACACCAGATGGCTCCCTCACCTGCTCTGGTGGTCAGAGCCCTCCGGGGCAGACACCTCTCCTCTGGCGGGGAAGGTCCCTGGATGTCTGGAGCCCGAAACGGGGTCTGTCCCAGAAGCTGTGTTGCTTCTGCCTGTCCCAGAAACTGTGTCACTTCTGCAATCTGCTTGCTCACCCTTTGTAGCCTGTGAGCTGACCTGCGCAGACTGATCTCTGAGGGATCTGGGACCCAAGATCTTTTTTTTTTTTAAGAAAAAGATTCATTTATTTATTATATGTAAGTACACTGTAGCTGTCTTCAGACACCCCAGAAGAGGGCATCAGATCTCATTATGGATGGTTGTGAGCCACCATGTGGTTGCTGGGATTTGAACTCAGGATCTTCAGAAGAGCAGTAGGTGCTCTTAAACACTGAGCCATCTCTCCAGCCCCTGTTCTCTTTTTCAGGTTCCTTCATCTGTCATCTTTTGTATCCCTCAATATCAAGTTCTCTACTGGGTCTGGAAGTGTTCTCTGTCTAAATAGGGTGCTGCAGTGCCCAGTATGGCTTCCCTACTTACCATCTGACTATATGAGATTTCTGTCTGTTCAGACACCACATGGTTTAGTTTTATTATTTTTAAAATATACCTAGAATTTTTTTATGGCCTAAGCTCTCAGATCATGTATATTTTCTGAAATTGGATATACTCAATTGGTTATAAAGTAACTGTATATATCAGACTAAATTAAACAACTGATATAATAATACACCGTAACCACATATGCCACACTAACTTAAACAAATGGTATAGATGTACATATTACAGCTCTCCCATGGAATCCAAGGTATGTGGCTGCATGATTTATGGACAACAATCTGCAAAGAACTGCTTAATAACTATCCCGCTGATCTCATATTAAATTGTGGAATAGTCATTATTTTTTGCAGTCAAAAAATATTTAAGACCTTTAAAATTAATATGTTTACATAGGAAATTTGGAAAGTGCCAACAGAGAGAATCAAGCAAAAACCAATGTTGTCAAGCCTTGTGTTTTACATGGTTCTTTTCTTCTACAGAGGCTTTGGTGAGAATGTTTGTCTGACTGTTGGCAGCCAGAACTGAGACGGTAGAAGCAGGAGGAGGAGGAGGATGCCGAGGGACACTTCCATGAAATGGCTGAATTTCTAGGAATCATGAAACAACCACTGTAATTTTCTTGTTTATTATGTTCACGGTGATGTCCTCTGATTCTCAGAGTAGTGTAATTATGAAGCAGAGCCAGTATCGATATTTTAAATATGGGCAACCTACATCAGACAGGTGAAACAATTTGCCTAGGGTGACACAGATGGGGCATCCTGAATGACTGGACTCCACAGCTGATGGGACTTGCAAGCAGGTGTTTCTCTTTCTCTCTTTCTCTTTCTCTTGTTCCTCAAACTGCTGATCAAAGGGATCACATCACGCACAGGGATGTGGTATCAGGTTGGAATCCTTTTTATTTGTAAATGTGTAGCCTGATGAGGGAAAAAATGCACTGAGGATCAAGGCCTGTGACTTTGGCCCTCTCCAAAGCCTGTTAAAGCTCACATGCTTTCTTTGCATGATCCATAAATGTCTAGAATCTGTTGGCTGTCTTGCTGCCTTGTTGCCTATTCAATGCTCAGCTGTGGGCAGCAGACAGTCACTCCAAATGCTGAGAACCGGCAATCACAAAGACCTCAGCAGTTTTGAGATACTATTGACAAATGAAGGTCACTATTTGGTTAGTTGTTCCCTCCTGTTTGAGGGGTCAACCCTAAAGACAAGGCCACAACTTGCATCCCATGCACCCTTTGAGCAGGTTAGCGTTTCAAGGCAGAGTGAGAAAATTCTAGAACCTGAAGCTGGCAGCCCAGCTAGCACATTGGATGTGTTTACATTCTTAAGCCTGAACTGTGGACAAAACTGGACACAGCTGTCCTTTCTCAAGGAGATTTTACTTCCAGACTGTGTGTTTGGATTTCAGCTCATTGTTTAATAGTTCTAGAACTCAAGCTGTCATCTTGAGGCAGGAAGGTTAGCACTCGGCTTAAGATGGTCGGGAGGTCCAGGCTTCTCACTTTCACGTTGTTTCTTTGTTTTTCTTTCTATTTGCCTGCAAACTCAACAAAACTGAAGCTCAGTTGAAACACAGGCTGTTTTTACACACTGTGGGCTGAAAAGTTGATTTACTGAACAGTATGCGGAGTTTCCAAGAAACAGAAATAGCCACAGAGAGTTTTAAAAATCTGCGAAATATGACAGGATTATGAGAGGGAAAAGAAATCTTATGAGAGATCCTTTGGTTCTTAGATAAAATCCCCAGAGGGATTCTAAAGCTCTTCATCAATGGTCATTCCAGACCATCTTGTAAATGCCCTTTATACAATATCTGTTAAGCGGGAGAGCTAAAACCAGCTCCCTTAGCTGTGACATACCAGGCTGGGGCACTTCTATTCTGCTATGATTCACAAGTGTTGATTCAAAATGTCGGAAAGGTGATTAGCATTTGCCAAGTACATGCTTTGTGAATACACAATGCTGGACACAGTGGACAATAATGGCTCTCTCCCTTCTCTCTGGTGTAGGGCATATACATGCTATCCTGTGATGGAAGTGAGATTCTGAGGGGAGTTAAAGAACTTCACGCAGCAGCACCATGGGGGAAGGAATGAGCTCATTTGAGTTGGGGCATTTTAAAAAGCTCCTTGGTGGTGTGATTCAAAACCAATTTGTAGAACCTGGAAGGAGTAAAATTAACTGAATGGAAAGTACTTTCTAGAAGGTCTAAGGTAAGAGCCATGCATGGGCTTCTCCTTCACCCTTCTTTACCTAAATGTATAGAAAGGTGGCATTCCCATCTTGCCTTGAAGTTAAGCAGTGTTCTGGCAGAAGGAAAGTTAAGTGACATATGTCTTTTCTTCTAAGATCCCTGGGTTTGCTTGGCTAATCGAATGCAGAGAATCCAACAAATGGCTGGGAGGACTTCCCAGATGGTTATCCCGTCAAATGGAAGGAGTCAGCATGCTGGGAGCACAATAACCTACCTGGTCAGGGAGCAGGCATGAGCGAGCCACTCCTCATACGTGCTGTGGCAACCGTGGGGATGGAGCGCTACAAAAGTGTGTCTGACAAATCCTGGAAATCTCCAGGAAAGATTCATTTGCAAGAGTTATGGTAATAGTCATATTAAATAGCTAGAAGGGTCAAATGAATAGATGTCAGGGCTAGGAAAAAGGTAAGACTTTCTTTCCTCTGTGAGCCATTTCTGGCACAGGGTCAAGTTTATGCAGCAGCTTAACTTGGGGTTGTAAGTAAAAATGAGAAGCAATGAAGGTTTACTCTGCCAAGGAGTGTTCCCAGACATTTTATAGCTTACAGGAAAGGAGGAAGATTGTGCTATGAGGGAGATCTAAAGCTTTCTGGTTAAAGAATACCACCTGGCTCCTTTTTGAGACAGGATCTCACTGTGTAATCCTGGTAGCCTAGAACTTACTATGTAGACCAGGCTAGCTTGCTCTGCCTCCTGAATATTGGGATTAAAGGTGTGTGCCATTACACCTGGCTCAGGACTACTTAAAACAAAATGAACTTTTATACATATTTTAAATCTTAATTTAACTTTTCAATGCAAATATATTTATTCACTTTAGTTAAACAAAATAAAGATGTTTATAAACTGCAAAGTGGATTGCATAAATGTACCAAGTAAAGATGTGAATTCTTTATTACAAAATCTATTTAAACTAATATAACTAAAATGGACTTTAAAACTTTTTTAGTTAAAATATGATTATATTATTTCCCCCTCCCTAATACAAATAAGGGTAATACATGTTTATATTTTAGTTAAAAATGGAAAATATTAAAAAGTCAAGGAATAAAGCAATAATTATTTATAATCCTATGTTGCTTTAAATGCTTTCAAAAAGTAGTCATTCTTGTGTCTCTGTATGCGATGTTGCTTAGACACAATGTTCCCACTGCATGATTGGCCTAATTATACAATACAAAACATGTATTAATGCAGATATAATCTGTTTTATGTGGTTAATTTTCGGTTCTGTTATGTTATGTTGAGAGAGGGACTCCTTTCCTTATGCAGAACCACCTGACCTGAAACTCACAATCCTCCTGCCTCAGCTCCTCAAGGGCTGAGGTAATAGCCAGGAGCCATTACAACTGGCTACTCTATAGACCTGAGCCATTACAACTGGCTACTCTATAGGCTTGAGTTTTTAAGAAATAGCGTAACTTTTTTGTGTTTGGAGATTTCATTCACAAATACACTGTATTTGCATTATTCGCACCCCCAAGCCCCCCTGACCTCTCAATATGTGAGCATAACAGAATTTTTACCTTTCCCCATAAAGCTAGATACAGGTATCTTCTGGGAATTCCTTCATCACTTTGATGAGAGAAGGTATCACTCATAAGTATTTACCTGGATTTGCAGGGTATTTAAGGCTAGATATTTAAAAAGTATAAAAATAATTAAAATAAAAAGCATCTCAGTGTGTGTGTGTAAAAACCCATTCGTCTCAAAGATTACAGTACTTAACTTTCCTACTAGCAGAATATGAAAGCATCAGCATTGTAATATTTTTGTCAAAACTGAACAGCAGCATTAAAAAAAATCCATACCGCTGTTATCGTGTGTCAAAGTCTCAAGGACAATAAATTCATACTATATTTGGCAACCTATTTTCAGTTGGCAAAATGGCTGTCTCCTGCTGAAGTGGGTATAAATATTTCATTTTAAGCAACTGTTGGCACTCTCTGATGACAGTGTGGGTTAGCCAATCATGTTTAGTACAAGCTGTGCTAAACCATGAACAAACCATTACAAATCTCAGTGACTTCATGTAACAGAATTCTAGTTCCTCTCAGGCCTCAGGTACTGACAGTCAGTTTTAAGTTTGTTGCCCAGCATAATGCTTGAGGGGAAGATAGAAAATCATATTCATTTTTTCTTTCCCTTCTCTCTCTCTCTCTCTCTCTCTCTCTCTCTCTCTCTCTCTGTCTCCCTTCCTTTCTTCCTTCCTTTCTTTCTTTCTTTCTTTCTTTCTTTCTTTCTTTCTTTCTTTCTTTCTTTCTTTCTTTCTTTCTTTCGTTTTCATCTAGAAGAGCCACATGCAGTATTTGCTCACATCTCTGTGGCCCTTGCTAGTGGTATGCGTGACAATACTGAGGACAAGGGAGTAGGAAAGGAGAATGGGGTAGAGACACCCAATGGACAGGACTAATGATACCATACTCTGCTTTTACTCTGCAGCAGGGGACACACCCATGGTTAGTCTCTCGATAGCGGCCCCAGGAACATCTCTCAGTATTATCTTCTCTGATTAGCTTCTAAGAAGATGGTCAATAAACTTTGACCTTAGGCTGCCTGCTTGTTTTTGTATGATCTGCTAGCTAGGAACTTTTTTCCATTTTAAATTAATCTGAATAAAAAGAAAATTATCATTGAGTAAAGCCTGAAAATTATGAAATTCAAATGTGAGCTCATACATAGTCATATTGGAATACAGCCATATGCCCTTGGCTATGTGTTGTCTATTGCCTATGACTGGTTTCAAGATAGGGTGTGAAAATGGAGAATCCATGACTGAGACTTGTGACCTGAGAGCCCAAGCCCTGATCTTAGATATGGCTGTCCTTCCCACCTCTCCCTGAGAGGTGTTTATTTCTAGATGTTTCACATTCAGCTAGATGGAAGCAGATTTTTAAAAACAGCATTGCGTCTGTTGTACAGTTGAGCATATTTACACTGTTGTGCAGAGCCTTGAATAGAAGTAGGATGAGGATGGAGACCCAAGAGCTGGTCTGGGCTAGGAGCAGACTAAAGGAAAAAAAAAGGCACTGGAAATACGAGGAGGAGGGGGTTTGCTTGAAATAGAGGCTTTAGTCACATGCTGGATTAGATCTAGATGAGTTTCATACTGGACGTTTAAGCCCCTTGAAGATATATCATGTAAATATGTTCAATATTTTAGCACTAACATGAACACATACATAATAAAGGAAGATTAATTCTTTAACTAGGGGAAAGAACACTAGATTTTGCAATACTTTCCCAGCATAATGTTGCTGGGAGTATTTCCTTTTCAACTCTGACTTGAAAAAAAAAATTAGGTTTCTCTTAGAGAGGTTCCATGTGCATGTGAATGGAGCCGGCTTTCTGGCAGACTCACTGGCTGTGCAGTGTGGAGTATTTGAGAAGCATGGGTTCATTTGTTGTCAACTTATTACTTGGGCTAAAATGAAGACTCCTGAAATAGTGGGTCAACCCAGCGATATAACTTCTTAACTTAGTGTTCAAATGATTCTGCATAGTGAGGAAGGCTAGGGCTAGAAAAGGAGGTGCATCACATATGTATTCCAACCAAGGTAAAATCTATTCTCCTTAAACACCACCCCAAATGGCTTCCCCGACACTCATGTGTATAGATTCCATTTATCTGTCCACTCTAGTCAGCTTCTCTCATACAGCTTCCTGTGAAAGGCATTCTCTTCTAATCAGTCCTAAGTCGCATCTAGCTCTGATTGGAGGATGGTCTTTCCTGACCTTGTGTCACAGTCAGAGGCACCGGAAGCCTTTAGGTAATTTCCAAGAGTGGGTTTTCCCCCTTTGGAAAACAGACACCCTAGCTCTTTTTTTTTTTAAATGAAATAAACAAATCTGATTATGTTAATTTATTGGTATAATTGAAAGAACCATTGAGTTTTAACTTATTTAAAACTATAATTTTTGGTACCTCTAAAAACTTACAGAAGGTCATAAATTGATTGCATTAGGCAGGTTAAATTTCTGAATTCAAGGAGTGGATATGTACAGAAATGTATCTATATAAAACTATATGTAATTTAACGTATTTAAAAAACTAATAACTAAACATGATTCAAAGTAAATGCCTGAATTATATTTTAAATGACACCCTAGCTCTTTTCCTTTCCTGAGACAGTTGCAGGCATTTACTTTTTTTAATTTATTCATTTTTATGTGCATTGGTGTTTTGCCTGCATGTATGTGTGAGGCTGTCAGTCAGATCTTGGAGCTATAGGCAGTTGTGAGCTTCTATGTGGGTGCTGGGATTTGAATCTGGGTCCTCTAGAAGAACAGTCAGTGCTCTTAACTACTGAGCCATCTCCAGTCCTGGTTAGTTTTATTTTAACAAAATATTTTTGAATATTTGAGCATTTTATTCATTAATAATAAAATCCTTATGATAAAATAAACACTCGTCTACAGAATTCAAATCCCCCAGTGGGTTTCTATGTTGTTCCATTGGTCACATGTCTGTTTCTCTGTCAGTGCCAGGCTGTTTTTATTATTATAGCTCTATAATATATCTTGAGAACTGAAATGGTAATACCTTCAGGACTTTTCTTTTTGCATAAGATTACTTTGGCTATTTGGAGTCCTCTGTGGTTCCATATGAATTTAGGGTTTTATTTTTCTATTCCTATGAAGAATGTTGTGGAGTTTTTATTGAGATTAAATTGAATCTGTATACAGCTTTCTATTGAATGGCAATTTCTGCAAGACCAATTCTGAGACTCTGCAAGCATGGAAGATCTTTCCATTTCCTACCATCTTTCTCAATGTCTTCCTTCAGCAATTAAAAGTTTTTATTGCAGAGTCCTTTATTCTCTTAGTTAGGGTTATTCCTAAATATTTTACCCTTTGAGGCTGTTGTAAATGTGAGGGTCCCATGAGTTCTTTCTCAGTGTCAGTGTATAGAACAGTTCCTGTTAGTTGACCTTGTATCCTGTCACTTTGCTGAAACTGTTCCATAAATCCAGCTAACTTGCGGCTGGATTATATGGTGAAGCCATATAATGTAGATGAAAACAGATTACTGCCATTCCAGTTAACAACTATATTCTAAATATTTATCCCTATACCCACACCTTATCAAAGATAGGTTTCACACCTTATCAAAGAATCTTATTTTTGCAGGAGACAGATACTAGTACAAGAACCCAAACCTGGTCAAAATGCAGAGAACAACAGATCGTGGGATGACCAGTCCCAGTTGCTTCACCTGTATCATATGCCCTACACCTACAGCTCATGGATCAACACAGGAGTCACGTTGACTACGTGTGTTCCTCTGTGATATCATATCCCTAATACTGCCAGGCTAGGGCCCAACTATGTCCCATCCTTGAGAATTTGTGGGTGAACTTTTCTCTTTTTTTGAGAAATTCTCATTGTAGTCTTCTTTTCTTTGATAAACATCTCTTCTGAAGATACAACACAGGTTGCAGGATGGCTTTTATAAGTTAGATTCTGTTTGGTAACAAGTGCATGAATATCTATTTGGAGCATTGGCCAAACTGGAAACAGTTCCTTTCTCTCCCTTTGGTTCAAATTTATTTCTCTTAAAGTATATGTAAGAAATTTTTTGATATCAGGATCTAAGCAACTACATTGTCTCAAAACATTGTTATACAATACAATACTCTGTGTTAATACTGCATTTTCAGTCCATTATGGAATTTTTATCTTTTTGGTGTATCTAGCAGCTTAGGGTTTCAACTTTTGGGAGAGAGCAATTGTAGAGACTTCTCCATTGGATTCAATGGAGAAATGGCTCTGCATCTTTTTATAAATGTCCTCCGGAGAGAAATGATTGACAGGAAAGATATCCAGCAATAAGTCTACGTGCTTCACTGGGTGGGTTCATGATGTGGGTCCTTTATTCTTCAGCATCAGTGTAAAGAACAATCCAGAAAAGCTTCAGATAGACAAGACTCCCTGGGACTTGGCAAATATTATGTGTTCCATGTATTATAAGAAAGCCAAGTAAGAACCTTTCAGGGATGGATATCCAGGACTCAAATTACCCACATGCTAGAATAACATTTAATAACCAAAGTTGTTCATTTCTATACTTTTTTCCAAAGCCAAAGAAAAATATTAATTTGTTGTAAGTGTTAACATGGAAAATCTGACTGAAGATTTTTCTAAAATAACATAGTAAGTAGTTGATTGGAGGTAATGTTTGCAAAGCAAGTTCAGAAAGGGAATGGCCATTGGTCTGTTTTACAAAGCACACTCTACCCATTCAATGACTGCTGCTTTTTCTGTTCAGCCCCCAAGAAACAATAATATGTCTGCTCAATGAACACAAATTATATTTCTGAGTTTCATAGCTCTTCATATTGGCCTCTTGAAAGATGGAGAGATAGTGCTAGTTTAATCTTTATAAAACATACCCACTTCTCCAAACTCTTGAGATATTTGGTGATATGAGTCCATACAATGATCGTTTACAGAGACACTTTCTTTTAAGTTTCTGTTTTGGTGGACACCCCATGACTCAGAACAAGAGCTAAGGATAGGGTTGGGTAAGGGACAGATTGGCCTCCTGGCAGATGAGTCACAACTGTCCCCCATCTCTGCCTAAGCCTCCGAGATCTTCAACCCTCGTCTCACTGCAGAAGCCTCTGCTCCCTGGTGAAACATCCATGCCTTCTGCCTTTCAAATATACTTTAAATTTATTCAGACAATAGATCAGTAGAAAGAGGTCCTTCCTATGGTAAGGGAAATTTTAAGAAGAATGAGACTGAAGACAAAGTCAACCACACAAAGTATCAATGCTGCAGATGTGGGTGAGACCAGGAGTCACAGTGGGAGTGAAACAGAAGAGAAAGATGGGAAGGACATTGAGAAGTTGTCTTGACAAAAAGCACCCAATCTGGATTGTCCTCTAGTCATAGGCATGGTAAACTCAGAACCAAGGGTGACTCTTGTATTTTAGGAACTTAAGGTCTGCAGAGGGAGCCAGGTGCTGATCCTATCAGGACAGGGTGTCTTTCCCCAACCCCTACAAAGTGGTAATTCTGGAGCTACAAGGTTGGACTTTTATCAGGATACTGGGAAAATGAACATCCCAAGAAGGGCTTGAGCAACCTCGAGTCGTTTGGTTTACTATCTGTCTTTTTTCTTTTATTCAATTTTCTTTCCCTCAATTTAGATATTAAGGAAACTAAGTTGCGTTCACAACACAATCTAGTGAGCATAGTAAATGAATAACTTATACAAATCTGTTGACATTAGATTTAGCAGCTGGAGGAGAGGTGCCTTACCAGAGACTGTCAGATACATACTCCAGGGCAAAATCTCAGGGACTTCTCTCAGCCCTTTCTAGAAGGGTTCTCCCAATATTTGTCTTCCAGGTTATTTCTGCTACCATCATAATGGTCCGTTTTCCTTCAACCCCAGCTTCTTTCTTCCCATGAATTAATATCTTCAGGCAAGCCCTAACTTTCAATATCACTATATCTATGAAAGTAGAAATAATTTCTACAAATCTTTCTACAATATAATAATAGCAATAAATAAAAAAGACATGAAATGATGCTAATTGCAATGTTGTTTATATATGTTGATCAGTTGGGCAATTAGCTAAATAAAAAGTGTTATATATATTTAGCAGCATACTATGCTAAGATTGGGGGAAAATTAGATATATATTGACTTGGCAAGACATATACAAGAGAAAAACAAGCTGTACAACAAATATACCAAGATCCTTTCTTTATTAAAAATGCATATATTAAATTATACATATAACATAAATGGACTCATTCATATATTTACATATGTATGCTCAGATATAAATACAAAAATTATCAAGAAAATAATAATTTAAAATATGAACAGTGGTTAATGCCAGGGAAAAGGCTGAATGTATTTATTTATTTATTTATTTATTATTTTTTATTGTATATTTTATTTATTTACATTTCAAATGTTATCCCCTTTCCCCGTTTCCCCTCTGGTTTACTTATCCTATCCCCCCTCCTCCTATGTGAGTGCTCCCCAACTCACCCACCTACTCCCCCCTCCCCACCCTGGCATTCCCCTACACTGGGCCATTGAGCCTTCACAGGACCAAGAGCTTCTCCTCCCATTGATGCCCAACAGAGCTTCTCCTCTCACTGATGCTCAACAAAGCCAACCTCTGCTACATATGGCTGGAGACATGGGTCCCTCTATGTGTACTCTTTGGTTGGTGGCTTAGTCCCTGGGAACTCTGGGGGGTCTGGTTGTTGATATTGTTGTTCTTCCTATGGGGTTGCAAACCCCTTCAGCTCCTTCAGTCTTTTTTCTAACTCCTCCATTGGGGACCCTGTGCTCAGTCCAATGGTTAGCTGGGAGCATCTGCCTCTGTATATGTCAGGCTCTGGCAGAGCCTCTCATGAGACAGCTATATCAGGTTCCTGTCAGCAAGCATTTCTTCAACAGTGTCTGGGTTTGGTGTCTGTCTATGAGATGGATCACCAGTTGGGGCAGTCTCTGGATGGTTTTTCCTTTGTTCTGTGCTCCACAGTTTTTCTTCATATTTCCTCCCATGAGTATTTTGTTCCCCCTTCTAAGAAGGACTGAAGCATACACACTTTGGTCTTCCTTCTTCTTGAGCTTCATGTGGTCTGTGAATTGAATCTTAGGTATTCCAAGCTTCAGGGCTAATATCTACTTATCAGTGAGAACATACCATGTGTGTTTTTTTGTGACTGGGTTGGATGATATTTTCTTTCTTTCTTTTTTTTTTTTTTTCTTCGAGACAGGGTTTCTCTGTATAGCCCTGGATGTTCTGGAACTCACTCTGTAGACCAGGCTGGCCTCGAACTCAGAAATCTGCCTGCCTCTGCCTCCTAAGTGCTGGGATTATAAGCATACACTGCCACCACCTGGCAGGATGATATTTTCTAGTTCCATCCATTTGCATAAGAATTTCATGAAGACATTGTTTTTAATAGCTGAGTAGTAAGTACTCCATTATGTTAATGTACCACATTTTCTGTATCCATTCCTCTGTTGAAGGACATCTTATTTCTTTCCAGCTTCTGGTTATTAAAAATAAGACTGATATGAACACAGTGGAGCATGTGTCCTTGTTATACGTTGGAGCATCTTTTCGGGATACACCCAGGAGTGGTATAGCTGGGTCCTCAGGTAGTACTATGTCCTATTTTGTGAGGAACTGCCAGACTGATTTCCAGAATGGTTGTACCACCTTGTAATACCACCAATAGTGGAGAAGTCTTTTTCTTTCTCCACATCCTTGCCAGAATCTGCTGTCACCTAAGTTTTTGATCTTAGTCATTCTGACTGGTGTGAGGTAGAATCTCAGGATTGTTTTAATGTGCATTTCCCTGATGACTAAGAATGTTGAACATTTCTTTAAAACTATTTAGAATGCTTTCTATTGCTATATAAAATTTTTTTTTTAATTTTTAATATATTTATTACATATTTTCCTCAATTACATTTCCAATGCTATCCCAAAAGTCCCCCATAGCACCCCCCACTTCCCTACCCACCCATTCCCATTCTTTTGGCCCTGGCATTCCCCTATATTGGGGCATATAAAGTTTGCAAGTCCAATGGGCCTCTCTTTCCATTGATGGCCGACTAGACCATCTTTCGATACATATGCAGCTAGAGACAAGAGTTCCGGGGTTCTGGTTAGTACATCATGTTGTTCCAACAATAGGGTTGCAGATCCCTTTAGCTCCTTGGGTACTTTCTCTAGCTTCTCCATTGGGAGCCCTGTGATACATCCAATAGCTGACTGTGAACATCCACTCCTGTGTTTGCTAGGCCCCGGCATCGTCTCACAAGAGACAGCTATATTTGGGTCCTTTCAGCAAAATCTTGCTAGTGTATGCAATGGTGTCAGCGTTTAGAAGCTGCTTATGGGATGGATCCCTGGATACGGCAGTCTCTAAATGGTCCATCCTTTCATCACAGCTACGAACTTTGTCTCTGTAACTCCTTCCCTGGGTGTTTTGTTCCCAATTCTAAGAAGGGGCACAGTGTCCACACTTTGGTCTTCATTCTTCTTGAGTTTCATGCGTTTAGCAAATTGTATCTCATATCTTGGGTATCCTAAGTTTTGGGCTAATATCCACTTATCAGTGAATACATATTGTGTGAGTTCTTTTGTGATTGTGTTACTTCACTCAAGATGATGCCCTCCAGGTCCATCCATTTGGCTAGGAATTTCATAAATTCATTCTTTTTAATAGCTGAGTAGTACTCCATTGTGTAAATGTACCATAATTTCTGTATCCATTCCTCTGTTGAGGGACATCTGGGTTCTTTCCAGCTTCTGGCTATTATAAATAGGGCTGCTATGAACATAGTGGAGCATGTGTCCTTTTTACCGGTTGGGACATCTTCTGGATATATGCCCAGGAGAGGTATTGCTGGATCCTCCGGTAGTACTATGTCCAATTTTCTGAGGAACCGCCAGACTGATTTCCAGAGTGGTTGTACAAGCTTGCAATCCCACCAACAATGGAGGAGTGTTCCTCTTTCTCCACATCCTCGTCAGCATCTGCTGTCACCTGAATTTTTGATCTTAGCCATTCTGACTGGTGTGAGGTGGAATCTCAGGGTTGTTTTGATTTGCATTTCCCTGATGATTAAGGATGTTGAACATTTTTTCAGGTGTTTCTCTGCCATTCGGTATTCCTCAGGTGAGAATTCTTTGTTCAGTTCTGAGCCCCATTTTTTAATGGGGTTATTTGACTTTCTGGAGTCCACCTTCTTGAGTTCTTTATATATATTGGATATTAGTCCCTTATCTGATTTAGGATAGGTGAAGATCCTTTCCCAATCTGTTGGTGGTTTTTTTGTCTTATTGATGGTGTCTTTAGCCTTGCAGAAGCTTTGCAGTTTCATGAGGTCCCACTTGTCAATTCTCGATCTTACAGCACAAGCCATTACTGTTCTATTCAAGAATTTTTCCCCTGTGCCCATATCTTCAAGGCTTTTCCCCACTTTCTCCTCTATAAGTTTCAGTGTCTCTGGTTTTATGTGAAGTTCCTTGATCCACTTAGACTTGACCTTAGTACAAGGAGATAGGAATGGATCGATTCGCATTCTTCTACATGTTAACAACCAGTTGTGCCAGCACCATTTGTTGAAAATGCTGTCTTTCTTCCACTGGATGGTTTTAGCTCCTTTGTCGAAGATCAAGTGACCGTAGGTGTGTGGGTTCATTTCTGGGTCTTCAATTCTATTCCATTGGTCTATTTGTCTGTCACTATACCAGTACCATGCAGTTTTTATCACAATTGCTCTGTAGTAGAGCTTTAGGTTCGGCATGGTGATTCCACCAGAGGTTCTTTTATCCTTGAGAAGAGTTTTTGCTATCCTAGGTTTTTTGTTATTCCAGATGAATTTGCAGATTGCACTTTCTAATTCGTTGAAGAATTGATTTGGAATTTTGATGGGGATTGCATTGAATCTGTAGATTGCTTTTGGCAAGATAGCCATTTTTACAATGTTGATCCTGCCAATCCATGAGCATGGGAGATCTTTCCATCTTCTGAGATCTTCTATAATTTCTTTCTTCAGAGACTTGAAGTTTTTATTATACAGATCTTTCACTTCCTTAGTTAGAGTCACGCCAAGATATTTTATATTATTTGTGACTATTTAGAAGGGTGTTGTTTCCCTAATTTCTTTCTCAGCCTGTTTATTCTTTGTGTAGAGAAAGGCCATTGATTTGTTTGAGTTAATTTTATATCCAGCTACTTCACCGAAGCTGTTTATCAGGTTTAGGAGTTCTCTGGTGGAATTTTTAGGGTTACTTATATATACGATCATATCATCTGCAAAAAGTGATATTTTGACTTCATCTTTTCCAATTTGTATCCCTTTGATCTCCTTTTGTTGTCGAATTGCTCTGGCTAGGACTTCAAGTACAATGTTGAATAGGTATGGAGAAAGTGGACAGCCTTGTCTAGTCCCTGATTTTAGAGGGATTGCTTCAAGCTTCTGACCATTTACTTTGATGGTGGCTACTGGTTTGCTGTAGATTGCTTTTATCATGTTTAGGTATGGGCCTTGAATTCCTGATCTTTCCAAGACTTTTATCATGAATGGGTGTTGGATCTTGTCAAATGCTTTTTCCGCATCTAACGAGATGACCATGTGGTTTTTGTCTTTGAGTTTGTTTATATACTGGATTACATTGATGGATTTCCGTATATTGAACCATCCCTGCATCCCTGGGATGAAACCTACTTGGTCAGGATGGATGATTATTTTGATGTGTTCTTGGATTCGGTTAGCAAGAACTTTATTGAGGATTTTTGCATCAATATTCATAAGGGATATTGGTCTGAAGTTTTCTATCTTTGTTGGGTCTTTTTGTGGTTTAGGTATCAGAGTAATTGTGGCTTCATAGAATGAGTTGGGTAGAGTACCTTCTGTTTCTATTTTGTGGAATAGTTTGTGAAGAACTGGGATTAGATCTTCTTTGAAGGTCTGATAGAACTCTGCACTAAACCCATCTGGTCCTGGGCTTTTTTTAGTTGGGAGACTATTAATGACTGCTTCTATTTCTTTGGGGGATATAGGGCTGTTTAGATCATTAACCTGATCTTGATTCAACTTTGGTACCTGGTATCTGTCTAGGAACTTGTCCATTTCATCCAGGTTCTCCAGTTTTGTTGAATATAGCCTTTGGTAGAAGGATCTGATGGTGTTTTGGATGTCTTCAGGATCTGTTGTTATGTCTCCTTTTTCATTTCTGATTTTGTTAATTAGGATGCTTTCCCTGTGCCCTCTAGTGAGTCTGGCTAAGGGTTTATCTATCTTGTTGATTTTCTCAAAGAACCAGCTCCTTGATTGGTTGATTCTTTGAATAGTTCTTCTTGTTTCCACTTGGTTGATTTCACCCCTGAGTTTGATTATTTCCTGCCGTCTACTCCTCTTGGGTGAATTTGCTTCCTTTTGTTCTAGTGCTTTTAGGTATGTTGTCAAGCTGCTAATGTGTGCTCTCTCTAGTTTCCTTTTGGAGGCACTCAGAGCTATGAGTTTTCCTCTTAGAAATGCTTTCATTGCGTCCCATAAGTTTGGGTATGTTGTGGCTTCATTTTCATTGAACTCTAAAAAGTCCTTAATTTCTTTCTTTATTCCTTCCTTGACCAAGGTATCATTGAGAAGAGTGTTGTTCAGTTTCCACGTGAAGGTTGGCTTTCTATTATTTATTTTGTTATTGAAGATCAGCCTTAGTCCATGGTGATCTGATAGGATGCATGGGACAATTTCAATATTTTTGTATCTGTTGAGGCCTGTTTTGTGACCAATTATGTGGTCAATTTTGGAGAAAGTACCATGAGGTGCTGAGAAGAAGGTATATCCTTTTGTTTTAGGATAGAATGTTCTGTAGATATCTGCCAGATCCATTTGATTCATAACTTCTGTTAGTTTCACTGTGTCCCTGTTTTGTTTCTGTTTCCACGATCTGTCCATTGGTGAAAGTGGTGTGTTGAAGTCTCCCACTATTATTGTATGAGGTGCAATGTGTGCTTTGAGATTTACTAAAGTTTCTTTAATGAATGTGGCTGCCTTTGTATTTGGAGCATAGATATTCAGGATTGATAGTTCCTCTTGGAGGATTTTACCTTTGATGAGTATGAAGTGTCCCTCCCTGTCTTTTTTAATGACTTTGGGTTGGAAGTCAATCTTATCAGATATTAGAATGGCTACTCCAGCTTGTTTCTTCTTACCATTTGCTTGGAAAATTGTTTTCCAGCCTTTCATTCTGAGGTAGTGTCTATCTTTTTCTCTGAGATGAGTTTCCTGTAAGCAGCAAAATGTTGGGTCTTGTTTGTGTAGCCAGTTTGTTAGTCTATGTCTTTTTATCGGGGAGTTGATTCCATTGATATTAAGAGATATTAAGGAAAAGTAATTGTTGTTTCCTGTTATTTTTGTTGTTAAAGTTGGCATTCTGTTCTTGTGGCTGTCTTCTTTTAGGTTTGTTGAGGGATTACCTTCTTGTAGTTTCTAGGGCGTGGTTCCTGTCCTTTTATTGTTTTTTTTCTGTTATTATCCTTTGAAGGGCTGGATTCGTGGAGAGATAATGTGTGAATTTGGTTTTGTCGTGGAATACTTTGGTTTCTCCATCTATGGTAATTGAGAGTTTGGCTGGGTATAGTAGCCTGGGCTGGAATTTGTGTTCTTTTAGTGTCTGTATAACATCCGTCCAGGATCTTCTGGCTTTCATAGTCTCTGGTGAAAAATCTGGTGTAATTCTGATAGGCTTGCCTTTATATGTTACTTGGCCTTTTTCTCTTACTGCTTTTAGTATTCTATCTTTATTTAGAGCATTTGTTGTTCTGATTATTATGTGTCGGAAGGTATTTCTTTTCTGGTCCAGTCTATTTGGAGTTCTGTAGGCTTCTTGTATGTTCATGGGCATCTCTTTCTTTAGATTTGGGAAGTTTTCTTCTATAATTTTGTTGAAGATGTTTGCTGGTCCTTTGAGTTGAAAATCTTCATTCTCATCCACTCCTTTTATCCGTAGGTTTGGTCTTCTCATTGTGTCCTGTATTTCTTGGATGTTTTGAGTTAGGATCTTTTTGCATTTTACATTTTCTTTGATTGTTGTGCCGATGTTCTCTATGGAATCTTCTGCACCTGAGATTCTCTCTTCCATCTCTTGTATTCTGTTGCTGATGCTGGTATCTATGGTTCCAGATTTCTTTCCTAGGGTTTCTATCTCCAGTGTTGCCTCATTTTGGGTTTTCTTTATTGTGTCTACTTCCCTTTTTAGGTCTAGTATGGTTTTGTTCATTTCCATCATCTGTTTGGATGTGTTTTCCTGTTTTTCATTAAGGACTACTACCTGTTTGATTAGGTTATCCTGTTTTTCTTTAAGGATTTGTAACTCTTTAGCAGTGTTCTCCTGCAATTCTTTAAGGGATTTTTGTGCTTCCTCTTTATTGTCTTCTACCTGTTTACCAGTGTTCCTTTGTATTTCTTTAAGTGTGTTATTAAAGTCCTTCTTGAAGTCCTCTACCATCATCAGGAGATATGCTTTTAGATCCGTGTCTATCTTTTCCGGTGTGTTGGGGTGTCCTGGACTGGGTGAAGTGGGAGTGCTGGGTTCTGATGATGGTGAGTGGTCTTGGTTTCTGTTAGTAAGATTATTATGTTTACCTTTCGCCATCTGGTAATCTCTGGGGTTAGTTGTTGTCGTTGTCATTGTTTAAAGATTGGAGCAGAAGCTGTGTTCCACTCACCAGCAGTATCAAAATCCTGTGGCAGGGGTCGTGGGTAGCTGGCGGGTGTCAGCCGACCCTGCGCTCTAGCTACACAGGTGCTGTTCCAGCCGGATGAGGCCTGTGGCCCTACTCAGGCCGGTTTCTGCTTCCCTAACTAATGCAGTCTCAGGTCCCGCGTGCAATTGGTTTGGAGCAGGAGCTGTGTTCCACTCACCAGAAGTCTTAAGATCCTGTGGCAGGTGTTGTGGGTAGCTGGCGAGTGTCAGCCGACCCTGCGCCCTAGCTACCCTGGTGCTTTTCTGACCAGAAGAGGCTTGGTGCCCTATGTAGGCCGGATTTCTGCCTCCCCAACCAGAGCAGTCTCAGGTCCCGCGTGATTGGACTGGAGCAGAAGCTGTGTTCCACTCACCAGCAGTCTCAAAATCCTGTGGCGGGGGTCGTGGGTAGCTGGCGAGTGTCAGCCGACTCTGCGCCCTAACTACCCCAGTGCTTCTCTGACCGGAAGACGCTATATAAAAATTTACACAGCAATTGGAGTTTGAGAATTCCAAGGAAATAAAAACCCCAAACTCAACTAATTGGGGCTGAGTCTGTAGTCTAGGGTATAATTGTGCTTCCTCAAAACATTGGATGGTAGAAGAGTAGGGTCATAGGAATAAGTCTTTCCATACATTACTAAGGACCAGTTCACTGGCTGCATCCCAAGCCTATAGTCAGCACACTGCCTCTGAGGTAGACTCAACACACCAGCCCTTAGATTCTAGGTATACCCAACACAGCATACACCCCTGAAACCAGGCTAGAGAATGACATCCAAAGGTGCCAGCACAGCGGGAGGGAGGCAGGCCTCTTGGAGCATTCCTAGCAGCTTGGCTTCCAAAGAGCAAAATTGAAGGATGGAACAAAGCCTCCTCAGGCTTGCATAAGCTTCCCAGAGGTGCTCAGAGGAAGGCGCACTCTGCAGACAGAGATTCTGAAGGATCTTCCTGCAATCCTGATACATTTTGACCTCATGGAGACTACAAGAGACTACAAGAGTCTTTTTTTTTAAATTTTTAATATTTTTATTACATATTTTCCTCAGTTACATTTCCAATGCTATCCCAAAAGTCCCCCATAGCGCCCCCCACTTCCCTACCCACCCATTCCCATTCTTTTGGCCCTGGCATTCCCCTATATTGGGGAATATAAAGTTTGCAAGTCCAATGGGCCTCTCTTTCCAATGATGGCCGACTAGGCCATCTTTCGATACATATGCAGCTAGAGACAAGAGCTCCGGGGTTCTGGTTAGTACATCATGTTGTTCCGACAATAGGGTTGCAGATCCCTTTAGCTCCTTGGGTACTTTCTCTAGCTTCTCCATTGGGAGCCCTGTGATCCATCCAATAGCTGACTGTGAACATCCACTCCTGTGTTTGCTAGGCCCCGGCATCGTCTCACAAGAGACAGCTATATTTGGGTCCTTTCAGCAAAATCTTGCTAATGTATGCAATGGTGTCAGCGTTTAGAAGCTGCTTATGGGAAGGATCCCTGGATACGGCAGTCTCTAAATGGTCCATCCTTTCATCACAGCTACGAACTTTGTCTCTGTAACTCCTTCCCTGGGTGTTTTGTTCCCAATTCTAAGAAGGGGCACAGTGTCCACACTTTGGTCTTCATTCTTCTTGAGTTTCATGCCTTTAGTAAATTGTATCTTATATCTTGGGTATCCTAAGTTTTGGGCTAATATCCACTTATCAGTGAATACATATTGTGTGAGTTCTTTTGTGATTGTGTTACCTCACTCAAGAAGATGCCCTCCAGGTCCATCCATTTGGCTAGGAATTTCATAAATTCATTCTTTTTAATAGCTGAGTAGTACTCCATTATGTAAATGTACCATAATTTCTGTATCCATTCCTCTGTTGAGGGACATCTGGGTTCTTTCCAGCTTCTGGCTATTATAAATAGGGCTGCTATGAACATAGTGGAGCATGTGTCCTTTTTACCGGTTGGGACATCTTCTGGATATATGCCCAGGAGAGGTATTGCTGTATCCTCCGGTAGTACTATGTCCAATTTTCTGAGGAACCGCCAGACTGATTTCCAGAGTGGTTGTACAAGCTTGCAATCCCACCAACAATGGAGGAGTGTTCCTCTTTCTCCACATCCTCGTCAGCATCTGCTGTCACCTGAATTTTTGATCTTAGCCATTCTGACTGGTGTGAGGTGGAATCTCAGGGTTGTTTTGATTTGCATTTCCCTGATGATTAAGGATGTTGAACATTTTTTCAGGTGCTTCTCTGCCATTCGGTATTCCTCAGGTGTGAATTCTTTGTTCAGTTCTGAGCCCCATTTTTTAATGGGGTTATTTGACTTTCTGGTGTCCACCTTCTTGAGTTCTTTATATATATTGGATATTAGTCCCTTATCTGATTTAGGATAGGTGAAGATCCTTTCCCAATCTGTTGGTGGTTTTTTTTTTGTCTTATTGATGGTGTCTTTAGCCTTGCAGAAGCTTTGCAGTTTCATGAGGTCCCACTTGTCAATTCTCGATCTTACAGCACAAGCCATTACTGTTCTATTCAAGAATTTTTCCCCTGTGCCCATATCTTCAAGGCTTTTCCCCACTTTCTCCTCTATAAGTTTCAGTGTCTCTGGTTTTATGTGAAGTTCCTTGATCCACTTAGACTTGACCTTAGTACAAGGAGATAGGAATGGATCGATTCGCATTCTTCTACATGTTAACAACCAGTTGTGCCAGCACCATTTGTTGAAAATGCTGTCTTTCTTCCACTGGATGTTTTTAGCTCCCTTGTCGAAGATCAAGTGACCGTAGGTGTGTGGGTTCATTTCTGGGTCTTCAATTCTATTCCATTGGTCTATTTGTCTGTCACTATACCAGTACCATGCAGTTTTTATCACAATTGCTCTGTAGTAGAGCTTTAGGTCTGGCATGGTGATTCCACCAGAGGTTCTTTTATCCTTGAGAAGAGTTTTTGCTATCCTAGGTTTTTTGTTATTCCAGATGAATTTGCAGATTGCACTTTCTAATTCGTTGAAGAATTGATTTGGAATTTTGATGGGGATTGCATTGAAGAGTCTTTTTTAATGTCCTACCCATACCAGCCCTCTCCTTATTAGAGGTGACAAGCCAAGCTAAAGGCATAAGCAGGAATAAAGGCCTCCCAAAGGGGTTCCTAGTTTCATTCTTTCTTGATGGAGAGGCTTTGGGAAATGATGTGTGTGTCTGGCCATACAAGTTTCCTGAGCTATTCTCTATGATGTGATCTGAGTGGGAGGTCACTTTCACAAGATGCCATCCTATGAGGCACAAACAGGAAAAAGAGGGACGTCTGTGTTTAACTGCTGGGGCTGTGTTCAAATCAAGGGAGGGTTGAGAACAGCTCAAGGGTAGGACTAACCTGGCACAAATGAGACTCTGGGTTCTATCCATGGCACCAAGACAAAATGGAAACTCAGCAAACTAGTTCATATGAAAAGGGGAAACTTTCAACTTTCCAGGCCTCAGTCTCTGCCCAAACTACATACTGATCTGATGGACTGCTGCAAGCGGCATGATCTTTCCAGACCGGTCATACAACACAGTGATAGCCACACAGAAGCCACAGCACCATCAGTCCTCCCAAGTCCCTTGTCCTTGGAATATGATCAGGATGGGACACTTGTTCTTTTACCCTCAGACACTACTACTTTCACCTTTATTCACAGCAGCAGCTCCTGGTGCGGTTCAGTTCCACAGAGCGACAAAAACCCTAGGGAGTTACAGGTAGAACTAAGAGTGCACCTGGACAGGACCATGAGGAAACTAACAAAGCTGGTCTGTGGGAACAGTGACACTGAGTCACAGCTTCCTGTACACAGAAAGCCTGATTGTTGTACTCTTGGGCAGGGTCCTTCTGCAGCTTAATTTCTAGGAATCACTCTGTAAGGCATGAGAGACACCCAAACTGAACTAAGTAGCTCACTAGTGTCTGGAAACATGTATTTCCTTGAAAAAAAAAAACCACACAGAAAATTTGAGGGAATTAAGACATCATAAGAAACAGATATTGAAGGGACTCTAGGAAAACAAAACTGTCCAAAAAGATTCAAAATTTAACTAACACAACTAAAGGTCCATCTCACACTTTTGACTAATAGTGTCTTTTAGAGCTGAGGGGGGAAAGAAGCCAGAAGCAGCCCCCATGATGATCATGAAGGCAAAGCAACCCTGATGAGTGACAATAGCTACATACTGATGGCAGGACAGCAGTCACTAAATGGCAATCATCATCAAACCCTGCTTTTCTGATATACAACTCACATCCATCTAAAGTTACATTCATCCAAGAACTTTCAAATCTGTGTTCTCTTGAGTTGAGTTCAGGACAGGAGACAAGAGCTTTATGGACCACTGGTATCCCAGTTCATCATGGAAATGTCAGGGGATGGGAGCTGAGTGTTATATCTGGTTTGTATCTCATGCTTTTCCTTTGTACCACCCAGCTGCAAACTCCTTAAGTTCTCCAGGAACCCTGCTCCTGGTAGGTACACAGCAGGGAAAATTATTTCTTAAATACTGTTTTCCTTGGTCAGCTTATTTTTCTAAACTGCAGATAACAGTTCCTTACAAGGAAAAACAACTTCAGTTCTTTAACTCCAAAGAGCTCATTGAAAATAAAATAAATTGGAAACTGCTCTGAGCAAGTCAGCACAGCAGAAGAGCCATGCTCGGGCTTAGAGAGTAGATCTTGAATGTTAGTTACGCAGAGTCACAATATCCAGTTAAACCCAATCCAACCCGCACTGGCCGCACACTCTGCTACCCCTCTTTAGCTCTGCCTTTTGGTTCATTGCTGGCCGCAGGTATGGGCACAAGACAAATCCTTCTGGAAGCTTCCAATAGCTCAGTACTTCACTCCTGGCATAAACTCCTTGGCATCTGGATTCAGGTTAATTTGCTCAAAATGTCTTCAGATTCTTTTTTGTTGTTGTTGTTTGTTTGTTTTTTGAGACAGGGTTTCTCTATGTAGCCCTGGCTGTCCTGGAACTCACTTTGTAGACCAGGCTGGCCTCAAACTCAGAAATTCGCCTGCCTCTGCCTCCCAAGTGCTGGGATTAAAGGTGTGCGCCACCACTGCTTGGCATGTCTTCAGATTCTTGACTGTCACCAACTGATAGTCCATTTAACTGCAGCTGTAAGTGTCCCACAGCCTGAGGTAGGTCTCATGATGGAATGAACCAGTCCTGGTCCTCTTCATCCAGCATCTCCAGGAAGCAGTGGTTCAAGAAGTCTTGCTCCTGCCGCTCTTCTTCCACCTGTCTGTTGAAATCTTCTTCATTTTCTATCTACATGTATTCTGCAAATGGGTTTTCCTTCTCCTCATGTCTATTTATCCCTTGGTCTTCTTTGCATTTCACACTGGGTGATGTATTTGCCGCACTGGATCCATTCATTATGGAGATTCACATAACAGCAGTAAGAAAGAGCATCCTTTTGAGGAGGGCATGAGCCTTGGAAGTGGGATTAAAAGCTTTCAAACAGTATATGGCTTTCTCATGCTTCTGCCTTAAACCAATATTTAATCATAAGATTGTACTCAGCCTTCAAAGTTTCCCTAGTTGAAGCAGTCTATCGTCTTTCCAGGAAGACATCAAATAGGGGTCACAGAGGGACTTTGACTTCTTCAGCTTAGCTTGCTGAGCCTGTACGTTCATCAGCAGCATCTGCCTCTTGGCTTCTCCCTTCCAGGTGCCTGGCCACCCAGACAATGTCGCCCGAGGTTCACACCACAGTACAGCGCTGCTTCTCTTTAAACATTTCTCCAGGTGTTTCTCAGCCATTCAATATTCCTCAGTTGAGAATTCTCTGTTTAGCTCTGTTCCGCATTTTTAATAGGGTTATTTGGTTCTCTGGAGTCTAACTTCTTGAGTTCTTTGTATATATTAGATATTAACTCTCTGTTTGATGTAGGGTTGGTAAAGATCCTTTCCCAATCTGTTGGTTGCTGTTTTGTCCTATTGACAGTGTCCTTTACCTTACAAAAGCTTTGCAATTTTATGAGGCCCCATTTGTCGATTCTTGATCTTAGAGCATAAGCCATTGGTGTTCTTTTCAGGAAAATTTCCCCTGTGCCCATGTGTTCAAGGCTCTTCCCAACTTTCTCCTCTATTAGTTTCAGTGTATCTGGTTTTATGTGGAGGTCCTTGATCCACTTGGACTTGAGCTTTGTACAAGGATATGAGAATGAATCAATTCGCATTCTTCTGCATGATAACTGCCAGTTGAACTCCCACCATTTGTTGAAAAATGCTGTCTTTTTCCACTGGATGGTTTTAGCTCCCTTGTCAAAGATCAAGTGACCATAGGTATGTGGATTCATTTCAGGGTCTTCAATTCTATTCCATTGATCTACCTGTCTGTCGATGTACCAGTACCAATGCCATTTTTATCACTATTGCTTTGTAGTATAGCTTGAGGTCAGGGATGCTGATTCCCCCAGAAGTTCTTTTATTGTTGAGAATAGTCCTCAATATCCTGGGTTTTTAGTTATTCCCACAGAATTTGCAAATTGTTCTTTCTAACTTTATGATAAAGAATTGAGTTGGAATTTTGATGGGGACTGCATTGAATCTGTAGATTGCTTTTGGCAAGATGGCCATTTTTATTATATTAATCCTGCCAATCCATGAGCATGGGAGATCTTTCCATCTTTTGAGATTTTCTTCAATTTCTTTCTTCAGAGACTGAAAGTTCTCATCATACAGATTTTTACTTGGTTATTTATTTATTTATTTATTTATTTATTTATTATCTGTGGAAGTCAGAAGACAACTTTTGGAGACTGATTCTCCCCATCTATCGTATGAGAACCAAGAATTAAACTCCAGTTGTCAGGCAGGTGCTTTTATCCATTGAGCCATCTCACTAGCCCACATGGGTTTTTCATTTCTTCCTTTGTATACACACACACAGACACACATGCACATACACACTCACACCATAAACATACACAGTGGAATCATGGAAACAACTTCTTCTTATGATTATTTACAAATTTTTTCTTTCTTCACTTACCCACAAACCTCCAGAAATCATACCATCTTAAGAAAGTCATTGCATCTCAACATAAGTTAACATTCACTGTAGGAATTGCTGAAGATGAAAGCATAATTATCTAATGGGCTCTGAGGAAATAGACAATGCTCCTGACTGCATGGGAATGAGAGGAAGGAAGGGTCATGTTGCTCTAATGAGGAAACTTTCTCTGCAAAGTAGCAAACCCACTTCAATCATGCTTAGCACCTCCTTCTCTCCCCTGCCATATTATCAAGATGCCTGTGAACTCTTGGATTGGGAACACCCACCCTCTATCTCCCAATGGCCTCTTGAGTCAGAACTTTCCAGTTACTTTACAGAAGACCACAAATTCCAGTTACTGAGTCACAGAATACATTCACTATAGGTACTGGTCCAGCCTCAGCCGTTTGCATGTAATAATGAACAAATAATTCACCTGATAAATTATCAGGGCTGGTTTAAGCAAAGTGATGCTATCTGGTAATTAACCTTGAACTTGAATCTACCATTCTTCATCTTTGGAGGAACAAGATTGATTGCTTGAGGCCTTTTTAAATCATTGAATCAAGAACAGGAAGCTAACAGAATAAAATGAGCTACCACTAAAGATTCTTTCTTTCCTCCCCCTTTCCCCACCCTTTTTTCCCTCTCAGAATTTCCAAAGAGTATTTACACAGAGTTTTATGAGCAGTTGTAGACAATAACACTGAGTGAGGCAGAGCCTTGCCTATGAGGACAGCCGTATATTATAAGCTCAAGCATGAAAGATGGAGTGACCCCATTGGCAACCCTTGTACTCTGTTACAAACAAATGGGATGAGGAATGTGGCCCATGCATAGTTTGCTGGGAGACCCTTCCACCATCCATCTCGTCCTTTCCTGATTTGTGTGTGTTTTGTTAAAAAGTGTGCCTTGCTGTGCTTTTCAGAAAGCTGACAAGAACCAAGCTGAAAATTAAAAATGGGTGCCAGGAGGTTTTACAGGAGTCTAAATAAACAGCCAGGCAGGAAAGCTGTGTGGCAGACTAAGGTTTCAGGCTAGTGGTCAGAGCGAGTTAACAGACATCCGTGTAACAGAAGGTTGGGTTTGTTTTCTCTGTCCCTACACTAGCAAATTTATTGGGTTATCTGTCTTATTTTGACACTTGGGTGTTTAAGGTTTCTGTTGAAGGTGTCTAAAGACATAAAAGAATTATTGTACAGTTTACATTTCTGGCAGAAGCTTTGACATAGGTTATCTAAAAAGTTTCTATCTGCCAGCAACTTCGCAGCAAAGGCCTTGGAGAACTGTGTTTTCATAGAATTTCCGAGAACCCTTTGTGAAAAGCAGCAAGAATCAAGGGCTTCAGTTTTTAAAAATAAATTTGCCATATTGCTTTAACATCTAGTGAAGTGCTACTTTATTCTGTTGCTCTGTTTTCCTTTCTTATATAGCAAAGAAGGGACGTTACATGCGTCATGGAGAGTCTGCAGATGGCACTTTCATCATGAGAACTCACTGTCAATATAGCCTGACCAGATACACTTTGATTTTTTAGATGGGTCAGGAATGCACAGGTGCTGAGTGAACGCTAGATTTAATGATAATGTATACATAGTCATGTGTTAATCCATACAATTGTATGTAGAAATACTGACATTTTGATGGACATTGCACTAAGCCACTCATGAGCCATGTTGATATATTTCTGCTTCTCAGAATGCCGACTTTGAGATCATTTCACTTTATTTGAGCTCTAGTGATGGAGGGATTTAAACCATTTCCTGTTCACTTACTAATTCACAAACTAATGCATTTGAATGGCATTCGGTAAATATTCATGTAGGTAGCTGTTGATGTATGAGGATTGTACATGGTGGAATAGTAAAATGCACTGTCTGCAGCTATAACGAATGCTTCTAAGTTATTATCCTAGCTCCTGTGGAAGAAAAGCTGGTTGGAATAGTTAACTCTCCAGATTCAGATGATCAATACCAAGTCAAGGCAAGAAAAACAAAAAGGATCCTTGTCTTCCACCCTAGGGACATGTTTTTGTAGCAGTGAGGCAATTTGAGCATTTTAGTAATTATTTCTTTGTTCAGCCTTCCTTCCCTTTGGTCTTTTTGTTCCGTGGGGCCTCAGATTTGAGTATGGCAGGTAGTAGCTAAAGTCCATGTCGCTCAGAATGAGTTTGGCAAAAGGTTCATAGCCAGGCCACTGGCTGGTTGTTTTTTCTCGGGTTCCTTCCTTCTTCATCACCCATATTGACATGTCTCTTTTCACTTATTGCACTGTTAATAAACATTGCCCTTTAGGTGTGTGTGAATAAAACAAGAGTTTTGTAAGCAACAGACCTGAACTTGGTGGGGTTGTGAAGCTTCCGTGTGAGCATATGCCTACACGCAAGCACATGGTTGCATGGGGCATCACGGCTTCTGGCTCAGACAGGTGATTCAGAAAGTCAGCTTTAATGGAAGCTTCAGACCCAGGCTGGAGATGAGATCTGAACCCAAGAGGTAGAAATTTCAAGTGCTTGACTTGAGGAATGTGTGCCTGAACTTCCAGAATTTATTGGCTGAAACATGTCTCATAGCTGCTTACCACAGGCCATGAGTAAGAATCAAACAGTGGAGACCCATCCAGGGCTAAGGGTAAGACAGCCTTGCAAGGCTTTGGTGAACATTTGTCTCCAACACAGCATACTAGATGAATTCTAAATCTGCTTTCTCCAGTGAGTCCAGCAAAGAAAAGAGGTTCCACAGTCATGCTGCAGGAAGATCATATTGGGGCTCTGTCCATCTCCAGGATTAGTGAGGTCCTGGAGTTACTAGCATTCCTGGATAGCCAGAAGCTGGAGGTGATCTGCTCCTAGAGTCCATCTATCCTACAAATATTCCCTTCTTACTAGAGTTAGATGAGAAATATTTACAAATACCTTCTTGTCCAATCTTGTTGTCTGAAAGTATTTCTCCACAGCACTAGGAGGAACTCAGGGTCACAATCATTTTTCAGTCCTGGAAATGGAACTGCCTCCAGCATCTTTGTATGGATGGTAGCCACTTCCTCTAAGGTCACTTAAACCAGATGCTCAGATGCCTAAACACCCTTGGTGTCCCTCTTAATAACTCATTGATAGCTCTTTGGATCTGACTTCACATACTTGTCCCAGTGTCTGGCCATCTATCATCTTGAACCTGAGTGCTTTCACAGTTAACATTATATACTCTAGACATCTCTGAGTTCTGCTAGAGAGAGTTGCTCCACACTTGTGACCATGGACTTGGAGGGGTGTTGCCCTGAAGATTGTGATGGTTTGTATGTGCTCAGCCTTGGGAGTGGCACTATTAGAAGATGTGTCCCTGTTGGAGTAGGTATGGCCTTGTTAGAGTAGGTGTGTCACTATGTGTGTAGGCTATAAGACCCTCAGCCTAGCTGCCTGGAAGGGAATATTCTGCTAGCAGCCTTCAGATGAAGATGTGGAACTCTCAGCTCCTCCTGTACCATGCCTGCCTTGATGCTATCATGTTCCTGCCTTGATGATAATGGACTGACCCTCTGAACCTGGAAAGCCAACCCCAATTAAATATTGTCCTTATAAGAGTTGCCTTGGTCATGGTGTCTGTTTACAACAGTAAAACCTTAACTAAGACAGAGACTCCCTATTAACAGCTGTTCTGACTGCCATAAGTCACTGTTCTCACTCAGTTCACCAAGCTCAGCCTCCATGGGAACCACATTTCCATGTCTACTCCAAAGGACCTGTTCTGTCACATTGCTAGGTTGACACACCTAAGCCTGGAGCTGTATCCTGTCCCTCAGAGAGCTATACTTATGTGGGCACTGTCCTTACAGTGTGAGTTGCCCACTACTGTTCTGAGCTCATGGAGATACACAGAATCAGAAGGCAACTAAAGATACCCACATTCATTATTGACTACTGCTTTTGATGTGGCAGCAGATATATCTATAACATGAAGTCAATTCTCTGTAGCTATTAGAGCTCATGGCTAGTTGGGTGAGATTGTCAAAAGATTTCTTTAGATCCACTGAGATAAATGTCAAGGCTTAGGTGTCTAGTTGGGGTGAGAGCCAGGGCATGATGTTTTAGGTGCTCCTTGGTGAAAGGGGGAAAAAAAGGTTATGTGGAGAAAAGCTTCCCATTGGAAGATGGTGGGGATGCTAGCCAGGTTATAGCAAGCTGAGGCTGAGGCATAGAACAAGCTAAGATGGTTATATCTCAAGAAGGTGCACTGAACATAGGAGAGATCAGGGCAGGAAATAACCCAGGGGGAAATGAGGAGGAGGAATATAAATTCTCCCCAAGAGAAGGAAGAAAATTATGGAGTCAGGTCTTTAGCAATGACAGAAAAGAGAGAGGACATAGGCAGAAGGTAGCCATGGAAGGCATGGAGAAGACAGTAAGGATGGGCATGGGACTCTGGATTTATATCACTGCCTGCAGTGTGTGCCAAGCCAGGATGATCACATGCACAGCCGTTTTCAATTCTAATAGCATCGTTGTGCCATTGAAATGATGGCTTTTGATGTGTAGACATGGTGATTTGCCCAAGTTCACACAGCTACCATGTAGCATGGTGTTTGGCTTGCTTTGCTTTTGCTTCTACCTGCAAAGCCAGGAAGTAGACAGGGGAGTTGGGGTGTGAACAGTCTTTAGGGAATTATGTGAGGGGTGGCAAAGAGAAGGCAACCTGAAGAAACAGGTCAGAGTAGAAGGAAAGGTTGGGCATTTTCAATTTTAAGGTGTCAAGGCCTCCATAGGTAAGGTAATACTAAAGACATATTGTAAAGTAATGAGAAACTTTTGTATTATAAGCACAATAATAGATAACTATAGGACATTTTGAGAGGAAAGGTAACAATGAAGAAGATGGGGTACCTGGACAACAGTTATAGACTGCTAGGATACATCTTGCCCTGTGTAACATCTCCCTAAATAACTTCATTATTATAATCTCCTGTAAACACTTCTTGAACTTGGGCATTTTTGGTAAGTGGGAGAGGCTTTTGACGGGGATCAACAATGGTTAGAGGGGTGCCATTGGTTTTCCTGTGAACTAACAAAGAGGCCCTAGGCACCCTCCCCAACCCAGCAGTGGGTCTTGTCTGGATGTTCCTTCAGTCGACATTGTCTTGTCAGGTTCATGCTTCCAAGCTGGGATGAAAAAAATTGATCTTCTCTCTCTCTATGACTGTTTGTATACTTTGTGTCTGGGTATGACTGCATATGTGTTTGCCTATATAAAAATACCTCACAGGCCTTTTTTTTTCAATTTGTGGTTAACTTGTACATAGGAAAAGAACTTGTTTTCTATAATGAATTAAAACCTCTCACTGAGTCACCTTGCCCTCTGTGGCTATGGAGGGATGATGGGGTGTGATGCTAACCACACTTAGACTTTTTGAGCAACAAGATCATATTGTCATCAAATGAGTGAGAAGGGTTAGTTCATCAATCTCTGGATCTGAACACAGAGGCTTCTCTTTAGCTTGCTTTACCCTTTGTGCTGGGCTACATCTCTGACTCTCTGCTTAGCCACCTCTTGAAACGTGAGGGAATGTATAGATCCCCTCTATAGGGCCACAGAGAACAAGGGAAACTTGCTTGTCACTTCAGGTTCTTTCCCTCTACCTAGATCCACAAAGTTACCACCGCTATATGTGGCCTATGCAACTGCCTTGGATTCATGTCATCTGATGAAAATTGGAGTTCCTGGTACAACCTGGAAATTCTCTTCTTCTCTTCTTTCAATCCATCCATATTTCCTAGCTTGTTATTGACTCTCCCCCAAACTGATTGCATCCTAAAGGCATGTGAATTCTCACATCTTTGATTTTCCTTCTCCAGTCTCTTTTACCTCGCCTCAACTTTGCTACCAAACTACAATTTCTTTTCTTGTTAGAGTATTCCTCAAGTTTAACCTCTTTCTTCATCATCGATTCGAGTTGTGTAATTTAGCCATAATATCAGGGAGCATTTTCAAATAACCTCTTATAAATATAATGTATACAATTATTGGTTTATGAGTGCCTAATGTATAACGGTTACAACTTAGCAGAATTACTAAATGAAAATTTGATTGCTTAGTCCAAATTAAGTCAATAAAATCACATATAAGACGGCAAAACAAGCAATGGAGTTAGCTTGAGATCATCAGAATTATTGCTTTAAGAGAATCATAATCTTGCAGGTAAATAAAACCATTTGGTCCATGAAAAAGAGGAAATAGCTATAGAATGTGTGTATATATATATATATTTCATATATATATATATATATATATATATATGTGTGAAATAAGTCAGATCAGACTGAGGACCCAGAAATGACATTAAGAACATGACTTTGGAAAGAGCCTGGTAATGGCTGGATGGGTATGCTTATAATTGGTGATATTTAAGTCAATATTTAAGGACTTTTCTTCAAGCCCTGAAGAACAGACTCAGAAGAGATCAGGAGTTTTGTTTGTTTGAGGTAGTGGGGGTGGAACCCAGCCTTGTACATATAGCTGCTCCATCACTGAGCTACCCAAAACCCAGCGTGTCTCAGAAATGAACTTGGAGATGGAATGAATGAGCATAGACAGTTAATGAGCTGCTTGAACGCAGCTGACCTCATATTTCAAGCTGGGCCAAGAGGCCAAAAAGCAACCAGAAGTTTGCCTTGGGCTTTAGAGGCAGAGGGTGGAGAAACTAGGCAAGAATGATCTCCGAGGGACCTGGGAAATGTTTGAGGGCAAGGCTGAGTGTAGAGAGGTGGAACATCTCAGTCAGACACTGGGAAGAGAGTAGTTAACCCGAAAGGAGATGTGGGCAGGTTAGGAGGGCCAGACATTCTGAAATCAGATTTTTCTGGTGCCTGATAAATTGATAGATTCACTATGTTTGTTGTTGTTACTGTATGCCCATTGGAAGGAATTGTACTTGATAACTGTTAACACTCCGGTCTACATTTGTCATTGTGCCTTGCTATTTGTAAGGGAATAGAAAGGTCACCAGTAGAAGATAAATCTAACCCTCACCCAGCTATGCCCAGCTGTGGCTTTGTCAATTATAGCTGGCGCCACCCTCTACCACATTAATGGGTCAGTACATCCCATTCTTTGTTTGAATGCCTTCATCGCAAGAAGCAGAGGTTGAGTGAAAAGCATTCACTCTCTTTGCCTATAATTCTAGAAGAAGAAAAAAAAAAAAAAGACGAAAGTGTCCGGGAACACCTGAGTCAGCTTCCATAGCTAGAAATGTAGCAGTTTAACACCGAATAAAGGGCTGCTCAATGGCTGGTGAATCAAATTAAATTCTGAACAAACAACTCTCTAGCCGCATCTCAGTCAGTTCCGAATCAATGCAGGTGATTTACGGTTCCTTAGGGCTGCATTCTCTCTGCAATGTGCTGGGATTTCCACATGCAGCTACCATTTACCACTAATGAGCAGCGCGAGTCGGTCCCAGGGCGCCTGCGAAGAAGGCACCACGTGGTTTTGCGCAGCATCACGGGGCTTTCTGTGCTGAATGGGCTTCTTAGATGGGTCAGGAGCTGGGCCTGCCAAGAGAAGCTATTCATGCCAAGAGCCAAGCCTCCAGTCTGCTTCTCCCAGAAGCACCACTGCCTTTTAATTTAACGGTTCTCTGGTGTGCGAGAACCGTTTGGGGCAAATTTGGCTCCAACCTCAGCACACTGCTTCAGACAGGAGTTGCACGGGGCCAGAGGCTTTTGGCTTCCTGCACTGCTGTTTCCTTTGTTGCTAACTGATAAAAGGCAGTCTTAGGAGAAGGAAATAATAATTCTGTCTTTAGTCCAGTACCTGGCACACAGTGGACTCCACAGATATTTGTGCAATAAACAGCGGGTAGAGATACACACGAGTCTCTTACAGCAATGTTTTGTGTGTTATCTGAGGAAATTCTGATAGTCCAGGAGGATGCTAGGCAGAAGGGAGAGGTTGTGGTAGACAGACATTTTCTGCTGCTATCCAGGATATCAACCCCTGCAGTAACTTTGTTTCATTCACTGCTACAATGCTCTTTTTAATGTATTGTCACAGGGGGACTCTGGTCACAGAGGTAACACAGAGACTGTAGTGCATCCTACCTGCTTGCCTAGGCCCAGCGTTTGCTATCTTATTGGGCATTGTCTCAGGTTACTTCCATTTGAGTCCTAGAGGGCTTCCCCATCCACTTCCCAAGTCTGTTAAAAGACTAACTGTTTTTTCAAAGGAGACATGGTCAACAAAGATGTCTTCACAGCCTCCGAGTTCTCAGCTTCCATAGCAATTAAAAATCTAGAAGAAAAATCCTTCACACAATTGGTTTCAGACCAGAGAGAGCAGAGAGTGAGTGTGAGACAGGAACCACCGTGGGGTGAGGACAGATTTTCCTGCTGTTCTTAAGGCAGATTTGTTTAAATTAAATTAAAAATTTTTATGGTCTTAAAATAAAAACAGAAAGAAGGAGAAAAAGAAAGGCACGGTGGAAAAGGTCTTTTACCACCTGAACTGAAACCTCTGAGCTGGGAACTTGAGCCTCAGCCATTCAGGCTCTTCATGTGGACCTAGACATGTCACCTGCTGGCTTCAAGAGGTAAGGTAAGTGTTTAGAATAGTAGAACAAAGGGAATCCAGAAGAAGAAATTTTGTGGGTGAAGCCCAGTGTCCTAAGGAATCTCCCATGGGGCAAAGGGCCCCCATCATAGACCAGGATGGCTGGCCTGTAAGTTCTCATGCCCTGGGTTGCATCTTCTCTTGTTTGTGTTCTCCGGGAGACTGTCTTCCTCTACAAGTGACCTTCAGTTCCTTATAGACCACGAATGACCACAAACATAGAGCCCCACATCAAAGAGTCCATAAATAAAACAAGAGTAAAATATTTTGGAATCTATTTCAAACTCAACCTAACATTTCAGGACTCAAGAGTTCACAAGGAAAAGTCAGCTGCCTGTTTCAAAATTTGATTTACAATAGTTCTTAGGGAAGTATTAAGTAAGACTGGGGCCTCCTAGGATGACAGGTAAGCTGTTAAACCTGAAGCTGTGGTGTGGGGATTTTTATGAATGAGCACCATATGGATTAAGTTACTCATATTTGAAAAGGAGTCTAATGACAGAGCACATTTGACAGTTTTCCTGAGCCTATTGCTTGGAAAACAGTCCCAGGATATCTTAGAAGTCCCAAATGGGGCTGAGTTTACCAACGATCTTTGGAGAATCAAGTTTTGCTATTTATATAAAAAGATGGCTTCTCATAACACATATAGAAGGTAGAGTGAAAAAAGTAATGTTGCCTGAGTTTCCTGCATCCTGGAAGCTTCTAAGTTGAGTAGGCCCCCAAAACGGTAACACCCTGTTCTTTGATCCTCTGTCTTCCTCCTAATTGCTTCATTTTAGTATAAATCCTGAGAGATGGGCCAAACTCTTGGCTCTTTACATGTCCCTTAGTTTTGAGTTAGGTTAGTGTCAATTCTGCATGTCTTAGTCACTGTTCTATTGCTGTGAAGAGACATCATGCCTGAGGCAACTTATAAAAACAGCATTTAATTAGGAGCACACTTACAGTTTCAGAGGGTTAGTCCATGATGATTGTGGCAGCAGGCAAGCATAGTGCTGGAGCAGTAGCCGAGAGCTTAAACTTTATCCACAAACACAAGAGACAAAGGCACCGAGACTGGGCTTGCCATAGCCTTTTAGTTCCTCAAAGCTTACTTCCAGTGGCATCGCTTCTCCAACAAGGTCACACCTCTAATCCTTCCTAAACAGCCCACCAACTAGGAGCCAAACATGCAAATATATGAGCTATGGGGGCCACTTTCTTTCACTGAATGAGACACAATGTTTTCTGAAAAATAACCTGTTGTCAGATGAGTGTGTACAGTATGATTCTTGGAGCTGCCTGTCATTCAGGATGTATTGTTTTCAAAATCTGGTTACTGTTTAAATATAGGCAACTCTAAAAAATATTTTATTGAACAATGAATAATAAGTGGAGGTATCCAAGGAAAATGAAAAGCTCTTGATTTTCCGGGTTGGTTTGCTTTGTTCTGTTTTGTTTTGTTTTGTTTTGTTTTGGTTTGGTTTGGTTTGGTTTGGTTTGGTTTGGTTTGGTTTGGTTTGGTTTGGTTTTTTGGTTTTTGGTTTTTGGTTTTGTTGTTGATGATGATGCTGTTGTTGTTGTTTTTGGGGACAGGATTTCTCTGTGTAGCCCTGGCTGGCCTTGAATTCAGAGATCCTTTATTGATAGTTGTTAAATATAAATACAGGATTGAAGGATGTAACCATTGACTGAATGACATCCAAGTGACATGGGACTCCTACTCCTACCTCTACTAAAACACATCAAATACCAAGTATTTCAAGATGATTTTTGGAGTTCTTGACAAATACTATGAAGTATTAGATATCACTTGACATTTATAAATGTTTAAGCCTTCTTTGTCAAGTGGCAGGACCTGAACCCAGGTCTTCTAATTCCAATCCTAATGCCTTCTCTGCCAGATCTATGTCTTAAGTCTATAAAAGTCCTAGACTCCTTGATTGTATTACACATCCAACAGAAGTTTATGATGCAGAAACACCGTATACTTAATGTTTGAAAACCACCATCATGACAATGCCTGCATTTTACTTTGAGGGTAAACTTTTTACTATAGATTTCATCACTTGGTGCATTACTCATTTATAGGCACACAGTGCTGAATGAGGTTATTAACACAAAGCATATATGTTATTCTTTGTGGGTGGCCTGTGGGATATTCAAGTGTACTTTTGACATCCTCATTGTCTGTACTATACTCCAGCATCAGGCCTATATCCAGTGTGGTAGGTAACTCCATCTATTTATGCTCACATTTGTTAGTCAGAGTTACACCTCTTATAGCAGTTACCTTTTTTTGTTGTTTCTGTGATAAAATACCCTAAGCAACGCAGGAGGAGAAAGTTGGCTCTGTGTCACGGTTCCAGAAGGATAGTCTGATGTGACAGGGAAGACGTAGCTTGTGGGCAGGAGCTGAAAGCTAGTTTGCCACATTTTATCAGCACACAAGGAGAGAGTATGCTATAAACCCCCAAAGTCCACCCTCAGTGAAATACTTCCCCTGGCAAATCTGTACTCCTAAAGGTTCAGCATCTTTCCCAAATAGCACTATCAACTAGAGGTAAAGTGCTTGGATAGTGAGCCTAAGCAGGGCATTTCTCTATTCAAACCAGGGCATCCATCCCTCCTAGTTACATAAGCACACCTCTTTCCACTCATACCCAATTTGTCCATATCCCTTGCCTACTCACAATGCAGTAAAGAAGTTTGTTGGAAGGTGAAGATGCGCAATGGGCAGGAAAAGCACTGTAGCTGGAGCTAGAGTTAAGGCGTCAGTGCCATAAATCCCAAGGAGATCTGTCTTTTTGCCTCAGTAAGATAGCCAAGGAAATATGCCATTGGCAGTGCCCCAATTCCTTGAATTTCTGAATCACAGCCATAATTCTAGTTTATTTGGAGAGAGGCCAGGACTGGAGAGCAAAATGGTGGCTATTTTGTGGTAATTTCAGGCTTAATTTTTTTTTTCTTTTCTTGGGAGAAAAATCTGGAGAATTACGAAACATGTTCTACAACTCTAACATCTACTTTTATGTGAAATACTTGATGGTTGTGCACTGCTGAGCATTTAGTCAGTCTAACTGCTTGGTCTTGTTTGTAGGGTACTATGGGATCTTACTCTACCTCTCTTTCTTTAACACTGGCCCCAATTATCTTTCATCTCAAATTTTTTCAAATAGAAAATAAATTAACTCTTCAAATAAAAAAAAAGAAAAGAAAACAGGAAAAAAGAAAAGAAAAGAAAAAAAGAAAAGAAGAAAGAAAGAAAAAAGAAAAGTATTCTACCTACAGACTAGGAAAAAAATCTTCACTAATCCCACATCTGATAGAGGGCTAATGTCCAAAATATATAAAGAACTTAAGAAGCTAACCACCAAAACACCTAACAACCCAGTTTTTAAAAAAATGGTGTATAGAACTAAACAGATTTCACAACAGAGAAATCTCGAATGGCTGAGACTCACCTAACGAAATGTTCAAAGTCCTTAGTGATCAGGGGAATGCAAATCAAAAAGACCCATATACCTATCAGAATGGCTAAGATCAAAACCTCATGTAACAGCATTTGGTTGACATGTTGGTGAGGGTGTGAAAAAAGGAACACTCCTTCATTGCTGGTGGGGTTGCAAACTGTTACAACCACTCTGGAAATCAATCTGGAGCTTCCTTAGAAAATTGGACATATATCTACCTGAAGACCCAGCTATACCACTCTTGGGAATATACCCAAGAGATGCCCCAGTATGCCACAAGGGCATGTGTTCCACAAGGTTCATAGCGGTCTTATTTTTGATACCCAGATGTCCCACAACAGAAGAATGGATACACAATGGAGTACTACTCAGCTATTAAGAACAAGGACATCCTTGTTCTTTTGCAGGCAAATGGATGGAACTAGAAAATATCATCCTGAGTGAGGTAACTCAAACCCAAAAGGACATGCATGGTATACACTCACTAATAAGTGTATATTAGCCATAAAAAAGTTACAGAATACCCAGGATAGAGTCCATAAAACTTAGAAAGGTTAACAAGCCAATGGGCCCAAGTGAGGATGCCTGAATCCCACTTGGGAGGGAGAAGAAAGCAATCACAGGATCGGGGAGGGAGAGAGGGACCTGGTTGGAAAGGGGGCAGGGAAGGGAGAGCGGAACCTGATCTGATATTGGGTAAGAGAAAATGACTGAAGCCCCGAGGGCCAGCAGAAAGAATGGAAACAGGCAACATCAGGGGGTAGGAGGTAGGGGGACCCTCTAGAATATACCAGAGACTTGGGAGGTGAGACACTCAGGAATCAAAGGGAGGAACCTTTGATGAAATGCCTTGCAGTAGGGAAAGGGAACTTATAGAGCCCACCTCCAGCAGGAAGACAGGGCATCAAGTAATGGATGGGGTTGCCATTCCTCAGTCAAAAACTCTGACCCATAATTTTTCCTTTCTGAAAGAACTGGAGGGACAAAAATGGAGAGGAGCCTGAGCCAGCGACAGGCCCAAAGTGGGATCCAGCTCAAGGGGAGGCCCCAGGGTCTGACATTATTACTGAGGCTATGGGGTGCTCACAAAAAGGGACCTATAATGACTGCCCTCCGAAAGACCCAACAAGCAGCTGAAAGAGTCAGATGCAGATACTTACACCCAACCAATGGACAGAAGCTGCTGAACCCTGTGGTTGAATTAGGGAAAAGCTGAAAGAAGCTACAGAGAAAGGCAACATAGGAAGGCCAGCAGTCTCAACTAACCTGGTTCCTGGGATCTCTCAGACAATGAACCAGGCAGCATACACCAACTGATATGAAGCCCCCAACACATATACAGCAGAGGACTGCCAGGTCTGGGTTTAGTAAGAGAAGATGCACCTAACCCTCAAGATAATGGAGGCCCCAGGGAGAGGAGAGGTCTGGGGGCCTGGGGGTAGGGACATTCTTGTGGAGACAAGGTGGGGCTGGAGGGGAATTCGGGTTGGGGGGAGGGGTTATGGGATGTGGTATAATCAGGGGTGGCCCAGGAGGGGATAAAATCTGGAGTGTAAGAAAAAACGATTAAGGAGATCCATTCTGGTCAGGGCCAACCCTGCCATCTTCTTCCTGAACTTGCCTGAGGCCACCAAGGGCCCTAGAGTACTCTCAATACCACTACCTCTGGATAACCTTGGGATCATAGGTGAGTGGAATGCAACATCAGCTCCAAAGAATCAAGGAAGCTCTTGTACCAGCAGGAACAGGGACAAAGGAACCCTGCCCGACCAGAGGCTGGGATCCATTCCAGTCGGGGCAAGCCCTGCCATCTTCTGTGTGAACCTGGCCAAGGGCGTTGAGGGCCTCAGAGGACTCTCCACACCACAGGACCCCTAGCACACCTGGGACCTCAGGATCACAGATGAGTGGAATGCAACATCAGTTCCAAAGAATCAAGGAGGGTCTTGTGCCAGGAGGAAAAAGGATAAAGAAACCCCACCTGACCAGAGGCTGGGATTCTTTCCAGTCGGAGCCAGCCCCAACATCTTCCGAGTGAACCCAGCCAAGGGCATTGAGGACCTCAGAGGACTCTCCACACCACAGGACCCCTAGCACACCCAGGACCTCGTGATCATTGGAGAGCATGTGGATGACAGAAGCAACAGAGCTTCTTGGACAGGGTTCCGTTGGGCCTTCATCCTTAGCCAGGAGGCAGAGCTGAGACCCAGACCCCTGGGTACCTTCCTTGCCAGAGGAGAGTCAGCCTACAGGAAGGGCTCTGACCCCAGGACTCAGGAGGTGGATCAGAGCTCCAGACTTCTGTGCACCTTCCCTGCAAGAGGAGAGTTTGCCTGTAGAGAGTGCTCTGACCACTCTGGACTCAGGTGAGAGTTGGAATCCCAAGAGTGCTGACAGAGGCTAACAGAATCACAGGAGGATCAAGCTCCAGCCAGAGACAGCTTGAACATTAACACCAGAGATTACCAGATGGCGAAAGGCAAATGTAAGAATCTTATTAACAGAAACGAAGAACACTGGGCATCATCAGAACCCAGTATGCCTACCACAGAGAGTCCTGGATACCCCAACACATGCAAAAAGCAGGTCTTAGAATTAAAATCATATCTCATGATGGTGGTAGAAGATTTTAAGAAGGGCATTAATAACTCATTTAAAAAATACAGGAGAACAATGCTAAACAGGTATGAGTCCTTAAAGAGGAAACACAAAAATCCCTTAGGTAAACACAACCAAACAAATAGGTGATGGAATTGAACAAAACCATCCAAGATCTTAAAAGGGAAGTAGAAACAATTTAAAAAAATCCAAAGGGAGACAACTCTGGAGATAGAAACCCTAGGAAAGAAATCTGGAACCATAGATGTGAGCATCAGCAACAGAATACAAGAGATGAAAGAGAGAATCTCAGATGCAGAAGATTCCATACGGAACATAGATACAACAATCAAAGAAAATGCAAAATGCAAAGAGATCCTAACTCAAAACATCCAGGAAATCCAGGACACAATGAGAAGACCAAACCTACGGATAATAGGAGTAGATGAGAATGAAGATTTTCAACTTAAAGGGCCAGCAAGTATCTTCAACAAAATTATAGAAGAAAACTTCCCAAACCTAAAGAAAGAGATGCCCATGAACATACAAGAAGCCTACAGAACCCCAAATAGACTGGAACAAAAACGAAATTCCTCCCAACACATAATAATCAGAACAGCAAATGCACTAAATAAAGACAGAATATTAAAAGCAGTAAGGGAAAAAGGATAAGTAACATATAAAGGCAGACCTATGAGAATTACACCTGACTTCTCACCAGAGACTATGAAAGCCAGAAGATCCTGATCAGATGTCATACAGACCCCAAGAGAACACAAATGCCAGCTCAGGCTACTATACCCAGCAAAACTCTCAATTACCATAGATGGAGAAACCAAAGTATTCCATGACAAAACAAAATTCCCACAATATCTTTCCATGAATCCAGCCCTTGAAAGGAAATAAAGGGAAAACACCATCTCAAAGATGGAAAGTACACCCTAGAAAAAGCAAGAAAGTAATCCTTCAACAACCTAAAAGAAGACAGCCACAGGAACAGAATCCCAACTTTAACAACAAAAATAACAGGAAGCAACAATTACTTTAATTTCTCTGAATATCAATGGGCTCAATTCCCCAATAAAAAAACATAGGCTAATAGACTGGCTACACAAACAGGACCCAACATTGTGCTGCTTGCAGGAAATTCACCTCAGGTACAAAGACAGACTCTACTTCAGAGTAAAAGGCTGGAAAACAGTTTTCCAAGCAAATGGTCTGAAGAAACAGCTGGAGTAGCCATTCTAATATCGAATAAAATTGACTTCTAACCCAAAGTTATCAAAAAAGACAAGGAGGGGTTCTTCATACTCATCAAAATAAAATCTACCAAGACGAACTCTCAATTCTAAATATCTATGCTCCAAATGCATGGGCAGCCACAATCATTAAAGAAACTTGAGTAAAGCTCAAAGCACACATTGCACCTCACACAATAATAGTGGGAGACTTCAACATCCAATTCTCACCAATGGACAAATCCTGGAAACAGAAACTAAACAGAGACACATGGACACTAACAGAAGTTATGAAACAAAAAGATTTAACTGATATCTATAGAACACTTTATCCTAAAACAAAAGGATATACCTTCTTCTCAGCACCTCATGGTACCTCCTCGAAAATTGACCCCATAATCAGCCACAAAACAGGCCTCAACAGATACAAAAGTATTGAAAATTTCCCATGCATCCTATCTAATAACCACAGACTATGGCTGATCTTCAATAACAGCATAAATAATAGAAAGCCAGCATTCACGTAGAAACTGAATAACACTCTACTCAATTGTACCTTGGTTAAGGAAGAAATAAAGAAAGAAATTAAAGACTTTTTAGAGTTTAATGAAAATGAAGCCACAATCTACCCAAACTTATGGGACACAATAAAAGCAGCCCTAAAAGGAAAATTCATAGTCCTGAGTGCCTCCAAAAAGAAACTAGAGAGAGCATACACTAGCAGCCTGACAGAACACCTAGAAGCTGTAGAACGAAAGGAAGCAAATTCACCCAAGAGGAGTAGAAGAAATAATTAAACTTAGGGCTGAAATCAATCAAGTGGAAACAAAAAGAACTATTCAGAGAATCAACCAAACCAGGAGCTGATTCTTTGAGAAAATCAACAAGATAGATAAACCCTTAGCCAGACTAACTACAGGGCACAGGGACAGTTTCCTAATTAACAAAATCAGAAATGAAGAAGGAGACATAACAACAGAACCTGAGGAAATCCAAAACATCATCAGATCCTACTACAAAAGGCTATACTCAGCAAAACTGGAAAACCTGGATGAAATGGACAACTTCCTAGACACATACCAGGTACCAAAGTTAAATCAGTATCAAATTAATGATCTTAACAGTCCCATTTCCCCCAAAGAAATAGAAGCAGCCATTAATATTCTCCCAACCAAAAAAAAAAGGCACAGGACCAGATGGGTTTAGTGCAGAGTTCTATTAGACCTTCAAAGAAGACCTAATTCCAACGCTCCTCAAACTATTTCACAAAATAGAATCAGAAGGTACTCGACCTAATTTATTCTATGAAGCCACAATTACTCTTATACCTAAGCCACACAAAGATCCAACAAAGAAAGAGAACTTCAGACCAGTTTCCTTTATGAATATCGATGTAAAAATACTCAATAAAATCCTTGCAAGCTGAATCCAAGAACGCATCAAAATGGTCATCCTTCATGACCAAGTAGGCTTCATCCCAGGGATGCAGGGATGGTTTAATATATGGAAATCTATCAACGTAATCCACTATATAAACAAACTCAAAGACAAAAATCACATGATCATCTCATTAGATTCTGAGAAAGCATTTGACAAAATCCAACACCCCTTCATGATAAAAATCATGAAAAGATCAGGAATTCAAGGCCCATACCTAAACAAAATAAAAGCAATCTACAGCAATCCAGTAGCCAACATCAAACTAAATGGAGAAAAACTCGATGTAATCCCACTAAAATCAGGGACTAGACAAGGCTGCCCATTTTCTCCCTACCTATTCAATATAGTAATTGAAGTCCTAACCAGAGCAATTCATCATCAACAACAACAACAGGAGATCAAGGGGATACAAATTGGAAAGGAAGAAATCAAAATATCACTATTTGCAGATGATCTGATAATATATATAAATGACCCTAAAAATTCCACCAGAGAACACTTAAACCTGATAAACAGCTTCAGTGAAGGAGCTGGATATAAAGTTAACTCAAACAAATCAGTGGTCTTTCTCTACACAAAGGATGAACAGAATGAGAAAGAAATTAGGGAAACAACACCCTTCACAATAGTCACAAATAATATAAAATACCTTGGTGTGACTCTAACTAAGGAAGTGAAAGATCTGTATGACAAGAACTTCAAGTCTCTGAAGAGAGAAATTGAAGATCTCAGAAGATGGAAAGATCTCCCATGCTCATGGATTGGCAGGATTAATATAGTAAAAATGGCTATCCTGCCAAAAGCAATCTACAGATTCAGTGCTATCCCCATCAAAATTCCAACTCAATTCTTCACTGAGTTAGAAAGGGCAATCTGCAAATTCATCTGGAATAACAAAAAACCTAGGTTAGCAAAAACTATGCTCAACAATAAAAGAACATCTGGTGGAATCACCATGCCTGACCTAAAGCTGTACTACAGACCTATTGTGATTAAAAACTGTATGGTACTGGTACAAGGGCAGACAGGTAGGTCAATGGAATAGAATTGAAGACCAAGAAATGAACCCACACACTGATGGTCACTTGATCTTTGAAAAGGTGGCTAAAACCACCCAGTGGAAAAAAGACAGCATTTTCAACAAATGGTGCTGGCACAACTGGCAGTTATCATGTAGAAGAATGCCAATTGATCCATTTTTATCTCCTTGTACAAAGCTCAAGTCTAAGTGGACCAATGACCTCCACATAAAACCAGAGACACTGAAAGTTATAGAGGAGAAAATGGGGAAAACACTCGAAGATATGGGAAAAGGGGAAAAATTCCTGAACAGAACATCAATGGCTTGTGTTGTAAGATCAAGAATTGACAAATGGGACCTCATACAATTGCAAAGCTTCTATAAGGCAAAAGATACTGTCATTAAGACAAAAAGGACACCTACAGATTGGGAAAGCATTTTTACCAATCCTAAATCTGACATGGGACTAATATCCAATATATACAAAGAGCTCAAGAAGCTGGACCAAATAACCCTATTAAAAATGGTGTACAGAGCTAAACAAAGAATTCTCACCTGAGGAATACCGAAGGGCTTAGAAGGACTTGAAAAAAATGTTCAATATCCTTAATCATCAGGGAAATGCAAATCAAAACAGCCGCGAGATTTGACCTCACACCGGTCAGAATGGCTATGATCAAACATTCAGGTGACAGAAGATGCTGTCGAGGATGTGGAGAAAGAGGAACACTCCTCCATTGCTGATGGGATTGCAAGCTTGTACAACCACTCTGGAAGTCAGTCTGGTGGTTCCTCAGAAAATTGGACATAGTACTACCGGAGGATCCAGCAATACCTCTCCTGAGCATATACCCAGAAGATGTTCCAACTGGTAATAACACATGCTCCACTATGTTCATAGCAGCCTTATTTATAATAGCAAGGAGCTGGAAAGAACCCAGATGTCCCTCAACAGAAGAATGGATACAAGAAGAAAATGTAGTCCATTTACACAATGGAGTACTACTCAGCTGTTATAAGCAATGAATTTATGAAATTCTTGGGCAAATGGATGTATCTGGAGGATAGCATCCTGAGTGAGGAAACCCAATCACAAAAGAAGTCATTTGATATGCACTCACTGATAAGTGGATATTAGCCCAGAAACTTAGAATACCCAAGATACAATTTGCATAACACAAGAAAATCAAGAAGGAAGACCCAGGTGTGGATACTTCATTCTTCCTTAAAATAGGGACAAAATATCCATGGAAGGAGTTACAGAGACAAAGTTTGGAGCTAAGAAGAAAGGATGGACCATCCAGACACTACCCCACTGGAGATCCGTCCCATAATTAGCCACCAAACTCAGACCCTATTGCACATACCAGCAAGATTTTGCTGAAAGGACCCTGATATAGCTGTCTCTTGTGCCAGTTCCTGGCAAATACAGAAGTGGATGCTCACAGTCATCTATTGGATGGAACACAGGGCCCCCAATGGAGGAGCTAGAGAAAGTACCCAAGGAGCTGAAGGGGTCTGCAACCCTATAGGTTGAACAACAATATGAACTAACCCGGAGAGCTCGTGTCTCTAGCATGTATCAGAAGATGGCCTAGTTGGCCATCATTGGGAAGAGAGGCCCCTTGGTCTTGCTAACTTTATATGCCCCAGTACAGGGAATGCCAGGGCCAAGAAGTGGGAGTGGGTGGGTTGGGGAGCAGGGCTGGGGGAGGGTATAGGGACTTTCGGGATAGCATTTGAAATATAAATGAAGAAAATATCTAATAAAAATTGAAAAAAAATTAAAAAAAGATAAAAGATTAAATTAAAATAAATTAAAAAAAATTGTTCTAGAGAGCAGTCCCATGGTGAGCCCTCTTTCCAACCATCCATGGCCTTAGGTGTCTGGTTTCTCCAAGTACACATGGCTTCAAAGTCACCCTCTGATACATCAGTCCCATCACAGAGCAGCTTGGGCCAAAGAGGGGTGTGGTTCCAGGGTTGCTCTGTAACTGGTGCCAGAGGGCAAAGATCAAGCATTGACTCTTCCCGAGGAGGAGAGGAGTATAAGGCTTCAGCGTCTCCTTTCCTGGAGGGTTCTCTCATTGGAGTTCCGTTTTTTTCTGTCCTGGGCAGTGGGAACCGCCACTTTGCCATGTTCTACTCACCAGTCCCCTTTCTAGAGACTGAATCCATTTTCTCTTCCTTTGCTCTGGGCTTTTCCATGCATTCAAACTGAGGAGCCAGCTGCATGTAGGGATGAGCAGCAGATGGAAAGGGGAGGAGGCAGGTGAAGAGAACTGTGGAGCCTGGAGCACTAAGGTTTGGCGATTAAAGTGCTTCCTTTACTGAGGAGGGATACAAAGGGTGGGGTGCAGGAAGTATGGTAAGGGAGTTGGAGGGCAGATGATGTCAAGTGGTGTCATTAATGGAGCCCTTCCCTAATCAGTGTGATCTTTAATAAGGAATCACAGGATGCTGTGGAGCAAACAAACAAAAACAGATAAATAAGAAGAGTGGTCTTGCTGAATCTAGAGGTCGGTTCCAGAGAGTGGAATTCCATGACCACTTATAAATAAAAGGAGGAGTTTATTCCGACTTATGGTTCTAGAAGGAAAGTCCGTAATGGTGAGGGAGGCGTGGCAAGAGGTGGGCGTCCAGAAACTGAGCCTTGTGGTCTTCAACAGCAAACAGGAAGCAGGGAAAGTGAACTGGAAGTGGGCTGCAACTGTAGAGCCTGTCCCTCGGGGAGTACTTTCTTCAGCAAGGCTGTACCACCCTGTAATCAGTCTCACCAAACTAGGGACACGTGTTCAGATATGTGAGCCTGAGGAAGAATTTTCTCACTTGAGAAACAGAACATCCCCCACCTCCAGGAAAGGAGACCCTGAAGCCTTATACTCCACCACACAGACCTTTCCATGCTGCTGGACAGGATTCACCTACTTTGTGTCAATCTACCCCTCCTCTTCCTGGATGCCACCATTATTTGATCACTGCAGTCTCCAGAGACTTTTCCTAACTGGTCTACCTCAGATGCCTCTGTTTCAGGATTTCAGAGCAACATGAAACATAACACTCTGGATTTACTTATTTTGTAATATGAATTAATCTGTCTATAAAAAAAAAACCCACAAAACCTGACTTCTTAATTACAAGGATCACGTATACCACTGCTCTCTGTATACCCTTAGCCCAGTGTCTGGCTCACAGGAGAGCCTTGATAAATAAATGTTTAGTTCATAGCAGAGTACGAAATGGTGTTACTAAATACCCATCTCATTTATTAATGGACAAACAGAAAAGAAAAGAAAAAAATGAAGCAGTGATCTTCCCTTATGATATTTCAATATATGCCTTGCTTCCGGAAAAAGAAAACAAACTCATTCCCAGAGCATATGAAAATGCAAATATATTTTAGAATTTGCAGCACGGTGCTTTATCCACAGAGAAACATTTTAGTAAGTTAAAAAGTTTAAAGAATACAAAAGCCATCTGATGCTCATAACCCCTTAATCAAACCACTCAGTCAGAGCACACAGTTTTCAGCCTTACTCATGTACTTACATGTTGGAGGCAATGGCAGCCCCTCTGTGGCTCTCACTTAAGAGGATACATCATTGTTTATTAAGCTTCTTCCATGTACCAGACTCAGTGACAAGTCCCCTCTGTTATTTCAGTTAACACATAAATGACTTCAAGCTCATGCTAGAATTGCTATCTTTGTGTTGCAGATAATGGAGTCCAAGACAAGCAAACTGATAGTTTATCAAGTGGCAGAAACAACATTGAAACTGACATTTGGCTAAGTAATTAAAAATTCAGATTTTAAGTTAAGTATTTCATTGGGTCACATTTCTTAGAACAAATTTATTAGAGTTCATAATTAATAGTCCTTGCTAAATTAATTTCCCCAAAGATGAATAGTGTGTAGGTAGTCTTTCCTATTTGGCTGTGGTTCTCGAAAGCATCTGAGTTTTATCTTCCTGACCTTGGCCTCCAGGGCTAGGCATATGGGGGCTTCCGAACAGATGTCTGATGAATGGATTGTCAGATAAATGGATACAGTCACTGGTGTTTTAGCTTTCCTTTGAAACCCACATTGTATGATGCTTGCAAACTTACAAAAGGCAGATGGTTTCTCATCCCAGACTATAAGGAGATGATGATTTCTTGGAGAGCAGACAGACTGTTGGAGAAGCAGTTAATGTCTACACTTGTGTAAGCAACAGAAAAGCCCCTTCTTTCTACAGATAAGAACTTGGTGAATCACTTTGGAAAACCTGACATCTGAATAACCCCAGCCTTCACAGGCTTGAGTAGTCAAGACTCAGAGTCTAGCAAGCAAAATTAATGTGTAGTTCTGGGCTTTACTGGAAAAATTCAAAGGACCTGGAAAGGAGTCTGGTCACACTTTTGATAAGTCTCCTCTGGCTTTTAAACTCTACTAAGCTATTCTCGTCTCCATTAATCTCTAAATCTCTGTTCTCAAAACTTTATGTAAAACTCTACTGGCCTCTTTAACCTGAGGACTCTCTTGGAGTCTCATTTTGATATCCCTGGCACTCTCTTCTGTAAGAATTTGCTGCAGGAACTCTGGACTGTGGGTCTCTGGTCTTCATCACACTGGTCTTCACTGCCGAACCCTCAGTAGATTTCTTTTGCTGTGTGTGTGTGTGTATGTGTGCATATGCATGTGTGTGTTCAAATAATAATTCTCCTAAAAAAGTTTTGCTAAAGCCACTTGTACAATCCTGAGTGTCACTGGATATGCTTTGAAGATGATTATAGTGTTTATAATTCACTCATTCGCCTCAAGGTCTCCTCCTCAGCTTGGAGCAGAGTCCTTCTGAGGTTTCAAAAGGCCTGGCAGCTTTTGTGTTAGAAGCTCACCACCCTGTTGGCTATTCTGACTCTGGCTTCAGAGCTTTCAGGTTTTCTGGGGAACACTGTAGTTTTCTTAGTACTGTGATATTCTTTCTGCTTGTATGAACTTTGGCCTCCATGGTCTTGTGATTCCATTTACTGACCTCTGTTCTCTTCACCCCAGACCCCTACAGCTTGTCTGGACAGTTTCCCTTCAAAACAGGAGATATTCAAATAAGAAATCATTACAGTAAGTTAGATGAAAATGTACATTCAGATACTCTTCACAAGTGTTTCTTTTTAACTATGCCCTCTGACCCACGTGTGAACTGCAGTCTCTTGAGTTGGGGTTTGTGGGTTGAGATGGTATTCAACCATTTGATCCATTTGTGTGGGTTACAAATCCACCTGACTCATAGTCAAGTTGACTTTTATGGTTTAGGGGAGTGATGTAACTTTGGCAATACATTCAACTATATACAGAGAAATAAGGAAGTAAAGGAAACATAATTGAATTATTATGTTTTGAGGAAGAAATTAAGATAATTTTATAACCCTGCTTGTTATCTTAAGCATTTGAAACATAAAGACAAATGGATGATTGAGTGAAACTTCATGCTGGCTTTGTAGTTGTAATTCACATTGTTGGATTTGCAGCTTTTCACTTAGAAAAAGGAAAATTGTGGGTTTTTTTCTAAGCTGTGTTGCATAGTGAAGACTATATGATTTGGTGTATGTGTGTGTGTCTGTGTGTATGTGTCTGTCTGTGTGTCTGTGTCTCTGTGTGTGTCTGTGTCTGTGTCTCTGTGTGTGTCTGTGTATATGTGTATTTGTGTGTCTCTGTGTGTGTATCTCAGGGTCTTATTATCTCGTTGGCCTCATACTCTAGCAATGCCAGCTTTAATTTTACAGGTAATTGGATTACAGGCATGTGCCAAAAGACCTAGCTTCAAATTTTGATTTAAAAATATTTATTTAATTTTATATGTTTTGGTGTTTTGCCTGCATATGTGTCTACACACCGCATGCATGCCTGTAGTGCAGGGAGCTCCAAAGTGGGCATCAGATCCCCATGTGTTGAGGTAAAAGTAAAACTTGCATTCTTTTTTAAAAATTTTTATTTTGTTTATTAATCATTCCATTCCTTTACATCTCAAATGATATCCCCCTTCTCAGTTACCCCTCCACAAACCCCACATCCCACATTGGCCCCTTTCCCCTCCTCTTTGCTTCTGTAAGTATGATCCCCCACCCACCTACCCTCTCCCACCCCACAGTTCCAGCATTCTCCTACAGGTCCAGGGGCCTCCCCTCCCATTGATGTCAGACAAGGCCATCCTCTGCTACATATGTATCTGTAGCCATGGATCCCTCTCAATTTCTTTTCTTTTTTTTTTTTTTTAAGATTTATTTATTTATTATATGTAAGTACACTGTAGCTGTCTTCAGACACTCCAGAAGAGGGCGCCAGATCTCATTGCAGATGGTTGTGAGCCACCATGTGGTTGCTGGGATTTGAACTCTGGACCTTCGGAAGAGCAGTCGGGTGCTCTTACCCACTGAGCCATCTCACCAGCCCCCCTCTCAATTTCTTAATGGTTAGATGCCTTAATTTTTCAAGTCCCATTTATTGAAGAGTTAATTTTCCGTTGAGTAGTCTTAGCATCTATGTTGAATTCAATTGGCTATAGACATATTTATTTGTTTCAAGGCTCATTTACATGGCAGATGTTGCTTTATTCTACAAATATAGTTTGAGATATTGGGAAACAAGACCTCTGAAAATTCTGTTGTAGTTGTTATTAGTTATTAATTGGCTTTTATCACATCAGTGTAATATAGCCCAAGAGTCCAGTCAGTTATAACTACTCTACTTTAGGAGTCAAGTCTTCTGCTGAACTGATAGTGGCATTTTTATTTTATAGTAACAATAGCATTATAGTGCCAGCACAATAGTACTAGGCAAATCCCTACTTACATGAATATTAGCATTTTAAGACACAAGTTCCAATGGTAAATACTAGGTGGATGCTTCATGGGCTGAGTCTCATCAACTGGTAATAGTGGGAATTGGACATCTCTTTCAGGACCAGTGTATTGGCTGAATAATAATGGTTCCCATAGGTTCATATATTTTTATGCTTAGTCACCAGAGAGTAGCACTACTTGAAAGGATTAAAAGGATTAGGAGGTGAGTCTTTGTCACTGGGGATGAACTTTGAAGTTTCAAAAGTCCATGCCAAGCACAGAGTCCCTTTCTGCTGTCTGTATGTCAGAATGTAACAAAGATCTTAACAGAATTATATACAAAATACTTGGAAAGTGTGGGAAAGATTGTTAATTGTGTGGATAGTTTTGTGTTAATTTGATATAAGCTAAAGTCATCTGATAGGAGGGAACATCAATTAAGAAATTACCTTCATTGTATAAAGTTATATGCAGGCCTGTAAGGCATTTTATTAATTAATGATTGATGTGGAAGGATCCAGACCATTGTGTGTGGTGTCATCCCTGGGCTTGTAGTCCTGGGTTCTATAAGGAAGCAGGCCGAACAAGCCATAAAGAGCAAGCCAGTAAGCAGCACCCCTTTATGGCTTCTGCATCAACTCCTGCCTCCAGGTTTCTATCTTATTTGAGTTCCTATCCTGACTTCTTTTAATGATAAACAGTGATGTGGAAGTGTAAGCCAAATAAACCCTTTCCTTCTCAACTTGCATTTTGGTCATGCTGTTTCATTGCAGCAATAGAAACTCTAAGACAAGTTATTACCAGGGGATAGGATATTGACATGACAGGCCTGACCGTGCTTCCATTTGGCAGAATGTAGACTTTAGGACTTTGGATTAGGAAGGACTTTGAATGCTTTAAGCAGGGCTTAATGGGCCATATGGGTATTGGTGCTGAGAACATACCAGCAGTGCTGAGAACAGAAATCTCCCAGCTCGAGAGATTTCCAAGGAAAGAATAATATAAGTGGCTTAGAGATTGTTTTAGTGATATTTTGGTGAAGAATGTGGATGGTTTATGCCCTTGTCCAAAAAAATTTGCCTGAGACTAAATTGAAGAGTTTCGGATTAACAGTATTGGTAGAGGAGATTTCAAGACAGCCTAATTTTGGTTATGTTGCTTGGTTATTAGTGACCCATTATTATATGGATCCATAATGAAAAGGAGCAAACTAAGCAAGGAAAAATACAAAATGTATAGTTTGAAAAGAAAAGGCACATCAGGACGTGTTATAGAGTTGGTGCTCAAGGAGATAAAATGTTTAAAGTAAAGCCTGATCCTAAATGGAGTGGAGTGGTGACCTCAGGGAGCAACCCCACCCAGAAGCTTCCAACTGGTGAAAAGGAATTAAAGAAAAGTTTAGGACCAGGTGTGGTGGTGCACACCTTTAATCTTAATCCTCAGGAGGCAGAGATACTGGCAGATCACTGAGTTCAAGGCCATTGTGACCTAAACAGAGTATGTTTCAGGACAGCCAAGCTTATATGATGAAGGGAACCTCAGAAACAGAAAGCTGGTGAAAATATATTTGAATGAAGGGGCCATGTTTTAGCTCCAGCAAGCAAAAGAACCGGGCAGCTTCAGCTCTGTGGTTCTGGCTTTAGGGGCAAAGATGTGAGAAATCGGTTGTGGAGTCTCCTTTCATGGCTAAGGAAAGCTGCTAAGGCCAGGTAAGTGTCAGGGGTGTATCCCTGCATGGAGGCCTAGAGAAGCCACTGTGTGAAGCTCTGAAAGCTAAGCCTGGATTTCACTGGAGCCCCTAAGATGTTGGGGAGATGCCAGAGTCATGGGATACCTGCCAAAGAGAGCTTCTAACAGAGTGTAGAACCAATCCAAGAGAGAAAAGTATGTTTGCAGTCAACAAAGCTGAAAGGAGCTGGAGATCTGAAGAGAGCTTTGACATAAGACATGGTGATGCAGAATTTGGAGGTTGCCCTGCTGGTTTTGTTCTTGCTTTGACCAAGTATTTCTTGACTGTTCTTCCTTTTGGAATGACTATATACATACACATAAATGCACACATATATCCTGTGTATGTTGGAAGTATTAATCTCTTTTTTTATTGTTTTGATTTTACAGGATGTTACAGTTAAGAGATTGCTATGAGTCTCAGGAAAGACTTTGGACTTTTAAACAGTATTGAGACTGTTATAGACTATGAGGACTTTTGAAGTTGGACTGAATGCATTTCTGCATTGTGGTATGGCTACAATACTGCAAGGAGTGGAAAGTGGTGGTTTGAATAAAAAGCCCCCTTCACTCTCTCCCCCAGCTCATAGTGAGGAATGCTTGGTCACCAGGGAGTAGCACTGTTTGAAGGGATTAGGAGGTCTGGCTTTATTGGAGGAGGTGTGGCCTTGTTGGAGGAGGTGTGGCCTTGTTGGAGGAGGTATGTCACTAGGAGTAGGTTTTGAGGTTCTAGAAGCCTAAGCCAGACCCAGTGGTTCTCTCTCTATCTCTTTCTGTTGCCTGCAGAAACAGATGTAGAACTCTCAGCTACCTCTATATCATCATGTGCACCTGCAGGCCACCATGGTTTTCTGCTATGCTGAGGTAATAGACTAAACTTCTGAAACTGTAAGCAAGCCCCCAAGTAAACTGTTTTCTTTTTTATAAGCATTACCCTGGTCACGGTGTCTCTTCACATGAACACTGACTAAGGCAGTAGTCCTACTAGGGTGTTGATGTTCCACTATTATCATAGCTCCTTGAGACCGTAGTTCTCTGCTACTTCTATTGTTACATTTTCATTGCTCAGAATTTGTTTTGAGCTCAACAAATGTTTGTTGATTAAATGAGTGATTTGGTGTGTAATGCCTAAGAAAAACATCATGCCCACTTGGGACATTTATTCATTGAGTATTTTATGTTATTGCTGGCTAATATTATTATAGTCCTAGCCTGTGTCTTATACTTTACAGCTATCATTTCATTGCTAGTTTATGGAGAAGAATAGGTTTGCTGTGTTGGTTGTTTGACAATATTTGTGCTCAAGGCCAGACCTCTGACTGGCAAAGACAGGTATGGAATTCGGTTCCTCTACTTAATTCCATCACTAGGCTATGTTAAAAAACAAAACAAAACAAAACTCACAACTAGTTTCTTTAAATATCAATATTTAATTTAATATCAATTCATATTTTAAAAACAATAAAAATTAAAAGAATCTACATGTATCACACACTACAGCCTCCCTCCCCCCAGCTAAGATTATAAAATGTGTGTTACTGGAGTAAGAAGGGGTTTAGTACATTCCTTTAACCTGGGATAGTGTAAGGAAGTTCCAAGAAGGAGGTGATTTTATCTTACCTTTAAGAATGGTGGGTAGGGGAATGTGTGTGTGTGTGGGGAGGGTATGGGGAACTTTTGGGATAGCATTGGAAATGTAAATGAAGAAAACTCCTAATTAAAAAAAAAGAAAAAGAAAAAAAAAGAATGGTAAAATTCAACATCCTTAGTCATCAAGAAAATGCAAATCAAAAAGAACCTAAGATTCCACCTCACACCAGTCAGAATGGCTAAATCGAAAACTCAGATGACAGCAGATGCTGAGTGAGGATGTGGGGAAAGAGGAACACTCCTCCATTGCTGGTGGGGTTGCAAACTGGTACAACCACTCTGGAAATAGATCAGAAGGTTCCTCAGAAAATTGGAAATAGTTCTAACTGAAGACCCACCTATACCACTACTGGGCATATATCCAAAAGATGCTCCAACACAAAACAAGGGCACATGCTCCACTATGTTCATAGCAGCCTTATATATAATAGCCAGAAGCTAGAAAAACCCAGCTGTCCTTCAACAGAGGAATGGATACAGAAAATGTGGTACATTTACACAATGGAGTACTTCTCAGCTATTAAAAACAACAACTTAATGATTTTTGCAGGAGAATGGATGGAACTAGAACATATCATCCTGAGTAAGGTAACCCATACTCAAAAGGATACGCATGGTATGTACTCACTGATAAGTGGATATTAGCCCCAAAGTGCAGAATAACCGCAATACAACATAGGAACCATATGAAGCTTAAGAAGAAGGAAGACCAAGGTGAGGATGCTTCAGTCCTACTTAGAAGGAGGAACAAAATAATCACAAGAGATAGAGGGAAGGTGGGACCTGGGCTGGAGAGAGGAGGTGGAGGGAGAAAAAGGAGGGGCAGGATCAGGTATAGGAAGAGACAGGAGAGAAGTCCAGAGGGTCAGGAGAATGAATAGAACTATGTAGCTGTGGGGGCAGGGAATGGGACAAACCACTAGAAAGTTTCAGATGCCAGGGAAGCAAGAGGTTCTGAGGACCCAATGGAGATGATGTTAACTGAAATACCCAACAGTGGAGAGAGAAAACCTGCAGGGACCACCTCCAGTAGATAGACATGGCCCCCAGTTGAGGGATAGAGCCACCCACTCATCTCAAAAAATTTTAATCCAGAATTGTTCCTGTCTAAAAAAATGGAGCAGAGACTAAAGGAAAGGCCATCCAGAGACCGCCTCACCTTGGGATCCATCCCGTCTGCAGACACCAAGCCCAGACACTATTTGTGGTGCCAAAAAGTCTCAGATAGGAGCCTCATATGTCTGTCCTCTGAGAGGTTCTACCAGCATCTTACTTAAACAGATGCAGATACTCACAGCCAACCACTGGACTGAATCCAGGGTACCCCAATGGATAAATTAGGGGAAGGCTGAAGGGGTTTGCAACTCCGTAGGAAGAACAATATCAGCCACCAGACCCCACTAGAGCTCCCAGGGACTAAACCACAAACCAAAGGGTACACATGGAGGGACCCATGGCTCCAGCTGCATATGTAGCAGAGGGTGGCCTTGTCAGACATCAATGGGAAGGGAGGTCCTTGGTCCTGTGGAAGCTTGTTGCCCCAGCATAGGGGGATGCTAGAGGGCTGAGGCAAGAGTGGGTGGGTTGCTTGGGGAAGCACCCTCTTAGAGGCAAAGAAGAGGGGAATGGGGTGGAGGGCTTGCAGAAGGGAGACCAGGAAGGGAGACAACATTTGAAATGTACATAAATAAAATAACCAATTAATTTAAAAAGAAAGGATGGTAAGATTTTATAGACAGGGAGTCAGCTCATTCTGGGTGTAACTTAGATTTCACGCTGAGTGGATATGCTTTGAGTATCCTCTTAGTGATAACATTTTGGGGACTTTATATAAAACTAAAAAATTCAGAGACAGAATGAGTTTGGGCTCCTACATGAAGCACCATTGCTCTCCTAAAAGAATGGCAGCCATCATTGAGAAATGAGCGGTTTGAAGTAAAATGTTAGACATCTGTGAGGCAGTCATCTCTCTCTGTTGCTGTGAAATCAAAGCTGATTGTGATTGGTTCATTCTTCCCCAAGCCTGAGCACTGCAGCATCTCCACCCACTTCCTCCACAGAACAATGACTGCTGTGGGGATTCCCTGTCCTTCCAGTCCATCCCTTTTCTCTGATAAGGAATATCCTTGTTTTATGTTATCATCAGCTGAAGCAAACACCTTCCTTTCGTTTTTTTTTATATATATTTTTATTACATATTTTCCTCAATTACATTTCCAATGCTATCCCAAAAGTCCCCCATAGCGCCCCCCACTTCCCTACCCACCCATTCCCATTCTTTTGGCCCTGGCATTCCCCTATATTGGGGCATATAAAGTTTGCAAGTCCAATGGGCCTCTCTTTCCATTGATGGCCGACTAGGCCATCTTTCGATACATATGCAGCTAGAGACAAGAGCTGGGTTCTGGTTAGTACATCATGTTGTTCCAAAAATAGGGTTGCAGATCCCTTTAGCTCCTTGGGTACTTTCTCTAGCTTCTCCATTGGGAGCCCTGTGATACATCCAATAGCTGACTGTGAACATCCACTCCTGTGTTTGCTAGGCCCCGGCATCGTCTCACAAGAGACAGCTATATTTGGGTCCTTTCAGCAAAATCTTGCTAGTGTATGCAATGGTGTCAGCGTTTAGAAGCTGATTATGGGATGGATGCCTGGATACGGCAGTCTCTAAATGGTCCATCCTCTCATCACAGCTACGAACTTTGTCTCTGTAACTCCTTCCCTGGGTGTTTTGTTCCCAATTCTAAGAAGGTGCACAGTGTCCACACTTTGGTCTTCATTCTTCTTGAGTTTCATGCGTTTAGCAAATTGTATCTTATATCTTGGGTATCCTAAGTTTTGGGCTAATATCCACTTATCAATGAATACATATTGTGTGAGTTCTTTTGTGATTGTGTTACTTCACTCAAGATGATGCCCTCCAGGTCCATCCATTTGGCTAGGAATTTCATAAATTCATTCTTTTTAATAGCTGAGTAGTACTCCATTGTGTAAATGTACCATAATTTCTATATCCATTCCTCTGTTGAGGGACATCTGGGTTCTTTCCAGCTTCTGGCTATTATAAATAGGGCTGCTATGAACATAGTGGAGCATGTGTCCTTTTTACCGGTTGGGACATCTTCTGGATATATGCCCAGGAGAGGTATTGCTGGATCCTCCGGTAGGACTATGTCCAATTTTCTGAGGAACCGCCAGACTGATTTCCAGAGTGGTTGTACAAGCTTGCAATCCCACCAACAATGGAGGAGTGTTCCTCTTTCTCCACATCCTCGTCAGCATCTGCTGTCACCTGAATTTTTGATCTTAGCCATTCTGACTGGTGTGAGGTGGAATCTCAGGGTTGTTTTGATTTGCATTTCCCTGATGATTAAGGATGTTGAACATTTTTTCAGGTGTTTCTCTGCCATTCGGTATTCCTCAGGTGAGAATTCTTTGTTCAGTTCTGAGCCCCATTTTTTAATGGGGTTATTTGACTTTCTGGAGTCCACCTTCTTGAGTTCTTTATATATATTGGATATTAGTCCCTTATCTGATTTAGGATAGGTGAAGATCCTTTCCCAATCTGTTGGTGGTTTTTTTGTCTTATTGATGGTGTCTTTAGCCTTGCAGAAGCTTTGTAGTTTCATGAGGTCCCACTTGTCAATTCTCGATCTTACAGCACAAGCCATTACTGTTCTATTCAGGAATTTTTCCCCTGTGCCCATATCTTCAAGGCTTTTCCCCACTTTCTCCTCTATAAGTTTCAGTGTCTCTGGTTTTATGTGAAGTTCCTTGATCCACTTAGACTTGACCTTAGTACAAGGAGATAGGAATGGATCGATTCGCATTCTTCTACATGTTAACAACCAGTTGTGCCAGCACCATTTGTTGAAAATGCTGTCTTTCTTCCACTGGATGTTTTTAGCTCCCTTGTCGAAGATCAAGTGACCATAGGTGTGTGGGTTCATTTCTGGGTCTTCAATTCTATTCCATTGGTCTATTTGTCTGTCACTATACCAGTACCATGCAGTTTTTATCACAATTGCTCTGTAGTAGAGCTTTAGGTCTGGCATGGTGATTCCACCAGAGGTTCTTTTATCCTTGAGAAGAGTTTTTGCTATCCTAGGTTTTTTGTTATTCCAGATGAATTTGCAGATTGCACTTTCTAATTCGTTGAAGAATTGATTTGGAATTTTGATGGGGATTGCATTGAATCTGTAGATTGCTTTTGGCAAGATAGCCATTTTTACAATGTTGATCCTGACAATCCATGAGCATGGGAGATCTTTCCATCTTCTGAGATCTTCTATAATTTCTTTCTTCAGAGACTTGAAGTTTTTATTATACAGATCTTTCACTTCCTTAGTTAGAGTCACGCAAGATATTTTATATTATTTGTGACTATTGAGAAGGGTGTTGTTTCCCTAATTTCTTTCTCAGCCTGTTTATTCTTTGTGTAGAGAAAGGCCATTGATTTGTTTGAGTTAATTTTATATCCAGCTACTTCACCGAAGCTGTTTATCAGGCTTAGGAGTTCTCTGGTGGAATTTTTAGGGTCACTTATATATACTATCATATCATCTGCAAAAAGTGATATTTTGACTTCATCTTTTCCAATTTGTATCCCTTTGATCTCCTTTTGTTGTCGAATTGCTCTGGCTAGGACTTCAAGTACAATGTTGAATAGGTATGGAGAAAGTGGACAGCCTTGTCTAGTCCCTGATTTTAGAGGGATTGCTTCAAGCTTCTGACCATTTACTTTGATGTTGGCTACTGGTTTGCTGTAGATTGCTTTTATCATGTTTAGGTATGGGCCTTGAATTCCTGATCTTTCCAAGACTTTTATCATGAATGGGTGTTGGATCTTGTCAAATGCTTTTTCCGCATTTAACGAGATGACCATGTGGTTTTTGTCTTTGAGTTTGTTTATATACTGGATTACGTAGATGGATTTCCGTATATTGAACCATCCCTGCATCCCTGGGATGAAACCTACTTGGTCAGGATGGATGATTGTTTTGATGTGTTCTTGGATTCGGTTAGCAAGAACTTTATTGAGGATTTTTTGCATCAATATTCATAAGGGATATTGGTCTGAAGTTTTCTATCTTTGTTGGGTCTTTTTGTGGTTTAGGTATCAGAGTAATTGTGGCTTCATAGAAGGAGTTGGGTAGAGTACCTTCTGTTTCTATTTTGTGGAATAGTTTGTGAAGAACTGGGATTAGATCTTCTTTGAAGGTCTGATAGAACTCTGCACTAAACCCATCTGGTCCTGGGCTTTTTTTAGTTGGGAGACTATTAATGACTGCTTCTATTTCTTTGGGGGATATAGGGCTGTTTAGATCATTAACCTGATCTTGATTCAACTTTGGTACCTGGTATCTGTCTAGGAACTTGTCCATTTCATCCAGGTTCTCCAGTTTTGTTGAGTATAGCCTTTGGTAGAAGGATCTGATGGTGTTTTGGATGTCTTCAGGATCTGTTGTTATGTCTCCTTTTTCATTTCTGATTTTGTTAATTAGGATGCTTTCCCTGTGCCCTCTAGTGAGTCTGGCTAAGGGTTTATCTATCTTGTTGATTTTCTCAAAGAACCAGCTCCTTGATTGGTTGATTCTTTGAATAGTTTTTCTTGTTTCCACTTGGTTGATTTCACCCCTTAGTTTGATTATTTCCTGCCGTCTACTCCTCTTGGGTGAATTTGCTTCCTTTTGTTCTAGTGCTTTTAGGTGTGTTGTCAAGCTGCTAATGTGTGCTCTCTCTAGTTTCCTTTTGGAGGCACTCAGAGCTATGAGTTTTCCTCTTAGAAATGCTTTCATTGCGTCCCATAAGTTTGGGTATGGTGTGGCTTCATTTTCATCCAGAACTCCCCCAAATACTAAAGAGGTTACGGAAAAGGCAACAGAGGCTCAAGGGAGGGCTCTGCCTTGGGAAGAGGTGGAACTGGGGTTTGAACTCAATACTTACTGAGAAGAATGTTCCTTAATTTTCCTATCACTGTCTTTCTAAAGAGACATAAGCATCTCTACCTAGGAGTTTTTATGGCCGTAAGGAATCCTCTTAGTTGTTAAAATGACTTTTAAATATATATATATATAATGCTTTAATAAAAAATGTTTTCTAAAATAAAACATATAATCTTAGATGAAAGTTTCCTAGTGTAAAGAAAAGGAAAAATCAAAATCACCCAGGCCCTCTCAGTGTTGACTGAGGACCTGGGCAGGGACTTAGGTAATTGACAGGATCAAAATGAGAGGGTGAAGGGGAGGAAACATCACCTCAGGCAGACAGGGAACCAAAGAAATGAGAAAATGTGAGCCAAAAAATAAAATAAAATAAAAGCCCTAGGATAATAAGAGGAGTTTTACACACACACACACACACACACACACACACACACACACACACACACACACGGAGGGGAGAGGGACAAGGAAAATCTATAGACCAAAGGAAAATCTATAGATTACATCTATAGATGTAATCAAGGTTCATCTGGCTTTAATTTTTATCAGTTGTCAAATCCCTGAAAGCCATTCTAGGCATGGATATCCCTCTCTGATGTAAGTAACCCAAACCAGCTCAGAGCACACCATTTTCCTCCTCATAAAGACTCAGTGTACCCCCCAGACAGACACAAAGCCAGTCAAGTTCCCTGCCTCTGGCTCCCAAGCTCTTAGTCCTCCCCCATGATGCCTCTGTTCCAAACTGGTGTAATTAGGGGAGTTAAAGATGTTCATGAACATAAAATATGTGTGCTTAATTGTGCTGTCAAAAAACAAAAAAAAAAAAGACAAGTGATAGATTGACAAAATTCCTGGTTTAAAGATCTGATTGAAAGACACACCTATTTGCAGCACTTTTCCCCACACTGGGATGAGGGTGACTGAGAATGCATGCTCAGTTGCATTCTGATGTATCTTTAAAGATGTACTTGTTGAGTTCTGAAAGAATTTGGAGATGATCAGCTAGGTGGGCTTGGTGCATGTTTCTACAAAGTGAAAACCACGATGATGGTTGACTTCCATATGCAACGGAATCAAGTGCTTAAGGCAATTAACTGACAGAAGTTAAAATGATGTCTACAGCACAGTAAAAACACGAGCAGTCTGGTGTGATGGGGCTTCCACAGAAGAAGACATATAAATGTTGACACAAAGATGTGAGGAGATGCCCAACACTATTGAGATATTACAAACTATAGCCACAGAACAGCATTTGCACACTCATCAGTTTGTCATTAATTAAAAATACAGCCAACACCAAAAGCCAATGGGGATACAGAACAGCAGAAGCCTCAAGCAGCATTGTTATGCTTGTCGACGTAAACAAATCAGATTACTTGGGAGGAAAATTATGGTATGTTGTGACAGTGTATACAGCTGTATGAAGCCGCTGAATTTAAGAAAATGCACCTAATCAGAAACTATGGTCACAGAATCTTTATTTGTAATGTGAAAAACCAAGGAAAGTCTTTTGATCTGTGTTGGTGAACTTTTCTGTTATTATAACAAATACTTGAGATAAATAAACTCAAAAAGAAGAAAGGTTCGGGGCCTGCAAGATGGGTAAGTGGGTAAAGTGTTTGCTGTATAAACCTGACAACTGGAGTTCAAGCCTTAGAATCCACGTACAGGTGGAAAGAAAGAGCTCATTCCACAAAATTATCCACTGAGCTCAACACATGTGGCATGTGCCTCCCCAATGATAGTGACAGATCAAACGTTTTTTTTAATAGAAAAAAAGATTTATTTGGGCTCATAGCTTTGGAGATCTAGTTTATGGTCAAATGGTTTGGTTGCTTTGGGGCCTGTGGTAAGGCAGCAAGCACACTGTAACAGCACAAAAGAGGAAGAGAAAGATATTGACATCCTACAGTCCCCTATTACACACATGTACACACACACACACACACACACACACACACACACACACACACACACACTGACCTAAAACCTTCCTTTAGCTTCTACATCCTAGAGGTCCCACCACCTCCAAATAGCACCAAACTGAGGACCATGTCTTTAGCCCATGGAGTTCTGGGAGTTATTTTAGGTGCAAACTATCACAGGGCCCAACCATAAAGAATGGGCATATGAGCTGCACTCCATGTGATGAAGTGTAGCCCTGAGAAAAAAACATCCTATAGTATACTCAATATGACTCTATCTATATCACATTTATGAACAGATACAGTTGAAAATAAATGATCAAGGGAAGATCAAAGTACCATAGCCAGATGACAATATAAAGCGAAGCTTGGTACTAATTAACATCCCTGCCAAGCTGATGGCTATCTCTTAACATTAGTAAGATAGACATAGAACAAAGAGCTCAAGGGTATTATTGCTTGTTATTGTTAAAATGAGTGTTGGTGCTTGTCTTTTTTGACAGTTATCTTTTGGTACATTTTATATTCTCTTTTGCATGTATAAAATGTTTCATAATATTTTCCATCAGAGGAAAAAAATGTAAGTCAATATGATGTGAAAGGTGTGATGGGTACTGTGAGGTGATCAGATTGGAGTTTAGTGGGTTTTCAGAGCCATGTTGGAGGACACATCTGTTTAGAAGACTGAGACCCATATGTCTCGAGTCTTCTGGGACCAGAGAGACATTGAGGGCCTGAATAACTGACCTATGTCCTCAGGTCAGGAGCCCTTGCTTGACCACCTGGTACTAACCTCGGTACTCATGGGGTACATGAGATGTTAGTAGGCTATATGAACTGCAGAAAAAAAATGGTTTGCCTGTGAGTGGGGTGATTCTCTTCCTACAGAGACCATGGTGATAATTTAACCGTTGGTGGGAAGGTATAGTTTTTCTTATTTGAGCCTTGTGGTATAAAATAGTCATGAGATAATGACTTTGTTGTGTGCTTTAAATCCTTTTATTGTATTATTATTATTATTGTTATTTGTCAATATTGTGGGGAGGGGTCATGCACATCATATTGTGTCTGTAGGGTCAAAGGGCATCTTTATGGAGTCAGTTCTTTCTACCAGGGATCAAACTTGGGTTGTCAGGCTTGTGTGACAAGTGCCTTTCCCCACTGACCCATCTTGCCAGCAGTATTTTTAAAACCTTGAATTTAATAAATTACTACTAATATTCATAAAATATAATGCAATAAAATTAGGATATTGGCATTATCAATATGGGTTTTCATCTTTCAATCCCTGGGTGTGAGAAAACTGCATAATCCTGTCATTGGGTTGGCTTTAACCCATTAAACCCCATCACTTTATGTATAGCTTCTTTTTGCCTAAATCTTCCCTCTTATCTGTGATAGGCTATGATCTAAAGTCTACATAAAATTTCAAAATGAAACCAATGTTACTGATTTTTTAACACTGTCAGTAAGATTATCAGTAATCTAACATTATCACTAAGATAATGTTACTGACATCTAAGAGATAATTTTATAAACATGTTTGAAATGAGTGCCAAGCATCCCAGCCTGGCTCTGTTCGTGCATGAGTGTGGCCAAATCATTTCCTGTCTCCGAATGTCAGTTTATTTACTACACAATATGTACATGGGCCTAACTTTCAATAAGAAATTTTTAATTGAGTGTTATGATTACATGGACATTCCTTAAGGTATGACTTGTTTATTCTGCTATTAAACTCCACAAATTATGTCTAATCCACTTAAAAAACTGACCACACTTTCCACTAGTTTTTGAAAGGGAACTCTCATTCAAATAGGCTTCCAACATTTGTTCTGCTTGTTCTTCATTGAATCCTTGTGGTAAACTTGTGACATTGGGCTTACTGCTTCGATGTGGCTCAGGGCAGTTGGCTGCTAGTGAGAGGGTGGACCTGCTTGTCTGTGCCCTTCACCATATCATGTGGTCATCTTCAGTGGTGTTAACATATTTGTTTAATGCATTTAAGGGTCTTACACTTAAGAAGGAGACTTTTTCTTGATCTCCCTCAAATTCTTTACCTTCTAGTTTTCCTTCTGGAAGTAATGAAGTCTTATAGAACATAGTTATTCACCACAGAGTAGAAGGTGAGTTGGCCAATAAGGATGTAGGAGAAGGCTTAGAAACATTAGAAGGCAGTGACCAGGGAAAGATGTCAAAATGAGCTTGGCTTTGTCTATTTCTTTAATTCGATATTTTCTTTATTTACATTTCAAGTTTTGTCCCCTTTCCTATTTTCCCCACTATCCCATACCCCTCCACTTACTAACCCACCCACTCCTGCTTCCCTGTCCTGGCATTCACCCACACTGGGGCATTAAACTTTCACAAGACCAAGGGCCTCTCCTCGCATTGATGACCCACAAGGCCATCCTCTGCTACATATGAAGCTGAGGCCTTGAGTCCCTTCTTGTGTACTCGTTGATTGGTGGTTTACTCCCAGGGAGCTCTGGGGGAGGGGGTACTGCTTAGTTCATATTATTGTTCTTCTTATGAGGCTGCAAACCCCTTCAGCTCCTTGGATCCTTTCTCTAGCTCCTCCATTGTGGACCCTGTGTTCAGTCCAATGGATGTCTGTGAGCCTCCACTTTTGTATTTGTCAGGCACTGGCAGAGCCTCTCATGAGACAGCTATATCAGGTTCCTGTCAGCAAGCACTTCTTGGCATCCACAATAGTGTCTGGGTTTGGTAACTGTATATGGGATGGATCTCCAGGTGGGACAGTCTCTAGATGGCCTTTCCTTCAGTTTCTGCTCCAAACTTTGAATCTCCTCCCATGGGTAGTTTGAACCCCCTTCTAAGATTAACCTAAGTATCCACACTGTGGTATTCCTTCTTCTTAATCTTCGCATGGTCTGTGAATTGTATCTTGGGTTTTCTGAACTTCTAGACTAATATCCACTTGTCAGTGAGTGCATACCATGTGTGTTCTTTTGTGATTAGGTTACTTCACTCAGGATGATATTTTCTAGTTCCATCCATGTGTCGAAGAACATCATGTATTCATTGTTTTTAATAGCTGAGTAGTACTCCATTGTATAAATGTACCACACTTTCTGTATCCATTCCTCTGTTGAGGAACATCTGGGTTTTTCCAGCTTCTGGCTATTATAAATAAGGCCACTATGAACATAGTGGAGCATGTGTCCTTATTGCATGTTGGAGCATCTTCTGGGCATATGCCCAGGAGTGGTATAGTTGGGTCCTTGGGTAGTATTATGTCCAATTTTCTGAGGAACCACCAAACTGATTTCCAAAGTGGTTGTACCAGCTTGCAATCCCACCAGCAATGGAGGAGTGTTCCTCTTTCTCCACATCCTCCCCAGTATCTGCTGTAACCTGAGTTTTTTGATCTTATCCATTCTGACTGGTAGGAGGTGAAATCACAGGGTTGTTTTGATTTGCATTTCCATGATGACTAAGGATATTCAAGATTTCTTTAGGTGCTTCTCAGCCATTCTGTATTCCTCAGTTGAGAATTCTTTCTTTAATTCTGTACCCCATTTTTAATAGGGTTATTTGGTTCTCTGGAGTCTTAACTTCTTTTTTTGTTTGTTTGTTTTTTTTTGTTGTTGTTGTTGTTGTTTTTTGATTTTTAATATTTTTATTACATATTTTCCTCAATTACATTTCCAATGCTATCCCAAAAGTCCCCCATAGCGCCCCCCCACCCATTCCCATTCTTTTGGCCCTGGCATTCCCCTATATTGGGGCATATAAAGTTTGCAAGTCCAATGGGCCTCTCTTTCCATTGATGGCCGACTAGGCCATCTTTCGATACATATGCAGCTAGAGACAAGAGCTCCGGGGTTCTGGTTAGTACATCATGTTGTTCCAACAATAGGGTTGCAGATCCCTTTAGCTCCTTGGGTACTTTCTCTAGCTTCTCCATTGGGAGCCCTGTGATACATCCAATAGCTGACTGTGAACATCCACTCCTGTGTTTGCTAGGCCCCGGCATCGTCTCACAAGAGACAGCTATATTTGGGTCCTTTCAGCAAAATCTTGCTAGTGTATGCAATGGTGTCAGCGTTTAGAAGCTGATTATGGGATGGATGCCTGGATACGGCAGTCTCTAAATGGTCCATCCTCTCATCACAGCTACGAACTTTGTCTCTGTAACTCCTTCCCTGGGTGTTTTGTTCCCAATTCTAAGAAGGTGCACAGTTTCCACACTTTGGTCTTCATTCTTCTTGAGTTTCATGCGTTTAGCAAATTGTATCTTATATCTTGGGTATCCTAAGTTTTGGGCTAATATTCACTTATCAGTGAATACATATTGTGTTAGTTCGTTTGTGATTGTGTTACTTCACTCAAGATGATGCCCTCCAGTTCCATCCATTTGGCTAGGAATTTCATAAATTCATTCTTTTTAATAGCTGAGTAGTACTCCATTGTGTAAATGTACCATAATTTCTGTATCCATTCCTCTGTTGAGGGACATCTGGGTTCTTTCCAGCTTCTGGCTATTATAAATAGGGCTGCTATGAACATAGTGGAGCATGTGTCCTTTTTACCGGTTGGGACATCTTCTGGATATATGCCCAGGAGAGGTATTGCTGGATCCTCCGGTAGTACTATGTCCAATTTTCTGAGGAACCGCCAGACTGATTTCCAGAGTGGTTGTACAAGCTTGCAATCCCACCAACAATGGAGGAGTGTTCCTCTTTCTCCACATCCTCGCCAGCATCTGCTGTCACCTGAATTTTTGATCTTAGCCATTCTGACTGGTGTGAGGTGGAATCTCAGGGTTGTTTTGATTTGCATTTCCCTGATGATTAAGGATGTTGAACATTTTTTCAGATGCTTCTCTGCCATTCGGTATTCCTCAGGTGAGAATTCTTTGTTCAGTTCTGAGCCCCATTTTTTCATGGGGTTATTTGATTTTCTGGAGTCCACGTTCTTGAGTTCTTAATATATATTGGATATTAGTCCTTTATCTGATTTAGGATAGGTAAAGATCCTTTCCCAATCTGTTGGTGGTTTTTTTGTCTTATTGATGGTGTCTTTTGCCTTGCAGAATATTTGCAGTTTCATTCGGCAGGGTTTCTCCGGGTAGTCCCAGCTGGCCTTGAACTCCAAGATCTGCCTGGCTCTACACCTGTATACCAGAATAGGGCATCAAATCTCTTTATAGATGGTCATGAGCCATCCAGTGGTTGCTGGGAATTGAACTCAGGACCTCTGGAATAGCAGCCAGTGGGTTTTTTGTTTTTTTGTTTTTCAATTTTTTATTATTTTCTTCATTTACATTTCAAATGCTATCCCAAAAGTCCCCTATACCCTCCCCCTGCCCTTCTCCCCTACCCACTCACTCCCATTTCTTGGCTCTGGCTTTCCCCTGTACTGGGGCATATAAAGTTTGCTAGACCAAGGGTCCTCTCTTCCCAATGATGGACAACTAGGCCATCTTCTGCTACATGACATGTTGAAATCTTAATACCATAATGAGGAGGAGGAAGAGGAGGAAGAGTAGGAAGAAAGATGTACCTGAGAAGTGATTAGAACTTGAAGATACAATCTTATATCTGGATTCATATACTTATAAGTGAGACCCCCATAGAGGGGTCTTTTATGATGTGAGAATGCAAGAATATCCCATTTTAGCCATAAAATAGCCATATTAAATATCGAATCTGCCTTGATTTTGGACTTCCCAGCAGCAAAACTTATGTGATATAACCTTATGCTATTTATAGACTACTCAGTCTAAGATATTTTGTTGTAGCAACTTGAATGGACATGGGCTAATATAAAGCACATAGTGGGTTCTCATTAAATAGTGTTATCTTTGAGTCAAAGGTTGAAAACACCAGAAAGAGCTTTCAGTGACTAGATCTCAGGGAAGGATCTGAACTTGAAGTCTTTCTGTTAGTTTTAATTACTGTACCTAAATGCCTGACATACAGCTTAAGCAATGTGAAATTTATTGTGGTTCAGGATTTCAGAAGTTGAGCAGGGAGGACATAGTAGAGCAGAGCCCTACCTGGGGATCCATCCCATATACAGTCACCAAACCCAGACACTATTGTGGATGCCAACAAGTGCCTGCTGACAGAAGTGTGTTATAGCTGTCTCTACTCTACTTCCTCTACTCATGGCCTGAAGAAAAAGCAGGAGGGAGGGAAGGAGGGAGGGAGGGAAGGAGAGGGGGAGAGAGAGATCAGTCTAACTTTGGAATGTTTAACATAAAACAGATATAGATAGATAGATAGATAGATAGATAGATAGATAGATAGATATGTCAGTCAGTCTAACTTTGGTATGTTTAATATGAGAGAAGGAGGGAGGGAGGGAGGGAGGGATGGGGAAGAGAGAGAGAGAGAGAGAGAGAGAGAGAGAGAGAGAGCCTATCAACTCCAGGTTATGGGAGGTGGGCTTCTCCCTTGAGAACAACCTCACAGGTGTGCTCAGGATACACTTTATTAATCTTCCTGTGTATTTCAATCCAACCCAGCTAATAATCAAGATGAGCCATTACTGTCAGCATTCCTGATCGTACAAAACTGTGGAAAATGGTTAATAAAGGAAAGAAAACTCTGATACCAGAGCAACATATGTGCATCCAAACTAGAGCAAGAGGAAATGATTTGTGTAGCAGTCAAAGGAGGGATCAGTGGAAGATGATGAAACAGACTATAAAACAAAACAAAATGGACCATCTCCACCAGGATAAAGATGCAATCAAGTGCTTTCTTTCATCTGCCTGCTTTTTAGCCAGAGTGCCAGAGCAGCTGAACATGCAGAGAACACAGATCCTCAGACATGGAGCTGGCTTCATCAGCAAGCCTTCTTTCTGGGTGTACAGGGCCCAAGCTAAGGAAAGCTTCATTGTCTCAAAGTTGTTAATACTTTTGGAAAAAAAGATGCAAATTTTGCTTTTATATTTATTCTACCAAATTATCTAGCCACTCTTCCTTGAGACTTTCAAATACTACCTTCACTGAAGGGCTCTCATGCCAATGAACACAATCCCATCAGACTTTTGAATGCTGTGTTAGCAGATATCTCCTTTTCTTTTATTTCAGTTAGCTCCAAAATTATGCATAATACATGCTGCATATGAATCTTTCGTATGCAGGAATGAAAGCAATATAGTAAAAAAGGACCTTGATATTTTTTCTTAAGTAGGAAAAATAACAGCACCATGGCCAAAATCCATATGTTGAACACAATAATACTTTGGAGTGATTTCCTTAGGGGAGAGTTTCAGATTTCTGCTCATGTGTAACTGTGAGTAGCATCTGGAATTCTCTGTTTTCTGAAAACACCCAGGTCTTTTTAATGTGGAAATGAGGTTGAGAAGCAGGGATTTATAAAGCTGCAGGAGGAAGTAGATACTCCTGGCAAGTGTTACAGTGTCTTCAGAAATCCTCTGAATAGGTCTATGTGATTAACTCTGTATTTCTTTGGTAGCTAGGGCTTTGATAGAGTCAGTGCTCTATCAAATTTTATTGATAGATGAGAGATAAAATATGTTAATTTCTTCCTTAAAGGACATTGAACATACAATATGCCCCCAAAGCTTTTGGCTCTTTCAAAAAAGTTTGACAAACATGGAACAATTATAAAGTGGATTTTTAAAAGTCCTGTTTATGATAGCACTAAATATATTTTACAAAAACTTCTAAGAAACTATATTAGAAATGCTAGTTTTAAAAGGTTTGTCTTATTTTTATTTTATGAGTGTGTGTGTGTGTGTGTGTGTGAAAGTACATGTAAGAGCTAGAAGGCTGTCGACTGCCCTGGAGCTGGAGTTTCAGGCACTTGTGAGCCCCTGGACATGGATATTGGAAATGGAATTTGTGTCCTCTGAAAGAGCAAGAAGTGCTCTTAACCAGTGAGCCATCTATTCAATCCCTGAAAACTGTATTCGTGGGAAATACTGTACCTTCTGAGAGGGTCAAAATAAATAAATCCACACAGTATTCATATATTTAAAGATGTCATGATGACAACTCTCTCCAAATTGGCCTTCAATCTGCTCCCAGTTGAAATCCATACAGGCATTTGCACAGATTCACAAAGTGATTCTACATGCAACTAGTGTGGTCAAAGCACTACTAAAAAAAATACTGAGGAAGAACAAAAGGCTGAAAGAGCTGCATTTCCTAATATAAAGATGTATTAGAAGACCTTGCTGGTTATAAGAGTGTAATGCTGTCTATAGGTTGGCTGAATACAGTGAGAGAAGAGGATAGTGCTCACAAAGAGGGCCATGGTTGTACAAATGACTAGATGGGAAAGGACACCTTCCACGATAGATTTAGATTCACTGTGTACCAGATATGGATACCTTCCAGACTTCAAATTTAAAAACAAAACAAAACTTGAAATGGTCTGAAATTATCATAAACCTAGCCATGAAAGCTAAAACCATTTCTAGAAGCTTCACAATATTGTGTTAGAAAAAATTATTTTCGAAAATGTAAGTTAATCCTGGCCTCCTCCCTAACCCATCTCCCCCAAAGTAACAGCCTAAACAGGAAGCCATGGAAGAGAACGCTTAAAACGTGTGATAAGGATGCTGAAGTTAGTTCTTCACAGTGGATGGCTAGTGGTGGGGTGTGTGAGGGGATTGGATTGGTGCTCTCTAAAGGGCATACCACTGAGAGCATGAGTATGCTCCAGCCAGTATATAGAGAACACAAATTGGGCTTGTTTATTTATTGTTTGAATTTATTTTATTTTTATCTTTTGAAGGGGTTCAAAAGGGTGGAGGGAGGATATGGAAGGCCTGGGAAATGAGTGTGATCAGGATGCATGATGTGAAATTCCCAAAGAATCAATAAATGTATTATGTTGGAAAAAAGAAAAAAAAAAGGAAGCTAAGAAAATACTAATCATGACAGAAAACCATGAGCAATTAGCTTAATGAAATATGTTTTCAATTGTTCTTCAGAAGAAAAAAAGACAAGCCAAAGATTGTGAAAAAAAAAATTGTGTATGAAGAATGGTCAGAGGGTTGCTATGTTGTGGAGATTTGAATGATAATCTTTCATAGGCTTTCATAGGCTCTGATGATGGAAATTTGGCCCCTAGTATATGGTACTGTGTGGGGGATGTTATGGAACTTTGGGGAAGTGGCACCTCACTGTACAAAGTTCATCACAGGGGTGGGCTATGAAAGTTACATATCCTGCCTCCCCTTCCACTTTGTCCTCTGCTTCTTACTCATGCATGGAAGTCTTGTAATCACCTGCGGATATTCTGCCCCTGCCATTGTGGACTATCCTCTCAGAACTATAAGTCAAAATATACTCTTTTATCTCTAAGATGCTTTGGCTATATCCTTTTATTGCAACCACAGAAGAGTGACTGTGAAGCAGTAAGCAATGCCCCTCCATAACCTCTGCATCAGGTCCTGCCTCCAGTATCCTGCCCTGTGTAAGTTCCTGTCCTGTGGAGAGCTGTGCCATGAGCAATCGCCATTATAAGATGGCACTGGCTTTCGCTGTGCCTAACTAGTAAACAAGCCTTGTGTGCAAGAATGAATTCATGCCCAGTCACTGCCCATCTCGGGGCGTAGTAATGAGGTGATGGGCGAGCAACTAATCAGGTGCTGACACACCAAATGCTGAGGGCTATATAAGCAGCACCATTTTCCGGGTTCTGGGTCTTCCCTCCTTAAGAAGCAATAAAGCTTTTGCTGCAGAAGAATCCGGTTGTCCGAGTGTGTTCTTGCCAGCGAGAACGATAGCTCGGGACACTGTCCTGACTTTCTCAACAGTGCTATGGAATCATACTCCGAATAAACCCTTTCTTCCCTAAGTTTCTTTGGTCATGGTGTTTCATCACAGGAATAGTAAGCATGACTATGGCAGTGTGTGCTAGGTACACTTGCATGTTTTAAGTCATCAAGAGTGTGGTGATTGTCACAATAGTGACTTAAAACTAACACACATCCTTAGGGTTTACCAAGAAAACAACCACCAAATTGTCTCTGCATGAAGCTTTGATTCCTTGCCTTGAAGACCTGTCAACATGGATACTCCTTCAAAGTCAGTACGGAGCATCCCTATGGGTCTACTAGTAAGATTTACTCTTATATAAAATCATCACTGGAGTGACAACATTTTATCTTTGCCACATTTCATTGGTTAGAAGCAAGTTGTGATTTTAACCTGTGATCAGTGGGAGATTGCGCAGGGCATGAACACCAAGAGGTAGATTCCCTAGATATGTCTATCAGAGCATATCTGCTCATTGGCCAGTCATTTGCTTGTCTTACTCTGTAGTAAGAATTGTGCAGATCTTCCAATGTGCTTCCCATCTTCTTTCTTTAGATTGCTTTTCAGAAGCAGCACCATCCTGAGCTATTGGTAGCAACATTTACTAATAAGATTTTAAACTAAAATTAAAATAAAACAATGCACTTGGGAGCAGAGTCAATACTCTTTTAGACATAAGGAAAGAGTCTAAAGTTGCTACCAAAATATGATCATTGCTAAAATCCCAAGGCTTTAGTCATATCTATCTTTTGTTGTTCTTCAGAATATACCAGCTTGTTGACAGAATTTCAGCAGAGTTAAATCTCCTCACAGCATTTGTAATAAATTTACACTTCTGTGCAATGTCTGATCTGGATTAGTAAACTAGCAGCTAGATATTGCAAGGTATTGACTCATACAGGCAATAGGGTCTCACTGCATAGTACTTAAAGTTGGGTTTTGGTTTGGTTTTGGTTTGTTTAGTTTTAGAAACGGATTCTTCTTTTAATGCTCACCAGCTACACACTGGGGTAGACAGGCCATGGATAAGCCACCAAACTCTAAAATCCCTATGATCAGAAAAGGGAATCAATTCCGGCTTTAGGCAAAGAGAGGGTACTGAACATTCCTTTTGTGAGTGTTTAACAATTTAATCCAAAGACTGCTCATAGTTAAGGAGAGGTATATGGCCAGGGCTCTGGAGTCAATCAGAAACTGTTTAAATTGTGACATTGCCTGTTATGAACTCCCTTTCTTGGCTCCTGAAGTACGTGCAGTGATGTTACTGATTTCACAGAGATGCTGGGATAGTTAAATGAGGTGATTTGTGCATAGTAGCATAGGTTTTGACACAGAAGGGCTTCATAAATGCTAGAGCAGTTGATTTCACTATTGTTGCAAAGAGAAAAGGTTGGACTTTTCAGTGAAGCCGACCTGGCATCAGTTAGTTAACTTATTTAAGCCTCAGTGTGTTGAGTGAAGATCACGGAAAAGTACATTCTAGCATGGGCATCTAGCACACTGGCTGCTGCACAGTCGTTGTCTCGTGGAATTGAATTCTCCTCCTCCTTCCTCAGTGCTCTCTTAGAGACTATGAAGGTAGGGGTGGCTTCTTGCCTAAAGAATAGGCTTCAGTAAAGAACAGGGCTAGGCTGTATAAGAAACCCTCAACTATCAAAACAGCAAGAGCTTCTTTCACGTGAGGGACTGCTGTGTAGCAGCCTCTCAGGGATGCAGATTCCTCGTATGCTCTTGCTCCATGCTTTCTATATGTACACATATACATGCTATGTATCACGTCGCTATGTATTTCCCAGATTCCCTGGGTCAGGAAAGAAAAGAGACAGTCTACTGCTGCTCCAACATACTCCCTCAAAGTCTTCTCTTCCACTAGTACTAAATTTGTCCAGAATCTAGGTTTTTGCCCACATGTGCTTCAAGGGACAGTGATGCTGTGTTGGGCACAGTGGTAGGGTTTTAGGTGTGGCCATGAGTCATGGACAAAGTACAATTTCTAGCCTGTTTCTAATAGGTGAAATGAGGACAAGAGACTAGATTTCCTTTTCAAATAATGGAGCAGTGTGTTTCTAGGGACATCAGAGTAGAAAAAGAGGACTGTGTTGAATTGTTCAAAGTATAGAGGCTGTTATGTCAATAAAACCAATGTTGTGTTTGCTAATTAACAGGATTAGCATGACTGTGCTGTCTTGCCTCTCATCTCTCTCCCACTGTTGCTTGCTAAGGATGGCCCAAGTTACTGTTCATTTTCAGCTCTTATTAAGCAGAGAGGAAAAACAGCTTTTTGTTTTGTTCTCTTGTCCCATCATCAATCAGCAAGTTGAACTTTTAGAATGTATGAGTTATTCTCATTCCATAAGTATTTTCCGAGGTTGGATTTTGCAGTGCACTCTGGGAATAGTAGTGCCTGCTGGAAGTGACCTCAGTGTTCAGGGGCCTCTTATGTAGGATTGAGAGAGAACAGCATTGTAAAGCTCACAGTGGAGTGAGGTATGTGCTGAGAAAGCTTGAAGCACACGGAACCCATCTAAAGGATGAAGCTGGAAGGTAGTGGCCACGGCTTTGCGTTGAGAGATGTGGCAAGCCCTGGCTATTCTCTCTGAAACAATAGTCAGCATGGAAGGACTACTCTCTTTGGAACTGTGTCTCATTAGATGCTTAAGGGTTTTAAGTTGCCAACACTAGGAGAAGAGGGAAGTTCACACAGACTGAACCATACAGCAAATGCTTTTGGATAAGTGAATCTAAAGAAGGCTTAATGAGATTAACTTAGAGGAAGGAGACCAGCATTCCTGGGTGGCAGGAGTAGTCCCAACAAAGGCATGGTAAATGCTGGGTTCCTGAAGGGGGAAATGAATGACATATCACTAGATTTCCTCCGAATGCCTTCTCTCCCTCTCCCTCTCCCTCTCCCTCTCCCTCTCCCTCTCCCTCTCCCTCTCCCTCTCCCTCTCCCTCTCCCTCTCCCTCTCCCTCTCCCTCTCCCTCTCCCTCTCCCTCTCCCTCCCCCTCCCCCTCCCCCTCCCCCTCCCCCTCCCCCTCCCCCTCCCCCTCCCCCTCCCCCTCCCTCTCCCTCTCCCTCTTTTTCTTTCTCATCTAGAGACAGGTTCATAATAAATGTGAGCAACGTCTACCCTGTCCCATATGATTCTTACCAAACGACAGGCACAAGAACGAACAATGGCAGAGTTGTGTTGAATGGTGCCAAGTTCCCATTCCGTGTTGGCGCCTCAGGATGTAATTTTCTCAGATAGAAAACCTTCTGGCTTGGGGTTTTGATTTTAGCAGAAGTTACTTTCTCTCAATTAGATTCTAGTTTGATACAATCATTGCTTGAAAATTGTCTCAAATCGAAGCCATCTACTAGCTAATGTTCGAGTGAAGACGATAGGCGGAACTTAACACACTGCAGACAGCCCATTCATGGAGTATGTGATTCAAAAATAGGAGAAACTAGAAACATCTGTGTGTCCTACCTTGGACAAAGAATGCCATTGAATACATTAATGGGTTTTTATTGGTTTAGCACCAATCAAGTCAAGCCTACACAGGAAGTACAGGTGATTGTATTTTAGTAACCAGGTTAGGTATGCTCATCAGAGGTTGTGTGTGTGTGTGTGTGTGTGTGTGTGTGTGTGTGTGTGTGTCTTTCTTTCTCTTCATCACGGTGCGTTTCAGTAATGCTGTTTGGAGGGTGCTGTAGAATTGGGGCCATATCTGATTCCCAAATCATGGTTTTACAGCAGCCATTAAGAAGAGAATGCCCTTACAAGATGATTTAAATGCGGAAAGCGAGCAAATGGTAAATGCTTGTTCTGTGTTTGGATGAATTCAGGGATTGACACTAATGGACTAAGATATCCTCTCTTTCAGGACAGGTGAACTTTTCTGCTAACCATTGCTCCTCAGGTTAACATGGAGGTTTGTGAAGAGTCATCTCACTCATTCTGGCAGACAGCACCAGTTAAGATCGCCAGAGATGATTTTTTTTGTTTCCAGTCCTGCTTTTAAACTTTGTTCTCTGAGACAGGAAGGACTTTAGTTTAGAACTAATTTTACTCCACAATGAAAATAATTGCTGTCTAAACACTTTTGTCATACCCTGGGTATTGTGAGGTTTGCCTTATGGTGGGGAGGAATCGTTTCTTCCTGGCTGGCTGTAAGCATGTGCACTGTTTTGTTTTCTCTTTGGTGTGGCTTTGTCTCCCAGAGTTTACTCATTTATGCATGGAAGTCCTCCACAGGGTGAAGTTTCTGTGTAGCGTTCTTTCTGAACAGTTTCCTCCTCTCTGGCTCTACCCTGAAACCCCCAGCTACTTGAATCTGACTGAAGACTTCCCCAACACAACGAAACCACTGGCTTCTCCCTGTGTTCTCTCTTCTTGGGATACAATCTGGATCTCTTTCCAGGCAAATGGGACAACCATTGGCTTATCTCATTTGTTTCTGTTCTCTCGGAGACCACTGTCTCAGACTGTCTGCTGTCCAATGTCTGAATTTAGTGTTTTGTGCTCTTTCTGATTGCTGTAGTCGTTTGATGTGGAAAATAAATCTGGTCATGGTTACTCCATCTTGACTGAAAGAGGAAGTCAGTGCATAAAAATGTATGTAAAATACCGTTCATCAAAGCATTATTGTTTATGAGGAGTAATTGGAAATAGGCAAAAAGCAAGACAAAAGAAGAAAGAAAAAGAAAACAGGAGTTGGGATAATATATTGTGGCATCCATGTAATCTGATACTTAACAGACATTAAGAACCATGTTTTATTTCTTCTCTTGAGGCAATGTTAAAGTTTTTAAAGACAAGGTTTTAATATAGCATGAGCATGGCGAGGGTTGGGGGAAGCTAGTTAAGAAAAACAAAGTTACACATACCCAAGGCTAGAGTGGATGCCACATTCCTCAAGACACAAAGAGTCACATTTTAAGTGTTTTAACTTATGTATAAAAAAAACCTCATGCTTTCAAAGGATACTTGTTGGCATGAGGAGGTAGTTATATTTAATTAAAAGGGTATAGTGAAAATAAACTAGATTTTTTTTATTTTAAAAATGTGCACATTGTTTATTCTGTTACTACCATGCACTCTTCTATTTGCAATGTACTAAACTTCTTTATGAAAAATATACATCGTAACAAAAACACACTTAATATGTAATTCACATGTACAATATATAGTTACCTAAATAAGAAAATAAATGATTTAAACAGATAATTTATGTGATAAAACATGTGCATATGCATGTTTTATTTTAATATATAATAATATTGCCTTAGTTATCTTTTTGTTGCTGTAATAAAATGCCATGATCAAAAAGACGACTAATGGAAGAGCTTGTCTGGCTCACTGTTCCAGAGGAATAAGAGCCCACTATGGCGGAGAGGCATGGCAGCAGGATCCGGAAGCTGAGAGCTCACATCTCAATGACAAGCATGAAGCAGAAGGACAAACTGAAAGTGGCATGAGGTTTTATAGTCTCAAAGCCCACCTCCAGTGGCATATTTCCTCCAGGAAAAGCCATACCTCCTAAACCTCCCCCAGGTAATGCTGCTCACTGGGAACCAAGTGTTTACATAGGCAAGCCTATAGGAGATATCTCTCATTCAAACCACCACAAATACATAATATACAGATACATATTCATAATAAAGCAAACATATGGATATTTATATAAATATATGGTTATACATTTTAATATTTGTGTATGAGAAAGAACATACAGTTGTCTTTAGTAGATATACATATACTTATTTCATAAGCATATTTGGATTAAAGATCCAGAAACAATATATTAAAATGCTAATAGTTGTAAATTTTACAAGTTTTTGCAACTAATATATAATAATAATCTAACAAAACATTAAGCAAACTCAAAAAGTGAAAATTTTACTTAATAATGTGGAATGCTAACTCCTGATGTTAAGATATTTTCTGGACAACATTGTTTGCTGAGCATGATTCTCATTGCAATAAATATAAACACATCCCCTTTATTTGCCAGACACCATTCGAAGTGCTTTTAAAGTTCAAAACAACCTCATTAATAATAGTAATTAGGTCTCCATTGAGCACACTAGGGTACAAAGAGTCTGTCACTTTGTGTAGCAGTAAGGACAAGGTTAGGAGCGACTATAGAGTGTTGGGCCAGAGTCTTGTCCTTTGTCACCATGTCACTGCTCTTAATAACATTTGTTAAATAGGCTGTCCTTTTTCCAATATATGTTTTCAACACTTCTGTGAAAATGTTCACAGTTGTGCGGGCTTATTTTGGGGATCAATCTTCTGCTCCATTGGTCTTTTTTGTATATTTTTACCAAACATAGAAGAATGAAGTTAGATCCACATCTCTCACCCTGAATGAAAATCAATTCAAGGTGAATCAAAGATATTAATGTAAAACCGGAAACACCAAAACTCAGGGCACATACCTCAAGATATAGTTTGGGATAGAACTTTCTGACTGGGACTCAAGTAGCCCAGAAAATATCCCTAAGAATAACAAACTGGGTTACACAAAATTATAAATGCCCTAAACTACAAAATAAACTTTTAATAGAGCAAAGAGACAGCCCATAGAACAAAAGAAAATTGTTGCCAGCTATATTTTAGATAGGAGCTAATATCCAGAATATGTGAAAAAGTTAAAAAATTAGATGCCCAAACTTCATTCAATTAATAAGATAAAAAAATGGACAGACAATTCTCTAGAACATAAATGCCTAATAAGTGTTTTTAAATGTGTTTAACATTCTTAGATAACAGGAAAGTGCAAATTAAAATTCTGTGGGATTCCATCTCAGCCTGGTCAGAATAGCTCTGATCAAGAAAGCAAATGGTAAGAGATGCTCGTCTGAATGTGGGGAAAAGGAACCCTCTTCAATGTTGTAAATTACTACAGCAATTATGGAAGTCACTAAGAAGAACTATCATATGACCCAGATATACCATTCCTGGACATATTTCCAAAGATTTTATACCCTACCTCTGAGACACTTGTATACCCATGTTTATTGTGGCATTATTCATAATAGTAAGGAAATGGGACCAGCCTAGATGTCCATAAACAGAAGAAAGGATAATGAAAATGTGATATATATATACACACACACACACAATGGGATTTTATTCAGCTATCAAGAATGGGATAGATGGTATTATAACAAGGGTGGTTCACCCAGATTTGAATAGACAAAAGATACATCTCTCTCATATCTCAGAGCCTAACCTTCATGCCTATATGTATGCATTTAAGTGAGTGTGATAGTTACAGGCTATGAAACTAGACAGAGAGCAAAAGGTGGGGAAAGAAAGACAGAAGAGGAGAAGAAGCAGAGACACATAGGCTATGTAGGAGAAAGGAGGTTACTGAGGGGGAAGGGGAAAAATAGGGGCTGAGGGACAAATAGAAGGAGTGGGGCAAGGCAATCAGCAATATACATGGCCATATGAGTTACCTGTCTCACCCATGTGTACTAACTGTGACCACACACTTCTTGACTCATTGTTCTAAACCCAGGGATTGAAGACTGTATGTGTTTTCTTGTATATTACTTCTGTGACAACATAGAAGAAAGTCATAATAAGGATACGGTGTTCAGAGTGGGGACCATTAGAAGGTTACCAGGTTAAAAATGAGGTGTACCACCTTTAACCAGGCACTCTCCCAGAGTCTGAGGGACTGCACTCCCACAACAAATACAATCATAGAACAAAAGGACAGGCAGATGGCAGATGGCCATCCAAACAGGCCATCTTGTGCATCCCATACAACTCAGGGCTATTGACTACCTAGTGATCACTGAGAACAGAATGCCTTATTACAGGCTTAAACTATAAACCAAGCATTTCTCACTAATACGAGGAATTTTTTAATTATTATTTTTTTTTTAAAAAAAGACTTGGTGCAGAGGGGCTAATGTTGTGCAGTCAGGAGGGTGAATAACCAAAGCCTCCTTCCCATAAATCTCTTTATCCTAGAAGTGGGGCTTTTAGGGCTGTCTATACATAGTGCATGTCTCATTTTCCCTCTGAAGAATGTGAAATGTTTTAAACTGACCAGCCAATCCACAGAGCTCTGGAGCCTCCCTTGCCTTTTGTACCAGATAAGTGTCAAAAATTATCGAGGATTGTGTTCTTAAATTGACTAAATGTTCTTTCTATCATCCAGAGTGATCTTGTTTACAATTAGTTCTTCATTCCAAATTCCAAACTTCCAGTTTGCACAGATAGAAAAATCAATATGAATAGCTTAGTGCTGACAAGTGAAGCTCTAATTGCCAATGCTTCTATCCAATATGGCAGACTCTCAGACAGCTCTGCTTTTCCCCTCTTTTTTAGTGATGTTTGACCTAAGTGGACCTAGTTGTTATTCGTGACTGTATCTGTGAGCAGTGTTTTTCTCCCAAAAGATGCTACTGATTTTAAAATGAAATCATTTTTAAAGATGAGAACAAACACATTTTACATAAGATTCTGTACGTTTTCCAAATAAGTCCATTTCCATTTTAGATTTTTTCATTATCACTTCATACAAATAATAATAATAATAAAAGAGATGAAGAAGAATTCCCCAGTGGAGACTGAGGGCTAGATAATAGTCTCTTAATAAGCCATTAACATGCTGGTGCTAGATTTGATTATATCCACCGATGTGTCAAGCCAATGCTTTTTAAACTTTAATGTACACCCCAGTCATCTGGGAATCTTCTTAAGAGGCTGATTGTGATTTATCAGGGAGGGGCCCCGCAGTCTGATGAGCTCTCAGCAGCTGGTCCATGAGAAATAAAGGTTAAAGAACTTTGGGTCTAGCATGTTCCTGGTAGACATGGATGCAGACTCAAATTTGGAATTCGAGGAGAAATTAGTAAAGGACTTCTTTAGAAAGGCATGGGCATCATTTAGGTAATCCATGACTGGCAGTGCAGAGGCAGCATTAGCCCTACATTTCCTGGGGTCAGGCTAAAAATTGTGTTGATCTACAGCACCATTGTTATTCAGTGGTTTCTTTCCATCCTTGATCCTGCAGGAGAGAATAAGGAGTGGGAACAAACATCCTGTCTCAGCCCCTCTCTACCATCTGTCTCTCCTGCTAGTGTCTCCCTTTTGCCAAATCAAACCAAAACCAGCAAGGGGAGAACTTCTCACTGATGCATCTCACTGATTATCCTCAAGGAAAGAGGAACTGGAATTGCTACAAAAGATATCCACTAGGACACTGTACTTAAACCCACAGATTCTTTAAACTTTCCCACCAACGTTCAGCTTGCAGTTATTCATAAGAAGCACAGTTTCCAAAGAAAAGACCACTGATAGACAAAGTGCTTCTGACAGACAACATGGCATTTGGTGAAATATAGCAATAGTTTTTCTTTTCCATTAAACCTTCTAAAACCGGTGGGATGTGGTGGTTTACATCTGTAGTGCTAACTCTTGGGAGGCCAAACTAAGAGAAACACCATGAGTTTGAAGCCATCTGAGACAGCCTGGGCTACAGAGTTAGAATCTCAAAAATAATTCAATATTGTCCAAAGCCAAAGAATATATAGTGTGAAACTGAAAAGGGCATGTAGTATCTACTTTTGCTAAGAGCATCCACTTGGGCCCACAGGGTAACTAAAGATTGGATAAAAGCCTGGTGTCTTTGCCTTCACTGTGTGTGTGTCTGTGTGTGTGTGTGTGTGTGTGTCTGTGTGTGTGTGTGTATGTATGTATGTGTATGCATCCTATACTTCAGATCATCTGCTTAGCTCTGCAGGTTGGCAAAGTCTCCACTCCTTTGTGGAAAACAACTTATCTGCTCAAAGGTTCAGAGATAAGTCCTTGTTCTATTCCTGTAGTTACTTTGGATTCCAATAACAAAATTTATAAGACAAAGCCTACTTCCCAGATGAAGGTAATTATACAAATTTCCTATGAATGTGAGGTTGCACGTACAGTAGAATTGGCCATATTGTAGAAGCCAGATTGGTCCTCTCATGTGATAACAGTCATAAGAACATAAGGACTATCTTGCAGATCCAGCTAAATCAAGGATAGGTGGAACCACACCTTGACTAAGATTGCTCAACTATATATTCCAATTGCCCCTTGACCCAATTCTTCCTATGTTTAAACCTAACAAAACTCATATCAATACACTGAAGAAAAAGAGGAACTCTTAGTCACTGGATTCCGTAATCTGTTTCTCTTCCCAATGTGCTCATGTAGAAGCTTTAAAATATTTTTGAATTCCTAATATAAGATGGTTGCATCAATGTCTAAGAAATATTGAAAGATGCTGCTATAAAGTATATATTTTACTATTTTCTGGCTTTAATACCATAATGTAAAGTTCAGGATACACTGACTTTATGCTTAGAATTTGGGGGGGAAGGTCTATAACATAGACCTCAACTTCAAGTTTATAGTTCATTGCACAGACTTTCAATGGTGTTACTGGGACAACCTACCCTCCTCTCTCTTGGGTGTTTTCTCGTTGGCAGTTATTGGTGTCTTTATTTAGTATATTTCTTGAGAGTATATAAGTTTTTTTTGTGAGTAACCACAGTTGCTGTGTGGTCATAACTGCTGCCACTCTGCCATGACAGAAGATATTGTTTCACCCAGAACCATACCTCAATCCTGGCTCTGATATACCCCCTTGCCCACTTCTGAGGTAGTTCCTGAGCCTTGGGGAAGGTGATGGGATATAGATGTCCCACCCAAGGATGGATACTCCACAAACACTTGTTCTCTGTGTTTTAATGAGTAGTGAGTTCCTGTGTTGACCACTGTCTACTTCACAAATAAACTGATCTAATGAGATCTGAGACCTATGGATTTATCCAGGTTTATAGAACCAGGCAAGCATGACCTCCTATGGAGTGGGCCTTCAATCCAATGAGAAAGTAATTGGTTACTTATATAATAGTCATGCTACTATTCCAGCCATGGACATGTCTTGTCACACTGGTCATTATTGTAGCTGACAGATTTCATCTGCACAAGATCAAGCCAGTACATCTTCCAACTTATAGGCAGGAGGTGTTCACCAGCCCCAATTCTTAGCTGAGCAGCTATTGACTGACATTGGTGGCTCCTGGAAGGGAAGGTACAGTCCCTGGTTGGTTAGCATGTTCTAGTGGATGACCTCACACTTATAAGTATATAGGCAGCAAAAATTGCATTTGCTGGGTAATAATAATAATGATGATGATAATACTAATAATGGCATGAAGTTCGGAAGGGAGTTGAGTGAGAGTGGACTGAGAGGAATTAGGAGGAGGAATGGGTGTATATATATATATATATATATATACATATATATATATATATATATATATATATATATATGTGTGTGTGTGTGTATGTATGTATATATATATATATATTGCATCCATGAAAATATCAAAAGAATTAATAAAAATATTATATTAAAAAGAATATATTGGTTTTTTCTGAACTCAAGTTGACATAAATTCAAGTCATCGGGAGTTGTAATGCAGTACACTAATCTGTAACCTGGAGATTGTCAGATATTCATTCTTTTCCTTTCAGGAAACTCCTTGTCTTGCTTGTAAACTCACCCCAGGGATCTCTAAGTTAGGTCCCTCCAGAGGTGCTAGATAGGAAGGCATTTAAAAAACCAGGAAAGATCTAGCATTGCTCCAAGGCAGCAGTTGTCCACTTAATCATACTTTCTGACTAAACGGCTATTCTCACTTCATCAGTCTCTGCTCCAAGGTAAACATTGCCAACTAATGCAGACCACAGGAGCCAGCACCAGCGCCTCACCTACGGTGGCTTCTCTCATGTTAGTGTGTTGTCAATACAAGCAGAACAGGTCTGGAGAGGGTCACATTTGGAAGTCATCCCAACTGTTGGTAAAATGATGATCAGGGACACTTCTATTCCTTGAATGATTTCCCCTTGGCTCCACCTGCCACAGGGTGCCATCAGCATCCCTCAAAAGTATTCACAGAAAATCAGATGAGAACTCATTGAGATAGTAAATGAAATTTAGATCAAAGTACTTATCTCTGGCAAGGATGTACATTAAAAGTCACACTTCTGATTGGAAAAATGCATTATCTCACCTGCAAATGAAATTACCAACATCAGAGAGAGGTTATGAGGGGAAAATAAAATCTCTTCAAATTTTCAGAAATGAAGCCACAGTTCCAGGGTGAGCTAGCTTTGTCTGACCTGTAGGAAACACCACAGGGATTTGTGCTGTTGGAATGTTAGCTTCCAGAGAGATGACAGTGTGTCCAGGAAGAGCTGTAAACAAGTTCTCTTTTCTAAGAAGGACAACTGGTAGGGAGGAATGGAAAGGAAACAAAACAGAAATCATCCTTGAAAACAGAGATGGATCAAAGAAGAAGGCATTTTAAATAAACTCTCAGTATGAATGAAGAAGTGCCAAAGAAATGCAGGAGAGTGCAGCAGTATGTAAGAGACCTAGTCTACCCTGAACTTCAGTGAAATTTCTCAAGAAAGAGAGGTTTAAAATGAAGACAGAAAGGTGAGTGGAAGAAAGGGAAACAGACTTCATCATGAAAGGTGACACAGCTACAGTGTACTCACATAGATAGATAGATAGATAGATAGATAGATAGATAGATAGATAGATAGATAGATAGATAGATGTGACATGGGGCTAGAGACAAAGGTCAGTAGCAAAACATCTGCCTGGCATGAGGAAAAAGTGTGTGTGTGTGTGTGTGTGTGTGTGTGTGTGTGTGTGTGTGTGAATAATGCATAGACAGCAGCCAGCACAGCATACTAAGTCTTCATGACATCTTTGTGCCCAACCGTTCTTCAGGAAGACATGATATTGCCAGGAGGGAAGAGATGTGTACATCTTTTGGTAGGAGATGACAGGAGGGGGAAGTCTGTATTAGCAAGTTGCAATATTATATTACAACATTTTTCTTATAAACAAAATGGAACAACCCCCAGAACCGATACCTAGAAAGCACAGTTGAATCTGGTCAATGTGGCCACTTTGGAGGCCAAAACAACTATAGTTCTAACTTCTTATTGTTTTGTGTAGGTCTGGAATTTGGTTAGTCCCTGGTACAAGCCTAAAAAGAATCTCAAGAAAGCCACAGGGGCCAGGCCTTTAACTCAAACTCATAGCAATTTATCTTCAGTTCATTATGCTGATCACCCCCACTCCCATCTGTATCAAGGAAGAGTTCTGGAATTTTATTACATGTAAAAGGGTTTATAGGAAATACATGCTTTGATCAGATTGGTAAATGAACAGAAAAGTCAGTTCCAAAAAAACAAAATGTGTGAGCAGATTTTTATCTCAGAAAGGATAATGACTTCATTGCTTAAAGGAGACGCAAATAAAGATTAGTGTCCTTTTCCAAGTGGATGAATTATTGAAGTCATGTGATTTATAGTTATTGACTAGCAAAGGACAGCCAATTACTTTTTCCTCTTCTCTGATAAAACTCTATTCACATGTTTAAAAAAAATAAAACCTTGTCAACCATTCTCTTAAATACCTCCTAAGGAAGCCACACAATCTTCTGTGGGAAAACTATGTCACATCATCATTGTTGGATGGCTGATGTCTGGTATCTTCTTTTCTCTGATGCCTAACCTAAATTTGTTTGCTGCTATGTAGACCTTAATTGTTTTGTTTTGTTGGCAGTGGAAATAGCAAATGCATTACCTTTTCACATTGGTGTCCTTTAAAGCTTTTATCCCTCTTTTGGCTTTCCTTAAGCCATTCATGTCCTAAATCAATTGTGGAAAAGGAGAGCAGTATCCAGAGTCAGCAGCAGAGGAACAGAGAAAGCAAGGAGAACTTCTGAACACTCCAGGAAGAGCCAGTCTGTGTAAGGAACAGTTTATGAGAGCTTCCCCTGAAGGAGATTCCCTGGGATATGATCTGGTCTCTTCTTCCCTACATAGGCATGGAGCATGGACTCTCTAGCAATCACCAACAGACTTATGACTGGACTTGCTTACTCAAGGGACTTGTCAAGCACATCAGCATCCCTGAAGGTGATCTTAGACAGAACCTAATTTGTGGGGAGCAGAGAAAGCCATGAATGAGTGAAATCCTGAGTAAATGTGTATTGTTTGACCCTAGAAAGGCCATATCAAGGACTCTTTACTGAGACCCATGGGAAAATGGCAAAGCCTTCACCAAGGTAGGCTCAGAAGAATGTTAAAGGAAGATTTCCCTCCTGGTCCATGTGATAATATTGATAGTGTGTGCAAAACATGTCCATCATGGGTTCCTCCTCACCCCAATGGCTAGGGTTTGAAGACTGCTCCCCTACAGAGACAGCGCCTATAGAATTTAGCAAGACCTGTCTTCTTGATCCAGCTGAATATGACAAATCTTTCTTCCCTGTTTGCTGTATATAATAAATGTACTGACCTGGAAGCTGCAGCTTCTCCATCAGATAGCACAGCTAGTTCTGTCCTTGTTTCTCTGTATCTCTATTTTTTTTCACTGCCTTGCTGTCCTAGGCAGTTCTATCCCTGAGATCTTGCTGAAATTTTCATATTTAGAGTAGAAGTTGGTTTCCTTTTGTTTGTCCTGGATACTGTTGGTGGTATTTGTTGAGCAATGGAGATGGACTGATGGGATTATGAAATTCTGAAACATCTCAGTATTTAGCTGGATCCTTCTTCTCCTACATCAGCAACCTCCCCACTCACCTTATTCCAGATTCCTTTGAATTTTATATTTCCTTGGTTTGAGACTAGGCATACAGCCTGCAGAAAGTGAATATTTGAGAATGTATACAGTCAAATAAATGGTCCTGAGTTTCATCACCCATGTCTGGTACTTGTTCATCTCCAGGGCCTGATAATAGAGGATCTTTCTCTGCTTTGACACTTGGGTACTTTCTTCAACTTTTATGCTTAGACTCGAGTCATTCGTTAAAGGTCAATAAACCTTAGACTCATTCTTGGCATGAGTCCCCTTGCCTGACATCCACATTGAAAACAACACCCTCCTAAATTTAAAGAGGAATCAGATACTCTGTTCATTCAGTGTGAGAATACCTCCAATGTATGGAGACACTTTGTGGGGTTTACAGAGCTATAATAACTTGGGCATTTGTTTAACTAAGAATCTCAAAGTGGCATTTTTTTCTTAGTATCTGTGACATTGTTCTCCACTTATATTCAACTACAATACTTATAAAGGAACAGAAGAAAATATTATCAACATTGAAAAACAAATCTATTAGACAATCCAGTGCTGGTGGTGAGTCTTTGTTAACTATAAATGCAATGAAGATTTAAGTACAGTGGAGACAAATTACTCAGGATTCATGTTAAGTTACTATGCATTGTGGAGCAATGCCAATGCTTTTCATGAACAGGCTTATTCTCAATTATCAGATTATATTAATGATATTAAGAATAAGAACTGAGCAAGGAGGCAGGTGGTGAATTGTGATGAAGATTTAGCTAATTCCCTAGAATGACTTTCTAGGTCAGTGTTGTAGTTAGAATGCCAAGGACCCTATTTTCCCTAGAATTATATTGGGTTATGGTTATTGAAATCAAATTATAGAGGGAAGAGACAGTATTACTTTGATAAAGTAGATTTGAGCTATATGAAAGCACTCAGGTAGCAAGGGCTGAATTAAGACTTAACACATGCAACCTTCTATATCAGTGGATCTCAGTATGGGTGTTGAATGGCCCTTTCATATGTCATATCAGATATTTACATTATGTTTCATAGCAGTAGCAAAACAACAGCTATGAAATAGCAATGCAGGGGTTACCACAATGCAAGAAACTTTATTAAAGGATCAAAGCATTAGGAGGTTGAGAAATGTTCTAGATGTATCTTAGAGGAAGATGTATCATTCCTACAGTGACAGGGAGGAAGGCGAAGGTCTTCACCCAAAATGAAGTTTTCTAAAAACAAAGAAGTAAAATTTTTAAATGCAGTGGCAGGGAAGATATTAGTGAGGGAAAACATTTCAAAAGGAAAGAGAATCTAGCCTGAGACTGAGAAAGAAGTGGAGGAATCTGAAGACTGGATTATTTACAAGATAGTGTTCTCCTTTTTAAATCAGAGGAAATCATTTGGAAACAACAGAGAAGAGAAACACATCACCTCTAAGACACAGACGTAGAAAGGAGCGAGCAGATAAATGCTATAACACAGAGCAGAGAGTGTAATGAGGTGTGTGAAGTGCAAACTGAAATCCATGTACCACAGGAGAGAGAAACAACATTGGTGATAAGGACAATAACTGACATGGAACTCAGAGATGGTAGAATAAGGCAGTGGGCAATTGGTGTTTTCTAAAGGACAGTATAGATAATACCCAAGAAAAAGAATGATCTGTGGTGGAAGATTGCTTTCGGAGAGTGGATGGAAGGAGGCTCCGCTGTGCTTACACTTTGACAATACTTCTGATACAGGTATGCTTCATATGTATACACTAATGATGGTTAACACGTTCGGTCTAACAATCATTGTCGTATTAAATTTTAAATTGAAAGACTGAAGAGATGGCCAGCATTTAAGAGTATACACTGCTCCTTTAGAGAACCTGAGTTCAGTTTCCAGGTCCCACTTTGGGCTTCTCACAACGGCCTGTAATTTCAGGTCTAGGGGATCTGATGTGCTCTTCTGGCCTCTGTGCACACCTGCACTCTCATGTATACAGACTCACACAGAGATACAAAAAATTAAAAATGAGAAAATAACCTTTAAACTGAGAACTTAAAGAAAATATTTACTCATTAAAAATAACCCATCATCACATGACTTTAATCTCAGCACTTGGGAGGCAGAGACAGTCATGTCTTTGAGTTTGAGGCCAGCCTGCTGTAGTGGTTTGACTAGGTATACCCCCCCCAGGCCTCCCCCCCCCAACAGACTCATGTGTTTGAATGCTTGGCTATAGAAAGTACACTATTAGGAAGAGTGGCCTTGTTGGAGGAAGTGTGGCACTGGAAGCAGGCTTTGAGGTCTCTTATGCTCAAGCTATGCACAGTATGGCACACAGTTCCCTTCTTCTGCCTTCAGATCAAGATGTATACCTCTCAGTTTCTTTTCAAGCACCATGTCTGCCTGGACTCTTTCATGTTTCCACCATGATGATAATGGATTAAACTATAAGCCCACCTTACTAAATGTCTTCCTTTATAAGAGATGCCTTGGTCATGGTGTCTCTTCACATTAATAAAAACCTAAGATACCTGATCTACAGAGTGATCTACAGAGTCCAAGACAACTGGGGCTACACAGAGAAACCCTGTCTCGAAAAGAAAAATGTCCATTACATATTAACATAAAAGCAAGTTGTTATAAGAACTATATTTTACTTTAAGTCTCTGCAAGACTAGGTGCATCCTTTACCACTGAGGCCAGACAAGGCAGCCCAGCTAGAAGAACATATCCAGGAACAGGCAACAGCTTTTGGGATAGCCCCTGCACCAGCTTTTTGGACCCACTTGAAGACCAAGCTGTACATCTGCTGTATATGTATGGGGAGGCCTAGGTCTAGCTTGTGTATGTTATTTGGCTGGTGGTTCAGTCTCTGAGGGCCCCAAGGGTCCAGATTAGTTGACCGTTGGTCTTCCTGTGGGATTCCTAACCCCTTCAGGGCCTGCAGTCCTTCTTCCTATTCTTCCATAAGAGTCCCCAACCTCCATCTACTGCTTGGCTGTGGGTGTCTGCATCTATCTGAGTCAGCTATTGGGTGGAGTCTCTCAGAGGACAGCCATGTCACAGAGTCATCTCCTCTCTGCAAGCATAACAGAGTATCATTAATAGTGTCAGGGATTGATGTTTGCCCATGAGATGGGTCTCAAGTAGGGCTGGTTATTGGTTGGCCATTCTCTCCATCTCTGCTCCATCCCCCATACTAACATTTCTTGTAGACAGGAAATATTTTGGGTTGAAAGTTTTGTGGGTGGTTTGGTGTCTCTATCACTTCACTGATGTTCCTGACTGGCTACAGGAAATAGCCTCTTTAGGCTACATATCCCCAGTGTTGTGAGTCTAAGGTTACTCTCATTGATTCTTGGATGCCTCCCTTATCTAAGGTCTCTGTATTGTCTTGGAGATACCCCCTACCTCCACAACCGCATCAGCTGTAGATTTCCATTTATTCTCATAGTCATCTGGCCATCTCTCCTGTCCTTTCCCACAACTGATCCATCCTAAATGCCCCCATTCTCCTCCTCCCCATACCCTCTCCCTCCCAGGTCCCTCCCTCCATCTGCAAGTTGGTGGTTTTTAAAGATCAATTATGACATAGAAATTGCAGTAGAGGGGAGAATGGTTGTATGATAAAACAGTAGGAGAGGAAAGTGAATGAGAGTGGGGTGGGGATGAAAATGACCATAGTTCATTATATACATTATGGAATCTTCAAAGAAAAAATATTATTCTCCCAATTCATTCAGCTCTTCCAATATTGACATATCTTCCCATGTAACTTCTAAAAATCTCTTTAATTAGTATCACCATAACTCACATCAGAAAAGTTTAAGTTTCATGGTGTGATTAAAAGTTTTCCAAAATTCTCATGGTCATTTAAAAAGTTGAATTTTATCTTGTTTGTTTGTTTGGGGATTATTGTTGTCATGTCAACATGTTTTTGATTCTTTGTGAATTTCATACCATGCATCTCAATTCCACTCATCTCCCTGTCCCTTTACATCTGCTCTCCAATCTTGCAACTTCTCTCAAAAGAAAACAAACAAACAAACAAACAAACAAACAAACATCTTGCTGTGGAAGCTGTGGTGTATCATGGTGTATCACACAGTATATCCTTTTGTCCAAATAGTTTTTCTTGCAAATGATCATTGCAGTGAATCATTGGTCTGGTCTGAAGCCTCTGGTGTCTGCTATACTATCAATACTGGACCCTCACTGACACTCCTCTTGGATATCTTGTTTTTTCCCTGTGTCATGAAGTCTTGCAGCTTTGAATCTGCAGTACAGCCCCTTCACATGCTCCAGCAGATCATCGATGGGATAGATGTTGGGTAGGTGGGATAAATAAATGTTGGGATGGGCCAACTCAAATGTCAATACCATAGGAGGAAATGACATCTCAGAATTATGAGTATACTCTAATCTGATCTCATGGACTCCTGGAGGTCTGCTGACCATACTCTAAGAACATACTCTGATATGTTTATCAGAACCCTGAAGATAAACATATCTCATAAAATACTTTTTAAAACTCTGCTTACCTCTGTAATACTGAGTGGGGAACTAAATTGAGCTATAGATACTGAGAGACAAAGTTTGCGGTCCAAGGAATTGTTCCTGTTCTTGGCAGACTTATTCCAGTGTTTATGGGAAATGAAAAAAATATTTATATACAACATAAAAGAGACAGGCACATTAAAACTGTTGAAAAAGAAAGGAGAAAATTATGTGTACGTTTAAAATATCAAAAATTAAAATTCTATCAAATATATTTTGCATGAAAAGTCATCAAGCCACCCCAACCCATGACCTGCATGGGCTGTGACTTCATCCTGGAGACGAGGAACGATTTAAGCCAACATGACCTCATTTTTTTCTCACCAACCTGCCTCTGAAAAACACTATCGTTTTGTCTGCATATGAGTTCAACTTTCGATTGGAAGATGAATTAATTTCTGGGGACTTAATAATATACAGCCCAGTGATTGAGTTAATACTACTGTGCTGCTTATTTGAAATGTGATTTGAGCAGATTCTAAGTGTTCTCATCCCTTTTCATCTTCCACAATAACTGTACTCATGATGGGTGCATTAATAAATGTAATGTGGTAACCAGTGCACAGTGTGTATGAATATAAAAATTACTTTATCATGTGTCTGAAATATTTATTTATTAAATAACAAAATAGTAAAATTAATTTTTCCATTAAATATTTATTATTAAAAAGAAAGCAAATATATGATAGTATTGTTCAGAGCATACAGTAAACAAAATATATCATGCATTAAAATAAAACTAGCATATAAAAATAAGTTGCAAGACAGAATGGAAATGGGCAACTAATATAGCTTTTCTAATAATTCTCAGAACAAGTATGAGGGAAGAGAGGGAGATAGCACATGTTAACTTTATGTTGTCTTTGCTTGGTGCAACAATTCAGAAAAGAAACATTATTTCTCCTTAGGACTTGAGGTTTGTAGATTTATGTAACTAGTTTACAAAACAGGGAATCTAATACTGACATTGAAATTTCAGATAGGACTGACAGAGGAGCCTAGAGATGAACTGTATCTTAAAAACCAGATAATTTGGAGTCCACAAGTACACTCTGTTTATTTCTTCTTGTTAACATCCATTCTTGTGTAAGCATCCCATTCTCCTGCCTGGTGTACTTTAGGGAAGCTGGAGAGGACCAACAACTGGAGATGATATAGGAGGCATGTAGTAAATAATCAATAAACACTTATTAAAGGACTGAATGAGTGGGACCAGAATAAACCAGTGCCTTTTATGTCTAATTCCACAACTAGCATGTTGGGGTGGTACAGAATAAGTGTCTGCACCTGTATGGTCCAGCCACTACATCACATGTGGCAACAATCCCCATGGGCACCTCGGCAGAACTGAGCTGTGTTGTATTTAGCAAGGTCACCATCCCTTCACAATCTCAGTCTAGGAGCATGAACTTGGAGCATATGTGGAAGCTTGAGTGTCAAGTACTCAAATGACCTTCTCCAGGTGTGGCTCAAGACAATGCCGGAGCAAACAGCCACAGCCTCTGAGCTTCCTTGCCTCTCCACACCTCTAAGTATATTCCTGGGCAGGGTAGATGGCTCAGTGGGTAAGACCATTCGCTCTGTACGCATGAGGAAGTGAATTCAAATGGCCAGCACCCATGCCAAAATCCAACCATTGCTGCATGTGCCTGTGTCCTCAGCGGGGAGAGGTAGCAACAGGTAGATTCTGATGCTTAAATGTCTAGACAGCCTAGTTCAAACAGAGAATTTCAGTGAGAGACGCTGTCTGCAGACAAACCAGATAGATGACAAAAGAAGATACCCAGCATCCTTCCCAGGCCTCTGCAAGCATGCATCCAGATGAGTGTACCTACCTCCCCCTCCTCTTCCCCCCCCTGTCTTTATGTGTCTCTGTGTGTGTGTCTGTCTCTTTGTGTCTCTGTCTTTGTCTCTGTCTCTGTCTCTGTCTCTCTCTCTCTCTCTGTCTCTCTCTCTCTCTCTCACACACACACACACACTAAACCACACACCAAAACACCAATAGCATAACACTTTCTCAAACAAGTTATAGATGTCTAGGCTTTAGAAGCTGTGGGGTAAAAGGAACCCGAAGGACATAAATAAATGAAGAAGAAATAACACACCTGATAGATAACCCAAGGCTGAAGACCCAGGTTGGGACAGCTAGAAACAGCAGAAACTGTACTTAGGAATGGCAGTACCTTAGCCACAGAGGACCATGGGCACGTGCACTTTTGACATGGAACTGTTCTGAGGGTCACAACTAATTCAGAAACTTGAGAAATGGCACCTTAACAAAATAAACACTCTTCTCTTTCCTCATCAGCTGGAGACAGGCAAAATGGGAAGCTACAGCTGAAGTGTGGTTCGGCTATGGCTGAACATGATATGATTTGTGTCTGATTCTTGTGTGTCAAACTTGCAAGTTCAGAGACACAGGAGTGAGAAGCAGATATCTTAGCAAAATAAGCCATACAATCGAGAAAGAGAAAAAGTTTAAAAGTGTGGAGCAGGACAAGCTTGTACAGGCTGCATCTGGAGAACTCTAGGTTGTTGCTGTTGCACATCAGAGGGCCGGCATTATGAACACTTTATGAGATTGCTGAGGAATATGACTTTACAGAGAGACCCTCTAGTCTGAGACAGAAGAGTGACACTTGTTGCTAGAGTCCAGTGAGCCACGTGTGGTGTTCTGAATCTGTAGTTCAAGCATTCTGGAGGCAGGAGCAGGAAGATTGTGAGTTCAAGTTCAGCCTGGACTATGTACCAAAACCGTACCTCTATAGTTACCACATAAATAAATAGCCCAGTATGCTGTGATGCAGTTGAGAGGTGAGCAGGCTGTGAGTCTCTGTGTTCATCTGTCTTTCTAAGGAAGAGCCTCTGGGAGGACTAGAACCAGTTCTGGTCTTACTTCTCATGCATTTTCCTTATAGTATTTGGGTTAAACTGATAGAGTGCTTTCAATGGGAAAGTAGCAAAAATGCAAGTTTTAAAAATTAATACAGTAAGTTAGCCAGTTTAAAAACATTTATGAGCATTGTTCAATGTCAGTCAGTGTAGCTGAGTAAAGCATATTTCAGAAAAATTTTGAAAACTATGGTGTGCTTGCATAATGAATATTTCATAATCAAAGTCATTTGGCTCTCAAACATACTACTTTTAAGATTAAAAAAGTATAGCCTCCAATGTTATAGACACAGCATCCACAAACAACAGGGACATATTGAACTGTCCTCATTGTGTCCATGATATCAGAGCAAAGTGGGGCAAAGTGAGAATCAGGAAAGGCTCTAAACTCTTGGTTCCCTTTGCCTAGGGTGTTCATGATGAATTAGCCAAATTTTCACTGTTTAAATAAATGTTTATAATCAATCATAGAAGAAAATGATTTGTTGTTTGTCTGTTTGGATACTGCAGTCAAACTTGGGACTCTATACACTCTGAACATTCATGCTGCTGCTGGGGTACACTCAGAAACTAGCAAAAGATTTGGGGTTGTAGAGCATGAAGATACTGAAGAAAAATGGTTTATGAGAATGGAGCTCTTGAAACACGAGGTTTTTTCCTCCAGTGCTTTAGGAAGATGCTAGACACTGGCAGAAGCAACATGATCCTCTCCTCCTCTTCTCTACCGCTCAACTACACATGAACTTTATCAACTTCTCATTAGTTTTCATAATTAAATCCCTAAAGAAAGTTTCCTCCTCCCCCACTCCTCCCCTCCTTCCCCCCTCCTCCTCCTCCCCCCCTCTCCTCCTCCTCCTTTTCTTCTTCTTCTTCTTCTTCTTCTTCTTCTTCTTCTTCTTCTTCTTCTTCTTCTTCTTCTTCTTCTTCTTCCTCCACTGTTACTTCTGCTACTGCTGCTTCTCCTCCTCCTCCTCCTTTTCCTCCTCCTCCTTCTTTTAAATCTTTCTCATCTCAGTATAACAAGGCTCCTGATCCTTACACTCTAGAAGTTTCTTGGTATGATTTAGGGAACACAAGAGATGTTCCAGTTTTCAGAGCTGGGAGATGAGCTGTATAGAAACAACATGCCCAAGGTCAGAAAGACCATGTATGTGGTCAACCTCCAGCCATAGATGTTATTCAGCTGCATCTGGGAAACTCTACAGAGTCTAATGAGGTACAAAGGAATGATACATGCCAAATACTAAGCTTTCTGAGATGACAGAGGAGAGAAGGAAGAGAGGGAGGGAGGGAGGGAGGGAGGGAGGGAGGGAGGGAGGGAGGGAGGGAAGACAAAAAGAAGGAAGGAAGGAAATAAATTCTGATTTGATACATTTCTTAATTCAGGCTACCAAGCTGACAGGTTACTGAACTTGAAATGAGAAGAGATGTGAACGATTGGCACATTAACATCAGGATTAGTAAGTAAATCCTAGCATACAGTGAACTTGGGATATGTTATTGGGATATCTATCTATCTATCTATCTATCTATCTATCTATCTATCTATCTATCTATCTATCTATCTATATCAATATAGTCTATATTATATATAACAGTATATGATATATATATATGTGTATATATATATATAGTCTATGTTTATACCAAACCACCAATATTCTTATGTAATTTAAGGATTAGTTAGTCAACTCTCAATGTCCAGGTACCAGCTGAAAGAGTTGAAATGAAATGCCATCTTCTGTGAGTTACATGCTTCTGTGAGGCATGAGCAAAGAGGATGCTCATAAAATATCCCCATCCCACAGACACCACAATCTGCTGCCTAACAAGGTACTATTTTTGGAGGAAAGCAAGTGAGCTCTGACCACTGGTTTACTGTTTTCAATAATATATTGCCCTGGAAAAGCATTAACAAAGAAGCAATGGAAAGGAAAAGCAATGCCTTTGGCTCAGAGCAAACAGCATAACAATGACACCAAATGGAGGGAAATGGGACGTGGAAGCCTGAGCAGCAGTCCGTAGGTATTGAGAGCCTGCTTTTCTAAAGGAGAAGCCCGCAGCAGAGCTCTGCATTAGCATAGGCCAATTTAACTCAGGTTCTAATGTAGGCAGAGAAGCTCTGAATGAGTAATTGCTGGAGGGGCAATTGTGGAAATAATTTTTTCAAGAGATACATTTTAGTTATTCCTAGGCCTCTGCAAACATGAGCTTAATAATCCTTTCAATGGATACTGAGTTATCATAAAATAATCTAAATGCTACTAAATGGTATTTAAAATGATTGTCAGACACTGGCAGACTTGTCTGAGTGGCAGTCTGGCTGCTAATGCATCTGTAATACAGCCGGTAAGGAGTGGGGAAGGCAGGCACATCCCTGGCACCCAACTCCTCTGTGATTCTTTTGGCTTTCTCTTTGACTCGCATCTACTTTCTGGCACTCTGCTTCATCTCTTAGTCTTTGCCATCATTCTTCAGATCCTGTCTAAACCCTGGATGATCATGAAAGGGACAGGTCTGACTACTGTTGCCCCCAATCCCAGCAGCTAGTGAGGTAGGGCACAGCTTCCGGGAAATGGCACACTGAGATGCACACAGCCTTTCCACAGCCCCAAAGAGTCATAGGTATATTGAGAAGAGAAGAGAAGAGAAGAGAAGAGAAGAGAAGAGAAGAGAAGAGAAGAGAAGAGAAGAGAAGAGAAGAGGAGAGAAGAGAAGAGAAGGGGAGAGGGGAGAAGAGAAGAGAAGAGAAGAGAAGAGAAGAGAAGAGAAGAGAAGAGAAGAGAAGAGAAGAGAAGAGAAGAGAAGGGGAGAGGGGAGAGGGGAGGGGGGAGGGGGGAGGGGGGAGGGGGGAGGGAAGGGAAGGGAAGGGAAGGGAAGGGAAGGGAAGGGAAGGGAAGGGAAGGGAAGGGAAGGGAAGGGAAGGGAAGGGAAGGGAAGGGAAGGGAAGGGAAGGGAAGGGAAGGGAAGGGAAGGGAAGGGAAGGGAAACGGTTCAAGCAATGCACTTTCGTGCATGATGCCCTATCCAGAAACAAAAATGTCCAGGGCTGCACAATAACCAGCCTGAGTACAAAAGTTCCGGAAGCTCAGAATCTATGCTCCAGTGATATATTGCCCCAAAGAAGACCTACAAGTCAAAATGCTAATGTTCTCATATTGTAGCACACCGGGCTATATGGTTTTTTTTCAGCACTTGGAAGCCACTGCTGTAATGCCAAGCAAAGGCACAATTGCCTTCATGTTTTGTTAAGGGACAAATACGGTTTAGAGATCAAAAATGCCCATAAATAAAGGTGGCCTTGAGGCTGGAGAGATGGCTCAGTGTTTATGAGCAGCTGTTGCTCTTCAAGAGGACCTGGGTTCAGTTCTCAACACTCACATGGTGGCTTGCAACCATCTGATCCCAGAAGAATCTGATGCTTTCTTCCAGCTTCTTTGGGTACCATAAACATATATGCAGACAAAACACTCATACACATAAAGTCAATGAATTATAAATAATAGATAAGTCATCTTTGTGGAAGAAAAATAATTTGAGAAAAATCTTTGAGGTGGTCTCAGTTCTTAATTTTTGTTTATTTATTTATTTATTTATTTATTTATTTTTAAAATGGCAAAATGCATTCAATGAATATTCTTAATTTATTCTTAGGAAGAATTTTAAACACATTCCAAGTAGCAATTGGGAGTTCTCTTTCCCCACCATCCTCAGCGTGGAGAATGCAGGTGGGAAACAGTGTCTTCTGTCTCCTGTTTCAGATTTCAAAACATGTCAAGAAGTGGTGAGAGGGGGCTGGAAGCACAAGGCCATTTCCATCTCCCACTGCTGACAGGCAGCCAGCTGGTCATGGTGCCCAGAGCAGCGATGCAGAGAGAAAGGCAGAGGCAAAGCAAGGAGCCTGGTGGAGACACAGGCTGCAGCCCTGCTGGCAAGCTTGCCAACAGTACTGAGAGCTGCCATTTGCAAGACAGTGTGTCTGCTGCCTTGGGTGTCACTGAGAGCTGCAAGCAGACTGAGAATAAACTAGGAGACACAGGAGGTGGGGAGGGCGCCTCTGAGATACTCCCTGGCATCTGTGGTTTCCCTGGAAAAAGGTCTGAGCCAAAGGTTTCAGCATAAAAAAATAAGTAAATAAAAAGAAATACAAAGAAAGAATGATCTATGACCTGCCTGTCCCCTGCAACTAGGAAGGCAAAGACAGCATATGTGTATACTATACTGATATCTGCAAGAAGTGAGTTACCCCAAATAAATACAGTGCTTTTCTCAGACAGGGCCTCTCTTTGAAGGTATCAATTTTGTACCCTAATTCCTGGAATCCTGTCAATCACTGTCAGATGATCACTAAGTAAAAGCTCAGTCAACTGGATCAGAGACACAAGGTACAACACGCTGCTGACAACTTTATCCACCATGAGCGTGACAGAGCAGCATGAATTTATCTGGTGTCAAACTGAATTTGAAAAGTCAAAATATTTCTCCCTGAATGCTAGAATTAATACCACAGTACATATTAAAGCTAAAGGAACAAGATGATTTTACGGCCACTTAGCGAGTGGGTGTGATGTTAGTTAGAAATTGTATTTGAGTATGAGCCGTAAGTACAGGAACCTACGTTTTCTGCCCCTATTCCTACTCAATACCATAGAAGAAAAAAAAATATGGGCCAGTAACCATTAAAATCATCAACATGATGTCTGGTGAGGCCAGGCGAGAGGAAAAGATTCTTCTCAAACCGATGAGAGGTAAGCTCTATAATCCCTTCATTTCGTCTTAAGTTTTAAAAAGTTATTTTATGTGTATGAATGTTTTGTCGCCAGGTGTGTCTATGTACCACACGTGTGCACGATGCCTGTGGAGGCCAGAAGAGGGCTTCTGTTTATCTAGATCTGGATTTACAGGCAGTTGTGAACTGCAGTGTGGGTGCTGAGAATTGAACTTGGATACTCTGGAAGAGCAAGCAGTGCTTTTAACCACTGACCTGTCGCTCCAGCTCCCATCTCTGCAAGTGTTTTTGAGAGCAATTAGGTAGCTTCTGCCTTCTGACCTATGGGCCTGTTCAAGAGTACATTCCACAGAGATGCTTGCCAACTTCACAAAGATGTCTTTCTATTGTGGTGATTATCCCATTGTTCAAAACAGTGCAATACCAGAAACCATCTAAATGTCCTTCCCTAGGGAAGAGAAGAGTAAATAGTGGTCTGTATAGGATGATAAGACAATGATGTTGAAAAGATGGCCAAAGGCAGCTGGAGAGACGGCTTAGCCACTATGGGCTAAGTTCACAACCAAAATTAAAAGATAGGCAAATCTGTATGCAGCCGATGTGTAATGTGTTCATACTAAGGGAGAAGTACCTAGTGAAACAGGACAGTGAGATCCCATTTGTGTTAAGAGAATTAGCAAAGTGTATGTATGGTTGTATTATCATAGCAAACTATACAGGGGGCAATGCAAGATTCCTCTAAGCATATAAACATAGAGGAAGTTACTCAGTTCTCTTTCTCTCCCTGCCCCAAGAGCATTTTATTTGACTCCAGTACTCATCCTGGTACTGTCTTTTATGATACTCTCCTTTCCCACCACATCCATCTCAGATTATACCCAAGATGCAGTGGCATCCTTTCCAATTAACAAATTCCCTGGAATTGTCATAACACATCACCGCAGGTTTTCAGGCTTAAAACAGCATAGTCTTATTTTCTAAATTCTGAATTTGAGAAGCCCCAAACTCATGGAACACCAGGTTCATATTCCCTCTGTGTGAGCTAATCACTGTTTTTGCCTCTGCCAGCTCCTGGTAGCTCCAGGCGCCTCTTGTCTTTAGGTACAAAACTATCTCTGCTTTTGTGGCTAGCTGGGCTTTCTCCCTTTCTGACTCTTACTAAAGCAATTGTTGGATTTATTTACTAGAATTGAAGATGCAACCTAAGAAGTGTGAACACATCGCTCTAGTTAGAAAGCACATCCCGCTCTCTAGTTTTATTAACATCAAATAAAATGGACTGAGGTCTGCCATGACAGCCAGGAGGGTTTGTGAGGGGAGTCTGGCCGTTTCTTTTTGACTAGGATGAGGAACAAGGAGGGATTCTTTTCCTTTAGGACAGCCAGGATGGGCACTGCTGAATGGTTAGAGCCCAAGTAGAAGGCAGAGCTGAGGACCACTGAGAACTGAGGATTTCACGGCTTTCACACAGCTCTAGTTGTGACAGATCAAAATCTGTCTTTGGATTGTGCAGAGGAGAGGCAATACACATGGTCATCTTACTGTTATAGCCAATGAGACACAGGTTGGTGGAGTTGGGGCAAATAGTCTAGAAACCATAGAACCCCATTCTGTGGGTGGAAACAGGATGGTTGTTGGAACCTGTGGATCAGTTGACTGAGAGGCCCCCTGATGCTGCCCTCACAGTACCTTCTGCACTTGCTCGACTGGGAGGAGGCTGAACCAGTCAGGAGCCTCTGGCGAGTGTATCAACAGTGTCAAGTTCAGTCACTTCCTACGGCAACTGCCAGGCACCCTGGCAGAGTCTGCCAAGGACTGCTGCGCTTTACCTTTTAAATATCCCTCCCAAAGCCCATGAGACCGATGACCAGGGACGCCATCAGCAGGAGGACAGCAGGTGTTTGTGGGCTGCCCTTGAAGGGAATCTCATGTCTCAGCTGCCCTCTTCTCTCTTTGCTTCCTGGTCTCCATAAGGTGAGGTCTTCCCCCTTTTGTACTTTTACCTTGATATACTGCACTGAAACATAGATCACTCAAGCAAACATAGATCAGAACTTCTGAAACTATGAGCCAAAATATTTCTATTTTATAAAGTATTCACCTCGGGTATTTTGTCACAGTGATGTAAAGCTGACTAACACAGAGAACCAAGGCCTCTGAGAAGGTCTGATGTCGGTACTCCGAAGTGTTCTTCCTAAAGAACACGGGGAACAGCTGTTCTCCAGTGCTGCTGGCAAGACTGTGTGAACTGATACCAGAGAGTATCCTCTCCATCCCCCACAGCTGATCTGCCACCCCTGTGTCCCCTTTTCTATGTTTATACACCCCATCCCCACTATGGGAACAGCTCCTCTCGCGGTAAGATACAAGTCCTTCTCCTGAGACACTGAAAGTCCCCAGCACCTGTTTCACAGGCAGCACAGGCAGGGGAGCCACCGTGCTGGTTTTAGACTTTTGAGAAGGTTCTCGAAGAGAAGATTATCTGGGATGACTTGAGAATCCCAGGAGTCACATCTGTTTACTCATTAGCGGCACCCTGCAGCCTCTTCCAGGTAAATGGAATTCACTTCCCAAGTCTTTCCGTCTGCAAACCATGGTCAATTTCTTAGAGCAGAGTAGCAACATCTCCAGTCAGACTTAGGGCAAGACTAGGACATGCTGCTTGGCTTCTCCCACTCAGCAGATTCCAAAGAACAAGGGCAAGCAGGCCTGCGGGAGGGGCACTTGCGTAGGAGCTAAGCTTCCTGTGAATGGAAGCAGGAAGCCCCAGCTGAGACACGCCAGTGGTAAAACAGAACACAACTCTTGTCATAACTAAGATTATTTAAATTTGCATTTATTCATTTGGTGTGTGTATGGGGTGGGGTGGGATGGGGGGTGAGGTCTGTTACCTGTGGATGCACAGTTACACTTTGCCCACTCCTGTCTTCACGTAGAGGTGAGAGGTCAAATTTGGTGTCCGCCTCCATCACTCTCCACCATGTTTTGTTTTGTTTGTTTTAAACAGGGTGTCTCACTAAACTGAGCTCACATCTTTGGCTAGACTGGCTGCCTAGTGGGTCCTGGGATCTGTCTCACTCCCAGAACTGGCGTTAAAAACCAGCCCCCGCCCCCACCTGGCTTTTATGTAGGTAGGAATCCAAATTCAAGTTCTGTTTGCTCAGCAAGCACTTCACCCATTGAGTCATCTTCATGGTTCCAATTTTTTTTTATATTTTAAAAATAAATTTTATTGTGTGTATTTTAGGCTTAGAGTGGGATGCTATTGTAAGATGGCAAAATGCTCCAACGGTATTCTGGTATCATGGTAAAGTAGATCAACTTTTATTGTCTCAATTACCTTTGTGTGAATGTGTTGAGACAGGCTGAGCTTTATTTATTTTACAAAAGAATTCACTTCAGTACAGTTTTATGAACTCTTGCCCTACAGTTTTATGTTACAATTCTATATTTGTACACGGTACACATCTACTATTGTGTGCATTTTTAAAACGTACACCTTCCTATCTCTTCTGGGGCTCTGCCCAGCCACTATTAATACTGTTTTAGAATCTGTGTATACCTTCAATTGCATTGTGTTTTTCTTTCTGTATCTAGCTTATTTCGTTTAGCATGACTCTGAGTCCATCCATGTTGCAGCAAATGACAGGCTGTCCCTTCTTTATTGAGGCTGAACGAGAGTCCATTTTATACATGTACTGTAGTAGTTTATTTATCTATGCATCTACAGCCTGCTGTCCATGGTGACATTGTTTACAAGAGCCATGGTATGAGAACAAGCTAACTACTGACTTTGTACTTTTCTCCCCTGCCCCTTGGTGGCTATCTGTTCTCTACCTTGTTTCCCTACTATTTGTTTGATTCTTTGTATTAGATTTCTATGGTATTAAGAAGAAATGAGGTGGCTCAAACAATATGGGTGCCATCTCCCCACCCTTCTGGAGGCTAGAAGTTCTACTTCAGAGCTGCAGGATCATGCTCCCTTGGGAGTCTACTTTGCACCTTCTGATTGCTGGTGGTTTGCTATGGCTCCTTGGAGCTCCGTGGATGGCAGCTGCAATCTCTGTCTCCTTCGATCTATTACCTTCACCTTTCAGAATTCTTAGGCAAAATAAGAGAAAGCTCACTAGGACAAAGAAGTTCGGTGTCAATCTCATTTGACCCTGTCCTGAGAAGCCGGATTGCAATAATTTCTCTCTTGTTATTTGTATTCTAGGAATGGGAATCTGCCTATCATCTATCTATGTTTGCTTTGTCCACCTTAAAATTTTATGCACCTTGTAGTTATTTTACAATGATGTTTTTTAGAATGGGGGGGGGGGATGCAATACAGATGTGATTCTGCCAGCAATTCCAAGAGTTTGGAAGGCTGAAATGCAAGGCATCCACTAGATTTTTCAGATGATGATTGAGGCTTATCTCCTGTGACTCTTAAAGTCCCTAGGAGTCTGCTGACAGAGAAGCAGAGATATTGAGCAGGGAAATATTTCAAAGCAGAAGAGAAGAGGGTGGCTCCCTCCTCCAAAGAAGATGCTCCAAAGAGGATGAAGTCCTGTGCCCTCTGTGCACCTGGTCCTATGTGCATTCTTCTATAATCTAACAGGGGTAGAATGGCGATGGGTGATCAAGATCCCGAGGAGCACAGTGTGTGAGGTCTGGTGAGGTAGGCTCCACTCTGAGCTTTATGGCTGAGGAGCTCAGTAACATGACCTCGGGAAGGGCATTTGACCTCTACTATCTCATCTGCCTCCAGCTATCATCTGTGAAACCATGGTAAAAACCCTGAGTTGTTCCAAGAATTAGACATGGCAGTAGACACATACTAAGTGTCATTGTATGGTGGATTGATATTATATCTCTTCCCAATTTCACTTCTGCTTTGCTGTTATAGTTAATATGAGCAGTTTCTAAGCTAGTAAAAAGCAGTAAAAGTAGCAACACCAAAGTAATGAGAAGTCATATTTTATAACAGAGATCCTGAATTCTGTTTGGATCTAGTTCAACAGAATCAGAGATCTCCAGCACCAGCTCCAGCTACTGCCCCAGGGTTTTGTCCACTGCAGTAGAAACTGGAGAGCTACTGACTGTGCAGCATACACTGTACAGAACTGTGGCTGTCTCCAGAAAAAAAAAATCTAAATGAATGGACCACAAGATAACAACACACAACTCCTTGCATTCTTTCCTTTCTCCCTTCCCTCTCCCTTCTTTCCTCCTTCCTTCCCGTCCTCTTTGCTACCTCCCACCCCCATAACTTCCATGAGGCAGAGTTGTGAATCAATCAGGATGTCAAACTGTAGCTGCAACATAATCCCCAGCAAAACCACTGATTGTCCCAAGTGATCAATTGTTAGACTCCTTGGTTACGGGCCAGGACGGCAGTCTTATAAACAGTCTGTGTCCACTGAGGCCCAGATCTGTGTCAATTTCTTAGGCTCACATACAAGGCAAGAATGTATTATTAGTGCCTAATTCTTAGTGTTGGGAAATTAAAGCTTCCCTTGGGGGTGGAGGGAAAACACCAGCATTTGTGACAACTTGTATTATGGTCTCCTGAGAGAAATTACCAACATGAATGACATGAATCTGAATTCTTATACTGGACTTACAGAGTGCTTTCTGACAAGCAAATAGCAGTTATTTTATGGTGTGATGGGTAGAACTTCAAACAAGAATTCCCTTCCTTGGCTTGGGTTTAGATGTCAGGTTTCACTGTCTTGTTCTTTTCATAATTCTAGGTTAACTCAGAATTTCTCTAAGATCCCTAAGCTGGAAAAAAAGAATAATTTTCTCCAAACAAATATATGAGTATGAAGTTTTAATCTCATTAATATTCTGTGTACATATAGAATATAATGTACAGATATATCATGTAGAAAAACCATTTCCTCAATTAATTTTTTTTCTTAAAATGGTATGAGTGTTTTAGTTTAGAAACCTAAGATTTGATGAAAAAACAGAGTTGGTAATAACTTTGTAACATTTTGAAAATTAAATATAATATACCTATCTTAGTATGCACTGAAATGCAAAAAAAGAAAAAAAAAGGTACCCAAAGTATACTAAATGGCATTTTCTGGGTCTTGGCTAGCCAGGCCCTATGATGCTTAGTTAGATCTATCCATCCCCCTGATGCATTGTAGCAGGCTTATTCTCCTTAATATTGAGCCTGGTCCCTAAGAAACTGGAATGACACTTCATGATGAGGCATGATGACAATGGTGAGAAGATCTTGAAGCTGGAATTAAAGTCAACAACATTTAATTGTAGTTAATCAAAGGAGAGATTGTTCCAAGGGGGCTTGGCATGGTCAGATGGCCGTGATAAGATGGTTTGAGGATCAGAGCTGGAAGGAATCAATGGATTTAAAAGAGGAACCAGAGCATCAAAGGACCCAGCCTATGCCAACACCTTATGAGATCTCCAACAGAGGACCAGGTACATTGTGCTTGAATTCCTTCCCTTCTCAAGAGCTATAAGTCATGTCTGAATTCCCTTTTGAGACTCAAAGGTGACAATCACAAACTGCAAAGATTAAACGAGGTCATATTTGAGGGAACATCCTGCCACAATCCTTCCTCTAGTTCTGATAACTTGATGCATATTTGAAGTATGTCAACCTCAAGGTCTCCCAAGTCTAGCTCATTTGCACTGATGCTGAGAAGACTCTGTGTATTTGCTGTGCTTTGAATATGGACAGTGTTCCCCAAAAGTCTGTGTGATAAAGGATTGTTCCCTGGAGAGGCACCATTAGAAATGCTGTGGACCTTTAGGAAGTGAGGTTTCATGGGAGATCCTCATATCACTGATGAGTGCTTCAAAAGGAATTGTGGGGCCCACTTCTCTTTCTGCTGTTTTTTTTTTTTTCTTCCTGGATTAGGAGTGATCTGAGTGTTCTGATAGATGTAGCTTAGTATCCAACACTCTTACCAGGAGCTGAAGGCAACAGATCCAAACTCAGACTGGCACATTGAAAACTATAAATTTAATGAATCTTTCTTGTTCTAAGTTAACTGCTACAGGCATATCATTGTAGTAATGCATTTCTATACTAGTGATGATTGCGATACAGGCAAACTCCAAACCCTTTATCTCCTATTATGAATGAAACTCTATCTAATTCCCAGTTGTGACAGCTGAAAGCATTGGTTGGTAAGCTTTTTGGGTAAGACAAGTATTTCTCAGGAGCCCTGGGATTTTCCCTCTAGTGTTCTTAGACAAATGTGAGGTCAAACAGTCTTGTTTTGGATGTGTGTTTTAACTTCTTAGAGTGTTGGTAAGAACCATTTATACCTAGTTCTGAGAGTCTATTCTTAATGTCATTTAAGCATCAGGTCTTCATGAGTTGATGCCACTGGAAGGCTTTGCCTCTTTGTTATTCTTTGCATAGTACTGGATCCTTTAGCAGCAGCAGCAGAAACATTGTATGAAGTCAAAGATGGCTGCATGTCTAACTTGAGACTCTTGCCTGTGGATTGCTTGTTTTATTTGCAAACAGTCAGATAGTTAATGATTGCTCCCTAGAGCCAACAGTTATTACGACGAGGCTTGTTTTATGCTTGTTGTGAGAATGAGATGCTTATGTAGTCATCACTTTCTGCTTGGTTCATTTCAGAGGGTAAACTCAAGAGGTAAATTCACAGAGGTTTGAATTCTGGTTCAGGACAGGCTTCACAGTGTAGGGCTCGTTTGGAGCAGGTAGGAGCCAAGCTGTAGTTGCTCAGGACTAGTGGATACACAATAAGATTGAGAGTCAAGGGTTTGGAGATGTTGGAGAGCAAACAATTGTTTTCATTGCTCAATGCTGTCTGTGAAGAGTTTGACAGTTAAATGATAATGTAAATTGATTTCATAAAAAATTTTCAAAATAATAAAGTTATTTGCAACATTAATCTTCCTGAAGAATATTTTTTCCTGAATGAGTGGGGTCAAGTTGATGAAGACAGTGGTATAATAAAGTCACTATAACTTTGACTGGAACTGTAGATACAGATGGCTTGGTTTTTACAGCAAATTCTTTTGAGTACATACTCAGAAGTGGTGAGACTATAATGATGAACAGATGGGATATGAAGAGGAGAGTTCACTATGGGAATAGATTTAGTTATATACAGCAATAAAGATTGCTCTGACAAATAGAGGTATTGAGGAATTAAAAGGGGGTGGGACAGACAACAAGTACTGATTATATTGTAATGTAGTGAGCAGAGCTTCAATCAAGAAATTCCAAGATTTAGATTTCTATTCAGGCCTTCACTGATTTGTTCTCTGCATAATTCTAGGTAACCTTGCTTTTCTCTAAGACATTATATTGATAAGAATAATTTTAGCATACCAAGGACCTCAAGGTTAAGTCATGAACACTGTAAAAGTGAAGAAATAAATAGAAAACAAAAGGGAAAGGAATTCATAAAACATTCTCCAGTTTTTACAATACCAAAATTGCTACCAAAGTAAGGCAGTCATATTATTTTGGATGCATAAAAATCAGAATACCCTGTGCTGTGGGAAGGAAAGAGGCATGAGTTACATGGGGAGGCTGGTGATGTTCTAATCCTTTATCAGTGTTCTTAAGTATGCAAGTGTTGGCATCAGGACCATTTTTAAACTTTGCATGTGCATTTTTCAGTTTTCATGTTTACATTTCACAATAAAATTACGGATGCCACAGCCAATATAGAATGCTATGGTCTGATGAGGGCTGTTGACAGAAAAAGCTAAAAGAACAGTAGAAATTGATACAATCGTTTTATGGAAGATTGGAAGCCAATGTGGAAGTCAACAATGTGCTTTTGGTCGGAATCTCTTAAAATCTAGCAAAATGATGTGCTATAATGTTACACGTACTAAAGCATTTCTTACTAAAGCCAACACAAAAACTTAGAATTGGATTTTCATAATTATAAAAGCTGGCATTCCCTTATGTAATCAATGCTAATAACCATTCCCAGGAGATCAATGCTAATAACCATGGTGGGGATGATATCACTGAAACCAAAGAGATGTCAGTCATAATTAAGGAATAGGGCAACTTTTGCAATGTCTACTTTTAACGAAGGTTCTTAAACCTCCCTTTTAGCCCACCACCCATCAGCTGTAGTGGAAAGGGATACGGGGAAAGTAGAACTGTTTAGAAATGGTCGTTTGGAGCAAATTCCATCTGCTTTGTCAGAAAATCAGCAGTTTGACTCACAGATTAGCAGCCACAGCTCAATCAATCCACTCACAAAGTAGTATGTGGTGTTTCTTGTATCTTTTCCCCCTTTAAAGTAGATGGGAAGTAATATAGCTCTACAACGGGACAATATGCAGAAAGGGAGAGATCTTGGGACCTTCAGTCCTACATGGGAAGTCTTCATCAAATCCCTCCCCTAAAGGCTCGGGGAGCTATGCAGAATAGAAGGTGGAAAGATTATAAGAGTCAGAGGGAATGGCTGACACTAACAAAACAGTATCTTCCAGACACAACAGAACTGACACACATATGAACTCACAGAGACTGTGGCCACATCCACAGGGACTGTACAGGTCCCAGCCCCAGTGCTGAGAGATGGAAGTGGACACGAGCTCCTATTCCTAAACAAGAAGCTATCTCAAACTGACAACTACATCCAAAGGAAAGATCAGCTTTCTCCAATTGAATCTCACTGGATGTATAAGCCCCATGCTCAGTAGTAGCTGGCCAACACAAAATGAACTCAAAGACGGTGTGTGTGTGTGTGTGTGTGGGGGGGTGTTTCTTGTATCTGTTTCCCCTTTAAATTCTGATTGTTTTGTCTCTTTTTTTCTTGTGTGTCTTTGTTTTCTTAAGAGAGACAGAAGGCATGGAGTTGGATGAATGGGAGATAGGGAGGATATGGGATGAGACGAGGGAGCAGAAATCATGAACAGATATATTGTATAAAAGAAGAAATGGGTACAACTGAAATAGAACTGAAAATACTTCCAATACTAATACATATTTCTCTGAAAATATCTTAATGTAACATGGTGCTGTGTGTATATATATATATATATATATATATATATATATAAGTTTTAAAGAAAAAGATGTGTACAATAGGAAAAAAATAAATCATCCAGAACAAAGTTAAACAGGAGAAAGAGAGAGAGGGAGAGGGAGAGGGAGAGGGAGAGGGAGAGGGAGAGGGAGAAAGGGAGAGAGAGAAAGGGAGAGAGAGAGATAATTTTATCAACCAATTTGGTAGTTACTTAGAAAAGCAATGCTCTCAACCCTACACACTGCCTACTTTTATGTTAGATAAGAACGTTTTCCTCTATAGCCACAGTTTAATTACCGCAATCACAAAATTGAGTCTCCCTGAACTATCTACCATCCTGAGTTTATGTTCCCATTCATCAATTGTCTCAGAGGGATCCTTTCTATGTGTTTTTGAGGAACCACCCAGCTTATGTTTGTGTTTATTGTCATGTCTCACTTGATGCCTTAAGTCTGGAAGACTCTTAAGATTTTGTTCCCCTTATCCATGACACTTGAGAACAGTATGGAGTGATCAATTTGGGTGTGTCTCTTTTCATATAAGTAGATGAAGTCTGCACTTTTTTTTTTTTTTAAGACACTTCAGATGTGCTGCCCTGTCCACATTTCTGAGTTGAAGTGTAGACTCTTGTTGATGTGTTTGGTCTATTGCAATGCCGACTTGCTTTACTTGAGCAGATCCCACGTACTGGATCCCCTATCTTCACATGGAATATTCTCAATAAACAAAAAAGAAAGTGAAACATAGAACTCACACTATCCATTTAGAGGTAGGTCATGAAGATGAGGTAGATTCTTAGCAACTCTGACTTGTGCTGAGGAAGTCTGTCTTGTGCTCATGGCAGGTGGATTAAGCCATCACAGTAGAAAGGCTGTGATAATGAATTTGTGCCAATAGAGTCTCTTGCTGGAGGACTTAGGCAGTGTATTTGGTTAATTGAGTCAGGTTACATAATTCTATTAGATGGAAGGAGAACTCTTTAAATGCTCTCAAATTAGAAGAAGAATATCCAACACACAGGTACACGGAAATCAGCCCAATGTAGGAGAAAGAAAAAGAATCCAGCCACATACCCTAGTAGCTTCTCCTTTAGCTACACAGTGTTTATATAATGAAGAAAGAAGAAAATAGAGAAAGAGGAACTGAGATTAACATCAGAGCCCGGATGTGAGGTCATCTTTATTAACTTTCATCTTTTAACATCATTTGTCAATGAATATTTTCACTGTCTTAATGTCTCAAGTTAAAGAACTCTTGAGCACTCTGAGGTCGACTGTGCTCCTCCACTGTAATCTAGAGCCTAGAAACCACAGTAGCTGAGACACCACCTGTTAGAGCATTCAGGTCTAACAAATTAAAACATGGTAACAACTAATTACATTTAAGTTCACGTAAACAAAAAGTAATTTTCAAACATACATTTGTCTCAGATTCTGGGTGATGACTGTATCTATTTATCAGACGCAGGCAATGCTACACTACCTTGCTTCCTTCTGCCCTACTCTCCTGCTCCCCAGTTACTCTGTAGAAACCTTAAGTATCTGTGTAACCATCTTAGAAAATCCTTTCTAGAGTTCTAACTTAAAAAACACTGTGAGTCATGGGCTGTGCACACTTATAGAATATGAAAAGCTTTGACTTGCAAGGAGGGGAGGGGACTGCCCAAGACAACATTGTAACGTGAACCACCAAGATTGCTCAGCAGCAAGAGAATGAAACAACTAATTTTTAGAAATCAGAGAGGAATCAAAGCAGCTACCACTGACTAAGAGAGCAAACAATTTTCCTTTGCCCAGGTGTACTGCCTCACTGTAACTATCCCATTGCCACTGTAGTTTTATATGTAGATCCCAGGACATCCAGAAGTCAACTTTGTGCCTAGAATATTACTTAGTAGTTTTATCCTTTGGGAAGTAATATGAGAATAAATTAAAACGAAACAAACACTGTCTATGAATAAAGCAATGATGACATGCTTGACACAAGTTTTAAAAGCAGTAAGAAAAAAAAAATACAAGATGACAATGTTTCATGAAAGCAAAGCTTTCCCTGTGCAAGGAAAACCCATCTAGAACAAATTGTTCCTGAGACTTGCAAACCACAGACATTTTCCTGTGGTTACTTTTTGGGTTGGTATGTTTCAGGTAAGCATGTTAACTGAGTTGAAATTGTATGGCTAGTCTCCTTAATGTTTTATTTTCCTTGGCATTTGGTGACCCAGTTCTTTCTAAACAATTAGTCTTTGAGGTCATAGTTTCAAGGGACTCAAGTCATACTTGGTGTTTGGAGTAAGAATTTGACAAGCTTTTGGAAGCCTGGGGATTCAGAAACACTGTCCAAGCCATTTTCCTGGGATCGGGGAGGGAGTGTGAACTATTTCACTTAAGGAGTATGTCTTTAAAAGAGTGGTTTCTAGGGGTCCTTTTAAACCAAAGCCCTTTCCTGCACTAAAGTATCATTTAATTAATACCCATGTTCTGTACATTTCTGTGCTTCTGTTTTGCTAAGAAAGATAAATATGTCACAAATCTGGGCTGTGCAGATGGACAGAACTCTCTTAAAGCAGGTCCTTAAAAGTGGAATGTGGGGAGAGATGCAGAGCGAGACAGCCAAGTCAAAAGAAATCTGTCAGCTTTTCAGTAGTTGAATAATTCAGAAGATGTACGGTAAGCCAACTTCTTAATTTCCCGTCCCCCCTTTCTAATTCTTTCCTTTTCATCCTGCGATCTTTCCTTCCTCTCCCTCAAAGCTATTTGTTACAGAGATGCCCTGGGAAGCAGGTGGTCTTCCTTATATGACAGCATCTGCTGCTCCAAATGAGAGGAACAAGATCTAAAGGCTGAGGAAATGAAGCCCACACCTCTAGAAATGCCTTTAAAAACAAAAAACAAAAACTGTCATCTTAGTTATTTTTTGTTGTTGTTGCTAAATCGATGGGAACACTTTTATTGTTCACAACAAAACAAATTATCTAAAGGTACCGCTCCCACTGCTTGACTATTTCTGATACACGTGTTTGTTTGTTTTTATCCAGCCTTGTTTAATTTGGTTTTTTGTTTGTTTGTTTTTTATTTTGGCTCAGGTCTCTTCCCTAGGATTTACAAATGGTGTGGGTGGCTGCAAGTGCTTGAAGGTTTTTCTTAAGCCATTTTAAAATAATATACATACACTGACTCCAGCCTTCCTAGTTGTGATTGTTAGTGATGTTTCAAGGGCACAGTGGTAAGGTGTTTTTGTTTTGTTTTGGTTTGGTTTTGTTTTCTTTTTTTCTGTTTTGTTCTGTTGTTTTGTGTTTTCATTCTTTCAGGACTAGAGGAGAAATGAGTTCCCAAAAGGACTTCTGATTGGCTTATTATCACACCAAAATAAGGAACCAGAGAGCACATGCTAGGAGACTGACCATTTAAAAGAAACAAAACAGTCTGCTCTGGCTGGATAGGGAGGCATTGCAGCTAGAACAAGGTGCATGTCGGTCTGAATTCAGACTGTCATTCTGCCGTGTACTAAGTTTTGCATTTTAGGTTCTTGCCTGCATGTAGATATGATGCATAATATCAACTGTTCTCCAAGTAGCGATGGCAGTTTTGAGACCTTAATTTCCTCAGGTGAATATATTAATACCTATACCAAAGTGTTGAAGGAGGAACTAAGTGGAAGTACCACATAGCACTTGTCTTGTAGGCTCTTCAGTGTCAGCTTCCACTGGGGAACACCTCCCATTTTCCCCTGTCTCCCTGCCAAACACACATAAGCCCAGGTAAATATCTTATACTCACTTCCATGACAGTGAAGCCAGGATGTGGCCTTGCCATTTAAAGGAAGATGTGGGTGAGGTAGAAACCTGTCCCAGCCTGTCACATGGCCACAGTGAACTTGGACTTATGAATAACATCCTTTGTCTCAGACTGGAGATCCCTGCGGGTAGGGCTTAACTCAAACTCCCTCTTGGCAGCTCCTGCACAGCAAGGAAGTAGGGACTCATTTTGGCAGAAGAAATTTTCTTTTTGAACCTCTGCCATTTTGTCCTGTTTTCTAGTTTATCACAAAGCTATGAAATGTGTTTGTGCACTCTTGGAACTCCCTGAGGACCTTGAAACAACCATCCCTGCTGTATGAAACCACAAAATGGTGTCATTCTGCCTTGGAGTCAACCAAAGGTATTTGTCAACATTGTGCTCTCTCTTCTTGCTTCCCTGGCTTATTGTTTCTCCCTTAGGCTAGTATTTCCCTGACCTAGGCTGCTGATTGGCTCCACAGCAATGGGACCCCCAGATCTTCATGGAAGACAAATTCAATGATTTTTAAATGAAGTTCTAAAGATGATCAACTCTAAACCTAAGTTTAGAAACTTTTATCCCACCTAATTCCTCACAGATCTGTTTGTGATCAATTCCCAAGCTCTAGACAAAATTAATCTACTTTCTGTTTATGTTAATTTGTACTTTTATTCATTTTACATAAATAAAGTATTATAGTATATAGCCTCATGGTTCTAGTGTTTTCCCCTTATAATGCTTTGAACTCATTCATATTTTGGCATGCATTAGGGTTCTCTCTCTCTCTCTCTCTCTCTCTCTCTCTCTCTCTCTCTCTCTCTCTCTCTCCTCAGTACTGAGCACAACATTCTATGTCTTGCATTCATCAGCTGCAAAGAATTTAGACTGTTTCCAGTTTGGATTATTAATGCTTCTCTGAACATTATACTAAAGTCCTGGCACAGTTTTTTGTTTCTCCACTAAGTTTTTAAGAGTCTGTTGCAGGATATTTGATCACACTGTGAAACCCAATATTGTGTTGTTTACTGGAAAAACCTGTTTCTAGCTATGATGTGGCTCAGCCTTAGCATATACATTTAATCCTAAACTATGAAGGTAAAGTTAGTTTGTAGAAGAAGTTTAATTGAGTGGCAGACAAAGTGATAAATCAGAGAAAGATTTGACAGAATAGGATATGTTCAACTCTTTTGAGAAGAGGGAGGAAAGAGTAGCTACTTGAGGGGCAGGAGAGAGAGAGAGAGAGAGAGAGAGAGAGTTTTACTGGTATGGTTGTGTAATTGTATAGAGATAAGTTGTAGAGAAGAACAAGGTAGGCATAGGTGAAGATAGATGATCCTGGGGATAAGAAGGAACCAAAATGAGAAGGAACGAGAGGATTAGAACATATTGCCAAAGTCAATAAGAGGCCAAGAAGAGCAAAAATTCAGAAACTGAGAGAGACTCTATCAGCTTGGAGGGGAGTTTGAGTCAAATCTGCAGAGTTGAACTAGCCAGTTAGAGATCAGAAAGAACAAGAAAGGGTAAGTTTATTTAGCATCAAGTCTAGGCCTAGATTAGATTATATGGAGGCTAGAAGCTTCCAGGACTAGAGGTAGGTTAGCAGACAGAGATGGTAAGCATTAGAGACAACAATAACATCAGGCAAATAAAAAATACTTTTACAGGGCTCCTATGCTAAAATCTGAGTGCAACTCTTTAAAGAAATTGTTCAACCCCTTTGAAAAATGTATTGGCATTGATTTTCTTTTTTAATACTAACCTTTGAACTAGTGGACCTTGGTAGTGATAACTCCATGCGGGTTTAGATTCCTCAATGCATGATGATAATAAGAACTTTATTTGTTTGGTTTGTTTTGGTTTGTTTTTGAGACAGGGTTTCTGTGTACAGCCCTAGCTGACCTGAACTTGCTCTGTAGAATAGGCTGGCCTCGAACTCACAGTGATCTACCTGCCTCTGCCTCTCGAATGCTGAGATTAATTCCTATACCACTACTATCCTTTATTAAGATATTAAGAACTTGTAAAAGTACTTGTTAGCTATTTATATGTCATCTTGCTAATTTTGTAATTGGGCTTTCTTAGTATTACTGAGAACTGAGTTCTTTAGTACTTTGGGTGGTAGCTGCATTACCCATAAAGTGATTAGTCATCATTTTACCTGCCCTAAAGTTTCTCTTTCCTCCCTTTCTTCCATATTACTCCCTCTCTCCCTTCCTTTTTTCTTTCATTTCCTCTCCTTATTTTCTGGCTTGCTGTGTCCTAAGCTAACCTTGCTTTAAGCTCCCCATCCTTCTGCCTCAGTCTTCCAGCACTGGGGTTACGGGTGTGCACCTTTTACTTCTTTCTTCCTAGGGAGATCTTGTAAGCACTCTTAAGCCTGAACATGTTCAGTTTGCCCTTTCTTTGTTGGTTCAGCTTGAGCTCTCAGCACCATAGCTTAGACCTTTCTGAGTAGTCAACAATTTTAAAGATGTACTCTTGTGTTCACACTGAATGTTTTACACTTTAGTTTGTGGCAATATCAATGATGCATTCAGAGTTTTTATATTGTGGTGTTAATACAAACATTTATTGAAAAGCCTCTTTTCCTCATTGGACTGTTGGGCATCTTTGCCAAACAATTGTCCATCAACACAAGCCTTATTTCCATAGTCAATTCTGTTCCATTACTCCAAATATCTGTCTAACTGACAGTATCACACTGCCTTCACACTGTAGCTTGTAGTAGATAATTTTTTCACAGTAACTTTAACTATCTTAGGTCCCTTTCATTTCCATGTATATTTTATCATTACCTTGTCAGTTTTCACAACGAATCCTCAAATTGTGTCTGTAAACATGAGTTTCTTCTCTACCCATGGAAACATTCTTTGATTTCTTTCAGCAATACTTTGTGGTTTTGATTATAAAATCCTAAATTCCTTTTATTGATTTATAATCTAATCTAATTTATATAATCTGATATATAATCTAATCTGATTTATAATCTGGGCTGCTTTCACTTCTGTCAGTGGATTAAATTGCTTGTCACTAGTTTGTTCAAATACAGTTAAGGTCTGTGTGTTGATCTTGCATCTTGTGAGCCTGAAAGGTTTGTTCTCGTACTTTGATATTGGGCATGTATGTTCATGTTTCTTAAACATGGATATGATGAGGATCACATTGCTCATGAATACACATAGGCTTGTTTCATCCCTTGTGGTTTCTATGGCTTACTTTAATTTCTTCTATACAGAAAATTCCATCTTTCACCATGAACTACAATGAGAGCTGAAGAATTTTCTTGGATGGTCTTTGAGCTGGCTAGGGTTTTGGCAACTTTTGTCAAGCTAGGCTCAGTTGGGAAGAGGAAATATCAATTGAGAAAATACTGTCATTAGATTGGCCTGTCCATTCACCATTTCCTTGATGAGTGATTTATATGGGAGGGCCTAGCCCATGTGGGTGATGCCACTCACAGGTCCTAGTTGTATGATAAAGCAGGCTGAGTGAAGCATGACAATCAATCAAGGAAGAAGCACTCCACTGCACTGGCTGCTTCAGTTTTTCCCTCCAGATTCCTGCCTTCCCTCCAGGATGCTCTGTGATAGAATGTGTCAACCAAATAAACTCTTTTGTTCCCAAGTTGGTTTTGCTTGGTGTTTTGTCACAGGCATAAAAAGTAAACCTGAGCACTCTTCAGTAAGTTGAGGAAATCCTCTTTTATTATAGGATGGAGAGATTTTAATCATGAATTATTAAACATGAGTTAGTATTGAGTTTTTGCCACATACTTTATCACTTTTCACTGAGATATGGCTGTTGTTCTTTATTATGTTACAATGGGGAATTATAATAGACGATTTTTATACACAAGGCCCAATTTACATCTGGTGGACAAATCTTAATTGATCTTTGATAAAAATCTGTTTTTATTATTTATTAATCTGATTTTATATTTCATGTGTGTTGAGAGTGTGGAGATGTCTAAAGAAAATGTACTTAACTACTCAAACACAGTACCCTGCACTTGAATCTAAAGGACTCATAGAAAAAGCTTGGCAGATGCTTTTAAACCCCATTCTGTGTGGGGAGGAGATGGGCTTGCTGATCACCAGCCTAGCTTCAAGTTCAAGGAGAACATTTGTCTCAAAGGAGTAAACTGGCGGCTGGTAGAGCAAAACACCTAATGCCATTACCTGGTCCTTGCATGCACTTATGTAGGGCTTGAGTACCTACATAAACATGTGTATATACACCACACACACACACACACACACACACACACACACACACACACTCCTCCCCACACAAATACACTATATACATACACATACCACACACACATAAACCATACACACATACACATGCACACACACATATACATACCACATACATACCACACACAAATACACCTTACTCAGACATACACGTGCACATACACAGTCACACTATACACGAATATACCACATACACACAAAGACACCACACACATACACACATGCACAGAAACACTCCCCCCACAAATATACTATACATATACAAACTCCATACACATAAATCACACACACACACATATACTTGCACACACATATACACACAAAGACCACACACACCATACACAAATATACAATACACACACATGCACGCATAGATTCATACCATACACAAATATACCATACATAAAAATAAAATCATACCCACACATACAAACATGCTACACACATAAACCACACACAAATACACCATACATATACACACATTTACATCACAATATGCCACAAATACATACACAAATATACTATACACATACACACCACACAAATACAACACACACACACATACACCACACAAACACAAATACACTACACACACACACACAAACACACACATACACTTGTAAACATACAAAATTACATATATTTGCATATATGACCTGTGTTTGAGAAATACTACTGTGTGTGTGTGTGTGTGTGTGTGTGTGTGTGTGTGTGTGTGTTAATGTCATCTTTATCTAGCTTTTGCCTTATAGAATGGGTTAGGGGTTATTCCTTTCTATTTTGGGGAGAGTTTAAGGAGGATGGAAGTTATTCTGTTTTAAGTGTTTGGTAGGATTCATCACTGAAGCCATATCTGGTTCTCATCTAATCTATGTTAAGTAGTTTTCAGTTGCTGATTAAACTTTTGTGATAAATCTGCTCAGACTTCCTTTATAAGGCTTTGATCATTTGTGATTTGTTGTTCTAATCTTTCATCTACTTTGTTGTTTTACAAATGTTGATAGTGTTTTCTTATCATTCTTTTTGCGTCTGTGAGGACTGCAGCAATGTCCCACTTCTACTAGGTTTCTGATTTCAATTCTCTCTCCAGTCCTCTTTTCTTTAGTCAGTTTAACTAAATTTTATCTTTTCAGAGGCTCAGCTCTTTGTCCCACCATTCTTCTGCTCAGTGGTTCATGTAGCCCCACTGCGGTGCTCAGTCTGCTCCACTCTCACAGTCTGTAGGCTTTGGTTGCCTTCTTCTAGTTTTTGGAGATGGAAAAAATGGATTATTGGTTAATAGTTGTTGAGGTTTGCTCTGTTGCTATGTATTGTACCCATACACCAAGTAATACTATGTAACCTTGCCTCTCCCTCCCCAAAGTTATCCCTAATTGGTCAGTAAAGATGCCTACAGCCTGTAGCTGGGCAGAAGAGAGGTAGGTGGGGCTTTGGTTCAAGAGCTTGAGGTCTGAGACAGAGATCACAAGAGAGAGCAGGAAAAGGAAAAAGACACAAGTAATATCTCGGAGTTACTGATAGAGAAATGGGTAACATAGCATAGAGGGTTGATATCTACCCAACTCTAATGCTTTAAGGTTTAGTACAAATGTAAAGGTTTTGAGTCTCTTATTTGGGAATTAAACAATCTAAGGTGTGGTAGAAACCCCCAAATAATATACTGCAACAGATAGTTGTTGTCATAGTCTTCTTCTTCTTCTTCTTCTTCTTCTTCTTCTTCTTCTTCTTCTTCTTCTTCTTCTTCTTCTTCTTCTTCTTCTTCTTCTTCTTCTTCTTCTTCCTCCTCCTCCTCCTCCTCCTCCTCCTCCTCCTCTTCCTCCTCCTCTCCATCCTCCTCCTTCTCCTCTTCCTCCTCCTGTTCCTGCTCCTGCTTCTTCTTATCACAGGGATTAATAGTGAGGTACAGTCTTGACTTTTAGCACCCCCTTTATTTCATTCTGTAAGTATCAGTAAACTGTGTTTCCATTTTCACTTGTCTCAAAATTTTTAGAATTTTACTGAAATTTGTGTTTTTTGAGAGTGTGCTGCTTGATTTTAACATATTTTTCAAATTTCCATTTTCCCTTAAATTTTAGTCCTAGAAAAAATATTTTTGTTTGATATCAATGTTTTCAAAATTATCAAAGTTTGGTTTGTCCTTACTATATGCTTTATGCTGAAAACATCCCATGCGTGCATGGGAAGAACGTATATTCTAGCTGGTCATGCTGCCTTTTCAGGTCTTCTCCATGTGTGTTCATATCTGATGGTTGATGATTTTGCTTTCTCTTAAGGGCCCCTGTGAAGAAATTAGGCTGCCCCAGATAACTCAGGACAATCAACCTATGACAGAATTTTATTTTAAATGTTGTTTATTCTTTAATAATTTCATACATGTATATAATGAAGTCTGATATTTCCAATCCTCAGTATCCTCTCTCATCCCCCTCATAGGGCAGAGGAGAGGGTAGAAGGAAGAGTTAACCATGCTGTAATTCTTAATCAGATTTCTAATTTCACTTTTCACTTGAAAGGGAACATATAATGTTTCAGAGATTAGGATGTGGGTATCATTAGGATGATATTATCCACCCTACCAAATACTCTTGATTATCAACCTATGGAATATTCTTAGATACTGTCTATAATCAGCACAATCATATTTCTAGAGTAAGACAGTATTGACTCATGAGAAAAAACAGTGTATGCCTACAATAGCACTTGTAAAATATTAATATCAAAAGACTCTTGGGTTTGCAGAATGGGTCCGTGGGATAAAAGTACTTGTGCCAAACTTTATTACCTGAGTTCAATACCTGAAATACACATGATAGAAGAGAACCTACTCCTGCAAGTTGTCCTCTGACCTCCACACACACTTCTTGGTATGCCAGAAATCAGCTATGGATATACACACAAAACTAAAAAACAATGTAAAAGAAGATGATATTTAAAGCAGTAGTTTGATAGTATTTTATAGCCATGCTGTGGTGACATATGCGTTTAATCCCAGCACTTGGGAGGCAAATGCAGGTAGGTCTCTGTGAGTTTGAGGCCAACCTGGTCTACAAAGTGAGTTCCAGGATAGCCAGGATTACATAGAGAAACCCTGTCTTGAAAAATAAAATAATAAAATATTTTGAATCATTGTAAAAATTTCAGAATAATGCATATTATTTTATAAGTATAGGGCCTTTAACTTATATAATCCTGAAAGTCATGTCTGAAAACTACATTTAATATACTTACTATAATAAAAAGTATCCAATTTAACTTGTTAAGTGGTTTCACAAAGTGTCCAGGATTTATTTATTGTACTCAAGTTAGAATCTAACTCTCTTCCAAATATTTCTGTTTATTTGAGAGATTTAGTTGGGGCATAGAAGGACATAATTTTGTACCAACCTACATTTTGTGCCTCTAAATATGAGATTTCAAGGTACAGCTTCCATTTCTAAAAACGGAAGACCCTTATTCCCATATATGTTTATGTCACAAAATATGTTTTAGGATAGAAAGGGTTAATAAATTAGGGATTACATTTTCCTCTGAGGTCTTTTGTGACAGAATTTTATTTAAAAAAAAAAAGTTAGTTCATCCTTTTGTTTGTTTGTTTTGTTTTTCGAGACAGAGTTTCTCTGTATAGCCCTGGCTGTCCTGGAACTCACACTGTAGACCAGGCTGGCCTCGAACTCAGAAATCCGCCTGCCTCTGCCTCCCAAGTGCTGGGATTAAAGGTGTGCGCCACCACGCCTAGCTAAATTTATCTTTACTTGTTTGATATCACATAGCTTCAAAGAAATTGATTTGATTTCTATTCAATTAAGATTTACTATTTTGCCTGCCCAAGCTAACCCATAACTATAAACCTACAAGAAAAGTTGTGGCTGAATAAATGTCACACATTAACTGCCTTCCTTCCAACATTTAGAAATGTCTAGCTGTGAGCCAGGATGTTTCTGACCAGCGAATTCAATGTTAAAGTTTGATGCTCCTTTGTTAGATTTTAAAGTTTTTGTTGGCGGAGGTAAGGCCTTCTGAAGGATGCACACAATATCCCAATAGAGAATAACATGGGAGTTGTTTTGATAATCTGCTGAAGAAGAGTCAGATGATGGGGTTTCTGACCTGTTTCTGAAAATCACAATTTATATAACCGGGGAAGTCAATGTCTGTGAATCTCTTTCTCATCCATAAAATGAAGGTAACTCATCTAGTTTTACGAGTTACTGGCATGTGTTTTAAAAAATGCAACGTATAAAGCAAAGGAAACGGATGACCACCACACTCACATGGATGGCCTTTCCAGTTCTGAATCCTAATAACAGTGGCCAAAGTGTGGATGGCCAGTATCAGGAATGACTGGGGTGTTGTTTTGTTTTGTTTTGTTTTGTTTTGTTTTGTTTTGTTTTGTTTTGTTTATTGTGGGTAGTGAAAATCCATTCGTGGATGTAATAGATTTCCACTGAATGAACTGACAGTGTTTCTCCAAATGAGTTTTCTCTCTATTTCTTATCCACATCCCTGACTCTACCAGCCATCTCACAAGGAACTGATGTGGCATTAGGAAGGTTTAGCTAGCCTTGATGGATTTAGTCCTGACTAGAGAAAGGAGATGAAGACACAGCTCCCTGCATGGTCAGATATGACCTCAATGAAGTAAAACACTAAGGGATGTTGAAATGGCAGAAGTTGGGTCGCTAATATTGATAAGTCAATAATTATAAAAGTAACACATTTCACACACTCAAATTTAGTTTTAAATATGATAGCATAGATGATTTAAGAGGAAACTCACAGAGAGTACGAACTCTCTGACCACGCGTGTGCATGCACACACACAGCCTTTTTGCATGTTAACTAATTGAACAAAAATATATTTCATCTCATTGTAAATATTGTATTCTTAACCTTCACTATAGTGCTACAGAGAGAGTATGTGTATTCTTTCAGCTAAAGGAAAGGTTTCTATCAAAATAATTTTAAATTATTTAGATAATGTAGAGTTTTAAAAATTGTTTAGAGAAAGGAAAACCTGGAAGAAGACAGAGTTCCTCAGCTCATTAGTGTCATTGAATACATGGAGTGTATATACCACTCTCCTTACACTTTATTGCTAGACAGTCATATTGCCACTTCTACCCTTCTCTTGGCTGTGTGTGTGTGTGTGTGTGTGTGTGTGTGTGTCTAAACATTGAACCTGGGGCCACGTACATCCTAGGCAAGTACTCTACCATTAACAAGAATCTCCAGTCCTATACTTAGATCATTATGCCTCTCAATCAAGCTACAAATATCAAAGAAGAATTAAGTTGAGTAAGATCAAGCCATATGCCCTGTCTTTGAATGCCTAGATCCAAAGAAGGACTTCCAATGAAATATTCAGTAGGCAAGCTCCATAAAAGTGGAAAACTTTTTTGGTACTGCCAAGCTAAACCAAAAAAAAAAAAAAAACCAAACCAATGTTGTTTTATAATTGGCTCATTTATTAGAGGAATGTACTCAGGCTGATCAGTGGTTAAGAAAAAGTTCCAGGACAACCAGGGCTACACAGAGAAACTCTGTCTTGGAAACAAAACAAAAGAAAACAACACCAAGAAGAATATGGATGTGGGTCTTGTATGATCAGATTTAAATTCTCACCCCAACCCTTAAATGTGTGAACACATGAAAATCATTTAACGTTCCATGCCTTAGTGTTGTTATGTATAAATACAGATAATCATGGCACATGCACAGAATGACTGTTATAGAAACTATAATTGATTAATATTTGTAAAATGCTTAGAATCAGTGCCTAGAAAATAGTTAAACACTCCATTAATAATTATGGTTAGATAATACATTGAAATAATACATTTCAATCTTCTCCATGTATTTTTCCCTCTTCAGTTTTTTGTCTGTGTTTATGTGTATGTATGGCGAGCACGAGTGTGCATTCACATGTGCTTGCAGAAGCCAGAGAATGATGCTGAATGTCCTGCTCTGTTATGCTCCACTTTATTCATTTGAGACAGAGTCTCACAGAACCTGGAACAAGCCCTCCAAATCTTCCTTTCTGGCTTCTAGTACCTCAAAGTATGCACAGCCATGAGCAGCCATTTTATGTGTGTTCTGAGGTTTTGAACTAGGTCTTCTTACTTGCACAACAAGCATTCTCACTGAGCTATCCCCCAAGCCCCCTTTTCTTCAATTAAACCTAAATTTTGACAATTGCATAATGGAAATTCTGCAAAATGGCATCTCTGTAACTCTCCTATCTTCCATGAGGTGCTTGATGTACAGAGTACAAGTAAGTAGTTCTTTCTGAGATGAGAAAACTGATACAGCAAGAAGATATGTAGGTGGACGTGAAAGATGCCTAGGAATTCTTATACCTCCTGATTATTCACACCTATAACATTGTTGGCCCTCAAATATCTCCTTTCTTGCTTTGCATCTTCATAGCTGATAAAATTATTGCTTTTATTTTGCAGAACAGTTTAAAGTGTAACACAATTGAACAGAAATGACACAAAGTCACCAAAGTCATTAAATGAATCACTTTCAGGATTATCTTCTGATTTTTTTTTTTTTATGACTGGACCATTTTCAATAAGCTATTACAGCTGGGTATGAGGACATTTGACTTTAATCTCAGTACTCTGGAGGCAGAGACAGGCAGATCTCTGAGTTTTAAAGCCAGCATGTTCTACATAATGAATTCCAGGACAGCCAGAATGACATAGAGAGACCTTGTCTCAAAATAACAAAGTTTTTCTTATCTTTTCTCTTCTTTTCTTTTCTTTCTTTTTTTTCTGTTTTTTTTTGTTTGTTTGTTTTGTTTTATTTTGGTTTTTTTTGTTGTTGTTGTTGTTGTTGTTGTTGTTTCAAGACAGGATTTCTCTGTGCAGCCCTGGATGTCCTGGAACTCACTTTGTAGACCAGGTTGGCCTCGAACTCAGAAATCTGCCTGCCTCTGTCTCCCGAGTGCTGGGATTAAAGGTGTGCACCACCAACCCCAGCTACAAAGTTTTAAAAAATTAAGTTAATGCAATTACCAAAAACACAAGAAGACAATGTTGATCAGTGTCTGACTGCCATATGGACCGTATCTGTTAAAATGTCTATTTGTATAATAAAAACTTCAAGTCTCTGAAGAAAGAAATTATAGAAGATCTCAGAAGATGGAAAGATCTCCCATGCTCATGGATTGGCAGGATCAACATTGTAAAAATGGCTATCTTGCCAAAAGCAATCTACAGATTCAATGCAATCCCCATCAAAATTCCAACTCAATTCTTCAACGAATTAGAAAGTGCAATCTGCAAATTCATCTGGAATAACAAAAAACCTAGGATAGCAAAAACTCTTCTCAAGGATAAAAGAACCTCTGGTGGAATCACCATGCCGGACCTAAAGCTCTACTACAGAGCAATTGTGATAAAAACTGCATGGTAGAGATCAGCGCAGGGGTAGCTGGAGCACAGGGTTGCCTGACACCCGCCAGCTACCCACGACCCCCGCTGCAGGATTTTGGGACTGCTGGTGAGTGGAACACAGCTTCTGCTCCAGTCCAATCACGCGGGACCTGAGACTGCTCTGGTTGGGGAGAGAGAAATCCGGCCTACATAGGGCCACAAGCCTCTTCCGGTCAGAAAAGCACCGGGGCAGCTGGGGCACAGGGTCGGCTGACACTCGCCAGCTACCCACAACACCCGCCACAGGATCTTAAGACTTCTGGTGAGTGGAGCACAGCTTCTGCTCCAATCCAATTGCGCGCGGGACCTGAGACTGCATTAGTTAGGGAAGCAGAAACCGGCCTGAGTAGGGTCACAGGCCTCATCCGGCCGGATCAGCGCCGGGGTAGTGGGAGCGCAGGGTTGCCTGACACCCGCGAGCTACCCACGACCACCACTGCAGGATTTTGGGACTGCTGGTGAGTGGAACACAGCTTCTGCTCCAGTCCAATCACGCGGGACCTGAGACTGCTCTGGTTGGGGAGAGAGAAATCCGGCCTACATAGGGCCACAAGCCTCTTCCTGTCAGAAAAGCACCAGGGCAGCTGGGGCGCAGGGTCTGCTGACACTCGCCAGCTACCCACAACACCCGCCACAGGATCTTAAGACTTCTGGAGAGTGGAACACAGCTTCTGCTCCAATCCAATTGCACGCGGGACCAGAGACTGCATTAGTTAGGGAAGCAGAAACCGGCCTGAGTAGGACCACAGGCCTCTTCCGGCTGGACCAGCACCGGGGTACTGTCAGCTACCCACGACCCCCGCCGCAGGATTTAGAGACTGCTGGTGAGTGGAACACAGCTTCTGCTCCAATCTTTAAACAGTGACAACGATAACAACTAACCCCAGAGATTACCAGATGGCGAAAGGTAAACGTAATAATCTTACTAACAGAAACCAAGACCACTCACCATCATCAGAACCCAGCACCCCCACTTCGCCCAGTCCAGGGCACACCAACACACCGGAAAAGCTAGACACAGATTTAAAAGCATATCTCCTGATGATGGTAGAGGACTTCAAGAAGGACTTTAATAACACACTTAAAGAAATACAGGAGAACACTGCTAAACAGGCAGAAGACACTAAAGAGGAAGCACAAAAATCCCTTAAAGAATTGCAGGAGAACACTGCTAAAGAGTTACAAATCCTTAAAGAAAAACAGGATAACATAATCAAACAGGTAGAAGTCCTTACAGAAAAACAGGAAAACACATCCAAACAGATGATGGAAATGAACAAAACCATACTAGACCTAAAAATAGAAGTAGACACAATAAAGAAAACCCAAAATGAGGCAACACTGGAGATAGAAACCCTAGGAAAGAAATCTGGAACCATAGATACGAGCATCAGCAACAGAATACAAGAGATGGAAGAGAGAATCTCAGGTGCAGAAGATTCCATAGAGAACATCGGCACAACAATCAAGGAAAATGTAAAATGCAAAAAGATCCTAACTCAAAACATCCAAGAAATACAGGACACAATGAGAAGACCAAACCTACGGATAATAGGAGTGGATGAGAATGAAGATTTTCAACTCAAAGGACCAGCAAATATCTTCAACAAAATTATAGAAGAAAACTTCCCAAATCTAAAGAAAGAGATGCCCATGAACATACAAGAAGCCTACAGAACTCCAAATAGACTGGACCAGAAAAGAAATACCTCCCGACACATAATAATCAGAACAACAAATGCTCTAAATAAAGATAGAATACTAAAAGCAGTAAGAGAAAAAGGCCAAGTAACATATAAAGGCAAGCCTATCAGAATTACACCAGATTTTTCACCAGAGACTATGAAAGCCAGAAGATCCTGGACGGATGTTATACAGACACTAAAAGAACACAAATTCCAGCCCAGGCTACTATACCCAGCCAAACTCTCAATTAACATAGATGGAGAAACCAAAGTATTCCACGACAAAACCAAATTCACACATTATCTCTCCACGAATCCAGCCCTTCAAAGGATAATAACAGAAAAAAACCAATACAAGGACAGGAACCACGCCCTAGAAACAACAAGAAGGTAATCCCTCAACAAACCTAAAAGAAGACAGCCACAAGAACAAAATGCCAACTTTAACAACAAAAATAACAGGAAACACCAATTACTTTTCCTTAATATCTCTTAATATCAATGGACTCAACTCCCCGATAAAAAGACATAGACTAACAAACTGGCTACACAAACAAGACCCAACATTTTGCTGCTTACAGGAAACTCATCTCAGAGAAAAGGATAGACACTACCTCAGAATGAAAGGCTGGAAAACAATTTTCCAAGCAAATGGCATGAAGAAACAAGCTGGAATAGCCATTCTAATATCTGATAAGATTGACTTCCAACCCAAAGTCATTAAAAAAGACAGGGAGGGACACTTCATACTCATCAAAGGTAAAATCCTCCAAGAGGAACTATCAATCCTGAATATCTATGGTCCAAATACAAAGGCAGCCACATTCATTAAAGAAACTTTAGTAAATCTCAAAGCACACATTGCACCTCATACAATAATAGTGGGAGACTTCAACACACCACTTTCACCAATGGACAGATCATGGAAACAGAAACTAAACAGGGACACAGAGAAACTAAGAGAAATTATGAATCAAATGGATCTGGCAGATATCTACAGAACATTCTATCCTAAAACAAAAGGGTATACCTTCTTCTCAGCACCTCATGGTACCTTCTCCAAAATTGACCACATAATTGGTCACAAAACAGGCCTCAACAGATACAAAAATATTGAAATTGTCCCATGCATCCTATCAGATCACCATGGACTAAGGCTGATCTTCAATAACAAAATAAACAATAGAAAGCCAACCTTCACGTGGAAACTGAACAACACTCTTCTCAATGATACCTTGGTCAAGGAAGGAATAAAGAAAGAAATTAAGGACTTTTTAGAGTTCAATGAAAATGAAGCCACAACATACCGAAACTTATGGGACGCAATGAAAGCATTTCTAAGAGGAAAACTCATAGCTCTGAGTGCCTCCAAAAGGAAACTAGAGAGAGCACACATTAGCAGCTTGACAACACACCTAAAAGCACTAGAACAAAAGGAAGCAAATTCACCCAAGAGGAGTAGACGGCAGGAAATAATCAAACTCAGGGGTGAAATCAACCAAGTGGAAACAAGAAAAACTATTCAAAGAATCAACCAATCAAGGAGCTGGTTCTTTGAGAAAATCAACAAGATAGATAAACCCTTAGCCAGACTCACTAGAGGGCACAGGGAAAGCATCCTAATTAACAAAATCAGAAATGAAAAAGGAGACATAACAACAGATCCTGAAGACATCCAAAACACCATCAGATCCTTCTACCAAAGGCTATACTCAACAAAACTGGAGAACCTGGATGAAATGGAGAAGTTCCTAGACAGATACCAGGTACCAAAGTTGAATCAAGATCAGGTTAATGATCTAAACAGCCCTATATCCCCCAAAGAAATAGAAGCAGTCATTAATAGTGTCCCAACTAAAAAAAGCCCAGGACCAGATGGGTTTAGTGCAGAGTTCTATCAGACCTTTAAAGAAGATCTAATCCCAGTTCTTCACAAACTATTCCACAAAATAGAAACAGAAGGTACTCTACCCAACTCATTCTATGAAGCCACAATTACTCTGATACCTAAACCACAAAAAGACCCAACAAAGATAGAAAACTTCAGACCAATATCCCTTATGAATATTGATGCAAAAATCCTCAATAAAGTTCTTGCTAACCGAATCCAAGAACACATCAAAACAATCATCCATCCTGACCAAGTAGGTTTCATCCCAGGGATGCAAGGATGGTTCAATATATGGAAATCCATCAACGTAATCCAGTATATAAACAATCTCAAAGACAAAAACCACATGGTCATCTCGTTAGATGCGGAAAAAGCATTTGACAAGATCCAACACCCATTCATGATAAAAGTCTTGGAAAGATCAGGAATTCAAGGCCCATACCTAAACATGATAAAAGCAATCTACAGCAAACCAGTAGCCAACATCAAAGTAAATGGTCAGAAGCTTGAAGCAATCCCTCTAAAATCAGGGACTAGACAAGGCTGTCCACTTTCTCCATGCCTATTCAACATTGTACTTGAAGTCCTAGCCAGAGCAATTCGACAACAAAAGGAGATCAAAGGGATACAAATTGGAAAAGATGAAGTCAAAATATCACTCTTTGCAGATGATATGATAGTATATATAAGTGACCCTAAAAATTCCACCAGAGAACTCCTAAGCCTGATAAACAGCTTCGGTGAAGTAGCTGGATATAAAATTAACTCAAACAAATCAATGGCCTTTCTCTACACAAAGAATAAACAGGCTGAGAAAGAAATTAGGGAAACAACACCCTTCTCAATAGTCACAAATAATATAAAATATCTTGGCGTGACTCTAACTAAGGAAGTGAAAGATCTGTATAATAAAAACTTCAAGTCTCTGAAGAAAGAAATTATAGAAGATCTCAGAAGATGGAAAAATCTCCCATGCTCATGGATTGTCAGGATCAACATTGTAAAAATGGCTATCTTGCCAAAAGCAATCTACAGATTCAATGCAATCCCCATCAAAATTCCAAATCAATTCTTCAACGAATTAGAAAGTGCAATCTGCAAATTCATCTGGAATAACAAAAAACCTAGGATAGCAAAAACTCTTCTCAAGGATAAAAGAACCTCTGGTGGAATCACCATGCCAGACCTAAAGCTCTACTACAGAGCAATTGTGATAAAAACTGCATGGTACTGGTATAGTGACAGACAAATAGACCAATGGAATAGAATTGAAGACCCAGAAATGAACCCACACACCTATGGTCACTTGATCTTCGACAAGGGAGCTAAAAACATCCAGTGGAAGAAAGACAGCATTTTCAACAAATGGTGCTGGCACAACTGGTTGTTAACATGTAGAAGAATGCGAATCGATCCATTCCTATCTCCTTGTACTAAGGTCAAGTCTAAGTGGATCAAGGAACTTCACATAAAACCAGAGACACTGAAACTTATAGAGGAGAAAGTGGGGAAAAGCCTTGAAGATATGGGCACAGGGGAAAAATTCCTGAATAGAACAGTAATGGCTTGTGCTGTAAGATCGAGAATTGACAAGTGGGACCTCATGAAACTACAAAGCTTCTGCAAGGCTAAAGACACCATCAATAAGACAAAAAAACCACCAACAGATTGGGAAAGGATCTTCACCTATCCTAAATCAGATAAGGGACTAATATCCAATATATATAAAGAACTCAAGAAGGTGGACTCCAGAAAGTCAAATAACCCCATTAAAAAATGGGGCTCAGAACTGAACATAGAATTCTCACCTGAGGAATACCGAATGGCAGAGAAGCACCTGAAAAAATGTTCAACATCCTTAATCATCAGGGAAATGCAAATCAAAACAACCCTGAGATTCCATCTCACACCAGTCAGAATGGCTAAGATCAAAAATTCAGGTGACAGCAGATGCTGGCGAGGATGTGGAGAAAGAGGAACACTCCTCCATTGTTGGTGGGATTGCAAGCTTGTACAACCACTCTGGAAATCAGTCTGGCGGTTCCTCAGAAAATTGGACATAGTACTACCGGAGGATCCAGCAATACCTCTCCTGGGCATATATCCAGAAGATGTCCCAACCTGTAAAAAGGACACATGCTCCACTATGTTCATAGCAGCCCTATTTATAATAGCCAGAAGCTGGAAAGAACCCAGATGTCCCTCAACAGAGGAATGGATACAGAAATTATGGTACATTTACACAATGGAGTACTACTCAGCTATTAAAAAGAATGAATTTATGAAATTCCTAGCCAAATGGATGGACCTGGAGGGCATCATCTTGAGTGAAGTAACACAATCACAAAAGAACTCACACAATATGTATTCACTGATAAGTGGATATTAGCCCAAAACTTAGGATACCCAAGATATAAGATACAATTTGATAAACGCATGAAACTCAAGAAGAATGAAGACCAAAGTGTGGACACTGTGCACCTTCTTAGAATTGGGAACAAAACACCCAGGGAAGGAGTTACAGAGACAAAGTTCGTAGCTGTGATGAAAGGATGGACCATTTAGAGACTGCCGTATCCAGGGATCCATCCCATAATCAGCTTCTAAACGCTGACACCATTGCATACACTAGCAAGATATTGCTGAAAGGACCCAAATATAGCTGTCTCTTGTGAGAGGATGCCGGGGCCTAGCAAACACAGGAGTGGATGTTCACAGTCAGCTCATGGATGTATCACAGGACTCCCAATGGAGAAGCTAGGAAAGTACCCAAGGAGCTAAAGGGATCTGCAACCCTATTGTTGGAACAACATGATATACTAACCAGAACCCCGGAGCTCTTGTCTCTAGCTGCATATGTATCGAAAGATGGCCTAGTCGGCCATCAATGGAAAGAGAGGCCCATTGGACTTGCAAACTTTATATGCCCCAATATAGGGGAATGCCAGGGCCAAAAGAATGGGAATGGGTGGGTAGGGAAGTGGTGGGCGCTATGGGGGACTTTTGGGATAGCATTGGAAATGTAATTGAGGAAAATATGTAATAAAAATATTAAAAATTAAAAAAAAATAAATGTAGTTTAGCATTCAACTCTGTTTTTTCACCAGGGTAGAATTTTATCTCTCTCACGCAGTGCTGGTCACCTATTTTGTGCTTTCAATTAGAGATTTCAGCTCAGCCACCCAGCTGATGCTCTTCCTTGAGCTGTCTCTGTGCTCTCAAGGCCAATGGGGGACTGGGGAGTGCAGGAGGCTCAGAAAGAGGCGCCACTGTAGACATAAGTCAGAGAGAGGAAAGCATCAAACCCCTCATGCATATGCAGCACCAAATGGAGAGAAAGGATTTTCACAACAGGAAAATGGAAAGCAGCTAATGTAGTCAGAGGAAAATTCAGGTGGGAGTCTCTCAGTCTGTTCAGGCTACTGTAACAAAATGCCATACACCGGGAGGCCCGTAAGATTAGAAACCTAGTAGTTACTACTCTAGAGCCTTGAAACTATGAAACTGGGGCACCTTCTGAGTCACAGTGTAATGGGGCCTGGGGGCCTGGTGTTAGCAGTCAGCTGGCTGAGACTCTAGTGTTCCACCTAGTCCGAAACTGTAGATTGACAAGACGTTATGCAAGAGCTGGTGCTCATCAGCTTCCCTGTTCCTCCTTGTTTGACAGTAGTGTGCAGCGTGCTAGGTAGGGGGCAGCAGCAATAGGAGTGCCCTCTGGAATTCAGTTTGCATGCACACCTTGGGTGAGACCCTTAGCTCTACAACCACTACGGTAATTCCATCAGTCTGGAGTTAAGTTTCCTTAGCTCTAGGCAGCAGCTGGCCTTGTAGCTTCTGGGTGGGTCAAGGTATCAGGATTCCCTAACCTTTAACAACAGCCAGTGTTAGAGAGGTCCTCTGCACTAAGGTGTGGCAACCTCCTGAAGTGATCGGAGCCTTCAGTTCGCCTTCTCCGACCCTATACAGCCTTCTAGCTTGTTTCTGCTCCTTCTGCCACCCCATTGTTCTGCCTGCCCTGTCTTAAAAGGCTCATCAGCCTCTTCTTCAGCTACCTGTCACACATGTCTGCTGCTTAGGGAGAAAAGCTCTTAGCTACTGCAAAACCGGAAAGGCCGCATAGAGGAGTCTCCCAGCCAACTCACTAAGGAAGCCTAAGTGGCATACTTGTATAGATGGTGTTTGCACTAATCAGCACACTTCACATGCAAATGAAGGTTTGCTGCACCAAACACAGCCTTGCCTCTTTCACCCAAGTCACAGCAGGCTCTTTGCTCTGCCACCAGGAGGAACATACCCCATCTGACCTGTATGGAAATGGTTTTAGGGTCATCCAGAGTTCATCAAGGCTTGTAACAGTCCTGGCACAATCTATTAAACGTGGTCAAGGCTGAGGCTGGGCCTTCAGAAGCCGGGGCAGTCAGCTGTGGTCCTTGTTTGGTTTTTCTCAAGATAATCCAGTGAGTATTAAAGATGGCTAGTGTTGGTATAAGCATACTCTGACAGTACTCAGAGCTCTGACAGCTGCTAATCAGGAAGTCGAATTTATCAGCCTCCAACATGTTTGCTTATTCCCAGGAAAATAAACAAGGGAAGGAGCCCTTATAATGAGATCTAAGCTTATTATTAACACTAATGATTTTGGCAGGGCTTTCACAACACTTAACATCTCAGTGTCCCAGGGAGAGGTGGTCCCTTGTAGGTCTCTCTGCTTTATCAACAGCCATCTCTTTTTCTGTAACTACACATTGCAGATAAAGAAAAAAGGAGTTCTCAGGAGTCTCTTTTACAGGACATGAATCTCGTTCATGGTGGCTCTGCCTTCACAATTGTAACCCTGGCTACTCACTGGATTCCAGCTCATGGATTTTAAAGGATACAAGATTCAGACCATAGAGATGGCAGGGTGGTGGGGTGGACAGCTGGACACTGAGGCCAGCATAAGGAAATAAGTCAAAATGGAAATGCTGCTTTGAAAGCAATGAGAAGGAAAACAAACAAAAGGTAGCAAAATACAAGCTGCACAAAAAGTTGCCCTTCCTCCAAATTCCTCATATGCCTCTCCTCATTGCATGCTGGAACGCCCTGGGTAGGTGACCCTTGGTCATCTCTCTAAGGCATGAGCCACTTATCAGGCTGGTGGCTAAGGGAAGGTGGAAGATAGCTAAGGACTCATGGGAAGGAAAGAACATCTTAAGACAAGGAGAGTGAAGCTGAGCAAAAATTAGCAAAGTCAAATGGCATCCCTCACATGATGGTCATTAAGGACAGGCAAGCCAGGGAGGCCGGGATGTAGCTCAGCAGTAGAGCACTTGCTTAGTATTCTCAAGGCCCCAGGTACAAGCTCTATCATTGCAAAAACTAATTTTTTAAGTTAAATGGAAAAGCCTGTCTTGTATTGATTTGCCATATCTCAGTTTTAAACATTTTAATTCAGCAAAATCCAAATGCTGAGTTCCTGCTTTTAAAACAGTGGAGGTAGCCAGGGAGGGTGAAATCCATATGTTTCCGATTCATTTACACAAACTCATTGAAATTCAGCTCAGTGTAGGGCGATTGAATGTCACTTAGGCAACACACAGCACAGTGATCGTTTTCAAGCCATTTTTGACGCTCCAGGAAGTCTCCAAGAATAAACAACACGAAGCCCCAAAGGCCCCACAGAGCAGCCTGAAAGAGAAAGCCAAGAATATCTGAACAAGAGTCTCCATTTCCAGATTCAACAGTCTGCTGTGAAGAAGCCAAGGATATTTTATGATGCCCAGGAGGCAGGGAAACAGCAGACAGGACATGACAATCAGAGAGGCTCACCCTTGAACGGGATGAAAAGACCACACCAAGTTCAAATGGAGGAGACAGTGGGGCTCTGTGTGGGAGTGAAGTGGAGGTGGATGGAAGAACTAAAAAGGGTCACAGAGAAAAGTGACTAGAAGAAGATCAAAGGGCCAGAAGCAAATCCCTTCATTAAAGAACAAAGCTTTAAGGCTGCAGTGTTAATGGGACCCCATCACCCTCCATGTCAGTGTTCTGTTGTATTGCTTTCCAACACAATATTTTTATTGATTGTTTGGGAGTTTTGAATCATGCAACCTAATACTCACTTTCCATGCTCTCCAGTCCTTCCAGGACACCCCCACACCATTGTGACCCCCCTCAAGAAAAAAGGGAGAAGAAGAAGAAGGAAAATAATCCAATTCGTGTTGCCCATGTATTCAGTGGAGCATCATCCTACCTGTGGCCTGACCCACAACCAGAAGCCATCCATTGTCCAGCCAGACACTGTCCATAACACTGCTCCAACCCCTGGTTGAACATTACTGAGCCTCTGCCACGGAGCAGGTTCCATGGTGGTGGGGATGGGGGAGAAAGGCTGAAAGCAAAGAGAGAACTGAGGGTGAGGAGGCATTCTGGTTTCAACAGTGGTGAGGGTGAATATGCTGTTACTGAGGTCTGCTGGGCTGCAGGCAGCTCAGACATATCCATGGGGCGACATAAAGGAAGTGGCCCGATCTCTATATTCTAGCATCAACATTACTGAAATTTGAGAGGAGTTGAAATTCGTGAATAGTAATAGGTAATATGAAATGAATGTTTCCACGTGCTGGGGACTATTTTGAATATTTGATAAAAAAAATCCTATTTATTAACACAATGCCCTGTGAATCTGGAACAATTACTACCCAGAATATTTATAAGAAAACAAGACATCAAAAGATTTTGCTGTGTGAAAATTAACATGCCCAGAGCAAAGACTATGGACAAGTGATGTGAGAGGCCCCAGCGAACAATGAAAGTGTGGTACCCCATACTTGGAACTTAGAACTAGGTCTGCACTGTCCCACACTGTGGGACATCATCAAGGGTAACATACACTGTTTCAAAGGCTTCTAAACTGAAACACAAAGAGGAAAGCAGATGGATACAACAATCCAAACCTTCAAACCCAGTGCTAACACAGTAGCAGATGTGGAGAATGTCTTTGTCTTCAACTGGTGTTCAATAAAGTACGTTTTAATGAAGGGTCGGTGCTTAACTGGCCTATACCTACAGTGCCATGGTTGGCAATACAGCACTATGCAAATTCACAAGGCCAGACTTGTTAATCACAGGCACATTGATACCTATTGACTTATCTCCTATTGATTCCTCAGAGGTATTTAAGACATCCTAAATTAGTGCTATTATTGTTACTTATTCTAGTTTGTACGAAGGTTAAATTTTATGTATCCTAAAGGTCTTATGTTAAACACTAAAGTTAGGCTCTTGAGGGTCTTGCATATATGAGTGTACCACAGAGCGACATTTCCTGGTAAAAAACTACCAAGTAGAATTTCACCATAATAAAACCATCTTCATCCTTTTTAGCAGGTTTGTCTGACAGTTTGATGTTCACATTGTTTTTATTTTGTCTGCTCTTTGCATAGTTCAACTTCCTACTTTCATGCATCTAAACTAGCTCTAGTCTTTTCTGTGAAAATTACGAAGTTGTATTTGTATTATTTACGTGTTTTTTTCCGGGGGTGGGGGTGTCAAGATAGGATTTCTCTGTGTAGCCCTGGCTGTCCTGGAAATCTCTCCCTGTAGACCAGGCTGGCCCCATCCTCTGAGATCTGCTTGCCTTTGCCTCCTCCTGAGTGCTGGGGTCAAAGGTGTGTCCCATCATGCCCAGCTTTGTATTTGTATTTTTATCCACTCAGATAGCCTTTACATTTTCAGCCCTTCCATCTAGTCCATTTATATTCAGAATATTTGGAGATATATTGATAGTTAAATTTGTTAAATTTAAAGTTGTATTCCTTATTTGAAGTTTCCTTTTTCATCTCTCCAATTGTGACATCATTACAATAGACAACAGACTGCAATCCAATTGACTAGGCCACCTTCTTACATCAGTCAGATCCAGGTTATACTGTGTATGAGGTCTTAAAGATCTGACAGAATTATGCTGGGTGTGGTGGTGCACGCCTTTAATCCCAGCACTCGGGAGGCAGAGGCAGGTGGATTTCTGAGTTTGAGGTCAGCCTGGTCTACAGAGTGAGTTCCAGGAGAGCCAGGGCTACACAGAGAAACCCTGTTTCAAAAAAAAAAAATCTGACAGGATTGTATTAATCCATTTCAGATATACACTTTGTACCACACTAGGCTCCGGGATTACGTCACTGAAGTGTTGTTTGTTTGTTTGTTTGTTTCAAAAAATGTAAAACAAAGTGAATGTATTATCATGACCTTTTGCACCTTCATAAAGCTACTATGCAGATTAAGTCAAATGATGTTTCAAAAGCACCGGACAACTGATCCTACCACACGGTTACAGCACCCCTGTCATTTTCTAAGATGGAAGTGTTGACGAGATTGAAAACCTTTCTCGATTCTTAGGGTCCTATAGATTTAGAAAATTACACTGTCTTGCAAGTAGCGGACCTTATTTATTTTACTGGTGTACATTGAGAGTGTTAGTTCTAGTGTTAGAGCTAACATGTGTGTGTGTGTGTGTGTGTGTGTGTGTGTGTGTGTGTGTGTGTGTTTATCTTCTTGCTTTGTTGAAGCCAGGTTATCTTTCATGTCTATTCCTTACTCGGCTCCATTCTGCAGGGTGACCGGTACCTGGGATTTGTGTGTGCATTGCCTTCTATCACTGCTTCCTACCAAGTTTCTCACGGATCTTCTCACAACATCAAGGTTGTGGCCAGAGGAAAGAAGGAAGCTCATCCTTAACCCATTGCTGCCTGAGCCTGGGCCGTTTCCCCGAGGTGCTGTTTCCTTCACTGCTTATTTCATTGAACAGAGTGGCTGTATATCTAACTTGCATCCAGTAACTTCTGCAAACCCCCAAATCCCTCTATTACCAGTACCACTGTCCTCACATTTGGGGTGCCTCTGTGTCTTCCTCATGACTTCCTGGCAGCTCACCCTCATTGTAACCAACCACATAGACTAAATGTCTTCTTTTGTAAATGCTATTGCAGCTTAAATTTTCTTTCCTAGGGAAAGAGAGAGAGAGAGACAGAGAGAGAGAGAGAGACAGAGAGAGACAGAGAGAGAGAGAGACAGAGAGAGACAGAAAGACACAAACACAGAGAGAAAGAGAGACACACACAGAGAAAGAGAGTTGTGTGTGTGTGTTTTAAGCAGTGTGTGTTAAGTAGTGAATTAAAGTAATGTGTTTCCATTTTTGTGACCGTAGTTTCATCCAAACTGCTTTGAAATGATTAAATATGAAGCTAGAGCCCTCTAGATACTCTAAGGATAATAGGCCATTGTAGTAATTTAATGGAATCACTGAGTAATTGTAATGTACTCAGAGGGGTGTGACACTACAGATTATAGGAACACGTTGTGGGTTCTATCCAAAGATAGTTGTTGGTTGAGTGATGCAATATTTCTGAAAAAATAAACATCATAAAGAAAAATCCCATTCCTTTCCCAAAGGGGTGCTTACTCACTCCCTAAGCTGCCTGCCCATCTTACCATTTTTCTGTTGCTAAATGAACACAGAAGAGTCCCTGCTATACACACGTGCCCTGCTATACACACGTGCTCTTTAATGATGTCTGTCATCCAAATGGGAACAAGATCCCCAAAGAGACAGCAGCTGTAACTGCTGATAAAATATCATCTAAGAGCTAAAATAAAATGCAGAGATGGTGAGTTCTGGGCCTAAATATTCAGGGGTGGGAGTTGTCTGAAGCTAGTTTTGATATAAAATTGATTTCCATTAGAAATCTTCAGGTCCTTGAAGAGAATGGAGCAAGAGAAATGACTCCAGAGTGCTCCAGTCTTCCTGCTCTTTGGCGCTCACCTTCTCAGCTGAAGCTGCCCTCTTGTTTTATTTGTCTCTGTGCCTGTTTCAGATTTTCATTTCCTTGTTTTGAATGTTGACTCCTTTAATTACTTTGTTATACATGTGCCAAGAATATTTTTCAGTCTAACTCTGCATGCCTGAAAAACACGAAGCAATTTCTCTAAATAATATCCCTCTTGACACATTACTGGCACATGTTGTTTTCCTTCCATTTAGGCCAATGTAGAAAAGCTTTTCACCAATGTAGACAGATCTCCGTACCAGATTTGATCACATATGTATGTTCTACTACTATGCTTCAGGTGGTGAAAAGTCAAACGCTGCTGATGCAGTCCCCAGGTTTGAACTTCTAAGCGAGTTACATGTATTCAAAAGGGATAACCTAGGAATGTTCAAAACATTTTAATGTCAACAAACATTTCCTAGATGTCTACTATGTGCCAGGCACCCTTGTAAGCAGTACAGGATTTTAACAATTAAACTCACAGTTGTGCGGGGATTAAAATGAAACAAGCTATTACAGCACTTAGTGTTGTTCTGGCAGGTAGTAATGCTCAGTATGTGGAATTTAGACTTCATAATCTGGCACCCTGCATCCAAATCCTGTGCGTGGAGTGTGGGTAAGATAGGTTATTTGCCCCAGGATCCTGACTGGGCCTTTGTTTATTTGCTGTATTATCGGCTTGAACCTAACTACTGACCTGTCAGCTGCTTTGCTTGACTGCTGTTCCTGTTACCTATATATTGATAACATTTTGTGATCTTGGCTCCTGCCAGGTTCTGATGGTGCTCCCACTCAACAATTATGGAAAATGTAATTCCTGGCTATTAGGATATGAGACCATCAGCAGGTGATTAGACAGCCAGGACTGAGCCCTTATGACCTCATGAAGGAGACCTCACAGGCCCACCTCCCTTTCTGCTAGCCCCCTTTATGTAATTTCTGTGAAATGACAATAAGTCAATAGCTTCCTAGCTATGAAGATACAGGCATCCCGTGTCCTCACCAGACACTCAGCTGGCCAGTGTCTTGACCTTGGACTTGACAGCCTCAAATTTCTGTTTTATATAAGACACCCAGCAATAATGAACTTCTTCACATTTAGCCAGGATCTAAGCTCAATGCTTTGCTAGTATTCAATCTGGTCACCCTTCCCTTTCATTCTCTACTAGCCAAGGCTAAGTAAGATCAAGTGAATTGTCACTGAGACCTAGAAAATGTCAGGGCTAGGATTTGCCTCTAGGTGACTTGTGGCCAAAGCTATGATCTTCAAGTACTAGGTCATACCACCAGAGCCCTGGAGCCTCCACATCACTCACCTGTCTAACCCCATGTCATGCAAATGCTGTTCTAGACCCATGATTTTAGAGATTTTCAGGGCCTGACCTCTTGAAGATTTAGTGTAAAGAACTAAACAGTTATGTATGTGGGGGAGAGAAACATCAGGTTATAAGAAATAAGGCTTACCTATTTGGTCTTCCTGGTCTTTTTGACACAGGGAAGAGGAGCTTGAAAAATACTGTTTGGCATGGCAAGCCACTATTTATGGCAGTCCTTAATATCCCTATCCTTAATATCAGCATTCAGTAAGCTGAGGCAGGAGGATTTCAACTTCAAGACCAGCTTGGACTACAAAATGAGACCCATGATTAATTACTTAAAATAAAAATGGATAGTTTTTTTTTAAGAGGCCTTTTATGAGAAGCCAGATAGAAAGACGCAGCATCCTGGAGGTTTATTACAAAAAGAAACAGTTTTAAGATGGACACTTTTTAATTAAAAAATAAATGGGAGCCAGTAAGATAGGTAAAGAGAAGAACTTTTGTATAGACCCAACAACTTGAGTTTGATCCCCAAACACAGCAAAATGGTGGAATGGAACTGACTCCTGAGAGTGAGTTGTCCTCTGACCTCCACAAGCCTGCCATGGCATGAGTATGCACACACATGTGTGCGCACACACACAGACACAAACACACAAACACACATTCAAATCTTAATAATAACCATGATAAATAATAGCAACAATAAATAATAATAACAATAACAATAAAGTTGAAAGGCCATAAGCAAAACCGAGTAGGAAGGGAGGCTTCTCTGGAAGGACCACAGGCAGGGAGGGCTTTGAAGCAGCACTCATCCTCGCTGCGATGTATCCTTCCTTCTTTTTTTTTTATTTTTAATATTTTTATTACATATTTTCCTCAATTACATTTCCAATGCTAACCCAAAAGTCCCCCATAGCGCCCCCCACTTCCCTACCCACCCATTCCCATTCTATTGGCCCTGGCATTCCCCTATATTGGGGCATATAAAGTTTGCAAGTCCAATGGGCCTCTCTTTCCATTGATGGCCGACTAGGCCATCTTTCGATACATATGCAGCTAGAGACAAGAGCTCCGGGGTTCTGGTTAGTACATCATGTTGTTCCAACAATAGGTTTGCAGATCCCTTTAGCTCCTTGGGTACTTTCTCTAGCTTCTCCATTGGGAGCCCTGTGATACATCCAATAGATGACTGTGAACATCCACTCCTGTGTTTGCTAGGCCCCGGCATCGTCTCACAAGAGACAGCTATATTTGGGTCCTTTCAGCAAAATCTTGCTAGTGTATGCAATGGTGTCAGCGTTTAGAAGCTGATTATGGGACGGATCCCTGGATACAGCAGTCTCTAAATGGTCCATCCTTTCATCACAGCTCCGAACTTTGTCTCTGTAACTCCTTCCCTGGGTGTTTTGTTCCCAATTCTAAGAAGGTGCACAGTGTCCACACTTTGGTCTTCATTCTTCTTGAGTTTCATGCGTTTATCAAATTGTATCTTATATCTTGGGTATCCTAAGTTTTGGGCTAATATCCACTTATCAATGAATACATATTGTGTGAGTTCTTTTGTGATTGTGTTACTTCACTCAAGATGATGCCCTCCAGGTCCATCCATTTGGCTAGGAATTTCATAAATTCATTCTTTTTAATAGCTGAGTAGTACTCCATTGTGTAAATGTACCATAATTTCTGTATCCATTCCTCTGTTGAGGGACATCTGGGTTCTTTCCAGCTTCTGGCTATTATAAATAGGGCTGCTATGAACATAGTGGAGCATGTGTCTTTTTTACCGGTTGGGACATCTTCTGGATATATGCCCAGGAGAGGTATTGCTGGATCCTCCGGTAGTACTATGTCCAATTTTCTGAGGAACCGCCAGACTGATTTCCAGAGTGGTTGTACAAGCTTGCAATCCCACCAACAATGGAGGAGTGTTCCTCTTTCTCCACATCCTCGCCAGCATCTGCTGTCACAGGAATTTTTGATCTTAGCCATTCTGACTGGTGTGAGGTGGAATCTCAGGGTTGTTTTGATTTGCATTTCCCTGATGATTAAGGATGTTGAACATTTTTTCAGGTGTGTCTCTGCCATTCGGTATTCCTCAGGTGAGAATTCTTTGTTCAGTTCTGAGCCCCATTTTTTAATGGGGTTATTTGACTTTCTGGAGTCCACCTTCTTGAGTTCTTTATATATATTGGATATTAGTCCCTTATCTGATTTAGGATAGGTGAAGATCCTTTCCCAATCTGTTGGTGGTTTTTTTGTCTTATTGATGGTGTCTTTAGCCTTGCAGAAGCTTTGTAGTTTCATGAGGTCCCACTTGTCAATTCTCGATCTTACAGCACAAGCCATTACTGTTCTATTCAGGAATTTTTCCCCTGTGCCCATATCTTCAAGGCTTTTCCCCACTTTCTCCTCTATAAGTTTCAGTGTCTCTGGTTTTATGTGAAGTTCCTTGATCCACTTAGACTTGACCTTAGTACAAGGAGATAGGAATGGATCGATTCGCATTCTTCTACACGTTAACAACCAGTTGTGCCAGCACCATTTGTTGAAAATGCTGTCTTTCTTCCACTGGATGTTTTTAGCTCCCTTGTCGAAGATCAAGTGACCGTAGGTGTGTGGGTTCATTTCTGGGTCTTCAATTCTATTCCATTGGTCTATTTGTCTGTCACTATACCAGTACCATGCAGTTTTTATCACAATTGCTCTGTAGTAGAGCTTTAGGTCCGGCATGGTGATTCCACCAGAGGTTCTTTTATCCTTGAGAAGAGTTTTTGCTATCCTAGGTTTTTTGTTATTCCAGATGAATTTGCAGATTGCACTTTCTAATTCGTTGAAGAATTGATTTGGAATTTTGATGGGGATTGCATTGAATCTGTAGATTGCTTTTGGCAAGATAGCCATTTTTACAATGTTGATCCTGCCAATCCATGAGCATGGGAGATCTTTCCATCTTCTGAGATCTTCTATAATTTCTTTCTTCAGAGACTTGAAGTTTTTATTATACAGATCTTTCACTTCCTTAGTTAGAGTCACGCCAAGATATTTTATATTATTTGTGACTATTGAGAAGGGTGTTGTTTCCCTAATTTCTTTCTCAGCCTGTTTATTCTTTGTGTAGAGAAAGGCCATTGATTTGTTTGAGTTAATTTTATATCCAGCTACTTCACCGAAGCTGTTTATCAGGCTTAGGAGCTCTCTGGTGGAATTTTTAGGGTCACTTATATATACTATCATATGATCTGCAAAGAGTGATATTTTGACTTCATCTTTTCCAATTTGTATCCCTTTGATCTCCTTTTGTTGTCGAATTGCTCTGGCTAGGACTTCAAGTACAATGTTGAATAGGTATGGAGAAAGTGGACAGCCTTGTCTAGTCCCTGATTTTAGAGGGATTGCTTCAAGCTTCTCACCATTTACTTTGATGTTGGCTACTGGTTTGCTGTAGATTGCTTTTATCATGTTTAGGTATGGGCCTTGAATTCCTGATCTTTCCAAGACTTTTATCATGAATGGGTGTTGGATCTTGTCAAATGCTTTTTCTGCATCTAACGAGATGACCATGTGGTTTTTGTCTTTGAGTTTGTTTATATACTGGATTACGTTGATGGATTTCCGTATATTGAACCATCCCTGCATCCCTGGGATGAAACCTACTTGGTCAGGATGGATGATTGTTTTGATGTGTTCTTGGATTCGGTTAGCAAGAACTTTATTGAGGATTTTTGCATCAATATTCATAAGGGATATTGGTCTGAAGTTTTCTATCTTTGTTGGGTCTTTTTGTGGTTTAGGTATCAGAGTAATTGTGGCTTCATAGAATGAGTTGGGTAGAGTACCTTCTGTTTCTATTTTGTGGAATAGTTTGTGAAGAACTGGGATTAGATCTTCTTTGAAGGTCTGATAGAACTCTGCACTAAACCCATCTGGTCCTGGGCTTTTTTTAGTTGGGAGACTATTAATGACTGCTTCTATTTCTTTGGGGGATATAGGGCTGTTTAGATCATTAACTTGATCTTGATTCAACTTTGGTACCTGGTATCTGTCTAGGAACTTCTCCATTTCATCCAGGTTCTCCAGTTTTGTTGAGTATAGCCTTTGGTAGAAGGATCTGATGGTGTTTTGGATGTCTTCAGGATCTGTTGTTATGTCTCCTTTTTCATTTCTGATTTTGTTAATTAGGATGCTTTCCCTGTGCCCTCTAGTGAGTCTGGCTAAGGGTTTATCTATCTTGTTGATTTTCTCACAGAACCAGCTCCTTGATTGGTTGATTCTTTGAATAGTTTTTCTTGTTTCCACTTGGTTGATTTCACCCCTGAGTTTGATTATTTCCTGCCGTCTACTCCTCTTGGGTGAATTTGCTTCCTTTTGTTCTAGTGCTTTTAGGTGTGTTGTCAAGCTGCTAATGTGTGCTCCTCTAGTTTCCTTTTGGAGGCACTCAGAGCTATGAGTTTTCCTCTTAGAAATGCTTTCATTGCGTCCCATAAGTTTGGGTATGTTGTGGCTTCATTTTCATTGAACTCTAAAAGTCCTTAATTTCTTTCTTTATTCCTTCCTTGACCAAGGTATCATTGAGAAGAGTGTTGTTCAGTTTCCACGTGAAGGTTGGCTTTCTATTATTTATTTTGTTATTGAAGATCAGCCTTAGTCCATGGTGATCTGATAGGATGCATGGGACAATTTCAATATTTTTGTGTTTGTTGAGGCCTGTTTTGTGACCAATTATGTGGTCAATTTTGGAGAAGGTACCATGCGGTGCTGAGAAGAAGGTATATCCTTTTATTTTAGGATAGAATGTTCTGTAGATATCTGCCAGATCCATTTGATTCATAATTTCTCTTAGTTTCTCTGTGTCCCTGTTTAGTTTCTGTTTCCATGATCTGTCCATTGGTGAAAGTGGTGTGTTGAAATCTCCCACTATTATTGTATGAGGTGCAATGTGTGCTTTGAGATTTACTAAAGTTTCTTTAATGAATGTGGCTGCCTTTGTATTTGGAACATAGATATTCAGGATTGATAGTTCCTCTTGGAGGATTTTACCTTTGATGAGTATGAAGTGTCCCTCCCTGTCTTTTTTAATGACTTTGGGTTGGAAGTCAATCTTATCAGATATTAGAATGGCTACTCCAGCTTGTTTCTTCATGCCATTTGCTTGGAAAATTGTTTTCCAGCCTTTCATTCTGAGGTAGTGTCTATCCTTTTCTCTGAGATGAGTTTCCTGTAAGCAGCAAAATGTTGGGTCTTGTTTGTGTAGCCAGTTTGTTAGTCTATGTCTTTTTATCCGGGAGTGTAGTCCATTGATATTAAGAGATATTAAGGAAAAGTAATTGTTGTTTCCTGTTATTTTTGTTGTTAAAGTTGGCATTTTGTTCTTGTGGCTGTCTTCTTTTAGGTTTGTTGAGGGATTACCTTCTTGTTGTTTCTAGGGCGTGGTTCCTGTCCTTGTATTGGTTTTTTTCTGTTATTATCCTTTGAAGGGCTGGATTCGTGGAGAGATAATGTGTGAATTTGGTTTTGTCGTGGAATACTTTGGTTTCTCCATCTATGTTAATTGAGAGTTTGGCTGGGTATAGTAGCCTGGGCTGGAATTTGTGTTCTTTTAGTGTCTGTATAACATCCGTCCAGGATCTTCTGGCTTTCATAGTCTCTGGTGAAAAATCTGGTGTAATTCTGATAGGCTTGCCTTTATATGTTACTTGGCCTTTTTCTCTTACTGCTTTTAGTATTCTATCTTTATTTAGAGCATTTGTTGTTCTGATTATTATGTGTCGGGAGGTATTTCTTTTCTGGTCCAGTCTATTTGGAGTTCTGTAGGCTTCTTGTATGTTCATGGGCATCTCTTTCTTTAGATTTGGGAAGTTTTCTTCTATAATTTTGTTGAAGATGTTTGCTGGTCCTTTGAGTTGAAAATCTTCATTCTCATCCACTCCTATTATCTGTAGGTTTGGTCTTCTCATTGTGTCCTGTATTTCTTGGATGTTTTGAGTTAGGATCTTTTTGC